>NC_049903.1:8237983-8985483 GCF_001411555.2 Juglans regia
ATGAAGGTTCTTATGAAAATTTTATGTTTATTATGTTTTCGTTATGATAGATTTCTTACTGAGTCATCGACTCATTTTAGTTTATTTTCATGTTTTTAATTACCCAGGTGAAGATGATGATTACGAGCAGGCAGGCCAGGAGTAGAAGGAGCATTTTAGTTTTGTTCAGACTTTTCTAAAATAAAATGTGTCTCTTATGACGAATTTATTCAGTTATTTCTTTAATGTTTTTGGGAAGACATTTTTATTAGACCTTTTATTTCATAATAAATTATTTCAGTTTATTTTTAAATTGTGAAATTAGAGAATCGCTTGCCGGGTTTATTTTTCATGAAAAAAATACGTGACACACCTAGCCTACGGGAAGGGGGTGTTACAATTTGGTATCAGAGCCGGTCGATTCTGTAGACTTTTCAAAAAAAAAAAAAAAACTTTTTGTAAAATTTTTTAGTTAAAGTTACCTAGGATGCTCCTAGCCTGCTCGCGAGTAATCAAGGTTTGTTTAGGGTTGAATACTTTATAGTTTTTACTAGTTAGAACAATCAGTATAGTTTGTTTCATTGTCATTGTTTTTACGTTCTTATCAAATACTAGATAATTGTTATTATAACATTTGACGTAGATCATGGCCCCCGGTACTAGAAATCACCCAACCCGAGAGGGATCTTCTGGTTCTAACCAGAATGATAACCCGGACCATCTGGTCGCAGCTGCTACCCAATTCTTTCAATCTATGGTTAGCGGCCAATTTATGGCGCCTAGAGCTCCACAAGCCGGTTGTACTTTGGAGCAATTTTCTCGTCAGCATCCTCCTACGTTCGATGGCAGATTGAATTCCATGGATGCAGAAAGCTGGATCGATCGTATAGAGCAGATTTTTGAAGTGCTCTACTGCACTGATGATCAGAAGGTCAAATACGCCACGTACCACTTGACTGATATGGCAAACAAGTGGTGGAAGTCAACCCTGGCTTTGGTTCAGCTGGAACTAGGGGAAGCAGTCCCCATTACTTGGGAGCATTTCAAGAAAATCTTTTTGGACCACTTCTTTCCACAAACTCTTCAGGAGTCGAGAGCTTGCCAGTTTATGGATCTTACTCAAGGATCTATGACGGTAGCGCAATATGCTACAACGTTCATGGAGCTTTCTCGTTTTGCTATTTACTTAATTCCGGATGAGGAAAAGAAGGCTGAAAAATTTGAGCGTGGACTGGATCGTAGGATTCGAGAACGTGTCCGTACTCTCAGGATTCTGAGTTTCACAGAGCTAGTCACCCGAGCTACCATTGCTGAAGAAGACCTCCAAGAGAACATCGAGTACAACAATCAAAGGAAGCGCCAGCAACAGCAACAACCCCAAGCAGTATCGCATAAGGACAAGAGGCCTCACATTATGAATCGTCAAGGTCAACCACCAGCAGGGCAAACTTACCCCACGTGTGCAACATGTGGGAAACGAAATTTGGGAAGGTGCATGTTTGGCCAGAACGTGTGTTTCAAGTGTGGGAAGCCAAACCATCTAGCTCGGGACTGCCCAGTTAAGAAACCTGGGGAACCGGGTAGGAACGGAGGACAGAAGACGCATGCTACAGCCAGAGTTTATGCCCTTACCCCTATTGATGCTGAAGCATCAAATGATGTAGTCACAGGTACCTTTCGCTTTCCTAAATTTAGATATCTTTATAGAACGATGAATAAATTACATGATCCTGATAGCTTTAAGTTGTTATGTCATTCATATAGGCACGTTATCGTTGTTTTCACGTCATGCCTCCATTTTATTCGACTCTGGTGCTATTCATTCTTTCATTTCTAATCATTATGCACATTTGGCTGAGAAGATACCTGAACCGCTAGAACCTAGTATGTCTGTTGCTACGCCCTCGGGAGATCATATTATTTGTGATTCTGTGCTAATTGGTTGTCCGATAGAGATTCAAGGGAGAATTCTACCTGCGGACTTAATCGTATTTGATATGTCCGGAGTTGACGTGATTCTGGGAATGGACTGGTTATCCCAGAACCATGCATGTGTGGATTGCTTTAATAAGCGAGTGATCTTTAAATGCACAGATGGGGAGGAGTTTAGTTTTCAGTCTGTACGAGAAACTTCCCCTCCCCGTGTAATCTCAGCTTTGCAGGCCACCAGACTTTTGAGACAAGGGTGCATGGGATTCCTGGCAAGTTTGATTTTACCACCAGAAGATGGACTCAAGATTGAAGACATAAAAGTAGTTAGAGATTTTAAAGATGTGTTTCCTGAAGATCTTCCAGGAGTACCTCAGGATAGAGAAGTTGAGTTCGTGATTGATCTCACTCCGGGAACGGCGCCTATATCTAAGGCACCCTACCGCATGGCTCCAGTTGAGTTAAGAGAACTCAAGGATCAATTACAAGAGTTACTAGAGAAAGGTTTCATACGCCCCAGTGTTTCTCCGTGGGGTGCACCTGTACTTTTCGTGAAGAAGAAGGATGGGTCTATGCGTTTATGTATTGACTACAGGGAGTTAAATAAGGTAACTATCAAGAACAGATACCCTCTACCTCGGATAGACGACTTATTTGATCAACTTCAGGGAGCCCAAGTCTTTTCTAAGATAGACTTGCGATCCGGATACCACCAGTTGAAAGTTAAAGAGACAGATGTACAGAAGACGGCTTTTCGAACACGCTATGGACACTATGAATTTCTTGTTATGCCGTTTGGTCTAACTAATGCCCCCGCAGCTTTCATGGATCTTATGAATAGGGTATAAGAATTATTTGGACCAGTTTGTGATAGTTTTTATCGACGATATTCTCATTTATTCTCGGAGTAGTGCTGAGCATGAAGAACATTTGAGGATTGCCCTTCAAACACTAAGAGAAAAGAAGTTGTATGCAAAATTTAAGAAATGCGAGTTTTGGTTGCACGAGATTTCCTTTTTGGGACACGTGGTATCAGCAAAAGGAATTTCAGTGGACCCAGCAAAGGTTGAGGCAGTGGTAAAGTGGGTCAAGCCTAGTAATGTCAGTGAGGTTCGAAGTTTCTTAGGCCTCGCTGGTTACTATAGAAGATTTATAGAGGGCTTTTCAAGTATTGCAGCTCCGATGACAAAGTTGACAAGAAAGGATGAGAAGTTCATATGGACAGATGAGTGTGAAGACAGTTTCCAAGAATTGAAGAAAAGATTAGTGACAGCACCAGTTCTTGCAGTTCCTTCGAGAGATGGAGGATTTGTTATATACAGTGATGCTTCACTAAAGGGTTTAGGTTGTGTTTTAATGCAGAATGGGAAGGTTATTTCATACGCTTCCCGACAACTAAAGAGTTATGAGCAGAATTACCCGACCCATGATCTGGAACTTGCAGCAGTGGTTTTTGCCTTGAAGATATGGAGACATTATCTTTATGGTGAAAAGTGCGAGATTTATACCGATCATAAGAGTCTGAAGTATTTCTTCACACAGAAAGAGCTGAATATGAGACAACGAAGATGGTTGGAACTTCTGAAGGACTACGACTGCAATATTAACTACCATCCTGGTAAAGCAAACGTCGTGGCAGATGCACTTAGTCGAAAGTCATCCTCTAGCACTTTGGCTACGATGTTTACCCCTCAGAAGCATTTACTACTTAACATGGAGCGAGCTGGCATTGAGATAATCCAGGGCACTCAAGCTAAGTTGAATAGTTTGACCTTAGGTTCAACATTGATAGATCAAATTAAGGTCGCTCAAGCTAGTGATACGGAGTTGATAAGGATTAAAGAGGAAATAGCTGAAGGTAAGAGACCTGATTTTCTAGTGTCAGATGATGGCACTTTGAGATTTAGAGGAAGATTATGTGTACCCAAGGATAGAGTAATCAAAGATTTGATCTTGAGAGAAGCTCATCGTTCACTCTACACAGTTCATCCGGGGAACACCAAGATGTATCGGGATCTGAAACAACACTTTTGGTGGTGTGGGATGAAGCGTGAGATAGTGGCATATGTAGCACAGTGTCTGACATGTCAACGAGTTAAGGCAGAGCATCAAAGACCCTCAGGTACACTGCAGCCACTCCCTATACCAGTGTGGACTTGGGATGAGATTGGGATGGACTTTGTTTCAGGGTTTCCGAAAGCATTAGGAGGTCAAGATGCAGCATGGGTGATTGTTGATCGACTATCAAAATCAGCCCATTTTATTCCCATTCAGATGACGTACTCTGTGGATAGATTGGCAGAATTGTACGTTAGAGAGATTGTCAGATTGCATGGGATACCGTCTAAGATAATCTCTGACAGAGATACCCGTTTCACTTCGGCTTTCTGGAGGAAGGTACAGAAGGAGTTGGGAACTCATTTGACCTACAGCACGGCATTTCATCCTCAGACAGATGGTCAATCAGAGAGGACGATTCAGATCCTAGAAGATATGCTTAGAGCGTGTGTGATGGAATTTAAGGGTAGTTGGATTAAGTATCTACCCCTTATTGAGTTCGCTTATAATAACAGTTATCAGGAAAGTATTCAGGCAGCACCGTATGAAGTTCTCTATGGGCGTAAGTGTAGGTCACCACTCTACTGGGATGAAGTAGGAGAGAGAAGGATTTTGGGACAAGAGATTATTCAAGACATGTGTGAGAAAATATCAATTATTAGAAAGAAGCTCGCCACAGCTCAAGAGCGACAGAAGAAGTATGCCAACCAGAGACGGCGTGAGTTGGAGTTTGGTATAGAAGATAAAGTATTCTTGAAGGTTTCACCGATGAAAGGGGTAATGCGTTTTGGTAAAAAGGGGAAGCTAAGCCCGAGGTTCATAGGTCCCTTTGAGATCTTAGAAAGAATAGGTGCTGCAGCCTACAGACTAGCACTTCCACCTCACTTATCGACAGTGCATAACGTGTTTCATGTCTCTATGCTAAGGAAGTATGTTCCAGATCCTGCACATGTTTTGGAGTATGAGCCACTTCAGATTCGAGACGACCTCAGCTATGAAGAAGTTCCAGTGAGAATATTAGCACAGAAAGCCCAAGTGCTACGACGCAGAACCATTCCAATGGTTAAAGTACTTTGGAGTCACCACAACGAGAGAGAAGCCACTTGGGAACACGAAGAAGACATGAGAGAGAAGTACCCCGACTTATTTAAATCAATGTACGTTCCATCTCGGGGACGAGATTTTCTTTTAGGGGGGGAGATTTGTGACATACCAGTTTTGGTGTTAGGGTATATTAGTAATATTTCCTAGTAAACTTTTATTTTAGAATTTATATTTTTATGAGTATAGTTTTATCAGAATTTATATTTAATTTATCTCTATATTTTCTATTATAGTTGCTATTTATGATTTGTTAGAGTTTTGTTTTAATAAGGATTTTTAAAGTGTTTTAGATTACGTTCACTGCGATGTGTGTTTTGAAAATTTAAAGTTTAAATTTTTCTAGTCTCCGAACCTCATCACTTTGTTAGCCGCTGTTTGACAAATTCAAATCACCAATCCGTAAGTTCATCCACTTTGTTTCAAATTTGAAACCCTGATCTCATACTCTTTCTCATCCCGTAGTGTGTAAATTCGAGTCCTAGTAGGAGTCTAACTCTCATTAGAAAAAAAAACCCTATCAGATAGCCTTTCTATCGTCTTTATAAATCCATCTAAGAATATCTGATTCAAACACAAGAAAAATACAAAGAAAACTCACTTGTCTTGGAGTTCTCTTCTCTGACCCGCAGCCACCCACTTATTCTCGCAGTAACTCCACGCCACTCAGAGTCGCGGGACTCCCTTCCGGCGTCACAGACGGTGCCGACCAGCCCAGCCCTAGCTCAGCCACCTCTTTTCCGGTAAGGCCTCGACCGCCATCAGCTCTCTTTCTCTCTCTTTTGTTTCGGTTTAGTAGTTCCTCTCTCTAAACTCTCTCTCTCTCTCTTCCTTCGGTGTCGCACCACCGTAGAGACCCTCCTGTCGCGTCGCCGGTCGCTCCCTGCAACCCAGCGCCGCCGTCGCCCTCAGCCCCTCTCGGTAAGCTCTTCCATCGTAGAACCCTCTCTCCCGAATTCTCTGTGTTGTTTGCCGTGTACTCGGGTTCTTGAAGAACCCGTGGGTTTCTTTTGATGGGCCTTGGGCCTTAGGCCCGTATGAGGTTGGGTTTGGGTTTATTTATTTGGTTTGGGCTCCTGTAATAATGTTATTTTCATGGGCCAGAGTTTTTAACCCTTTTTACAGATTATAGTGATATTTATTTGAGCTTATATTTTAAGTTAGACTTGATCTCATTTTACTTCAATAATTGTTTTAGTGATTTATATTGAGTTTAATATTACTAGTTGAGTTTATTAAATAAATATATTTAGTTAAAGGTTCTTTTTAATAAATGTTTAAAGAATTGGAAAGATGTTTTAAAGTATAATTTTTAAGTCTAATATTTGAGTTAATATTTCTTTTGTCAATTTAGTAAAGATTTTAATAAAATTTCTATGTTAAGAATTTAATGGAATTTATTAAGTTTCTTATAAGATTTAATAATTACGTTAAGAAATGAAACTTAGTTTAAGAATTTAAGTTTTTGTGAATTATTTAAAAAAATAGCTCGAGTATTTCTACTAAATTATAAATTAGTATTTTAAGTAATTTAAATACTATGAATTATTGATTTTAGTGTTAAACAAATATTGGTTTGACTATGTTTTAGAATTCCGATTTAGTTAAGTAAGATATTAGTATTTATTTACGTATTTCCAAACAATTTAGTGATAGTTAATTATTGATTTTAGGTCTCAAGTTACGAAGTATTATTCAAGAAGAAACGCATCGAGGTAAGTAAATTTGATCATAAATTAGGATCATCACAGTTAGCTTATATGTATGTATTATTCAAGCCAGTTCTTCGATAGCCATTATTTATGAACCGCTCATGTCATGTGCAAGCATGTCATCCAGCATAGCATACAATCATGCCATTCCGCATCATGTTTAAATTCAGAAATTATGATTTATGTATATAATATGTCATGCATCTCATGTGTATAAGACACGTAAGCCATCTTAATTTCAAGTGTAAGATAAGTTCAGATCAGTTAATAAGATGGCCATTCAGATGCATGGTACCAATGCAGTTCAGTTTCAGGGTGGTGTGCAAGCCACGAACTCAGTCGTGGTCCACCATAGTATGCTAGAATACTATCAGCAGTTCCCCTTGCTGCAGCGGGATGTGGGGCTGGTGCACAACCTTGCACACAGGGTTAAGTATGTTGGCCAGTCAGATAAGTAAGATAACTCAGTCAGTTAGTTCAGATAAATCAGTCATACATAGCATAAGCATTAGCATGAACAGTCATGAATTTTAAGCTCAGCATGAAGGTTCTTATGAAAATTTTATGTTTATTATGTTTTCGTTATGATAGATTTCTTACTGAGTCATCGACTCATTTTAGTTTATTTTCATGTTTTTAATTACCCAGGTGAAGATGATGATTACGAGCAGGCAGGCCAGGAGTAGAAGGAGCATTTTAGTTTTGTTCAGACTTTTTAAAATAAAATGTGTCTCTTATGACGAATTTATTCAGTTATTTCTTTAATGTTTTTAGGAAGACATTTTTATTAGACATTTTATTTCATAATAAATTATTTCAGTTTATTTTTCAATTGTGAAATTAGAGAATCGCTTGCCGGGTTTATTTTTCATGAAAAAAATATACGTGACACACCTAGCCTACGGGAAGGGGGTGTTACAGAAAGACGCTAAAGTTTATATGAAAATAAAGTTTTATGTTCGGTGACACCCAAAATCCACTTGTTCACAAGTGTTGAGCTCTCCAACCAAATGCAACATTCTCATCACTGTCATCATCACTGGAAGACCTAGCAACCTGCAGTTCCAATTTCTTCTTCCTCAGCATTTCAACTTTCTCTTTACACGCCCTGTAGGAAATGGAATGAGATCATTAAGCATAAAAAGGCTGGACCAACAACATGTGAAAATCTAATCGAGTATTTACACAACCGAACTTACTTCTGCTCAACAGATTCAACCTCTTCTATCATTTCAGCAGCATCAATTTGCAGTAACAATTGGAACCAAAACAATGATTTAAAGTTTGTAGTGTGAAGAGATCTCCTGCAGATTAGAAGGCTAGCATGTCTTCTTGGATCAACTTCATAAATTCCATGTACTCATCTTTAGAAACAATCAAATAATCTGTTCAACTTAAAAAATATATATATAAGAACTTTCAAATAAGATTATTCCTTGCACCTCTTAAATTCCTTGTAGGATTGGTAGGACTGATGAAAATACCACCCACACAAACTACTCAAATGCTTCCCAAACAAACATAAATGACATAAGAGGAAGGCAACCTTCAATTTCAATATAGAAGATAAAGAAGAAGAAGAAGAAGAAGAATATTATAAAAACATACCCACGACCACGCAGGCATTGGTCCATAGCAATATTGTATAATTTCCCACATTAAAATCTATGTAAGACCAAAATATAACAATTTTGGGCCACAATAACCCAAAACAAACACTATAGATACAAATCAAACAGCTAAGAAAAAAATCCATCTTTAAAAACCAAATGGAAATAAAGGTAGAAGAAAGAAACTGAACCGGATACACACACGTGCGCACAAATTGAGAACAAAAGATTGTAGATGGTTTATGAAGCATGACTTACGAAAAAATGTTTAATGAAGCATGAAGATGAATAAGAAAGAGATGTGACAAAGTGATCATTCTGGAAGAAGTGTGTAATACACCATGTTACACAGGGTGAGCGCAGATGGTAGATACTGAATTGCCATTCTCTAGTAAGCTATAAAAGTAATTACACAATTATTTACATCATCATATATATTAGATCAAGATCAACATGGAAATAACTTCAATGCATTATTTGCTAATAAAAGGTAGGAAAAGGATTGGGAAACTAAATCTCCTAAAGTTTTCACACGTGGGGATCCAAGATCCACAAAGTAATACGACAAAGGACAAAGATGTTAAAATCTTGTCTTGTTTTCCTTTCTTTAGGGTCTTATGGCAAATTGATCAAAGGTTAGGAGCCCTAAGAAATGGCTCAATTTTTGTTCAATGAAGCAGTACCAGCAGTCAAAGCACATGTAAGTTTTGAACATGAATAGAAGAGTAAGCAAACTACACTACAAATAGCATTTATTTTACGTTCTAAATATGGGAGGAAAAGAAAATCTTTCCCAATAAATTTTATCAAACTGTTCCTCTTAGTTTGCTTAAGTTTTAAACCAGTAAGTTCTACATTAACACTTTGCAATTGTTTGAAACAACATTTAAATCGGGGTGTCATTGTATACTGGCAGATCTACAGATTTATCTTTTATCATCATTTCTTACATTCCCTTGAGCACCCCTTGCAGTTCCTCTCGGTACCAAATGATATCCAAAGCCGTTTAAATGGAAGATAGCTCCATACACTAATTTTGAATTAAGATACCCTATACACGCTCAAAGAGATAAATTTAGCCAGTGACCAAGAGCAGACCCACGTTGACGGCGGCTTAGATTTGGAATGTGTGACAAACAGCGACCGCAACAACCAGTTCTTTAGTACACGGCGGCATCCACGGATGGAATCGTTTCGAGGATGGGTCTCTGGGTCTGGGTTCAGCTCGAGCAAGGGGATTTTTTGTTTCAGTTTCAGTTTCCCTCCCATTCTGCATATTTCATACATTTTCCTCTTTTTTTTTTTAATAATAAAATATTAGTTGACGTAGCACTGCCACTTCAGCTGGTTCTGCGCCGTTTCCTCACCGGCAGTTGTATATAGAAGAATTGATATTATTATTTTTTCGATTTCCCTCCACGGATTAGTCTTTTTGTCCTTTCAATAGTGTGAAATTATGAAAGACTTCTTAACATCTATTTATTATTTTTTGTAGTTTTAATATTTTTTTTACTTAATAGTTAAGAAAATAATTATTAATAAAGTTATATATATATTTTAATTTTTTTTTATCATAATTAAGAATGTTAAAAAAAATTAAAAAAAATTAAAATAAACTATAAAATAATAAAAAGGTGTTAGGAAAATATTTCTCGATCTAAACTAATCTTTGAGTTTGTTTGATAGCGGTGGGTAGACCGTTGCTTATACTGCTGATAATATTTGGTTTTCTTTATTTTAAAAGATAATTTATTTGCATCAAACTTCAACAACATAAAAAAAAAAAAGAAAATACCATCTTTGCGTCAAACTTTAGAAACAAAAACAAAATAGCACCCAATTATTAATTTGAAGAACCCTAGATTTTGATATCAGTTTTTTTAAAAAATGAATATTTGAAGAGCTTGGTATAATCTCGCTGTCAAAACCTCCGCATCTAGCACACAGGAAGGAAGAAGACATTGTATTGGCCTCATGGCTCATACAATTGTATTGTCCATTGTCCTTAATTATTGCCTAACTTGTTTTGACTTGTAGGGAAAATACAACATCTAGCTAGCTCATCATGAAAATTTCTTTTTGGGATTTTACAAAACAATTTGCAGACTTCCTGAGCATTGGGTCAAAAATGTAATAATACAATCAGAAATATTTTGGGTCTGGAATGATTTTTTTTTTTAACTTAGTTATTAAGAAAATGTTTTTTAATGATGTTGTGAATTTTTTATTTTTTTCAAAATATTTATGAGGATTAAAAAAATACATGAAAAAAAAATAAAATATACTATTCGGTAGCCTAATTCGAGCCACTTTTTCGGTGGCTGTAGCAGAACTCTAATGCAATCTTGTTTTTTTTGGAAGAGTATATAATAATACAATCTAAAACCTTATTTCAAGGCCCCTACCTTAAAATTGGTATATGCATTTCTCAATTAATGCATAAGTGCTGCAGCCATTTCCTGGATGTTGGCTATCGCAAGTCAACTAAGAACTTCACAAGTTGACACCCATACGATACAACTCCCTGCAGCTGCTTGTACAAGTTTGACACAACTACTGATTTTCTTGTGGACTAAATCCATGTGCGCAGAAAGCATCTGTCATGGATGACGGGGAATAAAAATTCCTAGCACTGTTCGGCTTGTTTATGTGGAGCATGGTTAATTTTTGTAACGGTACGCTTTGATGACTCGATTTAACAAAATTTATTTTATAGTAAATTTTCATTGAGGCTTAGGCCATGTAGTGCAAGGCCCAAATCGAAGTGAGCATGTTACTAGTTCTGTGGGATCAGAGGAAAGTTTTTTTGAATTGGTTTTGTAACGAGTAATGATATATATATAATATATTTTTATAATATATTTTATAACAAGTTATAAGATGAGGATATTTTTATAAAATAATATTATTTTTATAAGATATTTTATAAAAATATCCCTTCTTTAAAATATAATTGTATAAAGTATTATAAAAAAATGTTGTGTAAATTATTTTTCTTTTGTAATATGTCGCTCTTTCATGTGAAGAACGATGTCACCTTTAAAAACTTTAGGAAAAATGGTATGCTACTAATCTCGACTTTAAAACTTTTTTTTTTTTTTGAGGAAATGATAAGTACAAAGATTCCCTACAATAAATAAAATCGTTCAAAATAATAAAATCTTGAAAGAGAGTACGCAGAAGTAATTATTAAAATCTCGCAAACTTTATTACAATAAAAATCAGAACTAAAAAAACTCTAACATGATCTAGGCCTCTGTCACACCTCCTTGAGCCAAGCTCGGTCCTACAGCTCCATCATCATAAAGATGCTCACCCAAGTGGTTTAAAACATAAAACAAAATTAAAATGAGTTAAAAAAAAAAAAAAAACTCAGTAAGAAACCCACCATAGCGTAAATATAATAAACATAAAGTTTTTCATAAAGAGTAATACTAGATACAGTCCTATGGTGTGTAAGCCCTACGTACTACCTTTTGAAAAAAAATGAAGTTCAGTATTAAAAAAAATTATTTTTTCATGTGAGTTCTAAATTTACCCATTTTTTCAAAAAAGTGCACGGTGTTTGCACACTGTAAGACTCTAAATATCATTTTTTTTGTTGTCATAAAGTATTTCATGTTTGAGAGAATTAAGAATCGTGATTATTTACACTTGCGCTTATGACATGCATGACTTGTTTTGAATTATTTGACTGACCCGAATGGTCAACACACTTAACTATGAATGTAAGGTTATGCATCGGTCCCATATTTTGTAGCCACAAGAGGAACCACTGATAATATTCTGGCATATTATGGTGGACTACGCTTGAGTCTGTGGCTTACAGATTCACCTATAATTGCATTCATACCGTGTGTATGAATGATCATCTTATTAATATGATTTTATCTTATACTTGATCATAAAAAATAAAAAACTTACATATTTTGTGCAGCATGAGATGCATAAAATACAAAATATATAAATAACTATAAAATACGGTAGTAAATATATAAAAATTGACTTATGAAGTATTAACTCTAATAAAAATCTATTTAACTAGTCAATATATGTTAATCCTAATTTATGATCTGCAAGTTACTTATCTTGTAGCGTTAATCTAATACTTTCAATGCGCAATCGATTACCTATAAAATAAACATATCACCACATAAATTATTAAGAAAATAGGTACCATCTAATCAAAACTTAAACTACTTAAATAACCTATATTTCTCTAAAACCTAAAATCATCGTAACCAAATATCATTACTCTCCAAATAATTGATGCTCGTATAATTATTCAAATAATTAAATCACATTAACTGTAAATTACGTAGAGAGAGATCGAGAGGCTTATAGTGCGATCACTGCGATGGAGGATGGGTACGTAGCGGGTTAACCATTGCAGCTTCCGATGAGAACGACGGCTAGTGATCTGGCCACTGAGGTGCATAAAATAGGGGCTGTGTGGCTTGGTGCCTTGAACGTTTGCTGTAGTCGTTGGTCTGGTGTGAGGCGGTGTGGAGCTGAGCTGAGCGGCGTCTTGGGTATCATTAAGGTGGTTTTTGGTTGGCGTCTGCCTATGAAGGTGTCAGTATGGCTTCCCTCACTGTTGCGGGTTGCTTTATGACTGCGCACAATCTGATCCCATGCATCATGCCATCATATCGGCCTCTACATTAAATGCTTTGGCCAAAGGATCACCAACTCATGAGCAAGCATTAACTTTCACAAATCAAGCCCCCAGCTAGCTCCACAAATCATGCATCCAACTTGGGTTATCGTTAGCCTTTTACACTGATATATTTTCTCCAACAATTCTGGGATTACACTTGTATATATATTTGTATTATTGTGTATAAGAAAATAAGATAATATAATATTTTCTCAATCTGTTTTACTCTATTTCGACTTTATAAAACAGTGGCATATAATCAACAACCCAATTGGGCCGATCTTAAATTTCAAAATGAGCCAAACTAGTCTAATAAATATTTTTTAGTTTTAAATAATTTCTTAGCCCCAATATGAATTAAACATAGGTCCACTTGATCTATAAATATTAAAAAATTCAATAACCTCAATAAATTAATAGCCTGTGGGCTATTTCAAAATGATCCATCGAACATAATTAGGCCCAATATAACAATTATCATTATTAAATTCCTATCACCATTGGATCGAGTTGTTACAGGATTAGATCTTGAATCGATTCGGCCCGACCCGACCCCTAATTAATGTTTACATGCTAATTATCCTAATTAGGATTTCGCCGCATATTATATATATCGTAATGTTGTAAAAGCATATTGTATTGTTGTACATTATATTTAATTTTTAAGAGAATAAAATCATCTGCAGCTCTATGTATATAATTATATAGGCACGTTGTCAAACTACGTAAATCTTATGTTCCTGTGTGGTTGATTTTGTTTTTTTCTTTACTTTGTCTTCTTATCATTCACAACAAGCACCGGTATTCACGGCTGTTTATCTTAGTGGATATCAATAATTTATTGTGGAAATAGATCTCATCTCAAAATTCTCATCTCATCACATCTCCTTCCCAAACATAATTCAAATACAAATATTTTCAAATTAATCATTACAACTTTTCCATCCTTTCAAACAAAAAATAAAAAAACAATTCAACTTTTTCAAATCTCAAACAAAAATAATATTATAAAACGATATTCTAACAATATTTTATTTTATAATATTTTTTATTTAACTTTTTCTTTCTCATTTTTCAAAACTCAAAAAATACTCAACTCAAATTATCTCACTACTATTCACAAACTATTTTACTACTATTTACAAAATTTTCATCTCATCTCATTCTCCAAAAGAACCCTAAATCCTTGTGGTTTTGCAGCATTATATGGCACTCACAACCCACTTGACTAAGTGCAAGCCCCACACATTAGTGATATGAAGAGATTTTGAGCTCACCTGGAAGATCTACAACCGAGGAGTGTTGCGGTGTGCATTAGTTGCTTGAAAGTATTAGATCGAAACTTTCAGACTTTGAGAGGAAAAAAAATGCGGTCTCTTAAATTATAGACAAAAGAACATGGGAATGAGATTGACGGGTTGGGAGGGTGGGAGGGTAGAGGCTCCTCTCAAATCAGGAAGATATAATTGTGTTTTTGGACTTTTAAGAAAGGAGGAACGAGAAATAATTGATTCGAGAGAGAAAACATCTATTACAAAAAGAATTTTATTAGGTTTACAAATAAATCGCACAAAATTAAGTTCACAAATTGAAGTGGCTAGATATGATATGTTGGATCTACTATTTCATAAAAATAGATGTTTTACAATCTAATGCATCACAACAAACTATATATATATATATATATATATATATGTTCATAAGATCTTAAGAATTCAACCGAGAAGATAAATACACAAGATATATTTTGGTTTGGCTAACATGCTTCAGCCGTGTAGTTTTCTATTATATTTATAGCCGTAGAATCGAACTGTCAAGAGTATAACAAGGAAACAAACATGAGCAAAATAAGGAAACAATCAAGTACACTTTTGTAGGAGAAAGTTAAGCTAACTAGTTGGATTATTTTGAATTAGTAAGAGAACAGATCATAGAGTTAATAATTGGTGCACATGCTCCTGATTTTCTACTGAAGATGCTGATGAAGATTCTGAGAGTCTAACACAACCAACATTAATCTTGTGTTTTTAGGTTTGACAAATATTGATCAAGTTCATTGTCACAATATTGAAGATATATCTAATAATATATTAACGGAAAAAATTGACAGCAGGTAGGTACCTAGAATCATACTGATATTAGTCACAAAGAGATTTTACAAAAATAAATTCATAAATTGAAGTAATTTCATCATATGATACGTTATATTATAAAGTTATATTTTTTCTTGTAAAATAAATCTAACAAATCATGTAAAACCATACCATGCACATACAGAGAAGCCATGCTATACCATAATTATGGTATTCTTCCCTCCAAAATTGACCTTAGAATATTGTATGGCTAAGGTCCCCATCACGGCTAGACCATATTATTGATAAAGACATGCTACAGGACACACTCGTCCAAATTATTTTAAATAGCTTTGAAGCCTTTAATTAAATTAATTATAATATAATATTTTTAATTTACATATCGCGAGTTTAATAGGATGATATATCATTAATATTTTTAACATATTGCGAGGTTTTAATATACGACACGATCGATCTTATGAGAAGATGATAAATATAGCTGGGTGGCCCGTGCATGTAAAGTGCTAGACGAAATATTTATATATCCCAAAGAAATATTTTGATCCGTTCGATCTCCAATGACGTACTCAAAATCATTAATTTTATCCTCTGGTGCTATTGCGACATTTTATTTGATTGGCATGGCATCCAAAATATCTGATGGCCCTCCAATTTCTTAATGATTTGCTAATTTTTTGCATACACAAATTAAATTATGGCCTCACAATTTCTGGATTGGAGCCGCAGTGATACATTGGTAAAACGTCGTGATCCGAGAGCGTCCTTAATTGGCTACACTGACTCTGACTCTTACGCTGTTTTTTGTTCTCTAGCATCATGCATCCTCAGAATCTTTTCTCCACACGAGTCATTTAATTCGTCGAAGATCGTAGATAACAACACGACATGATATCCCAAATCAAAACGTACGTACGTTTCTGTGATCACTAATGGTACTCCAACTTGGCCATCTCAATCTCACACTCTCACTCTCTCTCTCTCTCTCTCTCTCTCTCTCTCTCTTTCTCTGTGTGTGTTGTGGCTTGGCTTGCACTGTTTATCTAAACAACAGGAGAGTTCGGGAAAACGATGGAAGGGAAGGGTGAATTAACATGCATGGAACACGGGCCAGCTGCATGCATACCCATGGGCCAAACAGAGAAATAAATAATTTCTAAATTTATTGGGTGGATATAAATATATAAACCAAGTTCCATAATTATTGTGTGGAACAGTACAGGCAGGATTCTCATGGGTTAGAAAATTATGGGCAAAAAATTAAATATTTCCTTTCAACGTACAGGCGTCAATGAACGTGACAAAGTTGAGCACAATCATGTCCTGTTAAATGCATATATGTACATATATATATATATCTATATATGTTGCATGCCAGACATGAAATTTCCTTGTGACTAATAAGCAATAATATTGCAGCTACCTATCAACTTTGTTAAAGACTCTGCCGAATTCCTGTTCCCATTATTCAACTACCATTCTTTGTGCTCCCCTATTATTAATATCTTAACATGAAGCATCTCCGTTGCCCTCACAAACAAAGCAGCTCCCCATTGGCTTTGCTGGCTTCATTTCATTTTCCAGGAATTTGTGCCTCATGGCTGACTCTCAAAACTCTTCTTCCAATGGGGTTAGGAATGAAACCCCTTCCAATGATACTTTCGCCGACTCTAGATCAGGTACCCCTTTCTCCTTATAATATATTAATGAGTTCTCTCGCGTTTATTTGTGAGTTCTGTCGCATATACTGTCGCTCTTGTGGCTCTATATTTCCCTTGCATGTCCTTAGAGTAGGGTAGTTTCTATTAGGTTTCCCTAAATGATCTTTCATGGGTTTCTTTATTCCAGAGGAAACAAGTGAAGCATCCAAGCTAGAGTTCTCCGAAGACGAAGAAATGCTTATCATAAGGATGTTCAATCTGGTTGGAGAAAGGTTGATCTTTAGCTCTCGTTCTTATATTTAGGCAGCTAATTATTATAAATTAATCTAGTCTTAGGAGCTTTCAAAATCTGAATTCTATTTGACTTGATGATGAGCAGGTGGTCTCTGATTGCCGGAAGGATCCCAGGAAGAACAGCTGAGGAAATTGAGAAGTACTGGACTTCTAGATATTCAACAAGCGAAATGAAATAACAGATCAAATAGGTTGGCGCTTTTCTCCAACCAAAGCATATTAATTAATTGGGTTTAACATATTTGAGGAGAGAACTCCCGGCCAATTAATTAAGGGGGGGATCATTCCGTCCCATTTGTGCAAAATCTGGGCAATTGCCGTCGAACAATCAACATATATACCACCCCGTGGCCGGCCACGGTGATTGATGCTTTGGATTTCAGCCTTAGCCTTGTATTGTGATTATTTCCCCATCGTGTGTACAAGACATCCATGTGCTCTTCTTGTTTATGTACAAAAAATAAGGTGCTATATTATATATGAAAATGGGTTCAAACCTGGATATTCACGTGTTGTCTTCTCTTTTTATTTTTATTTTTTTCCTTTTACTTTGTCTCATCTTTCTAACAAACTTTAATCCACCCTGGTTTTAAATTTCTTTAATCCGAAACCTTATCCAAACTTTACTCTTATGCTTATCCTAGCTCTTAGTTTTCAAAAGAGAAACTTATAAGATTGGGATGGGATGTAGGTCATGTACTAGATAAATTATGTTGTCCACAAAATTAACACCACGTGTCGAACATTAACGATAGCTAAGCATTTGGGTGGATCATTTCCTGTCCACCATGTAGTTCTTGTAAAGAACAAAAATCAATTTGAATGATTCACTATTCTATTGCTGATAAGATGAAATGAGATATTAATTAAAAAAAAAATTAATCTCTCAATTTGGGGTAGACTTTACCGACGAAGTCTTGCATACACGGTTGCAGGATAATTCATTGTATATATTAAAATAGAGATCCATCCATCCCACACGACTTTTCTTTGCTAGATACTTCTATAAAGACAAGTGCTAAGATATAGCAACTACATAAATATCAATATCAATGCTCAATTATTTACTTTCAAGATTATGATTGAGATTTGTATATGTAGAGTTCATTATCATGTTACACGTACACATCCATTTAATTGGACTCGGCGATTCATTAGACAAGCCACTTTTGTGACACTACCATACAAAAAAAATAATGGTAGTGCCATATGTAATAATCATCCCTATAATTTCCCATAAGGATATTTGAAATATTAATTTATCTTCAAAAAAAAAGGAAGAAATATTACTTGCTTTATTACAAACGACAATCCAAAATTATTTGATATGGATTCAAAAATTCCCTCTCTGAGAAATAATAGAGACAACTTTGTTTTTAATCTTAAGGCCTTCTTACAAACAATAATACTCTTAATATATAGTTATTTTTGTAAAACTACCCTTTATTTTAAAATGAAATTCTAAACAAGATTTCTCTTTCCTTCTTCTCGAAAGTGCTATCAGAGCTAATCATTCCACAAATTAGTTAAATATGTCGATAGTCAGATGACATGCAATTCCAATTTCAGAAGTCTCGAAAAGTAGTAAATACCGCGTACTTCAGTATATATACCAAGTTGATATCACAGCTTTTGCATAATTCGGCTAAAAGTATCTCGCAGTTGCCTTCATGTTACTTGGCAGGAAATTAAGGCATAAATCAAGCAGAAATTATAGCTGGACGAGTAAATTACCAAAGAAAACAGATAAAAGGTAAAACTCAAAATGCGTTTTGATGCGTGTATCTAATATCTACAGCCAGAAGTTGGCCTTTAAAAAACATAAATTTACATAGAGACACCATTAAAATTCATCTTAAAAGTATAAGTGCAATGCGACAAATTATAAAATAAATTGTTCATCGCGCATTACTACCAAGTACCCATGTTACAATTATTGAACTTTTACAGCACTAAATACGATTCGAGTGAGTTGTCGCTTAATCTCAGGCACCAATCATGTGACAAACACAATGCTGTTTAGAGTTATCGCATTTACCATATAAGATAACACCAACAGATATGTGGTTCGCCTCATACATTGCTTTGTTTGTACGACTTGGTGTCAAGTACTTGCTTACCGCACATGGCACACACTCCTGCACAACAGAAGACGTTTCAGAAGTTCATTAGCACCAAGTTCCCAATATATATATATATTATTTTTTTATAGGTAAAAATTCACTGCACCAAACTTGGTGAAATAGGATTTTTCTAGCACAATCGGTACGCAAATTGAGAGAAGAATATAAGGCATTCCAAGTTCCCAATATTACAATCGCCCAAAGATCAGCAATGTCAAATAGCAGTACCTTTCGTATAAGCACAAGTGTGACAGTACTTCCCGTCTTGGTGCACTTGCTGCTTACAAATGATGCATTTGGTTTTTCCATATGGAGTCCACCTGCCAGAGAAAAAATTAACAACAAGAATTCGGGTTAGGTTATGAAAGTTCAAATCCTTCAATACTGCTAAAAAAAATAAAAAGATGTCTGCTGTACACCTGACATTCATTCGATGGATTTTCTGCATGATAAAGAAGTCAGAAACTAGTGTGATTGAAACAAGAAAGCTTAAGCTATAACCCTTATAAAAAAGAAAGCTTAAGCTATAACCTAATTCAAATAAGCTTGATCCTAACTATTTGTGGTTTATGAATCTTTCCACGTCATTCAGCACTGCCCAAGCTCACTGAGGTCTATCTAAGGCCATACTCATTGACACAAGAACTTCAATCTATAACCACACATATTTATGTGAAATTACGCAGCCCTCTTTTTTTAAAATAATTAATAAGAATTTTATTATCAAGAAAAGGCACAAGCCCAAGTACACGGGATGTATACAAAGGAAACACCTACTAAACTCTAGAAAACAGGAAACTAAGACAAACAGATTCAGTACATTACATCATCATTTCTTGCAAATTTTATTACGCAACCTTATCAATTACCTTATAACTCATTGGAGCTTTTTTGGTGCATATGTCGTGAATGTAATGAGCGGACTTTCGAAGATAAGGAGCGGACACTAGAGGAGCTTAGATCTTTATTTTTCCATACCTTATTTCTTTGGGCTCTAGCTGTAGATTTTAATGGCCTAAATTTTCATGATTTTCTTGTTTCCTCTATTACGACCTAGATAGGCTTTCCCTTGTATATCATCTTGTTTACTTGGGCTTTGCCTATCCTTTATTAATACTATGGTTTACTTATAAAATAAAATAAAAAACTCATTGGAGCTTTTTTTTTCATAAGTATTTCAAAACTTCTATAAAAAAGGACAAACCCTCTAACCCTCAACACAAGATATGCAAATGGACGGAGATAATTTTTCCGATTGGAGCTATGTCATATGAATACTCACACTCATTGGAGCTATGTCATATGAATACTTTTATTTTTGTGACGTAGCTTTAGTGAAAATTTTCCCATTCTCTATCCCATTCATTCTAGTGTCACAGCCCACAAATCCTTCATATCATGTGTGCATATCCTTGACTTATTAAACACTAGAAGCAAGACCTATAAGCATTAGCCTTAGTAAACAAGACAAAATCTTTTGATAAATCGCAAAATCTGATATTTTCTCAAAGTTTACTCAGTGATAGCAATCCATCCAATAAATTGAACATGCATCCACAGCCAACCATTGGACAATTGAAATCATAGAATCAAAAAGTCCTTTCATGAGTATGACATAGCAAGGGAGAGAAGCTGAAGAATTAAAAACCTTGGTAGCACCACCATTATTTTCACATGGTAGGAAAGAAAAACATACTATTTTATTGGCACCAAGTATCTGGGAACAAAGTCCTGACAAATCCTGGAGTTGCACACGCTATATTGGCAAGTAATTTTCCGCAAGTGCACCTCAGGTAATTCAAAGGAAAATTCTCTCGGTTCGATGGTCCCAATAATGTCAATGCGGTGTTTTGAACCCAGGAAAGAAAAGCATAACGATTAACAGACTCACAGAACCAAATAGAAGCACACAAACTCTAACATATACAAACGTTGGTCACGACATAATGGTTCAATGGTATAAAAATTTCTCATTGGACAAGCTAAGTTCCAGTCACAAGATCAATAGCTGTCTCGCTAACTTACTCACAGATTCTTAGGCTTTTTGTGGAGTAATAAACCAGTCTAGTAACAATACTACCACAGTACCTAAAAAGCACATTGTCTAGTCTGTGATTCTCCCATCATTGGGAGCCAAGAGGCTGACAATTTAGTACAGCAGTTCTTGCAAAGCCCCCTGGGGAACCTTATTCCCTCCGTCTCTCAAATGCTACAACAGGATTAGCTAAATGAAGTCTGCACAACAATCTAAATTCTGTTGCTGATCATGATACAACCAAAATCCCGCAAACTATGGCAGAAAACCGGCATTCTTGCATGCAATAAAAACCACTGTGGGGGAAAAATATGTATCCAACTATTCATAATGCGAACTAGAGGCGAATAACGACTTGCGACTTGAGTAGATGGATCTAAACGCAATGGAGCACATTTAGCATATTTTAATTACCTGTTTCGCACCAAATCTATCTTAATGAACCCAAATTTTCATATAACTACCATGAACAACCACGGCCTATATGGTCCATTTTTTTATATCACAAAGCGTAGCCAAAAGAAGCAAAATATTCAACAGATCAAGAGAATATCATTGAAACCAAACCAAGGAATGATAGTATAAAAAAGAGCATATTCGGAAAAATAATTAAAATTTGAAAGTATCACGAGAGAGAAGTGAAGAACCTGTTCTTTTTGGAGAGGAGCTTGTTCTCGTTGATCTTGCGGCCACCGCCTTCGGTGGTGTTGCTCGCCCCTTCTTTCCATTTGTCCGGAACTATCACCTTCGATAGCTTCTTCTCACCTGCACTCCCCCACCAAACAACAAAACAGATAAACAAATTTTTTCGAGAAACTTAAAAACATGGAATATCAAAACGCTACATCTAAAGTAGCGTGATTGATCCTATGGAGATAAACCGCCAGGGAAAATCAGAAAACGCTTACACTTCTCGCACACCATTGCTGTCCTCTCTCAATTTCCCCCTTCTCTGTAAGTAGAAAAATCAAAGCCCTAATCAGAAACCGTTCCAGATTGGGCCTCTACTTCGTACGAGCGTGTTGTTGCATTTATATAAGAAAGTATGAAGGCCCAAAATGATGGCAGATTGACCCTATTGCCCTCTTGACATTGCTTAGTTCCCGTTTTCGCCTTTGCCCAGAACAAGGGTTGTGATGCGGTGTGGGTGTATTATGATTCAATATTCATTACTAGAGCGGTGATTTTACAAGGGCAAATCACGGCCATTGATCGAGTCCTTGAGTCGGTGGTAGCTCATGAGACCTTCGTGAGCATGTCACGGCCGTTAATATTAATATTTGATGAATAGCAATAAGCAGGATCCTCCTTTTTCTTTTTTCTTTTTTTTTTTTTTAATCAAGCATGTTATATATAAATAAAAGTACAAAAGTTTAAGGTAGATCATTTCTACTATCAATATACAAGAAACAATTAGGAATATTATCTAATAGTAGGCTTACAAAAACATGATTAGTAGCTGTCCATTGCGCCATTAAGTGCGCACATCGATTTTGAGATCGATATATTTTAGTAAATTTTCAATCTGATGATGCTGGGAGATGAGAAGAATGTCGCCAATTATTGTTGAGATGTTTTAGAAAGGAGTGGAATCTGGATTTTCTATAGAAGTAAATACCGACTAAACATCCCCTTCTATTATTGCTAGATTCTGATTGAAAGCCATGTTGGATGCTAACAGCGCTGCCAAGGCATTCTACCACCAAAATGTCTCCACTGTGATTTGTTTGTATTATCGAGACTACTAAGAATTAATCACGTACTGGTGCATCAAAAAAGAAGCTTTGATAATTTGGAGGAGGGGGTTTTCATTCTTTTTCTTTGCTATGTTGACTCTGTCTTTCTTTCCAAACTTCTTTATAATCTTCATAGATGTGTTTCAGCTAGGCATTTGTCTCTTCAAGTGACAAGAAGGTGTGATTGTGGACAATGTCATTTTTCTTTCTCCAAATAAAATATAGCATTATAACTGCAAATAGCTGAAAGTGGTGTCTTTCTTCTATTCGTAGTCCTAATTATTTTTTCTGGATTGATGATCATTTTAATCCAATCTAATATAGAATCAATAGGCAATCTTGCTAGATTTAAGGGCCAACTGCTCTGTTGCCACAAAATTCTAATGATAAGACAATCTATAAAAATATGCTTTAGAGTCTCTTTCTCTTGGTTACAGAGTGGACATTCTTCTGAATCTTGATGAGGAATGAAATCACTAATTCGTGATTTAGTAAGAAGAATATTCCAAAGTAGCTTCTAAATCAGTAATTTATGACGATCATGAATTTTAAGGCTCCACATTAGTTTAAAGAGTGATATTGAGGATCTAGGTTGAACTGATACCTGGGTTTGCAATGTTGCCTAATAAACTGTTTTAATAGAGTATTTTCCATCGTGACTTAATGCATAAACAACTTTGTCTTGCTCAAGTGATTTTATTGGGAGAGGGAGTTTTTGTATTTTTGATATACTTTTTTTATCAAAAAGATTTTGCATTTTTGGAACATCCCAACTCCTAGGATTACTGATTATGAGATCTAAAATTGTAAGAGTTTGATAATCAAGAATCATACCTTGTATTTGATGTGGTTTGAAGTTATTCAGCAAAGGAATTTATGGATCTGATCAGATATTTACAGATTCTTCACTATAGATTTAGAAGCAACGACCTTTATTGAGCAAATATTTTATTTTGAGTATTCCCTTTCACGTACATGAATCTTTTGTTTACAGATTCTCCGTATGTATTCTTAAAATGTTCTCTCTTTAAATCGGATGATCCAATTCGGTCAAATAATCAGAATTGCAGTACAACGAAAACATCTTTATCCTTAGTTATGCCGATTAACGTAATACATTTTAAATCAATTCATACGTCAATCAGTTAAATAAAGAATTATTTAAAATACGACATATTGGCAGTAGCAGCCAATGTAAATATACGCCTAAGGCAAAACTTAAAATATGGTTTTTTTTCATTTATAATATAATTAAATATAAATTATTATATTAAAAGTTATTTGATTTTTTTTAAATAAGAAGAGGCTTTATTTATAAATTATTATAATTATTGAAACGACAATTATTGTAATTCAGTATTATTAGAGATGAATAATTTTATTAGATTTAAATTAAGTTTAATGAGCGATTTGAATTTAAGTTCATATAAAATTTTATGGACCAAATTGATCGGATGGTTACAATTATATTACTATAGCTATGTATAAATTGGTCTGAGTGTTGAAGTCCATGCCCTGAGCAGTCATTGTTGACTGCTCAGCGCTTAACCCTCAACCCCCAGCGCCCAACCACCTAATGAATGCAACAATAAATGCGTTCATACGTGAAGTAATGCGCCTATAAATTAAAGCTTCAGACGAGAGCATCATACACCCAAAGAGAAAAGAAAAGAGAGAGAGCCGAGAGAGCTCTGAGAGAAATGAAGAGAGTTGAGTTGAGTGGAGTGTGATCCTCCTCCTCTGTAATATTTTCTTGTGTTCCACTATTTATTAGTGAAGCTCTTTTCTGTGGACGTAGGCAGTTGCCGAACCACGTTAAATTTTTGGTGTCACTGAGTGCATGAGTGTACTCTTTTATTACCGTTTTTATCCCTTCCGCTGTGTTGATTTCCCCAACACTGAGCGGCAATACAGGTCTCTGCAATATGGTAATACCATATATACAGGTCAAGATATTGGCATTAGCAATTACAAAAGATGCTCCAACTTATAATAAATAATCAATTGAATTAGATAGGAATCTAATGTTCAGGTACAATAATAAACAGGACAAAAAATGCACATCTTACCAAATTGAAGACTGAAAAAAGAAAAAAGAAAAAAGAAAAAAGCAACTCAGTATCACTGGATGCTCGTCAATCCCATGGACTCAAAGAACACTCCCCGGGCAGTTTTGGGAACCGATCAAAGTCCTTGCAATAGTCATAAATAACAAGGTTTCTCTGCACCCAAGCATAGTCCATTTTCTGGGAATCCGAGAGATGCCAGGCATTGTATTGATCCCACCAATTTTCAGTGGTGGTTGATACGCATGGAGGGTAAGGATCCTCCCATTGGCAAGCCTCGACGCTAAAGTCCTTGTAGGAGGACACGAACGGGGCATTCTTCCACTCCGTCTTCTCCAACCCACCTCTTGTTGCCCAGTCGTCGGCGTTCCAAATGCTCGAAAACATGTACATTGGCTTCTCGTTCGGGAAGAAATCATTTTCTTCCCCATTGTTCTTGTACACCCTTATCGGAACTTTATCCACAAAAAACCTGTTTTTTGGATACTTTTCATAATCAAGGAATCGATCAAAGAAAGTAAAGAGTCTAATTTATAGTAAGTAGAGAGAAACATACACGATCTGGTGATTGTTCCAGAGAATGGAATAGCTGTGGAATTCCTCGGTGGGATCGAACCAAAGCATGTGCCTCATCTCTCGGTTCCCAGTTCCATTTTTGTACACGTTTGTCTGGATTAGATAGGGCTGCCCGGTCCTATTCCCCAAGAACTCAATATCTAACTCGTCTCTCGTTGGCCCTGCCCCATTTTCCGTGCACATCTACAACATTTTTTTTTTTGACACTAATGATCTTAGCTATTACTCTTTCGCATTAAATACACAGAGGAGTTTAGAATCGTCAAAGAGACTTACATAGTAAGCCGTGACTACGCCGGCAGAGTCACCTCCGACAAGCTTGAGCTTCATGCTAAACCACCCAAATCTATATCTTTGCCTTGTTTGAAACCCACAACCTATTCAACATCAAACATGATGCAGACAAATATGCGATTATGATCATTAAGATAGAGTATCTTCAAACTAAAGCAATGAAAATAGAATATGAATTCGACAACAATCTCCCTCATGTTGATGATCTCTGTCTGTCTCGAACTAACAAGTCTTGCGTATTTGTTTACCTGTTTCTTTGTCCAATGAGAGATACCAGATCTGCCCATCCGAGGAGGTCGTAAAATGGTCCTCAGACCACATTATATTGAAATTATCTTCAAAAGACCCTTTAGAATCAGCTGCTTCTAAAGGATAGCAAGAGGCAGCCATGAAAGCTGCGATGAAAAGAAGAGTGGGCATTGGAAAGACATTTCTCTCCATTTTCGGGTGGGAGACCTTTGAGGAAGACGAGGCTTGTCTGCTGGATCTCTGAGAAGGAGATGTGCATTAAATTATCAATATTTGAAAAGTATATTTCTTCACATGGCTAATGGGACTGATTTGATCCTGTTAATTATTTCGTTGTTACATATAGACAATTTTGCCCATCTTAAGTTAAGACTGTAAATGTTAAATTCATGGACTATCGAGTACTACTAAAAGATTAATCAGAATCCCTTTATCATTTTTATACAATTGTTGTTTTAATTAGCGGACTAGACATATGAATGGAGATTAAGCTTTTGTCGAAGATACAGAAACAACATAACCAAACTGCATTATCAAAATAAAGGCAGGTTTGAGGAGTGAGATGAGAATTTTATATTTTATTTTAGGTGTTTAAAATATTATATTTTAGTATTATTATTGTATTGAGATTTGAAAAATTGAATTATTTATTATATTTTGTATGAAAATTTGAAAAAGATGTAATGATGAGATGAGATGAGATGAGAATTTTGTGTCTCATCCCACCCCCAAACCTGCCCTAAGAAAATTGAACTTTTCAACGACAACAATACCGACATCGCCGTGAAATTCAAAGAGTAAGGCCTCGTTTACTTTTATAAAAAATTGCATCTTATTTTATTTTATTATTATAAATTTTAATATAAAATAAAATAAATAATTTAATTTTTTTAAATTTTAAAATAAAAATAATATTAAAAAATATATTTTGATAATATTTTATTTAATTTTTAATTTTAATTTAATTATTTTATCTTATTTACGAAAATAAAGTAGGCCTTAGATCGAAGAGAACAGAAAAAAATGAGCCGATATGGGCAATTTAGGAATTGAAGAATGGATGATTGATGAGGGGAAATATCAGATAAAATGAATTTTTAAAGGGAAAAAAAAAAAAATGAGGAGCTGGGAGTGAGGGAAGCCAGGCTGCCCTCCGATGGATTTTTGGCAGAATTAAAATGGAGGGTGGGGTCCATGTGTTGCAATCAAGCGCGTGAGTGATTTTGATTGGTCATTCAAAATAACCAAGAAAGTTCTTAGATTTGACAACTAGATTTGGCGGTTCGTAAGATCCATTGGCTGTGTCTGTTTGATAATTACATTAGATTTGGTCAAAAGTTAAAAAAGATGACTTTGGGTTTAGTACTCTAATTTAAAACTGTTCTATTAATTAATTTAATATGAAAATATATTTACCTGAAAAAATTATAGAGAATCACTGACTTTGCTTTCTTGGTAATAAACATGACCAACATGCAGATTTCAATATCCCAATAAAGGGTTGGGATATGCTGCAATGTCGTTTCCTGTCCTCATAAACCCAGATCTTGCTAGTGGCTAACCAGCTGCTATACCTTTTTTTTTTTTTTTTTAAAAATATCTAATGGACATGCAAAAGATTAATTATGTTTAAACACGAATATTTATTTGAGAAATGTCCACATTAGAGGTAATTTAGTATCCCTGATCATGAAGGGGACCCACTGAATTATTGGGACAATTTATTGATGGTTGATTGTGATCACAATGTTGGCTCCAAGGGAGGTGTAGCCCTTCACCCAGTTTTACTACCAAAATAAAACTTTTTTTTTTAAATTTATTAGTTAATGGATTTTGTTATACATCAATTACTATTCATCCTCATAACTGATACGATATGACAATATTTTTCATAGTGTGAAATAGTAAATAGTAACTGAAAAGAATTAGACTTCGTTTGTAACCTAAACTCATTTCAACTCATCATTATAATTTTGTCAAATCTCAACATAAAATATAATAAATAATTTAACTTTTTCAAATTTTAAAATAATAATAATATTAAAAAATAATATTTTAATAATACTTAACTCAACTCAACATCTAAACCAAACATTAGTTAATTGTGCAACCTGAAACACTCAATTTTCCACGGAACATTTGGGTCAGCGTCACTTTTGTTAAAAGTTATATCGTTTCCTTTGTCCTTTGGGTTGAAGAGAGTCAAGAAAGTGTATAAATAATTTAACTAGCTTTCATCAATAACAGTGGTCGACAGTTTGGCCGAGTGGTCTAAGGCGCCAGATTTAGGCTCTGGTCCGAAAGGGCGTGGGTTCAAATCCCACAGCTGTCATGACTATATTTCTTTTTTATGTGATTTTGTTTCAAATAATTATCAATGGGCCAGGATTCTGTTGCTCTATCACATGCTGTGCTAGTGCTGGCCAACACATATTGAACAGGAGATTGATCTAGGACTATCTTTATATAACTTGGGGGTCCAATTGTGGAAACAGACAGACAGTTTGTACTGATTGAATAAATATCTTTCTTGGCATATATAATCAAGACTCAAGTGTACAATCTCTACATATTTTATTTAAAAAATAAAGTAAATCTGAGAAGTATATAAAAAAAATACTTTTTAATAGTTGTTCCCATATTTTTTAAAAAAAGTAAATTCATAGGACTTGTTTATATGAGCACTTCTACTCACATGCTTCATTCCCTCGTACACCACACGTAAAGCGTGATATGACTTTTCTTTTTCTTTTTCTTCTTCTTTATTTATTTATTTTTTTTTTAATTTTTTAATTTTTAGAGTTAAACGTGCATTTAGATACAATATCCAAATCATTCGTGGGTAGGGGTGGGCAATGGGACCTCGCCCTCGCTTCCGCTCTGCCCCCCGCATGGTGGGGCAGGCAACCCCGCTCCACCCATGAGGGGGCGGGGCCTCCCGCCCCGCATCTAGGGCCCCTAGAGGGGACAGATGGCGGGGATGGCTCAACCCCACCCCACATTTCTCCCGCCCCGTCCCTACTCCCATTTATATATATATATATATATATTATATACATATATATAAACATAAATATTTATATTTATATTTTACAAATTGCGTATATATAAATATATATTACAATTTGTTAGATTTGTTCACAAAATATGTATTGGCAAATTTAAAAATTACATAGTTTAAAAATTAATACACTACAATTTACACAAAATATGCACTAACAAATTTAAAAATTATATAAAATTTAAATTATAGTCATATTTACAAAATTTAAATTTATAATTTGAGTCTAAAAATATATTTTTAATTACTTTTACACTTAAAAATAATTTTTAAATTAAATAAAATGTAGTGTTTTTTTTTAAGTAGAAGGAGGCGGGGCGGATTGGGAATCTGTCCCGCACCCTCGCCCCGTAGGGGGCGGGTAGCACCCGTATCCATGGGTTTCGATTTTTTTTTTCTTATGCCCTATAATCTCACAGCTCACAACCATTTCTGTTCAACCTCATAGTTCACAGCCATTTCTGTTTTTATTTGACATTGATCTGAGCCGGTTTATCATAACAAAGCATATTATTTTTGTGCTTTCAACGGTTGTGGTTCCCTTTGGATCAATATGGGAGAGTTTGTGCTTCATCTGGGATGTCTACTTTTTGCGTTTGCTTGTGATTTTCATTGATCTGGTAAAACTTCTCTTTAGTTTTTACTTAGTTTGCCCATGAGAGAGGGATTTCTGGTGATAGGTTTCGAGGGGAGGGATTTTTTCAAGGAGGGTGAGGCTTCACGAGACAGGGACTTGAAGTGTTCAAATATTTTCAGATTCAGGGAGCTAGTTGGACCAGACTTCAAGTTGATTCGGTTTACCTTGTCATATAAGATTCATGTGGCATGTGATGAGTTAAACCGGACTATGAATAGATTTTATCTATTTATACATAGCATTACCCACCCCAAAATGTAAAAGAAGAGACTCTACATGAGTGGAATTCAAGGTCCATGTTTGGCTTCCAAGATGAGGCTTTAAAACTAAATGGGCCTAGGAAGTGCTGCTCCTAGAGGACAAATACTGCCCCCATTTCGTGGATGGGCAGGTGGCTTGGCCCATGCCTCGAATCTATATGTAGCTAGTAGATTTTTCTTCTAGAGCCGCTTCTAAGCGATCGGTCTGATTTTGAAGGAATAACAGCCCTCTACTTAGAAGTTGCCACCTCAGAAATCACACCATAATCACGCTAGAGTCGTACACATGGGATCGAAATTGATTCACACTTCAACTGAAAGTCTGGTCTTCTTCCTCGAGGATAACCATTCCATTAATGGCAAAAACAAGCTTTTCTCCTCTCCATCTTCTTCTTTGTCGATTAGAAGCAGCAGCTCCAACTTTATCCTCTCTAAAGCCCAATACACCATTTCCATCTGCGCCTTGTTCATCTTCATCACATTTCTCATCTTCACTCTCTGCAATTTCAAATACCATTTCCATAACCCACCCAACCTCCCCTCAAAGATTCCTATCTCAAATTCCTCGGCCTCCAAATTATATTAACAACCCCAAATCCAAATCCAAGAATATAACAAGAAATTTATATGTCCTAAAATAAATAGCCAAAATGAATATTATTAAGTACATCTAGATCATTAAAAATCCATACGGCGAAGGGGAGGAAGAAGGGGCTGCGAGCTGTGAAGGGGTGGGTCTTTGAAGGGGTTCTGTTGTGATTCGAAGGGGCTGCAAAGGGGTTGGTGTCGATTTGAAGGTGGGCGAAGGGGAGGGAGCTGTGTCTCTTGCGAAAGGAAAGGGCCTGCGCAGGGGTTGTCTCTTTTGCAGTAGTTGAGTATTCCATGTAGTGCTAGTTTACAATAATTATGGTGGAATGTCTGGGTGTTCCTTCACTATTGGCAGGCTGTTATATGAGGATAGTTGGACCGACTGGCTTGTAGGAATTCTCTTTTTCTTCGGACCAAAAGAAAAGGTCGCTTTTTCCACATAAATGATTTTTGGTTCATAATAAATACTCGCAATGCAAACTATCTGAGGGTATCTCCAAGGTCCGGGCCTTCTGAACCGCTGAAATTCTATCTTCTTCCTCAACTACTCAGTTTCTAGATTTTTTGTTCAGATATTTTCATACCTCGCCAACGCCATTCCAGCCAATCCAAATTCTTAAATACCCTTCTCACATTTATCACGCTCAGCCTTCACTCCATTTACCTCAAGACATCCCCTAGTCAGCTAGAACCATTTCAAACACTTCAATGGCAGCCATGGCCACCGCCCTCACTTCTTCACTCTCTTCAAACCCAACACCATCTTTTTTAGACCACAAGTCCTCCTTCCATGGCACACCCTTCGCATCTCGCTTCACACCCATCAAATCTACCCCACAAAACTCCACCATTTCCATGTCCTTAACCAGTCCATACGATCTTAATTCCTTCAAATTCGAACCCATCAAGGAATCCATCGTCTCTCGCGAAATGACTCGCCGATACATGATGGACATGATCACTCACGCCGATACTGATGTTGTCGTCGTCGGCGCTGGCTCAGCTGGCCTCTCCTGCGCTTATGAACTAAGCAAAAACCCCTCGATCCGTATAGCCATCATTGAACAATCCGTTAGCCCTGGTGGTGGTGCGTGGCTCGGTGGCCAGCTCTTTTCTGCCATGGTTGTGCGCAAACCAGCACACAGGTTCCTCGATGAGCTTGAAATCGAGTACGATGAGCAAGAAAACTACGTCGTGATCAAGCACGCAGCTTTGTTCACTTCCACAATCATGAGCAAACTATTGGCCAGGCCGAACGTGAAGTTGTTCAACGCCGTGGCCGCTGAGGATTTGATAGTGAAGGGAGATAGGGTGTCGGGCGTGGTGACGAACTGGGCTTTGGTTTCGATGAACCACGACACGCAGTCGTGCATGGACCCGAACGTGATGGAGGCCAAGGTGGTGGTGAGCTCCTGTGGCCACGACGGGCCGTTCGGAGCCACCGGTGTTAAGAGGCTGAAGAGTATCGGAATGATTGATAGCGTGCCGGGGATGAAGGCCCTTGACATGAACACTGCCGAAGATGCCATTGTTAGGCTCACCAGGGAGATTGTGCCCGGCATGATTGTTACTGGAATGGAAGTTGCAGAAATCGATGGTGCCCCGAGAATGGTAATTTTATTTTGGACCTTTAAGTCTGAGTTTGTAAGATTCATAACGTACTGTATACTATATGACTTCTACTGTGTGACTGAGTTAATGATGTTTCTCTAAGAGCATCCTCATCCGGATGCCTAAAACATTATTTTTTCTAAATTATAAGAAAAATTATAGGGAAAAGCTCAAAAACCCCCTCCCATTCCATTCCCTATTTTAAGATTTTGATTTAGGAAATGAACAGTGGTTCCCTATTCATCCCCTAAATCATTTTTTATTAATATTTTATTTAAATAAATAAAATAAATTCTTTTTTCAATCAACTACATTTTCTCTTATACTCATATTTATTATACTTTTAAATAATATTTTTAAAAATAATTTAAATAATTACTAAAATATAAAAATAATAATTTTAAAAATATTATTAAACCCTTAAAAAAATTATTTAAATTTTTATTTAAAATATTCACTATAATAATAGTTCAAAACATAAGAAAAAATATTAAGTAGTGAAGTTTGAAAATAGAAGTGAGAGAAAAAAGTAATAAAAAAATAATAGAAGAATATTATTTTAATAGAATAGAGAAAGGATAGGAAATGGGATGTAGAAGGTTTTTTAAAAATGAGTAAAATTTAGGATAAAATTATAGGGAGTGTCCTTTTTAGCTAAAATTTAGAGAAAAATTTAGGGAATCGGATGGGAATGCTCTAAGCAAGTGCTTGTAATTTTGCAGGGTCCAACATTTGGGGCGATGATGATATCGGGGCAGAAGGCTGCGCACTTGGCATTGAAGGCATTGGGGCAGCCGAATGCAATTGACGGGACCTACGGTGATCTTGGGAGCATACAACCAGAGCTTGTTCTTGCTGCTGCTGAGGCTGGGGAGATAGTCGATGCGTAAATATAGTAACAGGGGTTTTTGTTGATTTGGAATAAATATGGAACAATGTGTGGATGAAAACTTGGGCCAGCCATTTTGAGTGTGGATTGCTTGTTTGGATGGGGGTATATATGATGGTTGGTGAGATTTCCTTTGATTTGTGTTGAGTCGAGTTTCAAGAAATAGCGACTTGGAGATTTCCAATGAACAATTCTTATTGCAGATAATATTTCTATTGATGCAAAAAAAACACTAGTAGTTTCTTGGATATCAACGAAGTAGTTTCTCTCAAAAGTTAATTGATTTATTGTAATTTTGTTGATTTTTTTTTTTTTTGATAAAAGGATCTCATTCCATTCATTTAAGAGGACATACAACTTTAACTTCAAACAACAAGTCAATTATAAATGTTAGTAGAATCTCAGTACACTATTGTAACTAACATGGTCTAGTCCATACGGCTTGTCTCTAAAGATCGAAATTTAAGAGATAGCACAACTCTATTCTCAACAGAGTTCACAATAACTAAACATAAAACTCCATACCCAATTAGATTGATTATGGAGAAACCAATGAAGAGGACCTGAAGAGTAAATAGAACTCGAGCTACTTTTTCACAATCGATGTGCTAACCTCTCGTTGGGACGAACAATATCTAGTAGTATTTTTAGTGAGACAATAAGATAATGATGCTATTCACTCGGAAGCTTATTTTTGGAATTTGGAGCCAACTAAAATAAATTCAGTTCAGTTTAATTTTAAGCTACATATTAACATTTAAATATTCAATTCTTAAATTGTTTAATTCATCATAATTTAAAATCTTTTTACACGTAAGATCCACAATATTTTTTAACTCGACACCTCTTTACATGTAAAACTCATAAATTTTTTTAACTTTTCATAAATATATCTAAATCCTTAATATCTAAATACATCTAAACTCATCTTAAATAGGTCCTACAAAACTCATTTTATCATCTCAATTTACTAATATTCATAAAAAATTTAATTTATTTCAACTCAATTTAACATCCAAATGATACTTAAAAGATAATTAATTTGAACTACAAGCATGACCATTTAATTAGACGGGCCCATATCTCGTAATAGGCCCAACATTACATTCCCTTGGAAAAAGTTCATATGACTATTATTTTCCATTGTGAGCCTTGAAATTCTTTTTCACTCACACAATATGCTCAATACCAACTATCATCTCGAGTTAACGGCTTAATAACTCATTGAATTCCTGGAAGTTCAATAAGCATAGATTCTTGTCTCAAGTTAAACCCATGAAGGATTTAAGCCTTGTTTGAATTGAGAAAGCAAACGTTATAATCTAACCAACCAACCCAAATTACCATCAAAGTCGTAAAGCTTCCGTATTTTGGTGCTTGTTTTTTTTTGACAAAGTCATCGTATCCACAAACAATAAGCTTGGTTTGGTTATACAATTCAAATAATCATATCTAATTTTATCATTATAATTTTTTTAAATTCTTAACAAAAAAAAAAATAATTAAAATTTTTTAAATTTTAAAATAAAAATTATATTAAAAAATATATTTTAACAATATTTTATTTAAATTTTAACTCTTATCTGATCTCATATGTGTAACCAAACAAAGCTTAACTCATTTTTTTGTTTTATACTTTGATATTTAAATCATTGAATTATAACAAGTTTCAATTTACCTCGTTAATTAATTAAGTTAGAATCTTATATAAATGAAAAACTGGCCATCTGTAAGGGTGTGAAATGATATCTATGAATAAATTAAGGTACAAATAAAAATAAAAATGATTTGTAAATTAGGGTGAAAGAGTAAAAAGGAAAATGATAATTCGTGGAAAATCCCGACTTTCTTCGACCAAGATCAGTTCCTAAACCTACGACCTCCAGTTGAACCAGAACTGATCCGTTTTGCTTTCTGAGAACCCAAATGCTTCACAAAGCTCGTCATCTCCTCAAACCATTCTCAACCTCAACAACAGCTTCTCTCACTTGGAGAACCCAAATCAAACAAGACCAGCTCGCCTCCCAAATCTCATCCATTCTCTTACAGAGGCGCAATTGGGTCCCGCTCCTTCAAAACCTCAATCTCTCCTCCAAACTAACCTCGTCTCTCTTCCTCCAAATAATCCAAAAAACCCAAACCAGCCCTGAAATCTCTCTCAACTTCTTCAATTGGGCCAAAACAAATCTTGGGTTTCAACCAGACCTCCCGTCTCACTGCCAAATCATCCAGCTTTCACTCGCGTCGGGTCTTGTTCAACCCGTGAAGCCCCTCTTGGGTTCTCTGATTCAGTGTCACCCCGCACCAGTGCTTTTACAGTGCCTGCTTCGAGTTTGTAGAGGTAGAGATTCTCAGTCTAATTTATTAAGCCTAGTTCTTGAATGTTATTCGCAGAAGGGTTTGTTCATGGAGGGGTTAGAGGTGCTCGGGAAAATGAGAGGTCGTGGGTGTACCCCTTCGGTTCGTGCCTGTAGTGCTCTGCTTGATTCTTTGTTGCGAGAAAATGAGACTAAACTGGCTTGGTGTTGCTATGGTGCCGTAATTCGTTGTGGGGTGTCGCCGGACCGGTCTATGTGGTCGTTGGTTGCTCAGATTTTGTATAAAAATGGGAAATTTGAGAGAATTGTTAGATTGTTAGATGTAGGTCTCTATACCTCTGTGATTTGTAATCTTGTTGTTGATTGTTATAGCAAAAGTGGGGATTTTGGAGCCGCTTTTGATATCTTGAATCAGATGTGCGATAGAAAAATTGACCCGGGTTTTAGTACTTATAGTTCGGTTCTCGATGGGGCATGTAAATACGAAAATGCTGTAGTAATTGAGAACATAATGTGCATTATGGTGGACAAGAAGCTGCTACCAAAGATTCTTTCATCCGAGTATGATTTAGTAGTTCAGAAGCTTTGTGACTTGGGCAAGACGTATGCGGCGGAGATGTTCCTTTGGAGAGCTCGTGATGAGAACAGCGGGTTACAGGATGCTACTTATGGGTGTATGTTAAGAGCATTGTCAAAGGAAGGCAGATTAGAGGAAGCGATTCCAATATATCGTTTAATCTCTGAGAGGGGTCTTACAGTGAATGATAGTAGTTATAACGCATTTGTAAATGTTCTTTGTAAGGGAAATCAGTCCGAGGAAGCTTGTGAATTGTTAAGGGATGTTGTCAGAAGAGGAAGTACTCCGTGTGCATCAGAATTGTCTAGATTTATAGCATCACAGTGTAATAGAGGGAGATGGAGAGAAGCGGAGGAATTGTTGAATTTAACTCTAGAGAAAGGGTTATTGCCAGATTCTCTATGTTGTTGCTTCTTGATGGTGCATTACTGCTCCAGCAGACGGATTGATTCAGCTATGGCATTGCATGACAAGATGGAAAGATGGAATAATGGTTTGGATGCAGCAACTTATAATGTACTGCTCAAAGCGCTCTTTTCGGGAAAGAGGATTGAAGCAGCAGTCAGGGTATTTGATTACATGAGAAGAAAGAATTTGGCGAGCAGTGCAAGTTTTACGATTATGATTAGTGGACTTTGTCGTGCAAAGGAACTTAGAAAAGCGATGAAAATTCATGATGAAATGTTGAACATGGGGCTTAAACCTGATCGAGCAGCATACAAGCGATTGATACGCGGTTTTAAATAACCAATTATTTTTGTATACCTTAGCAGCTAAGGTATACAAAAATATCTTGAGTCAGATGTGCGACAGGAACATTTGGCTTCGTTTTTGTCAAGATGATACTATTGATTTTGGCTTTTACCATGTCTTGTAACATTTGGCTGCGTGATCTGCAGGCCATCGATACGGTTTTGGTTCTTTATCGACTTTCAAATTGAGACATGCAAACATCTTCTCAATTGAGTAATAATTTCATATTGTCTGTAGATAAGATCTTAGATATGCTTATAATCATCTTTTGTAAAATAGATTTTATGAGATGAGTTAGATCCATGAATTTTTTCATGGTATCAGAGTCTGTCACATGACGAATGAGAGTCCACACTACTTATCTCGTGACAAGGATCAGAAAAAAAATACTAGTCTGCACGTGAGAGAGTGTGTTGAGGAATAATCTCACATTACTTGTGGACAAGATTTTGTACATATTTATAAGTAATAAATAACCCTTTCTTGAAGAACTGATTTTATGAGATGAGTTAAGTATTTTTATGAGATGAGTTAGATCCATGAATTTTTTCATGGTATCAGAGTCTGTCACATGACGAATGAGAGTCTACACTACTTATCTCGTGACAAGGATCAGAAAAAAAAATACTAGTCTGCACGTGAGAGAGTGTGTTAAGGAATAATCTCACATTACTTGTGAACAAGGTTTTGTACATATTTATAAGTAATAAATAACCCTTTCTTGCAGAACTGATTTTATGAGATGAGTTAAGTATATGAATTTTTTCGTTTTGAGAGTTGAGACACAAACTATGTGATCACAGGATGACAGTTAAAATTGCTCAATGCTTATTGCTAGAATCCGATATAGTTGTTTAACTTGTTGCCTATTGGTTTGGAACAAACATGGGGGGCATGGTTTTTATTCTTCGATTAGCCGAAAATGGTACTCAATAACTAAGCAACGAAAGAATGTAAGCCTAGGATGACATGGATGTGGATGACCCTGGTACATGTATAACCAAATTGTCCAAATTACAACAAATAGAACATATAAATGGATTGGGATTGCCTGTAAATTTCCAAAGCAATGACAGAATGAGTTTAGGTGTACGTTGAGATCAATTTTCTTATTTATCAAAATTATTATGTCTGTTTATCCAATCTAAAAGAAAATTAGCTACCGACATGTAGCACAATAAGCACCGCTCGCCATACGACCTGTAGTACAGATGAAGTAAATGGCACGGAGTCATTCGTGACTAACAAAACGAAGCGAAACCCTCGCTCAATCTGTGTGTGCCCAGAATCCAAAAATGGCTTCCTTTCGCGAACATCCGAGTCTCCTCCTCTTAGTCGCCGTGTTTTCCCTCGCCCTCTTATCGGTCTCGGCCGATTCGGATTCTCAACGGGTCTCGGAGCTTCTGGCCCTCCAGTCCCGATCTAAATCGGGAGTGATCCACCTAGACGACCGCTCCATCTCTCGCTTCCTCACCTCGGTCAAGACTCCGAGACCCTACTGGCTCGTCATCTTCTTCGACGCCACTCAGCTCCATGACAAGACAGAGCTCCATCTCAAGACCCTCCACAGCGAGTTCGCCCTCCTTGCCAACTCCTTCATAACCAACAACCAGGACCCCGAGTCGCCTTCCCATGCCAAGCTCTTCTTCTGCGACCTCGAATTCAAAGAGTCACAGTCCAGCTTCGGCCTCTTCGGCGTCAATGCCCTCCCTCACATCCGCCTCATCGCTCCGCACCAAAACCCCAAAGAATCTCATCAGATGGACCAGGGAGACTTCTCCAGACTCGCCGAATCGATGTCCGAGTTCATCGAATCGAAGACCAAGTTTGTCTTCGGCCCGATCCACCGGCCACCCATGCTTTCCAACAAGCAATTGATAGTCATCGTCCTTGCCATTTTAATTTGGATTCCATTCGCTATAAAAAAGATCGTGATGGGCGAGACATTGCTCCACGATCCTAAAATCTGGCTGGTCGGTTCGGTGTTCGTCTACTTCTTCAGCGTCTCGGGCGCGATGCACAACATAATCCGGAAAATGCCCATGTTCCTGGCTGACCGGAACGATCCGAACCGCCTCATATTTTTCTACCAGGGCTCCGGGATGCAGCTTGGGGCGGAGGGGTTCGCGGTCGGATCCTTGTACACGATTGTGGGGCTGTTGCTGGCGTTCATGACGCACGTGCTCGTGAAGGTGAGGAATGTGAACGTGCAGCGAGTGGTCATGATCGTTGCTCTTTTCATTTCGTTTTGGGCGGTCAAGAAGGTCGTGTACTTGGATAATTGGAAGACTGGTTATGGGATCCACGGATTCTGGCCTTCAAGTTGGAAATGAGCTCTGCTAAAAGGTAATGATTTTGGGTTATTAGTGAAGGTGGTTTATGTTGCTCTTGGAGTTTGATGTTTGAATTGTATAACTTTTGATGATAAACGAGATAAAGTAGGTTCCTATTGCCGCTTGACTAAGGCTTAAAAGCCATTTGCTAGACCAGTTTTGTGTTGTTGATTGCTGGCTTTTTGTTCTAATCTTCACCTTGTTTTCTCTGTAAAAACAAAATTAATTAGCACTAGAGCTGGAAATAGACCGATTGGCTAAATGAAACATAGGAGACAATGGTGATATTGTATTTGGTGAAGTCGTGGCTGTCAGATGGGCTAGGCCTATTTCATTCATATCTATAATATTATTTCTTACTTATAAAAAAAAAAAAAAAAGGTCGTGGCTGTGAGATCGTTGGGTTTCATCTTAAGTATGGTAGGTTGATTTTCCTGAATCCTTTAACTTAATAATATGCATGAAACCTAGTATAATTAACGTAGCAATAACCCACCGGTGGGTAGCCCAAGTGGTAAGGGTGAACTTGTGTGCATGAGTCCCATGCCATAAATTTGATTCCTCCTGGGATCAAACTGTGATTTAAGTAGGAGGCCATGGGGTAGGTTGTTGTCCTTGTGTTCCCGAGAGTTTAGGTTCCATGGAGATTCTGCCGTGGGATGGTTCCCTCGTCCAAAAAAAAAAAAAAAAGTACCATAGCAATAGCTATTTTTTAATATACATTGCCAGCTGCCCATGATCCTTCTTCCCGATTACAATTGCTTTAACATAGATTTGATAGCAGGCTGCTTAACCTAAATGGTGTCCATAGGCTATAGCGTATTTTTTGATCAATCACTTATCTATTTATCCTGTCCACACATTAAAGGAACATTGCATTATTTTGTCAATTACTTGCATCCACCTGTGAACATGTTTTAAAAGCCGGTCGTGCTTGAAATTGAACTTGCGGTAGAAGTGGTAATTCCATTACCTAAATGGTGTCCATAGGCTATAGCATATGTTTTTTTTGAAATAATATTGGCATCAGCCACTATTTGGGATCATCCAAAACACACCATAGTAAAATGACAAAAACACCCTCACAACAAAACCCACTTCCCTCTCATTTCACACATTTCATTTTTGAAATTCCTCTATCTCCTCCCCCCCACCCCCACTGCCCAAATTCGAAATAGTACTAGGCAGGCTTTGAGAGAGAGCTGATGAAGGAGTGAGATAGCTGATGAGAGAGAGAGCGCTGATGGATGAGAGGTGGAGAGCGGGAGAGAGGTGGAGCGCGAGACAGGGAGAGCGAGAGAGAGGTGGAGGGTTTGGCTGGCTCGAAGGAACTCGGGGAGGAGTCGCAGAGGTCAAGGGAGGTGTCAGTGGGGCTAGAACCGACGCACGGTGGCGATAGGGCCGTCGGTGGCCCCGAGCTTGTGTGAAACCCACCATTTATGGGTAGCTTGCGTGTGTGCGAGGGAGAGGGAGAGGGAGGTTCGTGGTGGCTGGGTTTGCAAGAGGTGGTCGCCGGTGTGAGGTGGTGGAGGTGTGGTAGCCTGGGTGGCTATGTACGGCGGCGCAAGGGGAGAGAAATGTGTGAAATCCATTTCGGTTGGGTTACCGCAGGGGAGAGAGAGGGTTGCGCATGGGGGAGATCGGTGGCAGCTAGCTTGGTCGCCGGCGTGAGAGGAAGTCGCCGGTGGTGGCGGTAAGGCTGGGCGGCGCATGGCAGCTTCGGGCCGAGCTGAAGGAGAATCGGGTGGAGGCTTCCGTCAGGCTGAGAGAGCTGATGAGAGAGAGGGGTAGATGAATCTGAGCACTACTCCTTTTTATTTTTTATTTTTTATTTTTTTTATAATCAATCGCTTATCTATATTTCTTTTCCAAATACATTTTAAAGGACCATTGCATTATTTTGTCAATTACTTGCATCCACCTGTGAACATGTTTTAAAAGCTGGTCATGCTTGCAATTGAACTTGTGGTAGAAGTGGTAATACCATTTAATAGTCTTTACATTGACTGGAAAGACCGAGAAAGATCCTATGTCTAATTGCTCCTTTGCCTGATGTGAATGTTTGGTCATTGGTGCCAGGTTTGTATATTAATGGTCAGTATAGCCTTCACCTGACCATCTTTTTTTTAATTGGCACTGGGTGTCTGGGAAGAGGCTCCCGATTAATCCCGAGGGTACATAGGCTCTCGGTAAAGAGTCTCCCGCAAGTGCACCTTGGGTAATTCAAGGGAAAAATCTCACAGTCCGATGGCTCCTAGAGATTATTTGCATTCAAGGGATTTTGAACCTTAGACTTAGGAGGAGCATAACCCCAAGCCCAAGGCCTTTACAACTTGAACCAACCCTGAGGAGTTTTAACCTGACCATCTTAAGGGGTCCTAAAACTTGGTCTTTGGTATCTGGTTGATAATTCATGTCTATTGTCTAGGCATGCATATTTCTGACCTATCCATCCACTCATGAGCCATGGCTATGAAAACAGTTTGGTTGAAAGAATTATATCTGGTTATCAACACGATGGTTTCAACCACTAGGAGTTGACTCAAGTGGTTTTGGTGGTATGCTTCCTCTACGTCGAGACTTCAGAGATGCACTCGGACTTGCATCTCTGAATTACTCGAGATGCACTTGTAGAAAACTTATTATTGAGGGATTTGTGTACCCCTGAGATTAGTCAGGACTTTGTTGGACACTCGATGCCAATAAAAAAAATGAACAGGATGTGTGCGAATTTGTGGTGGATTTCAGATATCTAACTTACCTATACGGGTGTAAGTTATAGAAGTCATCCAACTTTGAGGTGAAAGTAAATCTAGTATAATATTCGTCACAAATTCCTTCCGTCCCAGCGGAGAAAACTTCCAAATATCTGAGAACGCCTATTCCTACACTATTTTCCATTCTTTCCTTCCCACCCAAATCCTTCTCTCAAAACCACTGTAAGGGGATGCATATCTGATTTTGCTCCTTGTTAAAATATTATGTACGTGTTTAAAATTATATTGTTTTTAGCTTAAGTTTTTGGTAGAAAAAAAAAATTGACAGTATAACATAACATGATAGTTATTCTAGGAGTTTTAATTTTTTTTTATTAGTAAAGTGGATTATTAAAATTATATATGGTAAATTTGATCATTAATGAATAATCTAGCAATAGTTATTCGAGAAAAAAATGAATAATCTAGCTTAAGAGAAGATGGAAAGGGAAGACATGATAACCTCAGTTTGAAGATAGAGTTTGCTTTCTTGATTGGATATTTGTTTGTTGGGAATCGAAATTGGGGTGAAATTTATTTCTAGAAAACAGTGAGGGTGGGAATGAGTCTTAGCGCTTGATTTTTGTGTATCGGAGATTCTAATTAGTCAACCCCAAAAGCTGACGTGTTCTTTATCATTTCCTCTGGTGTCACTTGGCATAAAGTATAGTGCCTACAAGAGAATTTAGAGGGGAGCCAAATGACCTGTTTCGGGCAGAACCATTTTCGAATTGGGATTCTTCACGAACTTAAAAGGAGTATGGATGCAACGTTAACTAATGTATTGTCCACCCCGGTGGTTGCAAGGTAGAGTGGAGTAGTGCTGGTGGGCCAGTTTTCAAAAAAATTATCGACCATGTTTTCAAAGGAAGGTGGGGTTGTGATTCGTGAACCCTGAACATGTGATGGGGATGTGAATGAGATTAGGCATATCTGGTGACGAGTACAAAAACTTGTCCAGACTTATTAGCCAAACTCGTGAGCGTGGTGAATGCTATTTATTTTTTAAGAAATTGTATATACAAGTCCAAAATGTACAAGTCTCACACAAAATCTTTATAAAAAAAGTAGACATCACTAGTGTGAAAATTTATTTATTCTTGATGGAACTTACATTTTTATAAAAGACTTGTGCAATACTTGTACATTTGGAGTTTGTACCTAGGCATTACTCTATTAGAAATTATGATAGTCCTGTTATTCACTCTTTGGGAGAGGGATTTGTATCTTGGTTCTATTTTTTTGGTAATGGTTGTGAGATGACTAGGGGATGATGTCTCCCGGCGTGCAGATAGATTTTATCTCATGAGAACAATTACACTATGTAACCTTAAATATACAAATAAGCGAATAACTGCCATTTCTTAGACATTATACCTTAAAACTATAATGCCAGTGGTCTTAAGTTGGGATCTTTAATGGATGTCAACACCAACGGAAGAAGACAGACGCCTTGTTATCTTCGCCTTCAAACATCATTATGTCCTTTATTGTGGTTGGAATTAAGATAAGACTTTACACGTTTTGAAACGTGTATTGATAAAGAAAAAATGGTCAGTATAGAATGGTGATGAGATCCCACGTTATCTGGCAACGTGTTTTACTATTAGAGTACCACATCAATAAGAGGTCCGTTCATTAATCATGACTAATAATCTTAAGCCTATTTTGTTTTTTATGGGATGAATTGAGATAAAAATTAAAAATGAAATAAAATATTATTAAAATATATATATTTTATATTATTTTTATTTTAAAATTTGAAAATATTAAATTATTTATTTTATTTTGTGTGTAAATTTTAAAAAAATTATAATAATTAAATGAGATAAAATAAGATGATAGAATGATTAAATAAAATAAAATGAGATAAGTTTGAATTCTTTTCTCATCGAAATTTTTCAAAACCCAAGGCCTGATCTGGAAAGCATACAAGCTAGAGAGCCTCGAGATTATATAAAGTTAAAGCTTGATTATATAAACTTAAAGCTTGGTAAGATTTCTTTTTCGTTCTGTTCTATGTAAAACTTACTACTATAAACAAGTTGTTATATAGTAGTAAGTCTATTATTTTTATGATTGAAAAATGATAAGGTTATTACATTTTTATTATTTATTTACTATTTTTTTTGTATTTGATTTTTTTTAATTTTTAATTTTACTTAATAGTTAAGGAAGTGAATATTAATAAAATTATATATATATTTTAATTTTTTTTAGTGATTAAGGATGTTAAAAAAATATTTAAAAAAAATGATAAAAAAATAAATACACTATAAATAATAAATAGGTAATAAAAAGATAATAACTCTATCACTACTCAATGTGAAAAGTGTTGTCTGTGAATCATTACGTGCCCACTTTTGTAATTCTTTCAGCGACGGCCACCATGTTGGCTATTATGTACAAAAGCTAAAGTCTCAATTTTCCACTAAGGTCCTGTCTCTGAAGTGGCTGCATCATGCATTCTTTCCCAGCCCTCACTCTATTTTCTCATTTTATTCAATTATTTGTTCAAGGCTGCAGTTTCACTTCTTTAGTCACACAAGCTATACCTTGATAGTAATCATTAATCGACCAAATAGAAAAATCGCACCAAAGAAAATATAATAAATAAATACACCAATGTGGGTTGTAGAACATGGCATGAATCATTGAAGATAAGGCTAATGCAATCCATCCACTAGAAGGATTGAGTCACCAACAGCTATAATGTAAAATGGACAAGTTCATTCCTTTTTGTAAAGCCATGATAATTAATTATGATGTATACTTAATATTTCTCTGATATCCATTATCAAGATCATCCGGTACTGGTTTCTTTATTCGATCGAATGGCGAAAATACACATAAACACTTGCTTTTTATCTTAGTATATATGAGGGCTATTGCAAAAACAGCGAGCTCAGAGGAAGAGAAAGCTCAGTATACTACAACTAGCTAGTAGAATGGACAACCATCGACCGCTGTTGGAGAATCCTAAAACTTCTCCCTGCAAAACTCTTTGCTTAATTCTCTCCCTAGCTGCCATCATAAGCTCATCTGCACTTGTTGCCACCCATCTACTTAAAGCTGCCAGCTTCTCCGATCCTTTCCTACAGCGCCACATCTGTGATCAAGCCCACAACCCTGCCTCATGCTTAGCCATGGCCTCAGAAGTGGTCCGAGACACGAACAGTACGATCGTGCAAATGAACCCTGTCCATCTACTTCAAGTGTTCTTAAAAAGATCAGCCTACGAAATACAAAAAGTCATGGAGAAAGCCCAAGATGTCAAGCATAGGATTAACGATCCTAAAGAACAACTGGCTTTACTTGATTGTGTGCAGCTAATGGAATTGTCCAGGGACAGGATCTTTGACTCCATTGCGGCTCTTGAAAATATGACCAGCCGTTCCTGTGAAGATGCGCATGCATGGCTAAGCAGTGTTCTCACCAACCATGTCACATGCTGGGATGGATTAGAGGGAACAACCCGAACCTCGATGGAGCCAGAGGTCCAGGACTTGATAGCAAGGGCCAGAAACTTCCTAGCCATGCTTCTCGCGGTTTCACCCTTGAAAACCGAAGTGACTGAGCCATTAAAAGGGGGATTCCCCTCATGGGTAACGAATAGGGACCGGAGGCTTTTAAAGGCTCTGCCAAAGGAAATCAAGGCCGACGTTGTGGTGGCTAAAGATGGGAGTGGGAAGTACAAGACTGTGGAAGAAGCTGTGGCATCGGCACCCAATAAAAGCAAAATTAGGTATGTCATTTATGTGAAGAAGGGCACCTATAAAGAAAATGTTGAGGTTGGGAAGAAAAAACAGAACGTGATGATCGTTGGTGATGGCATGAACTCAACGATTATCACTGGCAGTTTGAATGTTATCGATGGATCGACTACTTTCAAGTCTGCAACTGTAGGTAAAGATCTTCCTTAATTATAGTCAACAAAAATTATATTTGTTCTGGAATAGGTAAGTATTGTAAATTCTTTTTTAAGAAAGTGGATAAACTTAGACTCATATAAAAAAAATATATTTTAATAATAAATCTTATTTTTTTTATAACAATATGTTGACGTGTAAATTCTAAGATTGTATCTAATATTATACTATAGCTAATTTGTTTTCCTAGAAATCAAAGTTCTAATAACTTTATTTATGAATGGGTGCTCACCCACTTTATGAATAGTGAAAGGATGATGTCATATTCTGTTTGTATTTCTCAATAAAATGATAAATACCACCAACAATGACAAACTAATTAAAAGAACATGGGCAATGCAGCTGCTGTTGGTGATGGATTCATGGCCCAAGACATCTGGTTCCAAAACACGGCTGGGCCACAGAAGCACCAAGCGGTGGCACTTCGTGTTGGAGCCGACCAATCCATCATAAACCGCTGCCGCATTGACGCCTATCAGGACACACTTTACGCCCACTCCAACAGGCAATTCTACCGAGACTCCTACATCACTGGAACAGTGGATTTCATCTTCGGCAATGCGGCTGTCGTGTTCCAAAACTGCAAAATAGTAGCCCGAAAGCCCATGAGTGGACAGGCCAACATGGTAACAGCCCAAGGTCGAACTGACCCAAACCAAGCCACCGGGACTTCAATCCAAAACTGTAATATAATAGCAAGCTCTGATCTGGAGCCCGTGAAGGGCTCGGTCCGATCGTACTTGGGTCGACCGTGGAAGGAATATTCAAGAACAGTGGTCATGCAGTCGTACATAGGTGACCATATTGATCCGGCAGGGTGGTCGGTGTGGAGTAAAGATTTTGCATTAAAGACATTGTATTACGGAGAGTATATTAATAGGGGACCAGGAGCTGGTACAAGCAAGAGAGTGAACTGGCCTGGCTACCGTCTCATTACTAGCGCAGAGGAAGCCAAAAAATTCACTGTAGCTGAGCTGATACAAGGAGGGAATTGGTTGAAGTCCTCTGGAGTTGCTTATTCTGAAGGGCTGTGACGTGAATTTCATGTACCATCAAGATGATGATCACCTCAAGTTCGAATAAGAATTTCAAGGAGTTTCTTTCGATAGCTGAAGCTTGTGGTGTTTTGCTTAGGCAGCTTCTTTCTATCTTTTATTATGTTAACGAGTGCAATGTTGTGTTTGTTTTTTTTGCAAACTACTTTACCGACGAGTTTATGGTTTCTATGAGAGTGCATAATATACTAGTTTGAAAATATTTGTAAATAGTAATAAAATAATAATAATTGTGATAAACACAAGCAGAGTTCCTTCCACTTGATAAGGTACTCAGTAACCACGAAACAAGACCCAAACAAGAAATCTCAAGAATCGGAGATCAACAACAAGAATATTAACAAGAACAAGTAAAATAACAAGAAAAGTATAAGGATAAGAAATACAAACAGAGATTACGTGGTTCGGCCCTAATGGCCTACATCCACGGCAGGAACAGCCTCAGAGATTATTCTTTATTGCGCAATCTTCAAAAGCCAATGTATATACACAGATCAAGCTAATACTGAGCCAAAATACAAGCCTCAATACAGCTTTATTTATTCCCTCAGTAAAACCCTAGAATCCCTCACATATGTACAAAGCTCTCTCTCTGTTCTCTTCGCCAACGGCAGAAAACAAATTGCTCACAAAATAATCTTGTAACCCTAACACGGCTAAGAGGCATATATATATGCATTAAAGAGATGACCGCACGTGTCCTTGATCCAGCGGCAGAAGAGCACAAGTCAGAAGGCCAAAAGGTTGCTCACGTGTGAAGCACATGACCTCAACTCTGCATATCAATAAGTGCCGCTGCTTATCACCAAGAGTCCCACTCTTATAAATGCTGCATACACACGGTGTTAGAGAAACAATATACAGAATGATGAGAGAAATAGTTGACACAGAACTCACAATAATAGAATATTAAATAGTAGTAAAGAATAACAAATAGTAATAAGAAGTAGATAAAAAGTAATAATAAAGTCAAAAATAATAGTGATAGTGTTTGAGAGTACTAATTGAGATACTCTCATTAGTCAAACTTTAAAATTAATGGATCGAGAAGAGAATATTTTTCTTGTACATATAGTTATGATTTGTCTTAGTCGAGATTGCGTCATGAAAATAAAACTGTTTATTTATGACCAGCTATTTCTTGTGAAAATGATTATTTCCTACTAAAGTGAATATGTTTTTATCACAAATAATCATTTTTACCGCAAATAATTCGTCACAAATACTAGTTTTCCTTGTATTGTGAGACTAATTTACACAACCTTTATTTTCCATTGGTTAATTCCCATATTGACTCCCATAAAGTGTGATACATTTTCTTCAACCATCTAAACTATAACATTCTAGATCCAAATGTTAAGATAAATAGAAAAAAAACTTGGGACCTCTTCAATCTAGAAAGTACAATATCCTGTAATCAAATAATGAACCATGCTTGGCTAATTTGTAGACTACCCATATTAGTCATTGCTCATAAAATAAAGTCATAACGCGAAGTGTTTACAACAAGGTCCAGCTAGTAAATTGAAAAGGACACATTTTCTTGTTCAGAGATATTAAAAAAAGAAAAGAAAAAGGCAATTGAATCTGCATTTTGCCATTGATGATCCTCATGATCTTGAATCATTCCACACTGACTTTTGTTATTCAGATTTCTCTTAATTTCAACCATCGAATCATATACTTCTATTTTTATTTGTCTATATCCAAATTTAAGTGCATGGCAACATATTATTTCCGAATTTCAATACCATTGAATCCATTAATGATATTCTTGATCTCCATTTAGAGCAAGCAGTGTAAAGACATGTTGTCACGAGTCTCCTCGATCGTTGCTGACAAAAACCCAAGTCCAAGAAACTTCGGTGCTGTTTCTCATAAAGAAACAAGCTGAGCCCAACGTGCTTCCAACCATCCAAAAAACCCTCTGCAAGATGCTGCTATCACAACCACCTAAGCAAGCAAGCATTTTTGTGGTATTTGCCTTAAAAACGTATAGGAATACAGTGTACGTACGTAGTAGATGATCTTGTAAGACGATGTGCAGGTAGGTAGGTAGCTAGCTAGGCAACCTTTTGGGAATATAATAATTCATCAGGAGGCATACGTACGTACGTGGAGACCAATCATATTTTACGTATAAATTATAAAATGCCGTTTGCATAAAATTAAAGCTAGAAAATGGATTAATTCTTTTGATCAACCGTACTTTGGATGGCAAGCGGGAAATAAAGATAAAAATATTGCTAATTGAGTACAGTTCTCGGACTGACATATATATGATCAATAATTAGGACAAACTTATTAGCAAGACAGATTTTACAAAATAAAGTTATTTATAATATTTTTTGTATTGATCAGCCAATTAATATTTCTGTTTTAATTTCATGCATGGGAATTAAATGCAAATTAAAAATATAATAATTATATAAATTAGGGTTCCATTTATATAATATTAATTAATGTAAGTGATATATACTTGAATCTCACAAAAGATGTTAATTTTTTCCAACACCTAAATTGTTTTGTCAATATATATATATATATATAATTCCTTATAATTGGATTTATAATTAGCATATTATTCTGAAAGTAAATAAAATATTCATATGATTTATTATCGAATGATTGTTCATTAATTCATATAATTGGATTTTTTTTGTACGTTGATTTGAGTGGTATATATTAAATTAATTAAGTAGCTCTCCACCATATATATCTGTTTATGAAAAGAAAAAGAGTACTGAATTGGATATATATAAGATCAGCTTTCACGAATTCTGGCACACACGTTATAGAAATCACAATCAAATCAAGAGTTCGGATCATTAATATATGAGAAATCAATAAAAGCTGGCAAACAAGTTATTAAATAATGCTATAATTATCGTCAACCATCTTGATCAAGATCAGTCGAAGACAACGGTTCCTACCATGAGTACTTCTATCCATTAACGTTTTATTTAAGTTATAATTGCCATGAAAGTGATCCAGTAATCTAATTAATTATTTAAGGTACATAAAACCATGAATTTTAGATTATTGCGATCCTATTCAATTTATTTATTTTTCATGCTTTTATTATTTTGAATTTATGGCATTGGTCAGAATTATTAACAGCAAATGCCTTAGTAGGTGACTTAAGGGGAGACCACCAAGTACCAAAGCTTGGACTTTAACACACAGGCCGGCAATTTGGTCCTCAATTAATGGCAATATTTTTTCACTTTCATGATAAGCTATGGCATAGAAATAGAAGAAACCAAACAAACACAACGTTTTTTATGCTAAATGTTACAGCCCATTTTGAGATGGAACCAACAGTGCACAATTAATGCATTTTAGAATTCTCCAGCATAATTATTTGAGAAATGTTTTAATCATAATCATCTTACAAAATAAACTATTAAATTGACTTTATTCAATATGGTATATACATCTTAAATTATAAAATTATTTTTATTATATGTTAGATTGTCAAATTAATTTATAAATTAATTTTTAATTTAGAGACGAATTACTTAACGAAGTACCATCCTAACTATTTTTCTCTATTTTTTTTTTTAAAATTTGTTTTCGAGAAGTAATATAAAATCTATATTTTTTAGGCAGTAATCGGTAACCACCCAATTTATTATGCTCCTCTCTACTCCTTGTCTCGTCTTTCAAAGCCCTCTCTCACACTTGGTTTTGGAGGTTTTCATGGTTGCCCACCTTCTCTTCTTTTGCTCTAGGCCCTTCTAGGCGTGTCAGTCTTCCATCTCTGCCGGCATTGCATCCCCACCCCCCCTCCCTCCCCCAATTTCTGGGACACCCATCTCACCTTGTTTCTCATCTTTGTTTTAGTCTTTGTTGTTTCGCTTTTATGGGCCTATGAATGCACCAACCCCTCCTTTCCGATCTACAGGAAGTCTTTGTACTGTTGTTCAATCGCCAGGCATGGTTTGTAGAAAGATGAACTGTACTGAAGCCCTGTAACAGTGGTTGTAGGTGGTGGAGAAGTTGCTTGGCCTTTTGAATCTCTCCCACTTTATCATAAGCGTAATCATCTCGTCAAGGTACCACACTACAAGAAAATTATTGAGTTGTGAACAGTTATTTATTGTAAAAATAATTATTTTATGTTAAAATGAACCTTTTTTTTGATCGCAAATAATCATTCTCATGAATATAATCTGTAATGGTCATTTTTACACATCTCTTCTTGGAGCTTTTTTTTTTTTTTTCCTTGTTCTGTTGAATTTGTAGGCTACAATATATATAATGAAAAATGGGTTTGAGTGCACATATACTTCAGATCATTTCTTCATCATTCGTGTATCATAGCTGTTGTAATGTTTAATTGATACCAATCTTCCTTCACGGGAAAAAGAAAGTTCCTAAATCACATGCAGTGGACTTCTTTGATACTCTACCCCCTTTCTGTTTAAACAAAAATTACGGAGTCCCATATAACTACATCTACTTTTCTGGCAGGCATAAGATATTAAGAACCATCTCTCCACATTTACTGGCGTTTGCTTCCCCATTGTGTCATTCCTTAAAGCGTCTGCTGCATTGGTCTTGCTACCACCATGTCGGCCAAGATGAAAGGGATTTACAAAAGTTTCAAATACATTTCCCAAATTTTTGGTAATGCCTCTCTCTCTCTCTCTCTTTCTCTGTCCACACAGATACATATGCATCTTTTCCCGTGTTTACCTGTGAATATGAATTTGGTGGTTTTAATGATTTGGGGATAAATATCTTGAATGGTTTCCATGCAGTTGTGAAGGAGCGTGAGATGGAAATTGGGTACCCGACAGATGTTAAGCATGTGGCACACATCGGGTTGGATGGCCCTTCTGGCAGTGCACCTAGTTGGGTACGTAGTCCACTACTTATTCGGTATTCCTTACTCTTATATATCTCCCAGTTTCTCAAAGATGGTAATGCCCAAAACTGTGTCTGCGTGTGTGTGTTCTGTCCACTAATTTTTTCCTTTGGGTGGAATTATGCAGATGCATGAATACAAAACAGCATCTGAGTTTTCAACAACATCGCTTGGTAGCATTGGTGAATTTAGAGATTCCTCTTCTATGCCTCTTTCCGCTTGGTCCTCTGCGGGTATGTATGTAGGTATGTATGTATGTATGTATTTTGAGTTTTGCTAGGACCTTAGTGCCATTTTTATTTTTTCCTAGGGTATTTTAAGGCTCTTCCAGATATTATATCATGCAGTGCATGTGCTAAACAGACAAGTACAAACAAGGCCTTTTCACGGGTTAACTAGTTGAGGAGGAATTGTATATCGGAAAATGCTACTTAGACAGATAAAAATGAACGATTGTGATTTTTTTTTTAATTTGATGGTTAAAGAAGTGATTATTAGTGAATGGATAATTTTCTTTTAAAAATATTTTAAAATATATAAAAATGGTTGAAATAAAAACAAAAAAAAATTAAAAAAGTGCAGTCAGCTTTCTCGGTTAGAAATGTCGGCCCAGTAGCATTATCCTTGTATATTAGCGTTTCTTATAGTTTTTTTAAGCTGAAGTTGTAAGGTGCGGAAAGTTTCTTAGGATTCTTTGCCCCTCAACAGGAAAGTTTTGGCTGTTCTGTCACGAGATAACACTTGATTATCAAGGAGAATCTAATAGCTCATGACCCAAAAAGCTGGCAGCTTTTGGTGCTCAACCCCAGAAGTTCATCGATTGAAGTTTTTGCTTATGTTGAGTTTCCCAAAGTTTCTCATAAATCAATTCAATAGAGCTTATTAAAGTTTTTTATATGCTGAAATCTGACAATCGTAGAAACTCAGGGATGTTTAGGTTAGTAAATAAATGGAGCTGAAAATACCCTGTGGAGGCAGATAAACAATGTACATTTTCTGGATTCTGGTGGTCATGTTGCTCTAAGCATAGTTCATGGGAATTCAATTTAGTTATATTCTGATATTTTGTGACAGATTTTAATCATTCCATGAGACACCCACCAGCAGGTGACATGTTCAAAGACGTTCCGCCTACAGATCATCTTCCTAACATTCCCAAGAAACAGAGGCGAAAAAAGTCTAGGTCTACTTCTTCTCCCAAGTCTTCTTCGTCTAGATCCTCACGAGCAGCTAAGTCGAAGGCTGCATTCAATGATCATATGGATGCAACATCAAACCTACAAGTCTAGAACTGGCCGGTGTAAGATTATAATATTGGTGCAGGGAAAGTTTTTCTAAAAAATGTTGATATGAATAGCAGATCAAGTTGTGAAATCCCCTTTTCTTACTCATATAAGTGTGCATAGATTGAAACTCCATCAGTTCTGCTGCTGCAAGTTTAGCTGATTTGAATGACAACTTCGAAAAGAATTCGAGGGGATGCTGTTTTTATGGTTCTGAAAGGTACTTGATGATTAGAGTTTTTGTTTGACAACCTTGAAAATTCTTTCTAATTAATTCTTTGCGATGCTACATTAATATTGTACAATTCACAAGTTGCAAGTTCACATTTATGCATATTCTTTCGCAGATGAGAAGTTCAAGCCCCATTTCAAAGTTATTGATAAAAAAAAAAAAAAAAAAAAGCCTCTTGTTAATCCAGATGTGTGCTAATCTCCACACAAAAACATTAGACTACTAGGAAAAAAATAAAATAAACCTGCTTGGAAACTTAGGGTTCGTTTGTTTTCAGAAATGAAATGAGATGAGATTAGATGAGTTGAGATTAAAGTTAAAAAGTTGAATAAAATATTGTTAGAATATATTTTTTAATATTATTTTTATTTTGGGATTTGAAAAAATTGAATTGAATTGTTTATTTTATTTTGTGTAGAGATTTAAAAAAATTATAATGATGAAGTAAGATAAAATGAGATAAGATGTTTTTTAAAAACAAACGAAACCTTAATGGCGTTCATAAAAAAAAAAGTTATTTATACATGTACATCTGCATCCATTACTCGTTTATAAATAATAAAGTAATTTCAACCCCTTTTTTGGGCCCGCTTGTCTTGAAGATGTAGAGTGCCGAAATAACCCAATCGTGGTAAAAATGAGATGGATCGGTGTTTTTAAAAAATTGGGCCAATGGACCGCTGTATGGGTTAAACCAGAGCTACAAAAAATTCAGATGACCGTTAAACTGATAAGGTTGGTATTGTCATTCTAAATTAAACCAGAGCTATAAAAAATTCAGATGACCGTTAACCGTTGCCCCGCCAAATACATCGCTGACTTAGAGGAGGAGGTTGCAGCTGACTTATTCTCCACTAATTTTTGTTCAGTACCCATCCCACCAAGTGTCAACTTTTTGAGTTTTCTTCTACACCCATTTCCTGAATCAGTCCCACAGGCCAGTCTACCATCTATGTTTGCCATCAATCTGGAGCTGTTTTCCATCGATTACAGTACTGCGTTTTCTCCATGTGTTATCCTCAAAACATTTTGATCCTAACGTTGCCGGAAAGAAAAACATGAATAGCGCATTTGGAGTGCTGACATTCGTGTTTTTCTTGTTTTGTTCCAAAGTTCCTTTGAGTAAGTCCCAAGGTTTTGACGACGAGAAACCCGCAGCACCGCCGCCGGAAGTAGAAAGCTGCAATGGGATTTTCTTGTCCTATGAATTCATTTCTCGGAAGAAAGAATACCCCCATGTGAAGAATGCGACGGCACAGTCCTGGGCCTTCAATGCCACCGCAACCATATTGAACACGGGCACAGTCGAGCTCAAAGCATGGAAGATGTTCATCGGGTTCCAACACGATGAGATTCTAGTCGGTGTTAGTGGTGCGGTTTTGATGGAGGCTGATGACTTCCCGGCTCCGGTCGGGAACGGGACCCAATTTTCAGGGTCTCCTCAGGCGGATTTGAAGACGTCGATCGACACGGCAGGAGATCTTAGCCAAATTCAGGTGCAGATTATGATACGTGGCACTCAGTTTGGGGTGAAGCCGCCTGGGATTCCAATGCCTAGCACAATACGTCTCGTCAATGATGGATACAAATGCCCAGCACCGACTCGGCGCAGTTAGTATTTCGTTGTTCTTGTTTCTTTTATGAATCTAATTCTTTTTCATGCATCATTCATCCACATTCTTTCCACATAGCAATTATCTATATTGTTGAGGCTGCTTCTTTTACTACAGAGGCATCGATGCATGTTTGTTGCACTCGGAATCCGAAAATTAAGGCTAAAGCTCTGAAAACCAAGTTCTTACCACGCCAGAATGGAGATCTTAGCATCTCCTACGATGTTCTTCAAGCCTATCAAAATAATTATCTTGCTCAGGTGACCATGGAGAGCAAAAACCCTTTAGGACGTCTTGATCGTTGGAACTTGACCTGGGAGTGGATGAGAGGGGAATTTATATTCACAATGAGAGGAGCCTACACACGTAAGAAGGACTGTGCAGATTGCATTTATGGGATGGCAGGACAATATTACAATGATATGGATTTTTCAAAAGTCATGAATTGCCAAAAAAGGCCTATCATCGGTGACTTGCCTCGTGAGAGAGCAAACGATACAGATGTAGGCAAGTTGCCCTACTGCTGCAAAAATGGTAGCCTTTTGCCACCCATCATGGATGTAAGCAAATCAAAGTCTGTTTTTCAATTGCAGGTGTTTAAACTTCCGCCTGATTTGAATCGGACTGCTCTTTATCCTCCAGAGAAATGGAAAATATTTGGCGTTCTTAATCCCGACTATAAATGTGGAGCGCCACTGAGGGTGGATCCAACAGAATTTCCAGACCCCAGTGGGCTTCAGGCAACGAGCACAGCAATTGCGAGTTGGCAAGTAGTCTGCAACATCACAAAACCAACCAAAAGAAACACTAGGTGCTGTGTGTCTTTCTCTGCCTATTACAATGAGTCTGTTATACCTTGTAATTCATGTGCCTGCGGTTGTGATGGAGATAAAAAATGCAATCCGGATGCCCCTGCAATGCTTCTCCCTCCAGAAGCTCTTCTTGTTCCCTTTGAGAATAGGACAGAGAAGGCCATAGCTTGGGCTAAAATAAAGCATCTTCAAATCCCTAAGCCATTGCCCTGTGGGGACAATTGTGGGGTTAGCATAAATTGGCATGTCAACTCAGACTACATGAGTGCGTGGACAGCCAGAATGACACTATTCAATTGGGGGGATCTGACTTTTGAGGACTGGTTTGCTGCGATTCAAATGAAGAAAGTTTGTCGTGGTTATGAAAATGTCTACTCTTTCAATGGTACTTTAGTTCCGGAGCTGAACAACACTATCTTCTTTCAAGGTTTACCGGGCTTGAATTTTTTGGTAGGAGAGACAAATGGATCAAACCCAAGAAAAGACCCTAGAGTGCCTGGAAAGCAACAATCTGTCATTTCCTTTACAAAGAAGCTAACCCCGGGTATAAAAATAGTAAAAGGAGACGGGTTTCCTTCGAGGGTCTTTTTCAATGGTGAGGAATGCTCGCTTCCTACACATTATCCTACAAAAAACGGAAATGACCGAGTTTTTGTAAATTTAGTTGTTGACATTTTTCTTATACTCATGACCACCTTGTTGCTGTTGGAAAATCATCATTGACAAGCAATTAGGTGGTCATGTACTGTTAGCTATTTATATTATATGCTTTAGGAGGCTAATCAATTAGACGCCAAAAGCTAGAGTCACTTGTAGAAATTAAACAATCTTGTATTTCCTTTTCATAGTCCAGATCATCTTAGTTAAATAATTCATAATGCTCCCCTAATCGTTTTGTCTGGTTGAACAAAACAAAGGTCATCCCTCTCAGAATCATATCCTTGCATAAATGTTTCACATTTGAGCCAGTGCATGGGAAAAACAAAACAAGAAATGACTGCTAGCTACGAGAAGTTCCATCTATGCCTATCCTCAATTACATGTGAAGAGTACAGGAATGGACTTTTAACGCTCTAGAGTTGATATACATGTGTGTTACGTTTTGTTGTGTGTGTGTTTTTCATTGCTATGCTTCTGCAGCAGCGAAATTTCCTACAGTTAGTCAATGGGCCAACTTAATTGGGATGGGGGCCGAGCTTACTATAGCAATCGATCCTTCAACAATTTGGAATTAGGGCCTAATGGGCCAAATCCATCATCAAATCGATCGGCAGGCCATGCATTCACTACAAGAAAAATAGTCTTTTGTGGCCATTTAATTGCGGCGAAAATGTTATTTGTGATCAAAACAGACTCATTTTGATTGTAAATAATCATTTCGCTAGAATTAAATGGCCACAAATAAGCAGTTTTCTTGTAGTAATTTAACCGTATAAGCAGCCGATCGATCGAAATCGAATAGCCATCCTATCCTGGCGCCATGTATCTGCCAAAAAACAAGGATGACAAACCAATAACTTTTAACCGTCCCCATCGTCCCAGAGATGAACCAAAGCCTTTTAGAGGCGCCATGTTCCATATATAATCAATGACCAAAATCGTCCCCATCGCTTTCACCTCCAATGCACACGAAAAAAAGCGTACATCAGTCCGTTATAACTTATACCGCATGCGACATCTCCATCTTTGTTCAAGCCAAGAGGCTTGATTCTGTTTGCAAATCGATCAGGTTCAGACAATAAAATAAAATTTTCATTAATATTTTACATGGATCGATCGGACATGTGTAATTGATCCATGTATATATTTTCATTCACTCATCAATAATTTGATCGTCTGGGGTATATACGTATTACAACTAATCCTTAAGATTTTATATATATGCTGATAATTAGGTCCTAATATTAATTCTAATACTGATCTTAAATCCAAGTATTCATTGGTCATTTTCTGGTCTGCAACTTATCATAGACCCAATAGTATCATTACTTTACATGAATTGCATGGGGAAAATTATCTCCTTCTAGCTTGCCCACGTATACGATAATCGTTTATCGATCCGTCCTACATTCCTTATAATTTATTCTAGTACTAGCTATTAATTCGTCTACTTTCCTGGTTTAAATTCTATCCGGGTATAAAAGGAGGGTGTCATTCTTGATCTACTTCTAGAGCTTCGATCTTGACTTTGTAGTGTAGACCAGTAAGGCTAGCTTTATATCTAGTTTAAACAGTCTTCCGAGTATCCTAATCTTCAATCCCTCGTGGAAGTAGTGCCGGCACCAATTCGTTTAGGTTTCGTTTGGATTCGAAATTCACGTCAACTTCTCTCAACTCATTTTCATTTATGTCATCTCATTATTACAATTTTTCTAAATTTTTATACAAAATATAATAAACAATTTAACTTTTCAAATTTTAAAACAATAATAATATTAAAAATAATATTTTAATAATATTTTATTCAACTAATTTAAAATTATCTCATAATAACTTTATGCATGCATTTCTTGAGGTGAAATTCAGTTCTAGCTACGCCAGTCTTGTGAACTGTATATATTCATATTATTTGATGCAATATCTGATCATCATCTGGAACTACATACATACATATATACATACTAGCGGTGGTGCCAACGTGCGAGGCACGTTTGCCCGGTTGAAAGAAATATATATATATATATATATATGGATTTTTTCATGTGATAAATATTTACAAACCAAAATAGATTGAGAGATAGTTTACAGACAATCAAGTTGATGGCCAACACATAGACACCATTAACTACTTCCAATGGTGTACGTACGTCGTAGTATAGAGCTAAAAAACTGAGACTACTTTCTGTTTCAATGATGGGGTGTGTGGGCCAGCTCCATTGCAAATGCATAAATTAGTTTTGAGGCCTAGCGTTTGGGCTCAGTTGGATCCATGGGGCAGTAACAGTCGAATTTTCCAGCCATGGCCATGGGCCATTACTCTGAAGTGTAGCCAGCGGTATTTGGTGTAATTGTTACCTACCCATGCATGATCAAATCTGCCCATATAGGGCGAGTATCTATCCTAAACATGACCTCCTAATTGTCACGTGTTAGGCACTTGACATGGTCCTAAAGTTCATAGGGTATCTATTTTATATATATATATATATATATATATATATGATATGTCAAGAATTAAGCTTCAAGTGGTCTCATGTGCACCATGTTAGAAAAGAGATTAATGTTGTTGCCCAGGCCATCATGTTTTGGCAAAAGATGCATGCGTTACTCATTTATGATATTATTGTTTATCATTATATGGAGGACTATCCTTCATGTCTTATTTCCTTGATTTAAAGGAATTGATCAATAAAACAACATTCGTTTTTAAAAAAAAATAGTGATAGGGCATGCAGCCTCATTAGGCTCTTCAGTTAGTTAATGCCTGCTCTTTATCTTGAATCCAGTATACATAAAGTGTGGGTGTAAACCTGAAAGGGTATTTTGTATTTTGAGTTTGGACCAAACAATTCTAATAATATCATTAACTGAAGAGTGTATTGTACATTGACAAGGCATTAACTAACTGAAGAGTCTTTTGATTTTACTACCTTTCATCAAGTTATGTTAATAATTTAAAGTTCCTATTAGAAATATATATAATATTTAGACAGTTTTATACACTATATAGTGTTCAACATATTTTTCAAAAGACCTAATAATTTGATATTAGGTCTTTCAAAAAATAGGAATTTACTATTATTAATTAAAATAAGAATTTTTTTTTACACAGTATTAAATTTTTTTAGTGATTTTATACCTTTTTTTTTTCTTTCAAAAGACCTAATAATCTGATATTAGGTCTTTCAAAAAATAGGAATTTACTATTATTAATTAAAATAAGAATTTTTTTTTACACAGTATTAAATTTTTTTAGTGATTTTATACCTTTTTTTTTTTTTTCTTTTCTTTCCCTCACGGATTTTCTCCTCTGGTGCCCCGAGTCGTCCGGATTTTATCCTCTGGTGCCCCGATTCATCCAACGGACTGATGTGTTTCAACCCAGCCCGGCGCCGCCGTACGTCGGCCAGCCTCACCGCCACCACCGGCAAGTCCCCCTCACGCCGACAACCAACGCAGCAACGACGGATGTCCTTCACGCGCAGCCGTCTCTCCCCCGCGGAAACCCATCCGAAATGGGTTTCTTCCATTTCTGTCATCGTTGGCCGCCGTACGCGGCCACCCAGGCCACCTCACCTCCACCACTTCACACCGGCGACAACCTCCACCAGACCCAGCCACCACGAACTTCCGTTTCTCTCTCCATCGCACACTACGATTCGCACACATACGGCAACTCTCTCTCTCGCTCTCTTCAAACCAAAGTAAATGAAGAACAGAGAAAACAGAAAACAGAGATGCCAAAATAATTCTAAATCGAAGAAGAAATTATACAGGGAAGAAGGGAAATGAAGAAGAAAAACAACAAGAATTGCCGAGAAGAATATGCGAGAAATATGCGAGAAAAAGAAAAACAAACAGCACTGGAAAAATACAGAAAGAAGATGAAGAAGTAGAAATAGAATAATTTTGCATACCAATGGCGAGAAGAATCCTCAAACAGCACTGCAAATTTTTTTTCTTCTTCCACCTGAGTTTGAAAAGTCTGCAAATGCTTGAAAACCGCGAGATGTATATACATTCCATCCCTTCTATCGATAGCTTAGATATTTCCAACTGCCACACAATATTGCTAATCAGATGTTGGGACTCAACGAAGAAGTAAAATTGTGACTGAAGTCGGTGACTAATCAGAGGAAGAAGGATTGCTAGGTGGGTAATCAGATGTTGCCAACCAGAGACGAAGACGAAGTCGGTGGACGCATGATTTATACTATTCATTACTGTAGATGTTATAGGCGCTTTTAAGATATAGGCAGATATATATATATATATATATATATATATATAAACACACACTAGTAGTAGGTAACGTCCGAGGGACGTTTGCCTAATTTAGTTAATTAAAAATATTATTATATTTAAATTATGTTAAAACTGTAATTATTTATATGATTTTACTTTTTTAAAAATATTTAACAAAATTTTATCGTTTATTTGATGATAAAATATTAGTATTTCATAAATTAAATTTGATAATTTATTTATGATATGATATTTATATGTTAATTATCTATTTTAAATTAGTTTAAATCAGTATTGGATAAAATTTAGAAACTTATGATAAATGATTAGATTTAAATCCCAAGAACTTTCATTTTCCCCCTCACTTTACCTTTCTCCCTCTCTCTCCTTCTGCTCATAAAAAAATTACAAATTTGACTAAAATGTAATTTTTTTTCTTTTAGCCAATCACTCATTAATTGAAATCTATATTAAATTAACTATCACAAACTCTATAATAATAAAATATTATTATTCTTTATTATTAATATTTCTTTAGTTAAATTATATAGATCAACATTACTTATATTATAATTTGTTGATAAAATTATTGCATTATCATTTATTTTGGACGATGCATGATGGATGATTTGATCTGTCATCGGAGAGCTACTGAAAGAAAACAAAGAAATTGAGAAATTTTATACTTTCTTTCATCTCTTACACTCTCTTACCCAGCAACCAAACAAAGAAAACCTAAAAGAAATACATTACGTCATTTGATGAATTTTAGTTGTTCATTATTTGAGCCACTTTGTTTTTTGGACATTGCTACGTCCATAGAAGAGTTTAACCGAAATTCTTTACTGAACGTTACAAATCTTTTTTTTATATTTTCTTTCACTATTTTTTTAAACTATTTAAATATTTTCAAAAAATAAAAGAAATCACATATTCATTTAAAAACATTTATTTAATCATTAAGAAAAAAAAAATTACAAAAATTTGGGTAAAGGATTTCGGTAGACATGTTCTATGGGCATAGTATTTTCCTTCATCAAAATCCAAGATCAATAATACCATTTCTCCCTCATGCCACCTCTCCTCAGCTAGCCACCGCCGCACGTCGACGGTACCATGAAATGTAAAGATAATATGATTTTTTAAATAAAATTAATTAGTCAATAATTTAATGCACATGAGTAGAAAATAAATTTTAACAAGCATTATAATGATAAAAAATCGTTACAGTAATGTGAGTAATATAAAAATTAAAAGATTTTGGATATTCTAGAAATAATTTTCTTAGCAAAATATATGAATTGTAAAATTCAACCACACTACTCAATAATTCATGGAGCACTGAAAAAATACAGTCTTTTATTTCTATATTGCTCTCATATTTTTTCATCATTAAAGTAAGTCTCTTCTATTTTGGAAACTCCAAAAATATTATAATGGTAGAAAATCATTTTATCTAAATGATTTTAGTTAATTAAGAATATTATGAGATTTAAATTATATTAAAAACTCTAATTATTTATATGGTTCTATTCTCTTAAAAATATTTAACAAAACTCTATCATTTATTTAATGATGAAATATTAGTATTTTATAAATTAAAGTTGAATTTATATTTTAATTATCTATTTTAAGTTAGTTTATTTTTAATATTTTAACCTCCACTATTGGATCGATTTTAGATATTCAAGATGAAGGGTTGAGATTTAAAATTCCAAACCCTAACTTTTCCCCTCATTTCTTCCTCTTCCCTCTCTCTCCTCCCTCCCTCCAGCCGCATGCCCCTCTCCCTCTCGATCTCTCTTCTCCTCGGCCTAGAGCCACCGTGGTAGGACCCCATGTTTCGTGGGCTATGGCCAAACCACTAGCCATGTCAGCCACATGCCTGCCAGCCGTGCCAACCATGCCCATAACCTATGCCATGGGCCATCCTAGGCTACCAAGGGCCAAAACATGTCACGGGCCACATTGGCTATGCAAGGCCTTATCATTTTATCATTTTATTTATTTATTTATTATTTTATTTAATAATATTCCAAGGGACTTATTGGAAGTTTCCACTTTGTAATCTCTATAAATAGGACCCTTAGGCATTGAGAACTTTTGATCATTTGACATTTTTCCCATTGTGGACGGTTTAGGCTTGTTCTTGTGAACACTTCGGTACTTTTGCACTTGGGCTACTTGGGTGACATTCGTGAATTCCAAGGAGAGGATCATCACCTTGTAATTCTTTGAATATGTGTTGTTCCATCTATCTATCTTTTGATTTTTATTTCATCATCACCTTGAAATCCGTGGATATGTGTGATTCTATTTTTATTCAATATATGAAGTTTATTCAACTCTTGTGAAATCCGTGGATCAATTATTGAATTATTATCATTTAGTTCATTCGAGTTCTTAAGTATTATTACTTTTGTTCTTGGGTATTCTTCATTGAGTTCTTGGTGTTCTTTTCATTGTTGTTCTTCCAATCCATCCAAACCTAATTTTCAACCAACCCAAGTGTTTGTCCATTTTCCATAAATCATTTGCTCCATATACTTTGCCCTAGCCGTAACCCTCTTTCCTTATTGGTCACATTCAAATTCGGCAATCACTTACCTTATTAGAATTGCCCTAGCCGCCCACTTCACTTCCCATATTAGTGTTCCTATAATTTAGGAACCTAATTGCCCCCATCTTGCCATTCCCTTACTTACCATATTCGGCCATCATAAGCCTTCCCTCCATCAAACCCTAGCCGCCCACCTCAAGGCCTATAAGGAAACTCATTTCTTTTAGGAGTCTTGATTTTCTCACATTCAAATTCAAATTCCAATTCAAATCCCTAAACTCAAGGAACCATTCTTGCCAAATTCAAATTCAAATTCAAATTCCTAAACTTAAAAAACAACCCTTAACTTATTCAAACTCCATCTCATTTCCATAATCCAATCCCTTAAATCTCTCAATTTCTTCCAATCCATCTAGTCAACCAAGATCATATTCTAAAACCGAACCATCCTAACATTAAGGGTGAACCAAACCCAAAGTCGGCCAACCCTAGCCACCAAACCCTAGTCTCATTCATCCACATCATCCTCAAACCCTAGCAACTCATCCTAGACTTCAACCCTAGTTCATCTCTTCCAATCTCGAAATCATCCTTAGCCACCACACAAAACCTTAGTTACACTACTCCATTCAAACCCTAATCATCATCCAAGAGGCCCCAACATCAAGGGCAACCCTCAAACCGTCCACATTGCATCAAACACTCATAATCATCATTTAGAACACTCATTCCATCGTCATCATCATCATTCCATCACTCAAACACTAAACCTTCATCAACCTAGGAACCCTTCATTGCCATTATTGTTCAAAGATCAAGCAAGATGGCAAGGTTACTCGGTCATCATCCTCACCAAGGCGAGCTCGTGGACTTAGTGTTTAGGGACAAGATCGGAGTCCCTAACACATCAGCCGCTGCTACCGCTCCACCACCAAGCCCAGTCACCGGCGACCTTCCCTGCGCCGATCTCGTCCCCGCAGACCTTTCTCTCCCCCTGCAACAGATTGAAGCCCGTAGCCCTCTTTCTTTCTCTACATGCACGGGTTTCTCCCCGTAGCGCCGTTGTTAGCCACCCCTACGGCACCGAACCACCACCAGTAGCCTCGTCTTTTGTCGGGCGACCAAACCCCACCGTTGAAGCCCCTTGGCAACTCCTCCCTTAGCCGCACGCGAACAACCTGAAATGGGTCTCAACGCACAGGTTCTCCACCCTTGCGCCACCACGGCTCAGCCCCTACTCCACCAAGCACCACCACCGAGTTCCCCTCACGCTATAAACCACTTCCATGGAACTCACCACTCGTAGCTCCTCCCTAGCGCCTCTACACGCACGGGTTTCTCTCTATAGTGCCACCGTTAGCCAAGGCCACGCAACCGTACCACCACGACAGCCTAGATCCGTCGCCTACAGCCCACGACGCCACCACCGGCCTTCCACAACACCTCCCCTGCTCCTTCATGCCCAGATTTTGTAAATTTGTAAATTTGTACATTTTGCGATTTTATGATTTTGTAGAATTAAGATGATTTACGGTGAGTTTGTGATCATCCTACGATGATTTTGAGATGAGTTCGATGAGTTTGGTTTGTGCTTTCTGTGATTTTATAATCTGTTGTTGTGATTTTGTGATCTATTGTGTTGATTTTGTGGTATTTTATGAAGAATATTGATTTGAGGATGCAAAGGGACGGAGAAGAAAAGCTTAAAACAAGAGTACTGTTTATCAGTACTGTTCACTAACGATAGATGCTTTTATGCTTTTAAGCTATAGATGCTATAGATACATATATACCTGCTTGTAATATATATCATATATATAATATGCATCATAAACTAAAGTTGATGACGCGCTGCTTTAAATCCTCTTTATTAAAAGAGCCGGTGTATGACAAAAGTAGGGTGCAAATTTATTTGAAGCAATTATAGTTCTATTTCCAAGCTGGCCCATTTTGATTCTTTTCAAACTTCAAAACCGATTTTGCTTTCAGATTATTAAAGCTGGCTGGATGGAGAAGTTATTATAATCATAAACGTGAACAGTGAATGAATTAATGCTACTTTATAAAGACTACATTATTAACGAAGCTATCCAAACTAAACGCATTTAGTATAGTATATATTAAAAACTATATCGACACACCCGACAAATTATGATTAAGAATATCTCATATTGAATAGTAGTGAGTATAGATGGTGAATAAGATTTCACAATATTATTTGAGAGATCGAGGGATGTATATTCTTCTCTTTCTATATAATTAATATTGATTTCAATAGTACTGAGTACTTATATATTTGAATAATTCTTCTGCAGTATGAGCCCATCTCGTGATTTCTCTCTCCCTTGAAGCGTTACAACATTAGAAGTATTGATCATATTTCGATTTCTTTTATGACATATAATTACTTTGGTCTAATTAAAAGTATGACTTGAGACTCCTCGAAGCATCACAGATTGTCGTGAAATGTATATACTGTTACTAATATATATAGTAATCTTAACGGATCATCCCGCGTGCATCAAATGCATAATATAGGATTATTAGAATATATCTCTCGTGATAAATGTTATCAAAGGAATATATATGACCATTTAATTGTAATAAATATATTACATTATATTCAATGAGATGAAAATAAGATGGTAGTATGGTATATAAAATTTTCTTATATATATAATTCTTTAATTTCGTTTATTAGTTATTTTGTACTGAGGCGTCCTAATGATTTTATGAACCGAGTGGTGATATTTTATTCTCTTTAGAATTAACAACAAGACCATTAAAGAAAATATAAATTGTAGTTAGGTAGTAGAGTGTATGGTTGGTGAACGTTGTAATTCTAGCATAACGATATATTATATATATGACTTTATTTTTTTTTGTTCTCATTAATAAATGTTCTGCCATACTACTGATCGCCAAAGGCAGAGCTGGAACAAGTAGTACTACTGGTGGCTGGGTGAAAAAGTTAAAACTCCTAAAGTAGTTAATGCATTTGTAGAGATAGAACATTAATTCGAAGATGATGGGTAAAATTAATACGATAATTTCAACCATCCAAATCAATCTGGACAAAAATAAATATCACCTCCTGTCGCGTACCTACGTACTACGTACAGGTATTTATTGGTAATTCCTGAAAGCAATCCCTTCCAACAATTTGGACAAGAAAACAAGTACTAATATATATGTATAGTAAATTAGACATATCTAAAAGAGTACTAATATATATGTATAGTAAGAAGTACTTAAGTATTATACAGTAACTTTGAAGTAGAATTTATTTTCGTCTCTCAAGTCGACAGAACTTCTATCTCCTAATTAATAAATAAACACATTACAGTAATTAACAGTGAGCCTAATTTTAATTATTTTGTTCCGAAGCAAGGATTGATATCCATGGGATGGTTTTGTTCCATTCAAATATTCGCAATCCGGATTATTGAATACGATACCAAAGCAAACTTATATAGAAATAACCATTTAATTTTTAAAAAATAGACACGTACGTAATTATATTGTCGGTGCATGAATTCATTACCAAAAAAAAAATAACATATGTGACGAGTTACTTAGGACGAAAATATTTATTTGTCATGAGAATAAATTTATTTTAATAAAAATAATTATTTTAATAGAAAATAATTGATGATAACTAAAGGGACCAAGTTGCTAATATTATAACCGGACGAAGATCGAATTAGAACATTTTTATTGATTTGGTCAAATTTATTTTTAAAATTTAACTAATATCACACTTCTTTGCATTTGTTTATTCTATTTAAATTCAATCCTCACATTAGATTATTCATTCACTTTCTATATAATAATAAAATATTATTAATTAATAATTTTTTTATTTAATTTATTTTTATTACATTTTATAGTTTTGTCAATTAAATGTTAATAATTGATTTTATTATATTCTAATTAAATTAATATTAAAAAATCATATTTTTAAAAGTCATTTAATGCTAATAACAAACAATACTTGATTAAACTCAACTAAAATTCTATCTAAATTTCTTAATTACAAATTAAATAGTATTTTTGTTTGGAGTGAAAAATTAATATTTTAATATTCGATGAACTAACTAATATTAATCTTCGATCTTTAGTCATATATTATAGCTAAAATCTAAATTATTTTAGATATATAGAGAAATAATAATTACAATCGTAAATACGTAAATACCGTTATACTATACAAATATTTTAAAAATAAATAAATAAAAGATTCTTATAATAAAAAATTAAAATTTTAATAGTGTCCACTCTTTTCGTATATGAAGTGGCCAAAAAGAGAACGGGCGCCGATTACGATTGCTTCTGTGAAGTGTGAGATTCACTGTGAAGTATCTTTCTGCCATAATGGTTACGGTACGTAATTATACGGCGGTTCTAAAATCTGTATGAAAATAAAGGCGACGGAGACTGGAGTGCTCAAATCCCAACACATAAGAAAATGAAAGATAAAAATTAAAAATTTAATAAAATATTATTTAAATATAATTAAAAAATAATTTTTAATATTATTTTTATTTTAAAATTTTAAAAACTTAAATTATTTATTATATTTTATTTTAAATTTTAAAAAAATTATAATAATTATATAAAATAAAATAAGATAAGATGAAATAAAAGAATCAACATAAATTTGACTTTCCGAGCAATTACATTAACTCACTTAGCCATTCACTTTTGCAAACTATACTGCATCCAGGATATACCTTTTATGAAAAAAAAAAAAAAACTCCAGAAGTTACAAAAATTCTAAATTCAAACTCTAAAAAAGTTAAAAGTTAGAAGAAATACAAGACAATTAAAAACTTATATTAATTTTCACAATAGATGATTTAAAGAATTAAAACAAACAATAGCAGATGATAAAAGTATTACTTTTAAATTTCATGCCTTCGACAAGCACTTAAATCATAATAATAATAATAATAATAGTAATAATAAAATTCGTTGATTTGGTACATTTTAAATGATACATAAATCAATCATATAAATTAAAAGTCAACTTCTTAAAGAAAAAGTCACTTAATTAATGTGATTTTGAAAAAAGATCTAATATGAAAAGTAGCTTTGGGCTAAATAAATAACTAAATAAGTATTCTCTTGGATGTGTTTTTGCGCATTTACAGCGTGAAAAAATCTATTCTCATTTATTTTTTATTATCATCTCATAATTTTATAATTTATCATTAGATGATTAGTTCATAAATAAAATATAATAAATAATTTCTAATCATATAATGACACATCATAAAATATTGGGTAGCATCACTCTTAACATCATAATAATTAATTGCATCCTGAATGTTAAAAATTCTATTTAAAGTCTTACACCACGTATTTATTTTTATTTATTATTATTTTTTTATTTTATTCTTTCGACAAGTGTGTGGTGTATAGCAATGATTACTAGTAGATCTAATTCAGCAAAGCACAATGAAAATTGGATTGGATGTGTATATATCCAACATTCAGAGTAGATTTTCTTTTTAAATTTTTTGTCCCAAATATTTTTCAAAATCCTAGAGATAAACACGTACAATAATATACCCTACATATTAAGTGTGTCCAGAAATAATTACATGGATTTCAAGATTAAATACTTTTTAGTGACATTTTATACAGTTTACATCTGTTTTTTTGTTAATGAAAAGTAAAACGGTGTTAAGTTTAAACGGCATCTCTTCGTTCGAATTAAGTACCGGATTTTGTTCAAAATTTCATATATCATTGTTCAAATTAACAAAATAAATTCCGTTCAAACGACATAATGATTTCGAACAAATTTTATTACTTATATCATTTATTTTAATGAAAGTAAAACGGTGTAAGTTTGAACAGCATCTCTTCGTTCGAACTACCGGATTTTGTTCAAATTTTCATATATCATTATTTAAATTAACAAAATGAATTCCGTTCGAACAACATGATGTTTTCAATCAAATTTTATTACTTCACATCCAAAATATATGCAATTCTCTCGCTAAAATATCCATTCGAACTATTATTATACGTTCGAATAGAAAAATATATTCATTCCAATGGTAGACAATCAATTTGAACGGTATATATACCTATTCGTGGATGACATATTTTCGTCTCAAATCAATCCGTTCGAACGATTTTCAGATGTTGGAACTTTATGGGACAAAACATCAATTCTATCCCTAAAAGTGACTTTTTAATAAGAAATTCAATTTAAATTGGATTAATTGGTTCCAAAAGGCCATCAAATTTTTTGTAGTGCCATTAGGTGTTTGAGTAATGCTACTCATCATCTCAATTTTTATCATTTTCTCATTATTCTATGATGTGGTATTAAGTGATTGGAAATTATTTATTATATTTTACTTATAAACCTATCATCTAATGTCACATCATGAGATAATGAAAATTGAGATGATGAATAACTTTTTTTTTTGATACATTACCAATCTTTTACTCCTTAATAATAGGACCACATGATGATGAAGTACGTACTAGCATGCATGCTATTGTCACAACTCCCAGGTCAGAGGAGGATGCATGCATGAAAATTGGGGGTCATCGAAGATAGTGATGCGTGCTAGAGATGAATTCATATTATATCGACGTCTTCCAATATACCTATCATTAATGGCGTGGACCAGCTATCGACGACAACTCAATCCCACAAAAATGAATTGTGGGGAACGATCGCGCGATATGTAATGCCATCCAAATTAACAAAAATGCATGGCTTAAACAAAATCATGCCCAACTTTAGCTGTGGTACTTAAATTCTGATCAGTGTCTTTTTTTTTTTTTTCTTTCTTTCTTTTCCTCTAGCTAAGTGCTTGCCTTAATATTGTTCATATTTATGTCATTAGAGTCAAAATCTGAACGTATTGAAGGGTACGTACGTAGAGGCTAGCTCTACATGACGGCCTCTAATGGGTCACTTGGTATTAAGTACATAATATAAATAATCAAATCTATTTCTTTCTATTAATTTAAGGTCTAGTTTAATTACACAGATCAAACCATCTCATTATAATCATTATAATTTTTTCAAACTGATTTTATACAAAATATAATAAACAATTTAGTTTTTTCAAATTTCAAAACAAAAATGATATTAAAAAAAATGATATTCTAACAATATTTTATTCAATTTTTATCTCATCTCATTTGTGTAACCAAATGAGATTTTTTTATGATAAGTGGTGATTTCACATGGTATCAAAGTAGAAATCTTAAGTTAAGATCAACTTGTCTCTAAACTTCATTCATTTAAATAGTTAAATATTTTATGTGTTGGGCATACTAAGTGAGAGGAAGTGTTAAGAATATAATATGAATAAAACCTATATTTTCTCATCATTTTAAACTTTTAAGATAAGTTGATCTAAGATAAATGGACTGTAAGGGCCGCTGTTGGGGAATAGAGATGGTTTCATCTCATCTTAAATTTTCTCTTCTATTTTTCCTTCCAAATATCACTCAAACACAAATAATTTTCAATTTTAAATTAAATGTAGTCATGCGATTTAATTCCGGCCAATATGCATGGGATACCGATCGTGATTGATCTCATTTGATCAATTCTCTCTTCTTCTTACGTCCTAATTAATTTCTCGGCCGGAGTGCTGCATGCATGTGATACACAATATATATTATCATGTAGGAATATTATAACCTGCCTTATTAATTTCATATATAAATATGTAGGAGCTAGCTAACAAGAAACAAACATGATCAGTTGGCAGATATTGCTTCGAAGCTTTAAAGGCTTTTGAGAGAGAGAGAGAGAGAGAGAGAGATTACCTTTAATATCTATAATTGTTATAATAACTTGCAATGACTTAACATTATTATCTTAATTTCATCTGTTAAAATTAGTTTGAGGAGGCCTAGTCTTAATTAATTAAGACACGTACGATAGCTTCCATGCCTGATTCTTTATTTAGCTGGTACGTAGGGCTGTACAACAAACCGAGAAAGCAACCTAGACCGACTCAGACCGGCTTCCGGAGCTCGGAACCGGTCGGCGTGTGGCAGAAAATAGTGCAAATCGATATCAGCATGTTCGGCGTCGGTTCGAACCTGGTTCAAACCGCTGAACCGGCCAATTAAAGAAATGTTAATTTTTTTTTATATATTCTGTATTCAAAACGACGTCGTTACACTTAAGTTTCTCTCATCTCACAATCTTTTCCCCCCTCATACAAGCATTCGGGACAGGAAGATTTAAAGATTGAAGCAATTCTTCATCTCCTTGCTTGATATTATTCTGGTCTTAAAATTTTAAGGTAACCCAAGATAACCAATATTTAATAGATATCCAAACAGTATCAATAGATTCAAAGGAACCCTCCATCTGAGCTTTACATCTTCGCCACCACAAACGCCAAGTGATAATAACAGGAAGGAGACCAAAAATCTGACCATGACAAGAGGATCGTTTAGCCTGACGAAACCAACACTCCATCCGCTCTTTCCAATTTCTTCCAATCAAAATCGGCATGCCTAAAAGGAGACATGCCCGGCACCAAATTTGTGATGCAAATTCACCCAATGCAAGAACATGCTCTTGATCCTCATAGGCTCCCAAAGCACAACAATCACACTTTGAAACCAAAACAATACCCACTCTCTTCAATCTATCATCTACAAGAAGGCAACCATTCAAAGCTTTCCATATCAATATGAACATTTTTTTGGTAATAAACGGGTGCCAAACCCAATCCATCCACGGAAACTTAGGTGCTTGAGCACGAAAACACTCACAAGCACTTTTAGTGGAAAACCTTCCATCCGCCTTTGGAACCCAAATAAGAACATCCTCACCATTTTTTAAATTTTCCAATTTTTCAATCAAAAGATCTGTTTTTTCCAAGCTAACCAATATGTGAAATAGGTCAATATTCCACCCTGCTCCGGATTTACACTCTGCCAACATGATAGAAGGAAGATCCATAATTGGTTGTTACTCAAACAAAGGGCCCTCACCAACCTAGATATCCTACCAAAAAGAAATATTTCCATTTTTTACCCTCCATAATGATTTTTTTTTCCACAAAAGGAAGGCTCTTCATAATTATACGCCAAAACCGAGTTCCCTTGCAAGAGTCAACTAGCGAGCATGGTCCGAACTCACATACTTGGCTAAGAAAAATTGAGACCAGAGAGATTTACCTTGGAGAAGATTCCAAGCAAGCTTCATATGGAGAGAACTTTGAACTTCATTAAGATTTCGAAGGCCTGCACCCCCTTCCAAAATAGGTTTACACAAAGCATCCCATGAACACCATTTTCTTTTTGGTTTTCCTTCCCAAACTCTCCAAAACAATGTACTCATAAGCCTCTTAATCTTTTCCAACACCGAAATTGGCATAGACAAAATGGAAAGGCAATGAATCGGAATACTTTTCAAAACATGTTTAATTAAGAGAAGACGAGCACCCGTGGAAAGTAATTTAGCTTTCCAACCCTCTAATCTACTTCGGATTTTATTAACTAAATCATCAAAGTGATGCGTCAACAAGCGCCCAGAAATAATCGGAACTCCTAGATAAGTAAAAGGTTATTTACCTTCAGTAAAACCAGTCTGTCTCAGAAGCATACGTCGTCTAGCCGCAGTAATCTTATTGGAGAAAATTATCGAGGATTTTGCCTTATTCACAACCTGGGCCGACCAAGCTTCATAATCCTGTAATATCTTCATGATAGCTCTTAAAGAAGCTTTTCCCCATTAGAAAATATAGTAATATCATCCGCATATAATAAATGAGAAATCACAGGGGAGTCCATTGGATGGAGAAAATGCTGTATTTTCCTCAAAGCAACCTGGTGTATGATCATCCGGGAGAGGACTTCTTCCACAATAATAAATATGTATGGGGAGAAGGGATCACCTTGTCTCAATCCTCTACCACTCTTAAAAAAACCTTTAAGGGATGCCATTTAAAATAATAGAAAACCATGGAGTAGAGATGCACTGACCTATTAAGCCACAAAGTGAAGCCGAGAATCCAAAAGAAGCCAGAACATGAAGAAGGAAACCCCAGTCAATACTATCATAAGACTTAACCATATCAATTTTAAGCACAATCCCCCGAGTGGGTTTATTTAGGCCATGGATCAACTCTTGAGTCAAACTAATATTCTCCTAAATATTGCGCCCTAGGATGAAGGCATCATGTTCTGGAGAAATAAACTGGGCAAGCAAATGAGAGAGGCGATTTACCAGAATTTTGGAGCAAACCTTATAAATCACCAAGCAGGGACTAATGGAATGGAATTTATCAAAACTTTCCAGATTTTCAACCTTAGGAATAAGAACCAAATAGGACGCAGTGTAAAACCGAGGCAGAACACCCCCTCTAAAAAATTCAGCCACAGAATCAAGCACATCACTACTAATAATATGCTAGCAGGATCTAAAGAAACCCGAGTTAAAACCATCTGGTCCCTGACAACTATCCACAGAAATGGACCAAAGAGCATCATACACCTTTTAAAGTAGAGGAACTTTATACAAAGCAATCTTATCATCATCAGAAATAATGTGATCAAACAAACCACCAAGATCCGGAAGCGCTATACATAGTCGAGCCTAAAAAAATTTATGAAAATATTCTACCGCACTTGCAAGAATCTGTTCAGGTGAAGTAAGCATGGTCACATCCCCAAGTCCCATCTTATTGATAAGGAATTGATTCTTCTTACTCTTAGCACTGAAAAATTCAATATTCGCCTCACCCTTTTGCAACCAAGTCTGTTTCACTTGCTAAGCCAAACGAGTCTCTTCCCTCTCCATCCAAACCAATAATTCCATTTGAAAAACCAACAAATCTGACTCCAATTCAGCTGAATAGCCAGCTTGCAAATCGGACTCTAGCCCCTGAATACGAGCTTCCAACTCTACAATATGCACCTGTGTCCTCCCAAAAGCTTGTTTATTCCACACTTTCAAAGCAATTTTCAATCTTTTAAGCTTGCCAGCCAATCTGACAAGACCTAAACCATTGGATTCCTCCAACCAAACTGATGAAACAAGTTCCATAAACTTTCATGCGAAGTCCACATTTGTTGGAATTTAAAGGATGAATAACCATACGGTGCTACACTCCTTAGTCCTTTCCAAATTAATGACCATCGGAGCATGATCTGAAGAAGTACGAGGAAGGTACTAAAAAGAAGCCTCTGAGAACATATACATGCCCCCACAATTTAAAAGAACACGGTCAAGTCACGCCCAACTACGAGTGAGGCTTTGATGCCCATTACACCAAGACAAGGAATTTTCAGTGTAACTCATCTCCATGAGATCACAATGATCCATATAAGCATTATAGTCTTCCATAGCTGCCGCCAAACGAGGACGACCACCACATCTTTTACCATCATGCCAAATTATATTAAAATCTTCCGTAACAAACCACAAACAATTGAAAGATTCTAATTTTTTTTTTTTTGAGAGAGATTGAAAACTTCTAACTGACTCCATAAACAACGTCTATCTTGATCGTTACATTTAGCATAAACAAATGTCAAAAACACCTCAACAACGCGCACCCTAATAAGTTGCTCACTCATACTAACAACAACTAGGCTCACCGTATACGAGAAGAGTACCTAGAGAAGAGAGACCCTCGCTCTGACATTCTCTCTCTCTCGCAATTACACCATGCACCCTCCCCTCCATAAATGCTATTACATCCTCTCAATACGCTGTGTATTAACTCCACGCTGATAAATACCCTCCACTCGTTTCCATTTCTTCCTCTTCTCAACCCCTCAAGCGGCGCCCCCTGATCTCTCGATTTTATATTCTGTTTTTCCTCGACCGTTTCTCTTTCTCTTTGCGTCTTCTTTGCTCTCTGATCATCTTCATCACCGGGTTTTTCTTGAACCCTTTTTAAACAGTACTAGTATAAATCATCATGCCCCAAGAAAAACTAAAAAACCAGTAACCTTTCGGCCTTCAAAACTAAGCGTACGGTGACCCAAAAGTCAAAAAGAGATCTAACCGTCCTCTCACGGTTCTTTCCTAGCAACTTCCAAAGGGTTTTTGTGCTTCAAGCTAAAACATCCATATCACATATATCTGTTGTGACTTGTATCTCAAACCATTGTCCGTTACTTTAGCATAAAACGGACATGATTGAGAGAGAGTGATCGAGCAGTCCGTGCTTGTGTTCACCGAGATCTTAGCATGCGTTATATATAATCTTAGTTTTGAAGTGTAGATGTCTAAGGCCTTCTCAAGAGTGTCAACTCTTTCCTGCCACGTTTGTTTCAAAATCTAGTCTTTTGGCACGTAAAAGAGCAAAAAGGTTGAAGACTTTTGGAGGCCCAAATCAGTAATATCTGCCCCTCTGCTACATGTACTATTCCTATTAGCTTTTCTCAGATAGTGACAGAGAATCTATTTAAAGGATTCCCCCATTTGCTCCAACTCAATTGAAACCAAACCGGCCCCGTCCTCCCTACACATCGTAAACACTGGTTTCTAGGTTTTGTACTGGAAGAGGGAAGCATGGTAGCCGGGAAAATGCATCCGGTGAATGAGTTAAAGGGAGCATAAAAGCTGCTGAACAGCTTAATGCAGTCATCTTTGTGGCGGAGCGGCAACAGGTAATTAGCTGTTTCATTACTTTTTTGAGGATAATCATTTCTCACCTCTTATTAATATTTATGCTGAAAAAGAGAAGATAAAAGGTGTGTACGTGGTGTATTCTAAATATGGTTTAGGATTGTTTCACTATTTCATTTTCTATTTCTCACGTTTGAATGAGTGGGCTTTTATTTGTTTTACTTTTCCCTCCTCAACATACACTAATAATTAGGATCAATTAGATTATTATCGATGTCTAAGCGGAGTTATTAAAAATAGCCCAAAGAGAAACATTTATGCCGATAGATCAAATAAGTAAATGGGAAAGAGAAATTGCATATATGGCTTGCAAGTTTACATCCTTACTCAGTGCACGTATATCACCTTCGACATGATGAGCGGGATACAGATCACTTGCCATACAATATTTATTTACTATTTATTAGTTACGGCTCTCTCTCTCTCTCTCTCTCTCTCTTTCTCTCTCTCTCCTAATTTGTTCCTTTTTTTTTCTTGGAATTATGGGGTACTGGGTAGTTTAACATACGTGTATATATATATATATATATATTCCACTGTTCTAGAAATTTGATTTTTCGTGGTATTCATATTTCATTCAGGTCTCAAATATTGCGTTAACATGATCATCTTCTTCTTCCAAGTCATTAATTAATTAGCTTCTATTTTCCTTCCAGAGTAAAAAACACAGAGTTCCAATATTCGTAGATAGTTATGGAAATGTTTCAGCCAAACATGTTCGATACTCACCATCTTATGCTGGACATAATGACACCCAAGTCTTCCGAAAGTGAATTGGTAAAGATTAGAGATCAGGACGATTTCGAGACTGGATCAGGCACTGAAATCATGGAAGTAGCTCCCTCCGGAGAAGACCAAGATCCCAACCAAAGCTCCAAAAGAAAGCGCTACCACCGCCATACCCAGGGACAAATCCAGGAAATGGAAACGTAAGCATTCCCACTATTAATACAGGAAAGAGCTAGAGATGTCCGTTATAACTGTACGATATAATTTTTTGAGTGATTTGAACTTTGTTTCCAGCTTCTTCAAGGAGTGCCCTCATCCAGATGACAGGCAAAGGAAAGAACTGAGCCGTCAGCTAGGGTTAGAGCCTCTACAAGTCAAATTTTGGTTCCAAAATAAGCGGACGCAAATGAAAGTACGTAACGCATTCACATATAAGAGTATATATGCATTTCAGAACTTTTATGCGTTTCCCTAAAACGTAACTACTTCAAACATTCATGCACGGCCTAATGCTAATGATCACACACGAATGACTAAACTTCTTCCATCATAGGCCCAACATGAACGCCATGAGAATGCAATTTTAAAGGCAGAGAACGAAAAACTTCGTGCGGAGAACAATAGGTTCAAGGAATCCCTGGGGAATACGTCATGCCCCAACTGTGGAGGTCCAGCGACTCTTGGTGAGATGTCGTTCGACGAGCAGCATTTGAGGATCGAGAATGCTCGTTTAAGAGAAGAGGTGAATTAATTATGCCTAGATTTAGCAAATATTGTGTTGTATTTGCATTTTATTAAGTAATAGTCTTATGAATTTTTTTGTTTTCGGGTTGATCACAGATTGATAGGATATCTGTGATTGCGGCCAAATATGTTGGCAAGCCTTTGACTTCGTATTCTCACCTTTCACCCCTCGTGCCTTCCCGCTCCGGCCTTGATCTTGGGGTCGGGAACTTTAAAGCACAGACAGGGTTTGTAGGGGAGATGTATGGAGGGAATGATCTCCTCAGGTCAGTTTCAGGGCCTACTGAGGCAGATAAGCCAATGATTGTTGAGCTCGCCGTGGCAGCAATGGAAGAACTCGTAAGGATGGCTCAGGGTGGAGAGCCATTGTGGGTTTCGTGTGCCAACTCTACTGAGATATTGAATGAAGAAGAATATTTGCGGACTTTCCCTAGGGGAATAGGCCCCAAACCATTAGGATTAAAATCAGAAGCATCGAGGGAATCTGCCGTAGTTATTATGAATCATATCAACCTTGTTGAGATTCTCATGGATGTGGTAGGCACTTCTCCCATGCATAGATTAATATGATTATATGCTTATTATGAATTAATTTGAAACGTTTCTTACACTAATATGGTTTTGATCAGAAACGATGGTCAACTGTGTTTTGTGGTATTGTTTCGAGAGCAACGACTTTAGATGTTCTCTCAACTGGAGTGGCAGGGAACTATAATGGAGCCTTGCAAGTGGTATTTAAAGAGTCCTTTTACTCTTCAAACTTATTTTGGAAACGAATCTAATGTGCTTTCCTAGGCAAGAACAGATATTTTTTAGCAAGAAAATGCTAGAGCTGCGCCTAACTTTTGTTCTCCTACAGATGAAAGCTGAATTCCAAGTCCCTTCACCGCTTGTTCCAACTCGTGAAAATTACTTTGTAAGGTACTGTAAACAGCATGCCGATGGGACTTGGGCAGTTGTTGATGTTTCCTTGGATAATTTGCGCCCTAGTTTTATTTCGAGGAGTCGACGAAGGCCATCTGGTTGTTTGATCCAAGAATTGCCAAATGGTTACTCAAAAGTAATGAAAGCTCTTAAATCCACCTTGTTTATAATATTAGATAATTTAGTCGTCTAATTTGTCATACTTTCGTAATTGATCTGTAGGTTATATGGATCGAACATGTAGAAGTAGATGACAGAGCTGTTCACAGTATATACAGACCATTGGTCAATTCAGGTATTGCTTTTGGAGCAAAACGTTGGCTGGCGACCTTAGATCGACAATGTGAACGTCTTACTAGTTCAATGGCCAATAACATTCCAGCAGGAGATTTATGTGGTAAACTATTTCAGTTGTTTTTCCTTTTTGGTAAACTCATATTCTTAGGATCATAGAAACTTCATTCACCAGATTTGTCTGCCCTGCTCTTTCTAATTCAATTGTAATGCACAGTAATAACAAGCACAGAAGGGAGAAAGAGTATGCTGAAGTTGGCAGAAAGAATGGTGATGAGCTTTTGTACTGGTGTGGGTGCTTCTACTGCGCACGCATGGACAACATTATCAGCAACAGGTTCTGATGAAGTAAGGGTTATGACCAGAAAGAGCATGGATGATCCCGGCAGGCCTCCTGGTATTGTGCTGAGCGCTGCAACTTCCTTCTGGATTCCAGTTCCAACAAAGAGGGTTTTTGACTTCCTTCGGTATGAGAACTCTCGAACCCAGGTACATGCGTGCGAAGCTTTTCATTAAGTTCTTGCATAGATTTCTTCTATTATGTTAAAACTACTGGCTGTTCAGTATTTGGTAAGCAAAATATACTTTGTTTCTAAAGGATTTTGATCTTTCATATAGTGGGATATCCTTTCGAACGGTGGCCTAGTTCAAGAAATGGCACACATAGCCAATGGTCGTGATCAAGGCAACTGTGTCTCTTTACTACGAGTAAATGTAAGTTCCTGTGTGCGTGCAACATCTATCTAGCTAGCCCGTGCTCAATATATCCGAAAATCTATCTCATCAAAATCGAAACTGACGATTCTCATTGAGAAAATTAACTAATTAATTGTCTCTCTGTCACGACGAACTGCAGAGCGCGAATTCGAGTCAAAGTAATATGCTGATACTACAAGAGAGTTGCACTGATTCAACTGGATCATACGTAATTTATGCTCCAGTTGATATAGTTGCCATGAACGTGGTCTTAAGCGGCGGGGATCCAGATTACGTCGCACTTCTACCATCAGGATTTGCCATACTGCCCGATGGGCCTGCAGGTGTAAACGGTGGGGGCATTCTTGGGGTTGGATCTGGTGGCTCTCTGTTGACAGTTGCGTTTCAAATCTTAGTAGATTCAGTCCCAACGGCAAAACTCTCTCTCGGATCAGTGGCTACAGTGAACAGTCTAATAAAGTGCACGGTAGAAAGGATCAAGGCTGCAGTCATGTGTGAGAATTCATGATTGACATGATCACTTAATTAATATGGTGAGAGATCGAATCTTCAAACTCGGTTTTAGTTTTATTTGATCATATATAATGCACTTACATTAACAAGTTTTTTGGGGTCAGTGGTGAAATTGAACTAATAATTCGTATCTTGTCTCTAATTATTAATTACTTCGGAAATTAAGGACCTAACTTCCTTTTTGCCCTTTATGATATTAATTGCAGCAGAACAAAAGAACGGAAGAAAAGAAGGGAGCCAAGTCAGGGAAGCTGGTACGTGATCATGCGTAGTCCAAAATTCGGATCAGAAAAATAGCCAAGGAAAGAAGTCAAGAACGCACCTTATAATAATATCCTTGCCTGGCAGATCATGTCAATCTGCCGCCCTGCGAGGGTTATAGGTTCGGGTATTGACTTCACCTATATAATAAAGAGGAATTTTGTAAAATCAGACTGTTTTTATAATTAGGTAGTCTCCTGCAGTCAGCTTTTCTAATTAACTTCCTATATATGAGGATTATGATATATATATATATATATATATATATATATATATATTAGGTTTTCTTTGATGAGTGGTTGTACGTCTTAGAATAGGTATTAGTTCGACCATTGAAGGTCGGTCGACGGTAACAAATTTAGGGTTTTCTTTGTTGTATTTGTAGTTTTTAGAATGAACCAATAAGCTCTTTTACAAGCTGAGCTATCCTATCCGAGTATTGATATATGAGATCTGAATTTAAGGGCAAAGTCGATTTACTCATGTGATAGACTATTAAGTACCACTTTGAAATCTACTTTACATTTACAATAAAAATATATTTATAGTCTAATGTACTATATAATCAAATCACGTCAATTTATAAATTTATTTTTATAAAATTCTTTTACAGCTAGCCAAAGCGTTAATTCTCAAACAAGAATAGAGCTGACTTATGGTGCACAAACTCGCTTGTATCTAGCAAAACCCTAATATTATACATTGCGAGTCCCCCCAATGCATTGTCTCCACCATAATAGGGCTGACTTATAATATTGTAACTTATCATGTATCTGATATATACCAGATAAAGCAACTACCTACCTACGTACCATGCGCTCCTCCCTTATAAATTACGTATTGAAAATCCTGACCTACCGCCTTGATCATCTTCGGCCTAAATTCAGGAAAGGATCGATGTTTGAATTTAACTCATTTCCCTACCTAGCTGCCTGCTACCTCTCATCTTTTCTCAACCCATCTCTGATCCTCTCCCCTAACTTATATTAAAATCCTCCACCCAGCCCTTCCAATATAGCAACCAGGTAATTATAGAGCCTACCTAGGAGCTGGAATCTTACATTATATTAATCATTGGTCATAAAAACTCACCCATCGATAACTACAGATAATTGGTTTCTTCTATAGTATTTGTGCAAGACTGCCCCATAAAAAGTGTGAAGGATCGGATCTTTATTTTGCTTGAAACAACAATCGATTTATACTCTCATGTCTATATATTGAATCAATTATATTATATATATATATATATATATATATATATATTGATCGGTTCTCCATATTAAGGCAGTGGAATTACCAAAGGCTTCTAGAAGCAAGAAGAAGATTCAAGAAGATTTGCATTGTAACTAATCGAGTGACGTGTCCCAATCATAAGGGTTCTGTTGCTTTCTGATTTCTCTTTATATTCATTCATGTACGCACTGCCTTTGTAATGTAGTGGTTAGAATACTCTTCCTCTTCAATACTAAGAGAAAGTTTCTCCTAGACATTCTATCAAACTCTTGGTGCGCATTACTCAATATGGTATCAAGAGCCTGACCAGGACTCACGTCCTTCCCCTTCCTGCGTTTCTACATATATATATATTTTTTTCCCACAATGGCTCCATCCGATAAAACCACAAATATCCTCACTACTGCATCTCACTTCATTACAATCAAGCTTACCATAGATAACTATCTTCTATGGAAAGCTCAAATTGTTCCTTTCTTGCAGGGCCATCAATTATACGGGCATGTTGATGGTTCTCTACCGATGCCTCCTTCCTCCATTGACAATGTTCCTAATCCAGAGCACAAAAAATGGGTTTTACAAGATAAACTCATTATTTCTACTCTAAATTCGTCCCATTCAGATTCAGTCCTCGGACAAGTTCTGGATTGTCATACTTCTGCTGAAATATGGACCACTCTCCAGAATCTCTTTTCTGCAAGATCTTCCGCTCATGTGTGTCACACAAAATTTCAGTTAGCCACTCTCCGAAAGGGTCCCGAATCAGTCTCTGATTATTATAACAGAGCCAAGTCTCTTGCCGCTAGCTTAACTGCTGTTGGTCATGTTCTCAACGACTCAGAATTTTCCATTTCTTTGCTCGCGGGTCTAGGCACTGAGTATGAATCTTTGGTTACTTCTCTAACCACTCGTGCTGATACTATTTCTTCCGCTCAGCTCTACAGTTACCTCCTAAATCATGAGTCCCGTATTTCTTATCAAACCCAGAATTTACTTGCTAATACTTCTCTTGCTGCCCATCATACCGTTCGATATCCTCCTTCTCCTCAATCCTCTCGTGCTCCATCCCGTGGAGGTCGACGAGGTCGTGGGCGTGGTCCTTTCACTCCATGTCCCGCTTCACCCCAGTTTTATCCTGCTTCTCCACGTCCTGATACTCGTCCACAATGCCAATTGTGTCAAAAATTTGGTCACACTGCCTTGACCTGCTACCATCGGCTTACCACTCCATACCCATCATCTTCTCCCGCACCTTTTCTAGCCAATAACACATCTCTGTCTACTCCATCACCCAATACCACAACCTGGTATCCTGATACCGCTGCCTCTCACCACTTCACTTCAGAGTTCAATAATCTCAACCTGGAGTCGACGCCATATTAGGGACCTGACCAAGTCTTCATCGGAGATGGCTCATCACTTCCTATTCATCATCTCGGTTCCGCATTCCTTTTGGGCCTAGGCTTTTCAAACCGCCACTTTTTTGATTAATTCTATGCCAACTCCACTTTTGCAAAATAAGTCGCCCTTTGAGGTATTAATGGGCCGTCTTCCCGATTATAAATTTTTTAAAATTTTTGGGTCTGTATGTTGGCCCAATCTCAGGCCTTTTAATCAACATAAAATGGATTATAGATCCAAACCCTGTGTTTTCATGGGCTATAGTCCAGATCACAAAGGGTACATTTGTCTTCATATTCCCACAGGTCGCAATTATATTTCTCGTGATGTAATTTTTTATGAGACTGTCTTTCCTTTTGCGTCTCAAGCTGATCTCTCTCCCATAACCCAACAGCACCGGCCTTCCATCTTTTCTTCTCAAAATAATTCTAGCCTCCTTCCGTCTGATTCCATACACGTCTCAAGGCCCACTTCTCCTATAACCCAGCCCATATCTCCATCTAACCCTAACTCCATCTTATTCTCTCCTACCCGCTCGTCTGCCGCTAGCTTGTCTTCAAGTTCTTCCTCTTCGTCTCAATCTTCCCTGTCTCCTGCTGCCGTCACATCACCCTTGCCGAATACGGTTTCACAACTCGAGTCTGCTGACATTCCCTCTTCTTCTCATGATCAACATCCTTCTTCTTCCACTCATCCCATGGTTACAAGGTCCAAAACCCATACTCTATGTCCTCGCCGTCGTACTGATGGAACGATCCCGTGGCCTTCTCGTCAACCATCTGGTTCTCTTACCACATCCACAATTCCCCAAACTTCTTCTTCCCTTTCAGTTCCCGAAGAACCAACCTCGTTCTCAGAGGCTTCTAAATATGCTGAATGGCGTACTGCCATGGCTACTGAGTTTGATGCTCTTCTCCATAATCAAACTTAGGATCTTATTCCTCCCTCACCGACCTATAATCTCCTTGGATCCAAGTGGGTTCTCAAGTCCAAGCGCCACGCTGATGGTTCTCTTGAGCGTCGCAAGGCACGCCTTGTTGCTCAAGGGTTTCATCAGCAACTCGGATTGGACTCTCATGAAACCTATAGTCCGGTTGTGAAACCAGTTACCATTCGGCTTTTGCTCTCTCTTGTTGTTACCTCAAACTGGTCGCTGCACCAACTTGACGTCCAAATCGCTTTTCTGCATGGTGACCTTGAGGAGGCTGTCTACATGAAGCAACCTCCCAGTTTCGTGAATCCCGATTTTCCGGCACATGTCTGTAAGTTGAAAAAATCTCTATACGGTCTAAAACAGGCCCCTAGGGCCTGGTTTGCCAAGTTAAGTGACAAGCTCCTTCATCTTGGTTTTACGTGTTCTACTTTGGATTCATCCCTTTTTATTATGCGTACTGCTTCTGACTGTTTATATCTTCTGATATATGTTGATGACATATTGGTGACTGGTTCAAGTTCCACTCTTATTGCTGATTTTATTTCTTCCTTGAAGCAATATTTTCCTGTTAAAGATTTAGGGTTCCTCAATTTTTTCCTTGGTATAGAAGTGTTCCGCACACAATCTGGTTTATGTCTATCTCAATCCAAATATATTCATGATTTGTTGATACGGACTCACATGCATGAATCTAAACCAGTAAATACGCCTATGTCTGTTACAGAAAAATTAACAGCCTTAGATGGACCTCTTTTTGATGACCCTCACTGGTACATAAGTGTTGTAGGAAGTCTTCAATATCTAGCCTTTACTATACCAGATATCTCATTTGCTGTTAATCGTGTTTGTCAGTACATGCATAGTCCTCGCCTTCCCCACTGGAAGGCAGTCAAGCGCATTCTTCGTTACTTGAATCATACCTACACTTTTGGTCTTTGTTTTTCCTCATCTTCATCATATAAACTTGATGCCTTCTCTGATGCCGACTGGGCCGGGTGTCCAGATGATCATCGCTCCACAGGAGGTTTTTGTATTTACTTTGGTAGTCATTTAATTTCTTGGGGTTCAAAAAAACAATCCACTGTTGCTCGGTCTTCCACGGAAGCCGAGTATAAATCTGTTGCTAATGCTGCCTGTGAAGTTATTTGGTTGCAGTCACTATTGCAAGAACTCGGTATTCGGCTCTCAACTCCACCAATTCTTTGGTGTGATAATCTCGGAGCTACATACCTTTCACTTAATCCAGTTATGCATTCAAGAACGAAACACGTGGAGCTAGATTACCACTTTGTTCGGGAACGAGTTGCAGCCAAAACTTTACAAGTTTCTTTCATTTCCAGCAAAGATCAGATCGCCGACATCATGACTAAATCTCTCTCAGCACCTCGGTTTACACAGCTTCGATCAAGCCTCACCATTGTTCCAGTGATGCTTGGCTCGCGGGGGGATATTAAGGCAGTGGAATTACCAAAGGCTTCTAGAAGCAAGAAGAAGATTCAAGAAGATTTGCATTGTAACTAATCGAGTGACGTGTCCCAATCATAAGGGTTCTGTTGCTTTCTGATTTCTCTATATATTCATTCATGTACGCACTGCCTTTGTAATGTAGTGGTTAGAATACTCTTCCTCTTCAATACTAAGAGAAAGTTTCTCCTAGACATTCTATCAAACTCTTGGTGCACATTACTCAATACTCCATGATGTAATTGGCGATTCCAAACCATGCATGCAATCTTTTTGTGACTAATTACTTCATTAATTAAGCAAGTTTTGGGAAGAGCCCCTAAATTACCCAAATTAATTAAGATGCGTGACTACTTCTCACTGATCACATGAATTGCTTCCAAGCGGCTTACACTAGTCCATGCATACTGACCACTTCAGATGTCGATCGTAGTGGGATTAATAGATTGATCAGGCTTTTTCTTTCTTTGTTTTTTTGTTAATTTCTTAATAGAATCTACTCTCTGCAACCCTCTTTAGGGCTAGTCTTGTTGGTGTACAAAAGGCCTCGTTCAATTCCTCCATTATACCCAATTTATTGCCATTGTTTCCTTGATGCCGAGAACCCAATTTTGGTTCATGTATTTTGTCGCGATCGATCGATTAATATTGGTTATACGTAGTAGGTCGACTTGCTTGAGAAGGACCCTGAATTCCTGATCTAATTTTTGGAAAAATAATAATTATTGATGGCTATTAATTAGAACATGATTAGGTACTAATACTGAATATTCACTAAGAGGTTGTTTGGATGGAGAGGGTTTTTCAACTCATTTCATCTTATTTTAATCATTATAACTTTTTCAAACTTTTACACAAATACCATAAACAATTCAGCTTTTGTAAATCCTAAAACAATAATAATATTAAAATGTAATATTATATTAATATTTTATTCAAATTTCAACTTTCATCTTATCTCATCTCATATTATGATTAATTCACTATCTAAACATCCCCTAAGTGAACAGAAAAAACAGTTATGTTGTCATTGCCCGCATTTATATATGATAAATAACAATAAATAACATAATATCTTTCCCTGGACAAAAAACACTTAAAAAAAAAATAGTGACCCTGCCACAAACCATGCATATATATGATCTTCCATGAGAGCCAATCAGGGGTGGGAGCCATGACCACTATGGTGTCGTTTGGATAGTGAATTAAAATGAGATGAGTTAGATGAAAGTTAAAAGTTAAATAAAATATTATTATAATATTATTATTATTTTATGATTTGAAAAAATTAAATTGTTTATTATATTTTGTATAAAAATTTGATAAAATTATAATAATAAAATAAGATGAAATAAAATAAAATGAAACACTATTTAAAATTCCAAAGGAAAATGCTAAGCGTCCAGCAGGAGCTACCGCTTGCATTAGTGCGTCTTTTTTTGTGTTTTTGTTTAGTTCTTTTTTTATATAGATTTTGTTAATAATTTTAAATATTTAAAAAAATCATAATATTATTAAAAAATATTTTCTTAATCATGAAGTAAAATAAAAAAAAAAATTTATTTTACTTTATGATTAAGAAAGTATTTTTTTTTAATGATTTTTTTTTTACTTTCTGATTAAAGAAGTATTTTTTAATAATATTTTAAATTTATTTTATTTTTTTAAAATATGTAAAAGTGTTAAAAAATCTATATAATAAATAACTTTAAAAAATAACACTAGAAAGAACAGGGGGCTGTAGCATTGTCCATTTCCAAACGGAGCGGCAGCTAGCTGCAGTAGATTTTATTAATTTCACCGTATTTAGTACTGAATTATAATCCTCACTGAAAAGCTGAAGCCAAGCGACAACAATCATAATTGCAGTGGAAGCCCTAGTCATCAGAACCTCACTTTTATGTGGTACAAAAAGGCAAACTTCATGGAGTTCCTCAGGGTTGTTGACACCAATGAATATATATTTCAAAAACTTTACAGTACCAGTTCAGAGTGCCTGTAGAGTTGGGTGATGTTCATTGTTACTTGCTGGTATAGCTCTATATGCTGGCAGTGGCAGTGGATTACGCTATTGTGCAATCATGAGCGGCCGGCGTCTAAGACGGGGAATAAGGTCCATGAAGAGTGTTTGGTGTTTACCATTTACGAATTATCTAATCAAGAACAAACACCATTGCAAATCTTTATATATTGGTTTGATCTGAATAAATACCGTCCAAGGACGTTCTTGGAAGTTTTGGTCTTCTTTGAAAATAAATTTTGGTCAAGCATCTCTTGAAAAACAACGCTCAAGGGGATTCATTAAAAAAGTTCCCGTATGCGACCGTAATTACAACCAATTAGCATCATGATTAATTCATGCATGGAAAAAATCTCCCGGCAGTATATATATATATATAATATAGCAGCAATGAAAAGAAAATTAACCATGTCTGGTAAATTAATCGTCTACGTATATAAGTTCTGGCTGGAACAAGATCATCGGAAGCAAATTAAGAAACGTTTGAAAAACCATTTATTCAAGGAAATTAATATTCCTACTGATGTACCCGCATTGTAGATCATGGTAATGTGCTGCTACTGTCATTTCCGCGCACTACCGGCAGCCTGCACGGTTTACGAGAAAGTCATTGACTCAGTGCCACCCAACACCTTTAGTTATCATAGTAAAGATTTATACACCAACGTCAGCGATCATTAAGATGGAACGTTGTGAACTGCAGAAAGCCATTAATTTGTGCAAGAACTTTGTCCACCAGGAGTTAAATATTTTATAACTTGAATGTACAATTCGCTGCTTTTTTACACCTTATTGTGTTCTGCAGGAACTATATATGTCGTATGAATGGTTGCTTCTGTTTCTTGTTCTTGTTCCATCTACACATTTCTTCTCACCCTCAATGCATGTTGCAGAGGCAGATCAATTTATTGCGGTTGAAGACAGGGTTGCGCTAGCTTTTATTGAGTTCATGGGAGCAATGAAGGTGGTTAGGTTTCGTTAGCTTTTAATAGGCAAGCCTTTGCGCGGTTGTGGGTGGCTATAAACGTTGTTCATTTTGACAATTAATTGCTGAAAAAACAAGAGGCGGCCATTAATCATCTGATTAAATTGACAAAAAAGAAAAAAGATTTTGATTTGCGTGAATTTTTTTTTCTTTTGTTGATTTTTGATATTAGGAGAAGTGTCTCATGAATGAAGGAAAATATATAAGGATATGTATTCTTCATTCAACGAGTCCAATCAAAGTATTTTGGGATCGAATATAATTAATATTTCTATATACGCGAGAAAGGAGAAGTTTTAAAACCAAGAAGATTGATTATCTTTTACATATATTAGAGTATAAAGTTACAGATCTCTGGCTTCTCTAGCGAACGAATAAAGAGTAATGAAATGAGTTGTGAGATGAGCTGAGATAAGTTGAGATAAATTGTGAATAGTAGTGAGATTTGTGAGTTAAAGTTGCTGAATAGTAATGAATAGTAGTGAGATGAGTTGAGATGAGCTGAGATGACTTGCGAATCCAAACTGTGCCTAAGAATACTAGTGATGTTGGAGGGAAAATATACCAAGAAAGCCCAATTGAAAACAAATCTGCCTCTTGGGCCCAAAGCCAAGAGGGCTTGAGAGAACAATGGGCCTCCAAAGAGTGGGCCTTGCCCGAAAGTGCTCGCGATGAGCAAACCTAGCTCACTTCTGACTTCTGAGCTAGGAGTCGAACTCAGCCAAAAGTGTTCACTAGGAGGGAACCTCGTAGTAAGTTGCTCGTACGTGACGAATCTCACCCAAAAGCGTTCATTGAGGAGGAATCTCATGATCCTGTAGTGCTCGCTAAAAAAGAGTTGTATTTTGAATGAGTGAGACAGACAAACAAGGAAGGCACATTTAATCAAGAAATGACCTGAAGGCTCATTAAATGATTAGGACGTAAAACTTGATGAATTAGCCCGGTTTGGATTCACAATCCATCTCAATTTATCTCATTACTATTTATCAATTTTAACTTACAAATCTCACTACTATTCACAATTCATCTTCAAATCCAAACGAGACCTTAATAAGACATGGAATTGATCGGCCGGTAGCATGGCAAACAATGGTGGCTATCTATTCCTGTCTTTTGGACGCCTATAAATACTACCCAAACCCCAAAGGAAAGGTTAGGTGAATTCTTCTATGCTTTTACTTATTATCTTCATTCTGAGCCCATATGAGAAGTATTTGAATCCAACACCACCAACAAATCATCCATTACTAGCAAGGAAGAATAATGATATTTTGCTGAGTAATGTTAAATTAAGCTCTAGGGTGTACAAGTCCCACATCTTTTGTAAAAAGTGGAATTTATCATTAAAAAATTAATTTTTTAACATTTCAATCTCAAATTTACCTATTTTTTTTACATGGAGTATGTAGAATTTATACACTCTAAAACTAAAAATATCATATATATATATATATATATATATCTTGGGACGAAAACTATATCAACGAGTAATAAATAAATTATAAAAAATCAATCATTACTCTTATTATTGTCATATGGAAGCATGCATTAATTGGGTCTTGGAATCGGTTAGGTTCTATATGAGATGCCTCAACCAAAACCCAACTCCCCATGACAGGTTTGGGTTTCGTAGGCCAAGTTCGATCCGTACGGAAAAGGAAAACAAAGACTCGAGCTTGCTCACTAGTTGGGGATAGAATTAGCCTGCTCAATTCTTAAGGCCTGGGCCCATATTCAACACCCCACTTTCTTTTAATTTAATCCCCGATGACCCAAAAGAGAGCAAAGGAATAATCTAGTAATGGATTACAGTTAAGTGTTCTTTGTAGAAGAATCGCACAGATTATTAAAGAATAGTTCTTTTTTATTTTATTCTTTGGTTTGTATCATTGTACACGTGTCCATTTACTGTGTATATAAAAGGCCAGATATTGTAATTAACACTTTACTTTTGATTACAATAACAGAAAGAGAAATTCTTCTTGCAGTCGAGGATTTCAGTGCACTCCCAACGTGGCAAAAACTCACCGTTTCACTTAAATTCAATACGACGTCATTTGGACTAAAGAGAAATGAAGAGCTACTGAAACACTTTTCCCTTTCCCCTTTCCCCTTCGAGAGACTGCTCCCGAACTCTCCCCTTCTCCTTCTCCTTCCGCTTGAGCTTCGTTGTCCATCTCCGGTACCTATGCGTCGTCCCCTTCCTTTGTGCCAACAGGTTGATGCAGCGCTGAAACACTTTCCCATTTCCCCTTATCTTTGAAAGGCTGAGTTTTTTCTCAAAGAAGGACTGAAGCTACTGGTCAAGCTCTTGGAGGGCTTCTCTAGCCTTGTATGGGTCTACTTGAAACTGTTGTGAATCTTTCTCCATTGCATGAACGATATAGAATGAAAAGGAAGAGCACTCAAAAAGAAGATCATGGGAGTGCTCTTCCTTTCTTAAACGCAACATCATCACCATGTGTTAAGGATTGAGAGATAAATGTATTGGGCATGTAGGAGATAGAAGTTGGTGGAGGTGCCTGGTGGCTTGTTGAGTCATTGATCAATGAGTTGCAAAAAAAATTATATTGTGCTAGTCAACAATGGCGTAAATGACTTTGATTTTCTCTTTCACAAGAATGGGATAGAAGGTGAGGTCGTGTATTCAAGACCTACTGGTAGTGGATTTGCCATTGTATTACTACTGCTCGATTCTCAGTGTATTCAAGACCTACTGGCAGGATCACTCGGTTGAAGCATCATCTCGCCTCCAATCTCTGACCTTATTTTTCTTTTCTTCTCTTTGTTTTTTTTTCATTTCATCAAGCAACTCCTTCATTTGCCATTTTACATCTTCAGAGACCTTTTTACATGCTTCTATATTGCCTGGAATTCCAGCTAGATGATGCTTCAACCGAGCGATCCTACCACCTCTAATTACTTTATTACAATATAAACATTTAGTATTATTTATTGCCCTTGACATTGCACGTGCATGGGCCCATGCTGGATCTTCTAATCTTACCCGAGCAAGTGTTGAAGTCATACTCATACCACCGGTTGATTGACAACTAGACATTTTTTACTATTAAAGTATAAAAAATTAACACTTATAAGTAAACAAAAGTTATAGATGGTATACAATGTAGAAAACAGTAACTATTTAAAACTAAGCTTCACAAATGAATAATTTAAAACGAATCAAAAGTCAACATGTTGTACAAAAATCCCTAACCAAGATTTCAAAAAATTCATAAACTAAGCTTCACAATAAGTGGCCAATGAATTAAAGCAGTAACTATTTACAAAAATTAGACTGTATGATACTAAAATTAGACTATTTACAGCTTCATATTTACCAATTTCGTCCTATCAAAAAAATTAAAAAGCCTATCAAAATATTTATCCATTTTGTGTAGACTGCATAGGCTCAAATTAACAATTACAAAAACAAAATCATGTTAAAAAAAAGAGTTCAAAAGTTTCAATCATGCATCTACAAAACATAAATCTAAGTAAACTTTAATTTACTTGGAGTTTAGACTAAAACAGCCCCAAATCAATTTAATTTTTCACAATTTTATCAGTTGCAAACTGCAAAAACACAGCCAAATAAACACAACACAACATATTCACAGCCAAAACAATAGATCAGTTTCACTGGAATCACAACCAATAAATTACATTCACAGAATCATAAACAATAGATTAGTTTCATGGGATCACAGATTCACGACCAATAAATCAGCAAAAAAAAACAAAACAAAACACTCACTCTTCCGTGATATTGAGAAAGGGACAGAGAAAGGCGAGTCAACAACAGGGAAAAAAATTCAAGATTCCAAGAAATCAGCTTCGATTTCAAAATCTTGTATAATCTTCAAAGAAAATAAAACATCAGAATCTCATATTCAAAGAGAGAGAGAGAGAGAGAGAGAGAGAGAGAGAGAGAGAGAGAGAGAGAGATGAGAGGCGACGGGAGAAGAGGGAGAACCGAAGAAGAGAGATGTTCAAAAGAGGGAGTTGAGAGGAGCTGACGGAGACGCTGGGCACGACGGCTACATGCGACGAGACGATGGCTACATGCGATGAGATGGACGGCAATGTGCAACGGAGGGGTGAAATCGAAGGAGGTCTGGGCGAGGGAGAAGCCGCGATTGCTGGGAAAGGAAAAAAAAAACCTTGGGTGGTACGAAACAAGGAACTTATCTGTACCGGCCACTGTTCCGGTATGACATATACCAGCCGTACAGGCCGGTACGGTACCAAAAAAAGTGGTTGGAATTGCAGGAGAACTCGACTAACAGAGTGAAATTCGGTAAAGCGTGAGAGCAGGGGTCTTTTGGTCATTCGACTTGGACATGGACAAGGGACACGTAGTGGAGTACGTGGGGACTGAGATTGGGGACTGTATGTAGCAACTCTCTTTCAATAATATTTGCACTTTCCCCTTTCACATGGTATCAGACGTTTCTCGAACTTAGCTTTTTCTCTCAAACATTTCACATGGCATCTTCCGTTTCCATCTTTTCAACTGGGCATGATTATTCAAACCCTTACTTCCCCACCAATTCAGATGGCCCTGATTCTATCCTTGTTACGTAGCCTCTCACATGTGACAATTATCCTACATGGTCCCATTCGATGCTTATGGCTTTGCGTGCCAAGAATAAATTAGGATTTGTCAGTAATTCGATTTCACAACCTCCACCTATTGATCCGATGTTAGGAGCTTAGGAACAATGCAACAATACCTTGCTATCATGGATTTTGAATTCGGTTTCAAAGGAGATTGCAACCAGCGTTATTTACGCCTCGTCTACCTCTGAGGTTTGGTCAGATCTTCAAGAACGTTTTGATCAAGGTAATGGCCCTCGCATCTATCAATTAGAGAAAGAATTTCCGTCTCTCACTTAAGGTCAGATTTCTATAAGTTCCTATTATACTCATATGAAGGAGATTTGAGATGAATTGGCCAATTATTCTCCTGTTCCGCATTGTTCATGTGGTGCTTTAGAAACATTACTGGATTATCAACAACGCTAGTATGTTTTTCATTTTCTTATGGGACTTAATGAGAATTTTTCTCATGTTTGTGGTCAAATCTGTTAATGGAACCTTTGCCATCCATTAACAAAGTATTTTCTCTTGTTTTGCAAGAAGAAAAACAGCAACAGTTATCTGTTTCGACTCCTATGTTTGGGTCTGCTTCTATGCTCACCAAAGCTAGTGTCTCTATGATTATTTCTGGTAAACCTAATATTCGCAAAGAAAGACCTCTTTGCTCTCACTGTGGTGTTGCTAGCCACACTGTTGATAAATGCTATAAGTTGCACGGGTATCCCCTGGCTTTGGCTCCAAGTTCAGAAAGTCCCTACTACAAATCAGGTTACTCAAGAGTCTTAAGATCATGATTCTCTCTCCTCTACAATGGCTATTCCTGAATTGCCTATCTCCCTGGAGCAGTGTCAACAATTATTGGCCTTCCTTATTGCTCAAAATTCGTTGCTCACTAAAACTCCCAACCTATCTAGCTCAAAGGCTGTAAATGTAGTCTCCGATGCTTCCACATCTTCATCTTTGTCAGGTATATCTCACTCTATTTTTTCTTTCAATCAAACTCCTAGCACTTCAATTCATTCTAGCACTTGGATCATTGATATTGGTATAACTGACCATAACATTTTTTCCATTTCCTTTTATACTACTTTCACTTCCACAGTCGATATTGCTGTCACATTACCTAATGGTTCCAGTGTTAATGTGACTCGTGTTGGTACTGTAAAGCTCTCAGAATCTTTAATTCTTACAGATGTTTTATGTGTACCCTCTTTTAGCTTCAATTTACTGTCTGTTAGTAAACTCACAACTTCATCCTCTTGTCTATTTCTTTTTCTTTCCAATTGCTTTTTCATTCAGGACCTCATCCATTAGAGGACAATTGGCTTAGGTAACAAAAGAGGCAATCTATATGTTCTACAGTAGTCATCTCATTCTTCTATACCTGTTGTTTCTAATGTTTCCAATCATTTGTTGCCATTAATAAAGACTCATGTTGATCTTTGGCATGTTAGATTAGGTCATCCTTCTTTTTCTAAGTTGGATGTTTTACACAAATCTGTATCTGAAATTCCTTCTTCTTATAATAAAGCATTTCATTGTCTTGTATGTCCTGTTGCAAAATAGAAGCGTTTAGCTTTTTCTCACAGTACACATACTACTACATCTATTTTTGCCTTAATTCATTGTGACATTTGGGTCCATTTTCCACTTCTACATTTGATGGTTTCAATTATTTCCTATCCATTGTCAATGATTACTCTCGAGCTATTTGGGTATATTTGATGAAACAAAAATCAGATACTTGATTCCTATTACAGTCCTTTTTTACTCTTGTTGAAACTCAATTCAACAAAAAAATTCAGATCATTCGAACAGACAATGGTAAAGAGTTTGATATGTCGAGCTTTTTACTCTCAAAGGTGTAATCCATCACCGTAATTGAGTTGCCACCCCCATCAAAATTCTGTTGTTGAAAGAAAACATCAACATCTTCTCAATGTTGCTCGATCATTGAGATTTCAAGCTAATCTTCATCTTTCTTTTTGGGGTGAGTGTGTTTTACATGCTGCTCATCTCATCAATAGACTTCCAACACCTGTTTTCAAATCTCCTTAATAAAATGTTATACAATAAAATTCCTTGTTATTCTCATCTTAAAGTGTTTGGATGTTTTTGCTATACATCTACTCTTTCTCATCTTCGATCTAAATTTGATGCTCGAGCCACACCTTGTCTCTTTATTGGATATCCTTATGGTGGAAGGGCTACAAATTGTATGATTTAATCCAAAAATCTGTTTTGTTTCTTGAGATGTTACATTTCATGAAGACATTTTCCCTTATCATGACTTTCACAGTCAAATTTATACCCATTCTTCTAATCATCCTATTTGACCTTGTCCTTTTGTTGACATCCTCACTCCTAACACTCTTTACAGCCCTAATAATCTTTCTTCATCTATTCCTACCCTCCCTAGAAGGTCTTCCAGAACACATCGACCACCTGGCTATTTGCAGAATTATTACTGTTATAATGTCTCAAATTCTACCTCAACATGTGGTTCACCTTTGTTTGCAGGTCCAAGTAAATCTTATCCTATTTCTCATTCCCTTTCATATTCAAATCTTTCTTCTTCACACAAATATTATATTCTTACTCTTTCAAACAACTCAGAACCCACCTCTTTTACTCAAGCAATGAAATTTTCTCATTGGAGAAAGGCCATGGCAACTGAAATATCTACTCTAGAGGAGAATAATACTTGGTCTATTACTCCTTTGCCTCCTAGTAAGCATCCTATAGGCTGTAAATGGGTTTATAAGATTAAATATAAGTCCGATGGTTCTCTTGAACGATATAAGGCTAGACTAGTTGTGAAAGGTTATACACAGAGGGAAGGTTTGGATTATCTTGAAACCTTTTCCCCTGTAGCCAAAATGGTCATTGTTCGCTGTCTCATTGCCCTTGTTGCCATTCATGGTTGGTCTTTTGTTCAATTGGACGTTAATAATATTTTTTTTGCATGGTTCCTTAGATGAAGAGGTTTATATGAAATTACCTCCTAGATTTACTTGTAAGGGGGGAGAATCTTGTATGCAAACTGAACAAATCTCTTTATGGCTTGAAACAACCTCTCGACAGTGGTTATCAAAATTTTCTGCCACCTTACTTGCTCATGGGTTTTATCAATCAAAAAATTATTACTCTTTGTTTTCAAGAACTCAAGGTTCCCTTCTAGTATATGTGGATGATATAGTCGTTGCTAGTAATGATGATGTTGTTGTTTTGGCTTTAAAGGATTTTCTGCATTCTCAGTTCAAGCTTAAGGACTTGGGTCCTCTCAAGTATTTCTTACGACTTAAGATTGCACGTTCCACCAAAGGTATTACTGTTTGTTAGCGCAAATATACATTGGATATTCTTAATGACACTAGATTTCTTGGGGCCAAACCAGTCTCTTTTCCAATGGAACAAAATCTGCATCTTAGTAAAATTGATGGTGAATTACTTCCTAATCCGAGTGTGTTTCGTTGACTCATTGGGAGACTCTTGTATTTGACTCTTATTAGACTTGATCTCACATTTGAGTCAGTTTTGACTCTTGTATTTGACTCATATTTAGTCCACACTTTGAGTCAGTTTCTTGATAAGCCACGTGACTCTCATTTACATGTAGCTCATCGTATTTTAAGATACATCAAGGCTTCTCCTAGTTTAGGCCTATTTTTTTTTTTTTATCAAAGTCAGCCATTCATCTTAAGAGTTTTACAGACTCAGATTGGGAAGCTTGTCCTGATTCTCGCTGTTGTATTATGGGCTTCTGTGTGTCTCTTAGTTACTCACTTTTGGCTTGAAAATAAAAAATAAAAAATAGCATACAGTATCTCGTTCCTCTGCTAAAGCCAAGTATCGAGCAATGACATCTGCAGTTTGTGAGTTATCTTGGCTTCGTTCTCTTTTACTTGACTTCTCTATTTCACATCCGCAGACTGCACTCTTATTTTGTGACAATAAAGCTGCTCTCCACATAGCTACAAATCATGTGTTTCATGAGCGAAATAGGCACATTGAAATTGATTGTCATCTTGTCTGTGATAAGCTTTAGGCTGGTCTCATACGTACACTACATGTCTCTTCCACTAATTAGTTGACAGATATTCTTACTAAGCCTTTTGGGTTTACAACATTTTCTAATTTGATCTGCAAGATGAGTCTTCTGAACATTTATTTCCCATCTTGAGGAAGAGTATTAAATAATAGTTATTTTTTATTTTATTCTTTGGTTTGTATCATTGTACACGTGTCCATTTAATATTTATATAAAAGGTTAGATATTGTAATTAACACTTTACTTTTGATTTCAATAATATTTGCACTTTCCTTTTTCACACAGATCATTCTGTGACGTAGTTTTGGAACCATGTCATGTGATGGAAGCAATGCATATTGGAGGAGTTAATATTGGTCTGACCTAAACTAGGAGCCCAAGGTCCATCATCCATAAATGATAGCTATTCAAAAGAGTCACGTAACTTAACGAAGACCTTGTGCAAAGTCAATTAGTTTATAGTACTCATCCAATATTTTCCATGCATATATATAGCGTCAATAGGTAATATTCGAATCATTTGATTGAACATTCTTAAATTATTAAATTATTATCTCTTATTTATTGCTAACTTAAATATCAAAAAGGTTACAAGCAAACCGTACCCCTGACCCACTTAACGATTTATAGGTTAACAATCACGACTGGTGGTGAGACACGTGCTTTACATATGGTTTGACGTTTAGATCAAAAAACGCATTTGATTTGTGGAGATGGTGAAACCAGATATTAAAGACTTCACAAAAGGTCATGTATATGTGACAAAGGGCTACAAACTGGCACGTGTTTAATTTAGACAAGATGGATGCCCATAGAAAAATTCAAGTCAATAAGCAAGTCGACAATGCATGTATGTGTGACATGCAAGTAGGTGGCGTGAAACGGATCCACACGCCGTACGTTGACGATTTGTGTCAAACACGTTTGATCAGCGAATAACGTTGTTGTCATTGGTTTGAGGCCGGAGGGTCATCACTTTCATTAATAGTGCATATGTATTGTGTGATTTGATGGTGAAGTAAATCTAACTTTCTATGTAAAGGTTGGATATATAATAATTACACGAAGCTTTCAAAAATTAATTTGTTTGGCAAATTGGTTTTTTTTTAAATTATTATTTTAATATAAATGGTAGTAATGTTAGATTTAGATGCGTAAGTTTTGTGGATGCATTTTGTTAAAAAATAGGCTGATCACTGGGAAAAAGATTTTTTATATACTTTTTTACAGTGGAGTTTAATTTTTTTGTTTTTAATAAAAGACATGCAAAACTTGTATATTTAGAATTTATGCAAGTTATTACAGGATAAATATAGAGTTCGAGTGATATATTTATTATTTATTCCTCTCTCAACTAAAATGAAGGATTAATATTTTCTTAAGTTTTGTTTGAATTTGAGAGTTTAAAATAAAAGAAATAAACACATAAAATAGATTTGATAATATTTATTATTATTATTAATAAATATTTCCAACGTCACTTAATATCAATAACCCATTTGATATATCTATTTTTTCCTTGACATCCTGACATTCGCATGACAAATTCGAGAGATATTTTCTTGAGGATAATGTTACGTATAAATAGACAAATTCTATGTAGATCATTTGTAAAAATGTGGATTCCATTAAAAAAAAAATTATAATTTCTTAAAATTGAATACTCTTTTACAAAAATTTATATAAAATTTATCTATCTGAGACGTATACAAATTATTGGTTTTATTAGCTACTCATTATTCACACATATTATACATCACACTTATTTTTATTTTTAATTTTTAGATTTTTTTTTTAAATAATTAAATTATTCTATTCATCATTCATATATTATATATTTAGTAAAAAAATAAAAAATTATGTACAATATATGATACGAGGATAGTGAATTTAAAATTTTCAATTTATTTCTCTTTCCTTAATCGATTGAGATGTTACGGTTAAAAAGTGTTAAAAGCGCAGTCAGATGTGCCATGCATGCCGGAAAGGTTGGAAGGGCCGTGCTGAAAACGCACACCACGAGGCCATGCCACGAGTCATGCCACGAGTAATCTATGTTGAACATTTTTTTTTTCTTTTTTTATAATCACGTGGAACGTGTTTTCTTTTTCTTTTTTTTAATCATCACGTGGAACAAGTTATTTGGCAGCCGGTCCAAACAAGCGGGAGAAATAAATGAAAAAATAATTTACATATAATATTTTATATAATACATTATATAATAATATGTTAAATGAGGAGTATTTTTATAAAACATCTTATAAAAGTAACATAATTTTATAAAAATATTTTATTTTTATAATATTATTATATAATGTATTGTATAATTTATTGTGTAAATTATTTTTCTTTTTAAAAATAGATAAAATTTAGGAATGGTGTATTTTAATTAAAATTTAAGAAATTGTATAGGAACCGGATGGATGGGATGATTTGGACGTTTCATTGATTTGATTTCCACCAGCTCGCTCGCAAGATGCTTCGCGAGAGGAATCTTCTTGGACGGAAACATTAATTCGTACGTAGCCTCATGTGGTTCTTGTTTCATGGCATGGCATCATGCGTTCCTCGTTTTTCTGACGATTCCTTCGAGAAAATGACTTCTCTGTGTGGTGGAGACCATCTCTCACTAGTATATAATAACCTCAATACCAGACGTTTTTAAAAGAATCACAGCAATAATTAAGTGCCCAAGAAATTATTAACTTTTCTATATATAAATCTCTCTCTCTCTCTCAGAGTACACTCGATCGTATATATTCACTAATATATATGACTGCTTGTAATATGAGATCAACTGAGTTTCTTGGTACCCAAATAGGTCCACACATGAGTAGTGGCTATTTGAGTGTTAAGATCAGAAGAAATGGCAATGCCAAGGTGGTTCGTGCAGTAGCTGTTGATCACAGCAGTACTGTGGTTAAGGAGGTTTCGGGGATACTGAGGACGACATTGACACCAATTCCACGAGTAGTTGAAACCGAGAAAAGGAAGGTCAGTGCTGATGATGATGATGGTGGTGGTAATGATCATCTAGGAAGGTTTGGTAGGTTCGGAGGGAAGTACGTGCCGGAGACTTTGATGGCTTGTTTGAGCCAGCTTGAATCCGAATTCAACTCGGTTTTAAAAGACACCGAATTTCAGGTAATTAATAATGAGTTTTGTTACAAATTATCAACTGTTCACGTCACATATCACACACCTCTAATTTTTTCAGTATACGGATGTTTTTCATTAAGTATAAGAATATTTTTCATAAAGTGTAGACTATATGTAAAATGATAAATAATGACTGATGAAAAGAATTTTTCATTAATAATTAGTGTCCTTAATTAAAAGCAAACATCTTTAGTTGTCGAAAATAGACAGAAATACCCAAATGATGCACTTTAATAGTATGTATCTCACTATTAAATATTGCGAGATAATTTACATGTTGTGGATGATGACTCTCTAAATTATAAAAATTATTTTAAAAAAGTTGCAGAAATAAAATCACGTGAGTACTTCATGAGGTCATCATCTGCCACGAAGAATAAAAACATGGGTAAAAACTAAAAACTCTGCATATATATTCATTCCAACTCTCACTTTTTTGACAAACGGATTGGGGTGCCCTACCATTGCACATATATATATTTGGAAAAAACACATGCAGGAGACAGAGAGAGACACAGAAAAAGATCTATCTGAGGAGGGCTGGGTAACTGTCCTCGGGAAGGTGGGAGACTTTAGTACCAATCATCCCCTCAAAACTATGAACAGTTTAATATATTATCTTCAAAAACCCAACTTTTTGTCGGTATCTAAGAAAGTACTACTCGTTATTTATCTTTTACAGCCAACATGATAGAGAGGAATTAAGAAAATGCTAGAATGAGTTTCTTTGTTATGGATGTATTGATGTAGGCAGAGCTCGCAACAGCACTAAGAGACTATGTTGGGAGAGAGACACCTCTCTACTTTGCCCAGAGGCTCACAAATCGCTACAAGAACAGCAACGGAGAAGGACCCCATATATATCTAAAACGAGAGGATCTCAACCATGGTGGAGCATACAAGATGAACAACGCCATCGCACAGGCGATGATTGCCAAACGCTTGTGCCGAAAAACTGTGGTGGCAGCCACCGGTGCTGGGCAGCATGGTGTCGCAACAGCTGCTGCTTGTGCCAAACTTTCTTTGGAGTGCACCATCTTCATGGGTACCAAAGACATGGAAAAACAGTCTTCTAATTTGCACTTGATGAAGTTGCTGGGTGCCAATGTATTGTACTGCTGCTTTAAATATCTCCAAGCTCTTCCCAATTTGCGAAAAAAAAAAATTAATCTTTTAGGTCAACTAATTCTTTTTCATATGCGCATTCTGTCATAGGTTGTATCCGTGGTTGGAAATTTTAAGGATGCAAGTTCGGAGGCCATTCGAAACTGGGTAGGAAATCTAGAAACCAGCTATTACTTGTCTGGCACAGTGGTGGGGCCTCATCCATGTCCAAGCATAGTACGCGAATTTCAATCGGTGATTGGAAAGGAAACGAGGAGGCAAGCAATGAAGAAATGGGGTGGAAAGCCTGATGTATTGCTTGCCTGTGTAGGGAGTGGCTCTAATGCTTTGGGGCTGTTCCATGAATTTGTTAAAGATAAAGATGTGAGGTTGATTGGGGTTGAGGGTGCAGGGTTTGGCTTGGAAAGTGGCAGGCACTCTGCAACTCTGGCTAGAGGTGATGTTGGTGTTTATCATGGAGCCATGAGCTATTTGTTGCAAGATGAGGAAGGTCAAATTCTAGAGCCATACTCTATTGCTGTGGGGTAAGTGAAAAAACCATCAGATTTTTATTGCATAAAATCAATTACCATCTGTAGCAAATACCCTGATCACAACATGGCAAAGGTAGCACTTCAAATTCAGTAGTTAATTCTAAAATTAATATTTAAACTGGAAATCACATACAAGAATCATTTGATTACAAAAAAAAAAGGGTATTGGAACATATGTTTATAGGCTACACAACATGAGGAGGTAATCCTAGCCTCTGTTATCTTGAGATCTAATCATTTGATTACAGAAATAAGAGACTTCACCGCTAAACCGAATATTAAAGGAATGAAAAAGCTTATTGTTAGGAAGATATGTGCCTAATCCACTAATACATGCAGACTGCAGTACCCTGGGGTTGGCCCGGAGCTGAGCTTTCTCAAAGCCAGTGGGCGTGCGGAGTTCTACACTGCCACAGACCAGGAAGCCCTAGATGGTATGCCAGGAGGCAATTATACATTCAAGAAAGAAAATGATTTACTTTCTAAAATTGAAACCATTAATTTGATTCCCTATTGTTTGCAGCATGCCAACTTTTATGTAGATTGGAAGGTATAATTCCCTCATTGGAGGCCTCTCATGCATTGGCGTTTCTAAATAAACTGTGTCCTTCATTACCCTCTGGCACAAAGGTTGTAGTAAGTTGTAGCGGACGTGGAGACAAGGATGTTGCAACGCTTTACAATTCCAATCATTGATGTTGCTTAATGTAGCAACGGTTGCCTATTTTCTTACTACTTGCAAATGAATGTAAGGCACCCAAAAAGGTGTATAAATCTGAACACTTGCGAATCTACGTTTTAGACTAGTAGTTCTGGAAATGCGTACAATATGTACTGCACGATTGTAAGAAATATTCGTCGAGTATTTTGGATGATACAAGTGATTTAACCAATACCTGGTAAATCAGCTTTTTTTTTTCATATCCAATTCATGATACATTTGCAACAATCTGTTGAAAAGGCCAGAAGCATTAACTCAGTTCAACTATTGAAGCGTCGAGTGAGAGGGAGGATCAAAATTGCCATCATACATTAAATTCTACATTACAAAATCATATATTTCAGAAAGGGCAAAAAAAAAAAAGACATACTGCAGTAAAGAAGATCTCGTGATCTTCCTCAAGCATTAGACAACCACTGCCCAAGTAAACTAATAATAATAATAAATAAAAAAAAAGGTTTTGACAAGTACCACACTTGTTCCTCGCAGAATTATTCAGAAGAAACGGCTAAATAAGAATGAAGCAGAAACATCTAACTGCTGCCATTATTACAAGTTTCCTGATCCACTGTAGAGATGTCATTATCTTTTTCAGTAGGACGGCAAAAAGAATATGATCCATTCATAAGCAAAGCCATGCAGAGTGAATGTCATGGACCATGGTTTGCAAGCTTCGAAGGAAATAGGCTATCATTATCATCAAAGGTATACACATTGCAACCTTGAATTTAAAGACATGAGCAAGGTGCTTGAAGATAAATTCATTCAACTTAATAACAGCAAGTACATTTGTTCGCTCAAAAAGAACAAAAAAAAAATACATTTGTTTAAATCAGAAGAAATTTAGCACTTATCATAGAAGTTAGATTACAGCTTACCAAAAAAAGAAAGAAGTAGAAGAAGAGTACCAGCTGAAAACAAGAGTCTTAAAGCTAACAGTGCACAACCACCGCTACAGAAAGAAATTCTTAATTACATCATAAACAACCCAAAACCAAATCCTGGGAACCAAAAATTGGAAGCAGGGCTCGAAACCTATCTGTGGCTTGAACAGCAATTGTAGAGTATCATTTCCGTTGATCTATTGGTTTGATGAGAAATAAGCACAAGAGGCCTTAGCTTGCAGTTGTAGATAGAACTGCTCATGCTTCACCCTGCATAATGTTTACAGAAAAGATGGGTGGAAAAAGTGGATCCAATACTTTGGCATCTGGCAGCATCCCCATTGCCTTGCTATCTTTTCTTTCTTTTTGACTTGTTCTATTTTAAATAAGCCTTTTGGCATGGTTCAAACTGATCCTTAAGCAGACCTATTGATGAACATAAACCAATGTTTCTAATGCCCCATGACGTTTTGACAGCAAAAGAGGAAAATAATGCCAGAAGGTAAACACGCAAGAATTTGTAACCTCTGCTGCAAGATAATTTTGCATGGTTCAAGTTCAACTATACATGTACAATATTCTGGCATGAAGCCAAGAAGCTCCAATGCTACCGTAAAAGTAAGTTAAGAGCATACCATTGACATGAAGAAAATCACACTAAGTTACAGACAACAAAGAAGTCGATCTAACTAAGCCGCATTCGTTTGCTCTGACTACCCTCTGCAGTAATTCCCTGAATATGAAAATTCGAAACAATGAATATAGAAAATAGCAGTAGAATTGTACACATAAGAATAATGAGGAAAAAAGAAGAAAAGAAAACATGAAAATAACCATAGAAAATAGAAGTAGAACTCAAGCACATTAACAATGAAAAAAAAGGAAGAAAGTATCAACATAACTGCATGTTCCAATTGCTCATTGTCCCAAACGTGAATGAAGAAAAAATACCTCAAACAAAATACTAATCACAATGACAGTCAAACAGAGACAGATTTTCTGAAGATTGTAAAAATGTAAAATTTATAAAAATTTGAACAAGAAATCCATACCCCTTCGTCTTGTCTATAACCGTCGGTAGAAACCGCACTAGATTCAGACCGACACTTAGCATGCACTATAGGACCTAACTGAGACCTATCCATGCCTGCTGTCGAGCCGCAGGGCGCATTTAAGTATACAGCCCCCTTATACATCCACTCTTCTGTCTCGTCACTGTAAAAATCATCAAAAGGCTCTCCACATAATGCACATGCATTCTGATCCTCATCGGCAGGAACAGCCATTTCTTCATCATCCTTCTTCTCTACAATGATCTCAGTAGGCAAAAACCCAGGAACTGCTTCAGTTCCTAATGCCTCCGCACCACTGAGCCACATGCTTGAACTTACAAACCACTTCCGAGAAGGCTTCTGCTTACGGTTCTTAGACATACGATTCTTGGTTACATGCCAATCCATATGACTACTGTGCTCTTCTTGGCACTTGAATCGAAGGCCACAAGTTGTGCATTGTCTTGGGAGATCAGCGTATAGGGAACTTATTGCAGTCTCATGACGCACCTTGAGAAGGTCCACATTGAACTCAACTCCTACAGAATCCTATATATTGAATAACTTGTTCAGAAACTATCTCTTTTATATATATATATATATATAATTTACTTGGTTGAGAAACAATCTAAAAATTGATCAAAGGGAAAAACCCAAGTTTTCAACATTTAAAGCATACAGGGAAACATCAATGTGGTATTTACCTGTATAGGGGTTGGTTTGGTCAATGAGATAAAACCCTGAGCCATGAGAGAACCAATCAATCCAGAAATGTTCGTCTGTTGATTAGCGACAGCAGGAACTGCATTTTGTGTGAAAGGTATCATATGTGATGAAGTGGGAGGGGCACCGGGAGGTAAAGGAGGCAAGGCTCCCCCCTGTAAATGTAATGAGCTTGGGATGTTTTGAACTGGTAACATCAACTGAACACCAGTTACAGGATTTGACAGAACTGTGCTAACAGTGGAACCATGCATTTGTGGGCTGTATCCACGATTATAAGGTGGTGCCACTAAATGAGGTTGCACTACAGCTGCTAAAGATGGATGTGCCTCCTGAGATGGAAGAAATTGTGGACGTAAAGGAGTGCCTTGAACCTGGTTTCGCTGAGTCACATGAATTAGTCCTGCATGCTGATTAGGCAGTTGTGGCAGCTTTGCAGAACTCAGCTCCCTGTTTCTAAAACCATCCGACTGCAGCTCGGGCATATGTAAAGACCCATTTGGACGAAGATTATTGACAGCATTGCTAGTGTTTATTGACTCAAATTGGCCCCCCATCACTCTCTGCCGTGGAAAAATATGCTGCAGGTATGGTGGGCGAGAGTTATGAACATTTAGCGAAGGCCTTACACCCCTAGATGCTGGTAGAACAGTCGGCCGAGCCTCAACACTAATAGAATCAAGATTGGAAGAACCAAATCTTGATATAATAGTTCCATGAAGTTGTGGGTCAGCATCAGGAAGTTTATCAATAAGAGAGGGCATTTTGTCAGTGTCTGATGAAGATATACGACTTGCCAATAAGGGCAAATTGTAATTCCTTCCTCTTCCTTTGGAGAGATGGGGAGGCAAATTCCAGGCGTCCTGAGGATAGCGAGGATCAATAATCTGATTTCTCTCAGCTTGGAATCCTGATATCTTCCTCATTGATCCATGACCAAACTGCTGTAGAAATATCAGAACTTCCAATGTTAAGGTATTAAGTTCATTTCCCAGAATAAATTAGTAGTCTAGACATTAAAAGAAAATGATACTTTTTTTTTGTTTGTATAGGTAATCAAAGATATTATATTCATAGAAAAAGGCAAGGCCCAGGTACACAGGAAGTATACATGAAGATCGATTAAAAGAAAATGATACTCTGATAGCAAAAACTTCAAATGATGTTGGGCTGCACTGAAGAGGATTATTATGGCTTTCTACCAAGACTTTAGTGGGTAAAAGATAGGAAAATCAGTGGTTTCAGGTTCTTAAAGGAGAAAGAAGAGGGTACAGGTTGAATTCTAAAGTTAGGGTTTAAAAATAAAACTAAGTTCTCAATTGAAGACCCTCAAATATGATCTCAAGTGGCTGAAAAGAACCAGGTGGAGAAAGAGGAAATCCTATAAAGAAGTGCTCTAGTCCAATTATAACAAAGGAAAAGATTTAGAATCTATAAAAAGAATACGCTACAGCCAAAAATATTATTTGAATTCCATATCATCTAACAAAGCTTCCTAAAAAGAAAAAAGAATGGCACAGCAAACAAGTTGAAAAGCATACACTTAGTAAGGGGACTGAATCTTCAGCATTAACAGAAGCATCATCCACTGCAGGAAGCTGAGCCTGACCAGCATTCAGAGCGGAAGCACTCTGTACTCCAATACCAGGCCTTGTCCTTGGCAAGAAATCATTACTCCTATTACTGTCTGCTAAAGTGGGGCTCATATCTTCCCAATCAAACTCTTCCTCTTCAGTAGTCTGCCATGATGGTGTAGCAACCTTATTGTCTATACTGTTTAAGTCAAGGCGTTGACCCTGCAGAGGCTTATTGTTAAAAGATCTCTTCCCTGTGTCATTTCCATAGGCATCAATTAGAGCTCTTGGTCCTTGGTGCTCACGTCCATTACTAAGGTTGTGTAGTAATTTAGTTTCAAAGTGGTTATGCTTATTATCGGAATAGTGTTTTCTCTGCCGGCCACTCATTTCCTCGTCTCTAGCAGTTGCTCTACTTAGTCCATACTCGTATATGGGATGAGCTGGAGAGCCCCCACCAACAAACCTTCTAGGAGAATGGTCTGCAGCAAATTCTTCAACCGCCAACGATAAGGACCTATCAGGCCTAGTTCTTGATGGAGAAGAGGGTCTCCCAAGTCTGATGGTTGAAGGTGGACGCACCTTATTAGCCCCGAAGGTAAAAGGGGCATTACCTGCATTTCCTGTTGAGCTCAATCTTTCAGCTCCAACCTGGGAGGGTACAAGCTCTGCCTGACCAGAATCAAACTCATCAAAGCCAATGGCAGGTTTTTTACCAAACATTTTTACAGCTGAAGTTCCTCTAGCTTGCTGGATATTCTGAAAGTTACAGATTACACATTTAAAAAAAAAGTGTCCACCTTACTTACAAATCGATAACAAAATAAACACATCTATAATCATTTCAGGTTCTCTAGCTTAAGGTACAATAAGATGAACTCCCGGCCTAGTTCTCATTAATAAAATTCTTATTGACTGTGAAAAAAAAGGTATAATAAGATGAACCAATGTAGAAAAAAAAGAACTATTTAGACTTGATTAGCATCTAGAATCAAAATATAACGAGGCCATGTTATGATCAATAAGATTTTGTTTACCAATAAAAAAATATAATGAGGCATGTTCCTCAGTCAAACCATCAAGTTAGACTTCCTTTACTGATGGAAAGCAAGGAGGGGGAAATGTTCAACACCATTTAATGCCATTGTAACTCTTTTCTGTCATTGAAACCCTCCAGATATCAAATTAGTTATACCAAACTACGGTATTGGAAGAAAATACTTCCACATAATCAACAATCGTCGGTCACAGCCCCTATAAAAAATTTGGATATCGACTTACAAATTTTACAAAAATCAAAGACATAGATCTAGTATATTCCAATGAGATTACTTCTGGTGACAAACATACCCTTCTACTAGTCCAGCAATAAGGTCAATAGAATATGCAGCATAGCATTTGAGTACAGATATCTCATTGCATCTTTAATATGTATGATATCTGAGTAAGCAGACTTTCACGAACTAAACTAGTAAAGGTAGAAGTCTAATCCTTGCGTCTTGAAGGGAGGGAAAAACAGAGGAAGATAGAGAATTCAACCAAAAAAAAAACATACACTGTCCACAGCTGAATGTTCAAACTGACGCAGATACTTTGGATTAACATGTATGCCATGGCTTGGTCGAGGAGATTCCGAAGCTCTCAAGGGATTCAAACCAGATGATTGCTGGTTTACCAAAGGAGAAAATTGCAGTTGTACCTCAATTTTATGTAGGACAGAAGGTGGGAATACTGCTGACCAGGTGCCAAAGAGATGGCGCATGGAATTATACTGGTTAGGGTGAACTTGCCTGTATGCCTCGCAAAAAACCTTTGCAAAGATGACGTAAAAAATTTATAAGAATTGTGTGATTCACAAACTAATGAGTTATGAAACAATACACAATAGATAGTGCAAAACGCACCTCTGGCAGACGAGAAGAGAAGTACGTAACATAATCCCGGCCAATATTCTTCACAATACTGTCTAAAAGATATAATGAAGGCAGCTTTTGCTCGACTGGGGCCTGCAGAAGAAGGTATTGAATTATGAGGGATGATATAAGGATAGCATACGATATACAACAATTCCCCCTATTTTCCCAAAAATAGGTCCAACCAAAACCCTACCAAGAAAGATAAAAATTTGACAAATGTACTTGAAGGATAGCAAAAAGAAAGAAAAAATATAAAACTCCATGCATTTATCTTGCCAGTTGAGGAACAACTTGGAACACTATAGGTTTTGTTTTCAAATTAAACTATACAACTATAGGTTCCAAATAACAACCCCCACTGCCCCAAAAAAAAATAAAAAAAAAAACAAATAAATTTCGATAAAGAAATTGAAAGACAATATTAATTTATAGCATGCTCTCTACTTATTAAAAAAGAAAAAAGAATATTGATTTATGGCATAATCTGTACTTTTACAAAGTAATTATCTTTTCAAAAGTCATGTCAAGGATTGGATATGATTAGAAATGGTAACAATTTACTCTTCCAAGTCCTACCACAGTATCATTATCATAGTGCGTCAAGGTAAGACGATTTTAGTTATTGTTTCACAGCAATGAAACATGAGATGCCACACAAGTTCAACCCCTTAAAACAATGAATCCTAAAACTTAGTATGTCCAGGTAACACTCATATACAGATTTAGTAGTACTACTGATCATATTGATACCTACTTCCAATCCTTGTGCTAATATGACACAGACCATAAATCCTGTGAATCTAGAAGTATTACAAGCAACATTCAGACTACTTCAGAGGCTGAAATTACAGATTTAATCCTGTTCAGCTATGGCCAATCTTCCATTGGATACAGGAATCACGTATTTTTCAATTTCAGAGGGCTCGTACTAACCGGAGTCGGTTCTTAGAAATCTATCACAATATTAATGTCATTAACTTGCAAAGAATGCTGCAAATTGTAGTACTAGACACCGGGGAGTCTACCATAATATACCATTTGTGAGTATTAAGACTGCATTAAAATGAAATGTATTCGAGCAACCGATCAGGGCATAAACGAAAGGGAACGGGAAATTTTGAATTCCAAAACTTAGTTTGACTCAATTTAATGGAGGTTTTAGTCGATAAGACCCCAAATAACCAAGTATCAAAATTCGAAATTTCTCTCTTTCCCCCAAGCCCTCTCGGAAATCAAACTGGTACAAAATTTTAATATTTACACTTCCAAGAGCTTAATAATTACACAAAACCAAGTTGCGTACATGAGAAATACAAAAACCCTAAAATCCCATAACTATACAAATTCAGCGAAACCCTCTCCCCTCCCCAAGATTCCACAAGCACCGAAACGAACCTCGAGAATCCGAGCGCAAATGGCGTCGGCGATGCCCTTGCCGAGTTCCTTATGCTCGCCGGCTATTATAGTGAGATCCGTGATAATGGGCTTCGAATTAAACGTTAGTTCCGACAACAAGAGATCGTAAAGCTGCACGATTTCCTCGGCGCTCGGCGGAGAGACGGCATCGTCTACGGCCGAGTTCCTAAACTCATCGTCGCGCTGCTTGAGCAGAGACCTGAAGCGATCAAGAATCGTTTGGGGTGACTTTTGCGGCGCGAGCTCGTTGGCCATAACCCTCGTCACCGCGGATTGGTTCCTTAGGTTTTCTCTGTTAACTAAGAGCTTTTCCGAGTCCAAGTAGGCCATCAGAGAATAACAGGACAGAGATTTGCGGCTAGGGTTTTGTCCCACCACGTCAGGGTGAGAATCGAATTAGGGCTAGCTCCCACCATAGATAGAAGAACATAAACAGAGAAATCAGAGAGAGAGAGAGAGAGAGAGAGAGAGAGAGAGAGTTATGGTACTTTTCTCGTTAGGATTTTTACAGAGAAAGGGAACCGTTATCTTTGTGATCTATATAACATCAAGAATCGAACGGTCAATATTAGGAAGATGGTTCTGAGCTTGGGCCCACCGAATCTCCCAGGGAGCAAAAACATTCAGGTGTGAGTAACCACACGGAAATAAAACATTAAAAATGGAACTATTAAACGGTTTATATCTTTGAATCAAGCCGACTATAGGAGCAGTGCCCGACACGTGGCTTTACTAACCTTGCGTTTAAATAGCCCCCACCCACCCGAAACCCGACCCTTTGAAACCGAACAGAAGGAAGTCCATGTCGTCTCAGACTCACAGGAATTGGCTGTCTTAAAATTTAGCTGCAAACTAGGAGTGCTATTCCATGTAAGATCGATCTCTCTCTCTACCTCATCCATTACCGTGCGTTTCTTAATTTCGTGTGTCTTGTTTACAAGGGTGTAATCGATCCGGTCCGATTCGATTTTGAATAAAATTTAGGATCGAATCAGTATGTATTAATTTTGTATTTTTTAAAATTGATTACGCACCGATTACCCTCCTAGACTGGTACTTCCGGTTTTATAGATTTTCGATCCGGTCCAGTCTAGTTTTTCAATTTTTTTAAAATGTAAGTTTCACAATTTATCATTAAAAATTTACTTATAAAAAAAAATTGATTTAAAAAAAACTGTTTTATATTTTTATTAATATATTAGACTATATAATAGTATTAATATTAGACTATTGATATAGTTATAAGTTATATATTAGTATTAGTTATAAACTTATAGTGATTTAGTATTAATATTTTATGTAATAATTTATAAATTATAATAAGAAATTATTTCGTATATGAATATATATATTATATATAAATTTCACATAAAAATTTATAAGTATACATTATATATAAAACTTATATATATTAATATTTAATATATATAAAATATTTTGTATAAAACTTAGATATAAAAATATTATTTTTTATTTTTTTAATCAACCGGTCCTGTCCGGTTCGGTCCGGGTCAAAAAATCCCAAAACCAGAATCGGACCAAAGCTAGCTGGTTTTTACATTTTAAAAATCGGTTCCTAACCGAACCGGTTCAAAATCGGTCCGGTCCGGTCCGGACCGGTTTTCCAGTTTTCCGATTTGAGTTTACACCCCTACTTGTTTGAATTTTGGTATTTGTAAGAGAAAATAATTAAAGAGTACTGCTAGAGCCATCGCTGATGGCTCCCGCTGGAAGCCACCGCTAGCTCTAGTATGTGTTTTTTTATGTGTTTTTTTTATAGTTATTTTTTATAGAAATTTTTTTAATACTTTTAAATCTTTTTAAAAAATAAAATAAATTTATAATATTATTAAAAAATACTTCCTTAATCATGAAGTAAAAAAAATTATTAAAAAATACTTCTTTAATCACGAAGTGAAATAAAAAAAATAACTTTTTATTTTTTTTATTTTTTTGTTTACTTCATGATTAAGAAAGTATTTTTTAATAATATTATAAACTTTTTTATTTTTTTAAATATTTAAAATTATTAAAAAAATCTATATAAAAATAAAATTAAAAAAAACACATAAAAAAATACATAATAGAGCTGGCGGTAGCTCCCATAATTAAAAGCTTCTTTTCTTTTAGAGAACTGCTACAGGCAGGCACAGCATTGTGCCTGCCCGCGGACGACACTTACGTGGCATTTTGCCACTTAAGTAATTAATTAAAAAAAAATGAAATCGAAATTGAAAACAATAGAAACAGAAGCTGTCGAGCGGGAGAAATATACATACTGAATCTGCCGTGGGTGAAGTGAATATGCTTTGAGTGAAAATCTGCGTACGTGAGAGGGAGAAACAGAAGCCGTCGACGCCCATTCATGCAGAAGGGAAAACGCCATGAGTGAACATCTGCCGTGAGTCTCCGCCGTGAGTGACCATTTGCCGTCTCCGGAAGGGGAAAACGCCCAGTTGCTGTAACCCATTTCCATTTGAAATTGGTAATGTCCATTTCCAGTTGCTGCAACTATTAAGTGTGATTTGTGGATTGAAAAAAATGGAAAATATGTAGTTTATTTTGTTTAGATGTTTAGTTTTTTTAGTCTATTTTTTCTTGTTGATAAGTTTTAATAGAAAATGGCTAGCATTTTCCTTGGCTTGATTGCATCTGAAAGGGAGAAATTTATTTGGGATGAATATTTACATTCCGTTTGAAAGAGTATACCAAATTGATTGTAATTTTTTTTGTGTAAAAAAATACTGAGTGAAAAATATAGTAAAAAGTTGTATATATATAATAAAAGTGTCCAACTAAATTATTTTTTCTTATTCAAGTATTTATGTAAAGATTTTTCGGTTTACTTATATATTTGTAAAGATTGACTTCTAGTATAGAATAAAATTTTAATTTCAAAAGTGTAGAATAAATTATGATGCTAAGCTAAGTCCTAAAGGCTAAGTCCTAAAGGTTAAGTCCTAAAGGGATATCTTGACTTCTGGTTGCTATGTGTAATAGGAAAAAAAAATGTTTTTGCCATATTGAAAGTCATTTTAATATAATATTGTAGGTGCGTGCATCTTAATTTTATTATTGAGATAGATAGATGGAGAAAGAAAAAGAGAAAGAAGATGTATCCCGCATAACAGTTCCTATCACCAATCCATCAATCTAGGTATTATAAACCTCTTTCAACAGTTGGCATGTGTTTATTTTATGTGTAGTCATTATCGAACTGGGTTGATTAACATTATGTTGCTATATATTAGGACAACATATCAAGACCACTGTATCCAACTTTTTCAAATTACATGCCAAGTTACTATGGTCCAGTGCCTCATGCATGGTTACCACATTTTGTGCCTCCTCCAAACGCCTACCCATATTCATTGAGCAACCAGGTGATCATTTCTTGAAATATTTATTATAGTTAGTGTGCTTTAATTTTCTAAACTTGAATATTTTGTCTAATTATTTATGTTTAAATTTTTTCTGGAAAACTACAGCAACACCCATGGAACTCTACCTCCGCTGTCGCGTCAAGTATTGCTGCCTTGAGTAGTTCCAGTGCTGCGTCAAGTACTGCTGCCTTGTATAGTTCCGCTATACAAATGATGGGACCTCCTCCAACTGCCTACCCATATCCATGGAGAAGCCAGATGATCATTTTGTAGAGTATGTCTTTGTAGTTAATGTTGTACTTGAATATTTGGTCTAACTTCTTATGTCTACGACATACTTTTTGGAAAACTGCAGCAACACTCATGGATCTCTACTTCCGCTCCCACGTCTAGTTCCGCAAGTAGTATCAGCTCTAGTGTAGCTGCCAGTTCTAATGTACAAACCAGCGCTAGTGTTGCTGCTAGCTCTTGTTCGGCTTTACCAGCACTCGTTCCTCCAACTTCTACCAACCCATATCCATGTGCTAGTGAGGTGATGTCTTGGATTCTCCACGTACAGTGTCTTTTACATTATTCAAAACATATTTTTTCATGTCATACTTTTTTCTACTAATTTACAAGAAAATAAAGTGCAGCAAAGTAATTCTGTTGAAGATAATCCATTAAAAAAAATAATAATTTTAATCTCTACAACAATGTTCTTTCCAAAATACCAAATCCATGACATCTTCAATTATCCTAATAGAATACAATTGTATTCTCAGCTTTTAGTCTATGCTCGGTACATGGCAGTAATAGCAATTTTATGTTAATTGTTGCACTTTTAACTAGCTAGCTTACAAAGTAATGTATTTTATGATGCATCCATTGTCCAAACCAATGACTACCCGAAACTTTTATGTAATCTTTTTGTACTATTAAAATATTTCTCTACCTGTTTATGTCCAACCAAACAGATCATCAATTTAATTAAGATCCCCGGCCATACATCTTGTAAATTTGGAAAATGGTTAATTTGGTTATAAAAAGGTCCAAATTAAACAAACAGGATTATTATAAATTTCCAAGCACATTGAGAAGGTTTGAAAGGATGGAACCTAAGAGGGCATACTTCACAACATGTATTTTGTTTTGGTGAAGTGCAAATAATGCAATTATTAGCTCTGTTGCATTCCCACATGTTGCATTCAGAAGCCCTTCAACTGCAAATCCAGTGCTACTTAATATTAATTTTTACTAGTTTTCTCAATGAATTTTGGTTCAAATCCGAATCACTGAGGTATAAGGAATGGGTTAATGAGAAAAACATACCCATTGGACCAGTGAAGTATGCAATTTGCCTGAGTTTAATTTGTTGATGGAAAAACAAAAGAAATAAAAATGTTAGAAAATCTTCCCACATTAATTGTCATCTTAAATATGATCAGTAACTTACTCAGTTAGGAAGCTGACATGTTCAGCAAGTAGGGCGAGTCCAAGCAAGCTCAAAGCAAATATCCAAGGCTACAAATTTAAAGAGCTATCATTATAAACACATCATAATTATATATATAATATGTGTGTATAAGTTGGATTGAGAGGCTCTGACACTAGCCCATTTGAATTTCTGCATTCTTATATTGATTAGGATACTTCTTGTAATTTGTTGTTTGGTTGAAATTTGTAATTAGGATATATGCTGACATGCTGGTTGTTGAGTGTAAATTGTCAGGAAATTCTGAAATTTTGCCAAAACCCATGTGGGCTTCTGAGTGCATACAAAATTTATATACTGATATGAGTATATTTCAATACACAAATTGTGTAACCTGTTTCTCAATGAACTGACCACATGTCGATAGTTGGGAAAAAAAGGCTTCTCCCCTAAAAAATACTATCTAAAATCAATAGTGAAACCTAAAAAATACTATCTAAAATCCTATCTTTCACTGAATTAACAGAGATTCCTATATTCTTTGATTCCACTGAATTAACCTAAAAAATACTATCTAAAATCCTATCTTCCACTCAAGGAGCTAACCCACTAGTTTAGAATGATTTTGCCCAATAATTACGCTCTCTGTATGGTATGGTTTGTCCACAATCATATTCGCAATCAGCACTATTCTAGTCAAAGTGCTAGCCACCAACTTTCCAATGAAAATTTCCAATTCCATCCACCAACAATTTCAAATAAAATGTACCATATTCATCTAAGATAGGAAAGTTACCTAGGATGGTGCCGCTTGGTGGATAGCTGGAGTGCGAATCTTCCTCGGCGTCGCACAGGTGCGTTAGGGTTAGGTTTAGGTTTGGGAGAGAGATCGGACAGGGGAGAGATTCCTGAAAGAAGAAACGAAGAAGAAGAAAGGGGCGATGAAAAATCGAGAAACGAAGAGGAGCAACGATGAAGAAGATCGAGTGAGTACGGGGAGAAAGAAGAAGCGATTCGAAATCACCCTGGGAGAGCAGAGAGTTCTTAGGAGGGAGATGGATCGAAGAAGCAGAAAACAAAACGCACCGTATTCAGTTCAGAAGGCAGCCATATGAGTGGAAACAAAACGCACCGTTTTGGAGTAAATAAAATGGTGCGTTTTGTTTCCACGTAGGATGTCGTCCGCGGGGAGGCCTCAATCGTGACTGCGTTTAGCTTTTCTCTTTCTTTTATGAGTAGTTTTGAAGTTTATTTGACGCTGACTACAGTAGTTGTTTTACGAAATGGAAAATTTTATCTATTATTTTCGTACATCATATATCATATGTAATTTTTTAATTTTTATTATTATCAAATATATAATATATGAATGTTAAATAGAAGAATTTAATTAATTAAAAAAAATATAAATATAATATATAATATATAAAAATGATGAGTAACAAAAATTGAGGCTGAGGTATTGCGTGATGTAACTGTATATAGAAAACTACAAGCAGAAAAGGGGAAAAAAATTACTTCATACGCGACCAAACACCATAAAGGCAATAACGGAATTTTGTTTTTGTAATATCTACTTTATTTATTTTAATTAAGGATTAGTATATATTATTTATTTATTTTAAAGATTTCTTATAACAGCGTTTATCTGGTCTTACAGTCCTCAAGACATCGACAAGGTTGTGAGTATTTCTACTAAATCCGAACATTGGCCCAGCAATAACATTGGAGTTTTTGGGACAATAGTCAGATGATGATTTTTGGAGAAATTAAGTCTCAGAAGACTTATTACATCACATGGGTTAATTATTCAGCGACTATTGCTAATTTTATGACTCAATTCTCACTGGAAGAGGCAAACATTGATGCTCTTTGCTTTTATATGTAAAGACCAAAAGTAATTGCTTTTTGCTTATATACTAACGTGTCGTTTGAATAGTGAGTTGAGACTAAAAAATTAAAATGAAAATTGAATAAAATATTATTATAATATTATTTTTTAATATTATTATTATTTTAAAAATTGAAAAATATATTTTGTATAAAAATTTATAAAAATTATAATGATAAAATGAGATGAAACATTTTTTCTCTTAAATTTATAAATTCAGTTTTTGCCATAATAACTCCTCCATCAATTTCTTTCATTCTTGTGGATGAGGAAATGTTATGACACAGAGGGTTTTTGACGCCTCCATGCACCGAATCTATCTATTACTTTTATATAAAAACCAAATTTGGGTTTTCCAATGTGTTATTCATCCCGTGCCCTTCGGTTTTAGAACATGCATTTTCGGTTTTAAACCATTTCACGAATCATTGTGATGGCTTCCGCCCGAAATGCTTTTTCAGTTTTTTGCACTTTCGAACTCTTCTTCCTTTGGATAATCCTTAAAATCTCTCAGAAACCTACGCATATTCGTCGCAAGACAATCATACACAAACACAATAAGTAAGCACATGGATTGACGCCACCAACGAAGTCTCTTTCTCCATCCATTTCTTCAGCGACTTAACCTATCATTTCTCTGCCGTTTCATCTCCGACTTCAAAGTCTCCCAAAGGGCATCGTTTGCAATGCGTGTTTGTATACAAAAATCTATATATAAACTCAACGAGCAAAAGGCTTCAGAATTCATAAAGAGGTTCTATCACAGATAATAAATACATTATATATTGCAACACATGTACTAATTCCATTTGATAAATGTAATAGTTAGTTTATTTTCTGTTATTTCCTTCTTTACTTCCTTCTTTTACTCTCTGGTTATAAATACAGAGAATTTAGATTGTAAAGATACGGAAAATGAATAAAGTTTAGTTTCAGTCTTTTTCAGACTTCTCTCTTTGCTTTCTTTTACTTCGTATCATGTTATCGGTGTAAGAAAATCCATGTCCATTAATTCAGATTCCATTTCCGCTTCAAACTCTACGAATATAGAGAGCAATCCATACCATTTACAGAATGGTGATTCACCAGGTGCAATCTTGGTGTCCAACGTTCTCACTGGAAAATATTACCATACATGAGCAGATTCATGATAATGGCGTTGAAGGCAAAAAACAAAATTGGATTTGTAAATGGATCGATAGTTCGACCAGCTTCAACAGATGCTTCGAGTGTTCTATAGGAATGATGCAACAATATGGTATCTTCTTGGGTTATCAGTTATGTATCAAGAGAAATTGGGACCAGTATCATTTGTGCACAAATTGCTAAGGATATGTGGCAAGATCTCAAGAATAGGTTCACAAGAAAATGGGCCAATAATTTTTCAACTTCAGAAAGATTTATCGATGATGACTCAAGAAAATATGTCGGTAAGAGATTACTATACGAAATTCAAGTCTTTATGGGATGAATTGGTTTATTACAATCAAATTCCCATTTGTTCTTGTCCTATTTTAAGAACTTGTACTTGTGATGTCATTCGGCAATTCTTGAAATATCAAAATAGGCAACATGTCATTCAATTCTTAATGGGATTGAATGAATGTTTTTCTAATGTTAGATGGCAGATTCTGATGATGGAATCTCTACCAGAAATAAACAAAGTATTTTCTTTAATGGTCCAAGAAGAGAAACAAAGAGAAATTAACAAAACTAGTACAATTGACACTATTGCTTCTATGAGTAAAATGCAAGAATCAAATTCATCATGCCAAAGATTTGTTCCTAGAAATCAGTAACACAGAAGAGCAAAATTATTTTGCACTCATTGTGGGATGACTAATCATAAGGTTGATAAATGTTACAAAGTATACGGCTATCCTCCAAGCTTCAAATCTACCAACTCTCAACATAAAGGAAAGTCTTCATCAGCAAACCAAGTCATGAGCCAACCTCTTGATATACCTTTTGAGTCTTATAATAACATGCCTTTCTCTCCAAATGACTATAAAAAATTGTTAGTTTTAATCCACTCACAATCTAATGAAACCATCACTCATCAAGCAGCCAATGTTGTTTCTAACACTCATTTTCAAACTACCCAAGGTATGATATTTTACAATTTCTCTTCAAATTGTTTATCATCTTCTTCAATATCTCAGAATAATTGGATTGTAGATACTAGTGCTACAGACCATATTATTCATTCCATTGATATATTTTCCTCCATAACAAAGCCTTTAAACACTTCTGTTAAGCTACCAAATGGCAATAATGTACCAGCCACCTATTCTACACAATTAAATTGTCTGAAAATTTAATTCTCAAAGATGTATTTTGTGTACTATATTTTTCATATAATTTACTTTCGGTTAGCAAACTTACTTCATCACAAAAATGCACTTTTATATTCCTACATGATGTTTGTTTTATTCAAAAATTTACCCCATGAAATATGATTGGGATTGCTACAAAGTCTGATGGGCTATACATCTTGCAATAATCAAGTGCTTATGTTGCTGAGTTTCTACCAAAATCAAACACTATGAACTCTATTACAAATTCCAAAATTTGGCATAGTAAATTAGGACATCCTTCTATGTCCCAATTAACTCTTCTTTCAAAAAATTTACTATATATTAATTTTTCAGACAAACATGATGGCCATTGTACAGTTTGTCCTCTAGCCAAACAAAAAAGGATTTCTTTTGAGACTCATTCATATAATACAAGTTATTCTTTCAATCTCGTTCATGCTGATATATGGAGTCTTTTTTCTATTTCAACTCATAATGAGTCTAGATACTTTCTTACCTTAGTGGATGATCACACTAGATTTACTTAGACCTACTAAATGAAAACAAAATCTGAAGTTCAAAATATCTTCATTGCTTTTTATAAACTAGTTGAAATACAATTTGAGACAAAAATAAAATGTGTGAAATCTGACAGTAATTTAGAGTTTAAAATGACAATTTTTTTTTTAATTCAAAAGGAATTTTGCATCAAGTGTCTTGTGGAGAAACACCTCAATAAAATTTTATAATTGAGAGAAACATCAACATTTATTAAATATAATAAGAGCTTTAAAATTTCAATCAAACGTACTTTTAATTTTTTGGAGAAAATGTTTATTCACTGCAACATAACTTTTTAATAGAATTCCTTAATTTTGAATAACAGATCTCCACGTGAAGTTCTGTACAATTCAATTTCAACATACAATCATTTATTATGCATCAACCCTTAAAAAAAATAGATCAAAATTCTCACCAAGATCAAGAAAATGTATTTATTATCTGTGATAGGTTCTCTCTATTTGCCACCGAGACAGTCTTTGCATCAAAGTTTTTATACCATATGCAGAGGTAGATTCTTGAAGAAGCACGTCGTCTGTCGAAACCGAGTTCAAATTTCTCACCTTTAATTCTAGCTTGTCGATTGCTGTAGAGACTGACACGCTGAAATTGTATCACCTACAAGGGAGAAACATGCTTTGTGGTAGAAAAGGTTTAGAAGCAGGTTGAAGAACAAAGAAATGCCATGACTTGGATTCCGTCACTCTAGACGAAGAAGATGGCAGAAGAATCTAGAATGGGCATTTATAACGAAACGGTTTGTTTCATTTAAGGCCTTGTTTGTTTTGGAAAAATATATCATCTCATCTCATCTCATCTCATCTAATTATTACAATTTTCTTAACTTCCAATATAAAATAAAATAAACAATTCAACTTTTTCAAATCTCAAAATAAAAATAATATTAAAAAATATACTTTAACAATATTTTATTTAATTTTTTAATTTTAATTTCATCTCATTTTATCTTATCTCTAAAAACAAACGAGACTTTGTTCCTCCCACTTTTTATTTTTTAATCATTATTATTATTATTTTACATATGGGGCTCCTACATTACTTACTGGCGCTGAGTGGCGCATTTGGGTTTTAGAAAATAAATTTGATTATTAGGAATTTTAAGAGCTAATTTGTTGGCCTCTTAAAAGGTCTGTGTCAGTGAACTATACACAAAGTGTATGTATAAAGCATGTGATATAATATTATTATTTGTAGAATGATGTATTTGTTGTTGACGGTAAAACTATTTCCTTTTTTTTGGTTTTTGATATGATGATGTATTTAGTTTTTTTTTTTTTTTTTGGCACGATTTATATACATCGTCAGGATGTGACTCATCTATTACTATATATATGAAAGCAGAGTCATATAATTCCGACTGGCATTCTATCTATTAGATTTGAAGTATTATATTTATGAAGCAGTAAACCTTTTAAAATCAATGTTTTATTATGAACTATTATAACTTTATAGTTTTAATATTTTATTATGAATTGTTGTAACTTTTAAGTTTCATTTATTTATGTTTATGAAGCGGTAAATTTTTAAAATCTATGTTTCATTATAAATTTTTATAACTTTTAAGTTTTATTTCTTTTCTTATATATAAAAAAATAAATCGATTTAAGTCTCCACCTAAAAATACTATTTTAATATTTATATTATTTTGTCAAATAAACCTCCTTATAAACCGTTTTGAATTTCTTCACTTAAAGCCCGATCTCTCTCTAAATCTATCCCTCTCATACACAACCTACACAACAATCCGCGGGTTATAGGCTCGTTGTCTTAATAATTTTGATACTTTGCTTTTTACGTACCCGAGCTTTCTTAGGCTCCAACGCATGCGGCGGAACTCCTGCCTTGTATGCCTGTCTTTTGTAATCTGATTGATTTGGCATTGGATGGGTGGTTAGTTGATCACTTGATCTTGACTGTTTCGGGCTCTGACCTTTTCTGAGATACCTCGCCAGCACTATAATGGGGACCTTAATGTACATGATCTTCCATCTTGTTTTAGAATTACCGAGATGGCTAAAACATTTTTTTTTTTTTTATAGGAAAACCAATATCATTGATTGATAGAGAGAAACATTACAAGTTTTTGTCAAGCCAAACATCATGTGCTACTGCATTCCCAGACTTGTCAACATGTTGGACCATACATTCAGTAAATAAAAGCTGAAGGTTCTTAAATCTCTCTTACCAGATTGCCTAGCAGGGAAAAAGAAACCCCATTGGCTTTGACTTCATTAGTCATCGGCAGACTATCCACAAGGATCAGTTTTTGAATCCCCATATTAGCACATATTTGGAGACCTCTAAATATAGCCAATAGCGCCTCTATGTCTTCTGGCTCATGCACTTTTCTACCTTAATTGCTGTCAAGACAATGTCCCCATTTTCATTTCTTAGCACAACCCCAAATCCTGCATCGTGAAGTCCCATCCACATTTAATTTCAAATACCCTGGAGGAAGTGGTTTCCAGCAGCAACACTTTCTTATCTTTGAGCTTGACAAAGCTTTGGCTCCCCTGTGTAAATATTGCAATGCGAAGGCATGTTCTATTGCTTGGTTTGGCTAAAACATTTATTTTTGGAATGATAACTTCGGGGGTTAGTCTCGACTGAGTTGACTCAGATTGTAAGAAAGATGATCGAATACCACACCCAGTGCCTCCATCCTTGGTGTCACACCTCAAGTGCATTAAAGTTTATAGATCTGATGGACGAGAGAACGACCTATATCAGCTGTGAAGATTTTGTGCTAAAAAATGCAGTTGTCTTGGAAATTAATTAATAGTTATATTGTGCATGAAGCATTCTGCAGGGGACTTTAGAAGCAAGAGAAAGTTTGTGAAACAGTTATTAGAGTTACCAAGGGTCAAAAAAATTGTGAGGTGGTTTTGAAATGAGCTTTTAAAGTCTCAGGAAATTAGCCATAATCCTAAACGCCTGTCACCCCTAAATTCTTAAAGGATGCTGCCCGGGGCTCAATGGTAAGGTCATTTAGGTCATGAGTAATGATATACAAATAATATAATATTTTTACAACACATTTCTCAATAATATTATAAGATGAGGGAATTTTGGTAAAATGATATTACTTTTATAAGATGTTTTATAAAAATATTCCACATTTAAAACATAATTGTGTAAAGTGTTGTGAAAGGTATCATGTGTAAATCATTCCCATTAGGCCATTGCCTAAGGCTCTCACTCTATGTAAGGTCCTAAAAATAAAAATAAGGTGTTTTTTCAAAAAATAAAAATAAAAATAAAGCCATTTCATTAAATAAAATTTTAATTAATTTTTATAGTTTTCAATGTGTGCAAGGTCCCATAATATTAAATTTAATATTTAATACAATGAATTTTTTTTTTATAAGTAATACAATGAATTATTTATATTTTAAATAATTTTTTTAAGATCTTGCTAAATTGACACACAAAAATATGCATTGAGAGCTCATTTGAAGTTGTTGCTGTAAATATAAATTCACAAAAACTATATTTAAAGATTTTAAATAAAATCTCATTTTATTAAAAATTTTAAAAATATTTTATATAATAATTTATATTTTATTGTATTATAATTACAAATGACACTTTAAAAATATTGTCTTAAACTTTAATTTGTATTGAGCCACCCATGAATTGCTGCCACGTGGTATAGTTTGCACAAAATTTATAATTATCCACGTGGTCTACAGTGATGGCTTCACCTTATACCTCCCAAAAAAAAAAAAAACAAAAAAAAAAAATCTTAAGATGGATATAGCTTACATTTGAGCAGATATACGAGTAATATTATTTGAAACTTGAAAGTGGTATCTTTGCAGGACTGTTCCTGCTTTTGTTACAAGAATACTTATGCTTTCGAAAAGAATACAAGAGAAACTTTTTGGGTTATGTTTTTGGGTCAAGTTCATCTCCATGTGGGATGTTGGTTTTGTAAGAGCTGTTCAGGATTGGGAACTTAATGAGGTGTCTAATTTTTTCTGCTTTCTTAGATATTGTTTGGATATAAAAATAGTTTCATCTCATTTTATTATTACAATTTTTTTAAATTCTCACATAAAATATAATAAACAATTTAACATTTTCAGATCTCAAAATAATAATAATATTTTAATAATATTTTATTCAACTTATCTAAAATCATCTCATCTTATCTCACTATACAAACCAGTATTAGCTACCATAGTGGGTCCTTAAGTGACCATTATGAATTTAACAAGTCTTAACAAATAAATAAAATACAATATTTATAATTACTAGGATCGTGTGAGTTTTTTATATGACTTAAAATTCTCACAATCAAATAACTTCACCGAAAGTTATATGTAGTTTACCCATGCATTCACAATATTAAATGAATGAAGACTTAGGTGCGGTTTAGATAGTAAGTTGAGGGTATTAGACGTCTTTGATTTCTAAATCAGATCGCTTATATAGACATCTACATCCTGATGAGGTTTTAAATACTCGTTATGCTTGAAACAAGGGCGGAACCAAAAAATCTAGTTTCGGGAGCTAAATAAGAAAAAAAAAATTTAGAGGGGTTAAATACTAATTTTTATATAGTCTACTTTATAAAAACACATTCTAAAACTTAATTTTCATCAAATTTTAAAAATTTGCCTTAAGGTAGTTCCACCCTGCTTGAAACACCAACCAAACCAGATGTCAAACCAGATGTGAAACCAAGAATTTTTGCTTGGGGGCTTTAGACCCGAGCATTCCAGTAAGTGACAAATGAGCATATCGTGAGCAATAGGCACAAATCATACATGGCATGGGATAGTAGCAATTCATTTTTGGCCTTTGATGTACAACCCAAAACGTGATAGCGACTCGTTCAGTTTTAAATTAATTACGAGAAGAAATTGTTGGTTGTCTAAAAGCTCATTTTCGTGTCCATTGCGCTTTTTTATAGGACAAGATGGTATCACTTATGAAAACCTGAAGGTCTCCGCGACATTGGAAGAGGTCATAGACGGTGTCTTGAGGGTTGGAGCCGAGAGTAGTGATGTTGTTGCAGGCGGTGAACACCTTGATAAGTTATGATTTATTGATAAATGTCACATTCATGTTATAATTGTCATTTTGAGCATAAAATATGTTGGTTAAAAATATAATATAAATAATTAAATCAATATTTTCTTATCAACTTAAGTTTTTGAAACAATTAGTACGGATGATTACACAGATACAGTTATAATAAGTTTTATTATGATAGTAACCAAAAACTCACAGGAAAAACTTTAAGATTGGCTGGCAGCAACGACATCTGAAGCTTTAGAAGCTAGTCTATTTTGTGTCAGCAGCAGGTGCTGTAAATGAATTTCTTTTTCATTCAAAATAAACAGCCATGTTAACCTTTTTTTTTAATGACGAGGAATTTCAAAGACCGTGCAGATGCAATATGTGTTATCGAGTAATTCTACTCTTAAGCCCATTATTTCTCCAACACTACACACCCAAATGAGGTGGACTTTTTTTTTATTATTGTTTTCAAAATGTTCGTTTTACTCCCAGCCCCTCCCCACTCCTGTGTTTTAACCCCCCCCCCTCAAAATCCCAAATCATCCCAAGTGACCTATTCAAATTTTTTCTTCACCTGCATCGTTCATAGTCCGAGGTTCTCTCTCTCGCACTTTGGATTTTTTTCAACTACAAAATCTCAGCTTTTTATAGAGGGATTTGATTTTTTTTTCTTTACAATGTGGAAGTTATAAGTGGATTAAAATGAAATGTTGATGCTTGAAATATAATCAGTGGACCCAGATTTTGGGTTTTCCTTCCCAAATTTTTTCTCTACAATGAGTAATGCGGATGTCTAACCTAGAGAAAAAGTATGGGTTAAATATTCAAAATCTGAGTACTATATTTGAGAAAAACTCAAAGATATAAATTTGTATAGTGCGAGAGAGAGAAATTTGGAGTCGTTGGTGACAATGTGGGTAAAGAAAAAATTTGAATAGGTTAATTCAGGATTTTGGGTGTGTGGAGCCTGGGTAAAACGCAGAGGGCAGGAGATGATTTAGGATTTGGGGGGGGGGGGTTCAAAACACAGAAGGGTGGGGAGAGTAAAACAAAAGTTTTGAAAAAAATAATAAAAAGAAGTCCATCTCACTTGGGTGTGTGGTGTTGGAGAAATAAGAGGCCTAAGAGTAGAATTACTCGCAAAGGATATGCATTCGTTAGAGTAGACAAACACATTTTTTTCAATATGAATAATAGCTAGCTCCTCTTTTTCCACATTACTCTCCTTCATTTCTTTCTCTTTTCTTCTATTTTCCTCAGTCACTCCCACTCATAATTTTCACTCATATTTTCTTTTGTTTGTTTTTTATTTTGCTATTTTTCACGGTTCAAAAACAGATACTAAAATAAGCTCATGTCTACACTGCAAGATGAAGAGGATCCTCAGAACATTGCTACTATCTCCCCTTAATGTGTCTAATACTTGTTTAAGGCCATAAATTGATATCATCAACTTGCATACTTTTGTTTCATTTAAATATTAATTTTGTTTTCGAATTTAAAAAAATTGAATTATTTTTTCTATTTTGTTTGAAAATTTGTAAAAATTGTAATGATTAAATAATGATTATATGAAAAAAAAAATCATTTAGAGACTAGTTTAAACCATGCATGAACAAAAGTTCTACGATTTCCTCCAAAATTTATGCAATATCCTTCACTAGCAATTTTTTTTTTTTTTTTTTTTTTTGGGGGGGGGGGGTTAATAAGAAAAAGTATGGACCTATTTTTTCAATTTATCTTCAATCAGAACCTCGATCTAATAGGTTGGATCCGGTCCAAGAGATGTATTTTTGAGGTTACAACCTGTTTCAATGCCCATCCCTTCAATTGGCTCTTCATTTCCTCGGAATCTAGAATACCATATGGGAGCTAAAGGAACACATCCAGCAAAAGTAACAGAGTAATAATAGAGGAGGAGGGAAATGACTCTGGCAGCGATTTTTTGAATACACCATCAGATCAGGCAGTGTAAGCAGAGGTTGATTCTGCGGCATTAATGCTTGAAATCTAAATACATCATATTACTATTTCATTTTCATCCTATTAAGTAAGATATGATACATTTATCATTATTAAATAATCATAATGGTGATGAATGTGCCACATACTACTCATCTCATCTTATTATTACAATTTTTTCAAATTCTCCCATAAAATATAATAAATAATTTAACTTTTTCAAATCTCAAAATAACTTTTTTAAATTTCTACATAAAATATAATAAATAACTTAATTTTTATTCTACTATTTACAAACTATCTCAACTCATATCTAAATCCAAACCACTCCTTAGTATGATCAAATTCATATATCATATATGAATTAAACTTACTATCCCAGTTAGAGTCTGCGAGCGTCTAAGTCCTTAATCTGCGAGCCTAAATTTGAAAAAATAAAAGATAAATATATAAAGTATATCTCATATTATTTATATTGATAGAATATTATTAAATTGAGTTGAGTTGAGATGATAAAATATTGTTAGAATATTATTTTTTAATATTATTATTTTTAAATTTAAAAAAATTAAATTATTTATTATATTTTATATTAAAATTTAAAAAAATTATAATAATAAATTGAGATGAGTTAAGATAAATTTAAGAACCAAACGAAACTTGACAAAATTTAATCTAAATGTTATAAATGTTTTGCAATCCCACTCCATCTAAATCTGCTAACTACTATGTGTCTTGGGAATAGTAGTCGCTAGCCGCCTTCGAAGAAGTTGAGGAGGAGAGATGCTACTTTGCTCAGCCTTAGATTTCACGTGCCCTAAAGCAGTATCAAGCATCTCCACCTAACATAAAAACGACCTTAACAACATGGTCCCCCCCTATACAAACATTGGATTCACGACTCAAACACACGCCTAGCTGCACGCTTAGAAAGACAAACAAACAATCAATCAAACACATGCACACATGCCTGATGCCTATATCATCATGGGCTTGGGTTCAATTCCGAAATAAAGACATCCAGAACAAGTGCATGGAGACAAGACAGACCTGTTATTGTCAATAACAACTGGACCAACCCAATTCAAATCTATCTAGCTCCAGCCGTCAAAAAAATACTTCGAAAAACCTCTCCAAAATTTAAAAAAAAAAAAATGAAATATTTTGCCGTGTTGAGAAGCATTGGAAATCAGCATCACCGCATACTTGAGCAACAACTTGGCATGTGTTCAATACTGGTTGCCCGAGCCCGTCACAGACAAACTCCAGGTTAATATGCATGTCTTTCATATTCTCCATGAGTTCACAGACGATGAACTCAATGTCTTGTCGTGTGTAGTAGTCTTGGGAATTGTTGCAAGCAATTCACGGTGAAGAATTGGCAGGCTAAAAGGTTTGTCGTCGTGCCATGTGTGTTCCATCAATGTTGGTGGCTAGAATGATTCAACTAGTTTCGTAAATAAAGACATCATGTTTACGAGGAATAATTTGCGGTGAAGAATTGGCAGTGCTAAGAGGAACGTCATGTGCAGTTCCATCAATCTTGGCGGCTTGAATAAAGCAACGATCGTGTGCAGGGCCGGTTTGGATAATCAAGCAACATCTCATCTAATTTTAATTAATAATTTTATTATTATTTATAAATTATTTTATGATCTCATCTCACATATCAATAATTTTTTATACTGATGAGGATAAGGAGGAGAAAAATATCAAACTGAAGTATGTCTCTTCCCCAGCAAATTAACCTGAATTGATCAAACGAAACCAAGTTGGGGAAGAAAAATTTGTCACGAAAAATTGACCGACACCCAAGAGAATCTTGCTAAAACATTTTCACCAAAGATCAGTTTGTATTTATTGCAGATAGATTTTAAAAATTTAGAATATTTTGCCAAATGGTTAGAGAAATTGGGTACATATACCATGATCCCCACTTTTGATGTGCTAAGGCACTTTTGATTATTCTCTTCTTAAATATGTCATAATTCTGTGAATAGTTGTAAAATAGTTTAAATTAATATATTTCATTGAATTTTGGGAGATGTGAGAGAAAAAATTAAATAAAAATATTAAAAAATTAAAAAATTATTTAAATATAATTTTTATTTTAAAGTTTGTGAAAATAGTATTGATTTTTGTGTTTTGTTTTGAAATTTATAAAAATTGTATTAATTTTTGTGTTTGGATAATGATTAGGTAATGATTAAAAGAAAAAGTTAAAAATCTAAAATTAAAATGTATTTTGTACTTGAGTATTTTTTGAAAGAGTAATATTAGATACAAGTTCCAAATAGACAAATTTCATACAAACCTTTTGTAAAACAATGAGTCTTATTAATAAATAATAGTTTTTTTTACACTTTTTTATAATGGAATTTACTTTTTTATAAAAGCTTGTATGAAGCTTGTCTATTTAAGGGTTGTACAAATTATTTTTCTTTTTGAAATGATGAAAAGTTTTGAGATTTTAAAAATTCTATGTCTCATCTTTGCATCCAAACGTCCTAAGTTTTTAGATTTCTATTATTGGATATAGAAATAATAGAAGAAGAGAAGGGAAAGATGATAAACCAAAAACTAGAAATCAAGATGCTAATATATTAACTATATTGGTAAGATTTTAATTTTGAACTTTCAATCTTTCTAATTTTCCAAGTTTCTAAAATTCTCCAAGGAAGCAAACTAGAAATTGTTAGGCAGAAACACCAAAAACAGTAGGTCCCCACTGACCTCAGATATTACAACACAGCCCATCCTCTCTAACAATTCCAAAATAAAATAAAATAAGTTTCCCAAGACCGCCTCGGTCCAACTATATATTTACTTGTTCTGCTTCCCACCTTCCTTCCAAGGAAAGACGGTTTCAAAACTCTCCTCCATATCCTACATTCCCTCACTTTTTCAGGGAGATTCCTCTGTTCTCAGAACACCTTCTCTTCTCTCTCAGACTCAGCAACCTCTCAATCCTTCAGCCCATTCTTCTTTTTCATCTCCTCTGTTCTCAAAAGTCCCTCTAAACTCTCACGTTTTCTCACTAGACAAACACCCCGAGGAAAGTCTCTTGAACCATCCCTTCCACTTCCTGCGTACTTAAATGCCAATCTAGATTTCCGGATTCATTTTAGATTTTTGCATACACAGACATCATGATCTCTTCAGTGAAGCTCACAGCCTCATCCTTCCCGTCCTCAGAATCCATAATTCGAAAGCTTCCTCTTCCAAAGCCTCGGTTTCTTTCACTACCAACTGCTCAAAATGGTAAACGGAGCCTTAACCACGCAGTCTCTTCCCAGAAACCCATTTACATTTCTTCCATTGAGAAGTTCGCATTGCCGACCAAAACCCAGAGGCGCGGAACAGAATGCAAGGCCTACGAAGCCGACCGGTCTCTGCCGCTTGAGATTAACATCGAGCTTCCGGACGATCAGGCTCGGTTCGAGGCGGCTCAGAAGCTGAAAATTGGTATATATTTCGCCACCTGGTGGGCTCTGAATGTGGTTTTCAATATATACAACAAGAAGGTTCTGAATGCTTTTCCTTACCCGTGGCTCACTTCCACACTTTCGCTGGCAACTGGGTCGCTCATGATGCTGATATCGTGGGCCACGAGGATCGCCGAGGCTCCCAAAACCGATTTGGAGTTCTGGAAGACTCTGTTTCCGGTAAGAAAGCTCGTAACTTTTGAATCAATTATACAAAAAAGAAAGAAATGAATCGTGCTTCGCGAAATTTAGAGTAGAACACGAAAAGATAAAAAAAAGTATCTCCCATTATTGCTACCATTTTGGTAAACGTAATGGCGTTTGTTCTTTTTTTTTTTTTTTTTGCGTGATTTTTCTTAGTTTTCTTGGCACCAAACAGAACATTTTGTGGTTTTGGGACTCCGATTAATTTTTACTGAGTCGCTTATCTCTCTTGTTTGTAGGTCGCGGTGGCGCACACAATTGGGCATGTAGCAGCGACGGTGAGCATGTCGAAAGTTGCTGTTTCGTTCACCCACATCATAAAGAGTGGCGAGCCTGCTTTCAGCGTCTTGGTTTCAAGGTTTTTGCTAGGTCAGATGTTCCCGGTGCAGGTTTATCTGTCACTCTTGCCAATTATTGGAGGATGCGCGCTTGCCGCTGTGACCGAGCTCAATTTCAACATGACTGGTGAGAAAACTTAGTCAATTGCGGATAGGATTTAAATGAAATGTTGATGAATGATTGGCTGGTGTTCTGAATTCAAATATGTTCTGCAATATTTGTCAGGGTTTATGGGGGCGATGATATCAAATCTAGCATTTGTGTTTCGGAACATATTCTCAAAGAAAGGGATGAAGGGCAAGTCTGTTAGTGGGATGAACTACTATGCTTGTCTGTCTCTGCTGTCGCTATTGATTCTTACACCTTTTGCCATTGCCGTAGAGGGCCCCAAGATGTGGGCTGTTGGATGGGAAAAAGCCATCTCTCAGATTGGACCACATTTCATATGGTAATCTTACTTGCCTATTAGCCTCATTGAATTGTTACAGTTTTTTACTTATCTAAGCTATTGTGCATTTCAATTGTCTGATCATTTTCACCTGGTTTGATGTATCTATCAACTAAGACTTAATGGAGGTTACCAACTAAGACTTAATGGAGGTCACCTGATCATCTTCACCTGGTTTGATGTATCTGGTTTAATGGAGCTTTTCAATCATTTCATATGGTACCTTCAACTAAGACTTATTGAAGGTACCAAGTTTAGGATGGTAGATTTCGATGCCAAATTGATGCCTTTTATTTTTTTTCGTAAAAAGTAATTTCACCTTGTTTTAGGCTTGTAGAAGATAAGTCAAAAGACGCAATTAAAATGTTTCAGTTGTATAATCTAGGATCAGTCTAGTCAATTTCTTGTAGGAACATAGAGCTTAGGCTGCGTTTGGTTCCTAAACTCAGCTGAGCTCAATTGAGTTCAGTCTACTTTCAAGCTGAATCTAACATCCAATCACCCAACTCTCAAATTACTAAACTCATTCCAACTCAAAGTCAAAACCTTCTTACATGTGGGACCCACAACCTTTTTCAATTTCTCATAAAAAGTATTAAACTCATCTTAACATCCAAATACATTTTAAACTCAGTTTAGATGGGCCCCACATAACTCCCTTCACTACTCAACTCACTGTTGTTCATAAAAAACTCAACTAAGTTGAGCTCAACTCAACATCCAAATGCAACCTTAAACTTCATTTCAATTGCTTGGGAAATTGTGTTTCTTCAAAACAGCTATAAATATTAAATTTGGAACGCTGTTATGGGTGTTCTGATTTTATTAAAGTGGTTTGAATAGAAATGTCCACCGATTGAATTAGTATCGTCCCCTGCATGTCTGAATGATGGTCAGAGAAATCTTTTATTTCATTAATATGTTATTATTACTATTTTTGCTTTTAGATCAACTACCTGCTGGTTGTAATTTATAGTATATTCTAGCTGTTGGTGGAATATCTAATGTCATGACCACTGTATACTAGACATGAAACAAGTCGATATCTTGGATTTTCTTTTATGTCAGCTGATGAGTAGGAATGTTGTTCCCTCCTAGCTAGGTATTGGATGTTTGATGTGGCAATGTTGGTGTGATGGTTCTTATTATTGAATGGCTATGATCTTTTGCCGCTAGATATATAAGCACACTTTCATTGTTGATGTTTGACTAAGAATACTATGTGGTTCTGAACTTTTGCAGGTGGGTGGCAGCCCAGAGTGTCTTCTACCATTTATATAACCAAGTTTCATACATGTCTCTCGATCAAATTTCTCCCTTGACATTTAGCATAGGAAACACAATGAAGCGGATATCCGTGATAGTTGCATCCATCATAATCTTCCACACACCTGTCCAACCCATCAATGCTATTGGAGCTGCCATCGCAATTGTTGGCACCTTCCTCTACTCGCAGGTAATATCTCATCTCCTTACGGATTAAGTTTGATAGTTTAGGGGTCTTGAGATTTCTCTTGGGACCAAAGTGCATAATGATGTGTATGGACAAAGTTTCTTTTTGTTTGCATTCTTCACATGCAACTTGCTTGTGTACGGACAATAACTGCAGAACAGCCTTTGCATCTCACAAAGGGTCACTAAACAAAAGGGAGGGAACTTCCTAGGGTGACCATCTTTCTTGCTTATGGAACTCTCATATTTTACCCAAGAGAATTTAAGCCTCAACCCATTTAGTTTGTATGAGGATACATTTTAGTGTTACTCATAGTGACCTCTCATCAAATTATTGCATAGATCCTTGAATTAGTGTTATTATAGATTCTGGCATGTGCTGATAAACTTTGCATCATGTTTGTGAGCAGGCCAAGCAGTAAGGAAGTTTGTGGTCAATTGGACTCGGCAGAGTTTCTCCTTGAAGATCATAGTAATGACGCATTTTGATCATATTATAACAAGAATGGTTTCTAGATGAAAGTTTTCCATTTATTTCCTTTGCTCACGAGTTGAGAATGTAATGTAGTATAGATAGCGTAGGGTCAATTTTTCACGGGCTGAAAATGAGATTACCAAAGAAATGCAGCATCTTAACTTGTAGCTGTAGGCGTTGTGGTCCTGCCTTCTTAAACCTTCCTTTGGTCTATGCATCCTCTGGACTGCTTATTAGTTCAAACTTATGTGAATTTCAATGTTTGAGGCTTCTCTGTTTTTTCCTCAGCAATGTTGAAATCCCACTATCATTTTCTTTGTTCCCTAATTTTATCTTGGGTCATATGGCTTGAGCGTTTGGTCTTCGGCCTATTTCTTTGGCCCTTTGCTTCTCCTATTTTCAAAACGCAGTCCTGTGTAATAGAGTTTTTCCAGTCCATTAGGCGAATATCCTGGTCCTTTTGATCCCCAAATATACTGGGGGGAAAAGGCCCACAGCGTTATGCAGAAAAAACATCCAAAGTACATGCAGGAATATATATTAAAAATAATTTTTTTTTATTGGTATCTTGTGTTCAAGAACAAAGTCCTGACTAATTTTAGGGGTGCTGTAATGGTTTTGTTATGTGTCCATATATGGCTCAAAGATTCATATCCTAGAAAACCAGCTTGCTAGGTGGAGATGCTCCCGAAGTTATATCCACACATACCATTTGACTTCTAACCAATGTGGGATCATAACATACCTCACCCTTCAAGACCAACACCCATGTTGGTCGAGCACTAGTGGAGGCTTTCACCAGGCTGGAGCAACATGGCCTGTTCCACTAGATCCATAGTCGGCCACTCTGCAAGCCCAGCCTGTTAGATAAGGAAGCATGGGAGCCCACAACTGGCTCTAAAAGAGCCATTACAGGTGCCCAAGTCTTCGACAAAGAATTTCTCGCAAGTGCAACTCAAATAATTCAAGAAAAAAGTGATAATTCCTAAAAATAGATATACCGAAAACTTAAGATTTAATTCCTACATTTTAACTTGAAAAAAAAAATTAAGGATCTAAACTGTAAAAAAATGAAAAATCCAAAAAATACGTTCGAAATAAATAAATCTTGATAGAACTTGGTATCAGAGAAATAATTTAAAAATAAATCACTAAAAATTAATAAAAGAAAAAAGAAGAACTGACGACAACAATAGGTGTGGCCGTGTGGGGGAGATCAAACGCACAGAATTCTCTTAACAAGTGACATTGCAGAACAAGTCTTGTCCTTGCAGTTTGAAATAATTATCTGACTTACAGCATTTAACATCTTCTATCACTGTTGTGATTGGCTAAATTTCCAAATTAAAATGTGTTGTGGCAATTTTCCTCGTTCCTCGTCCGTCGATCTCAATACCAAGAAAAGCATTTTTGGTCCGATGTAGTTCATTGGTGACATCCCCCATGCTTGTTCTTTCTTTAGGAGATTCTAATGAACAAGAAAGGCCAATCTCCAAAACTGAAAGCAAGCACTTGTGCACATTTTCATTCACCTGGCTTAAATTCCCAATGTAGCACCTTTCTTCTTTTGCCTCGACATCAATGTCATCCTGGTCGTGGGAGTTATAATCATCTTTCGTTGCAACCGCTATTTCATTTCCTTCTCTGGCGAGAAGGTTTGGGTCAACAACATTTACAAGTCTTTCTGGCAATGCCATCTTAACAAAGTTATGGAGGTTGAAACTGTCTATGAACATTTTATCAGTGGGTTTCTTTTCCGTGAACATCTCTAACAGAAATATGCCATAGCTATAGACATCTCCTTGTGTTGATGCCTCGCCACCCATCGCGTACTCTGCAAAATCATACATTTTATATGCATGGTTAATGTGGTGATGATGTCTGTTAAATAGATGCTCTTAAATATATTGGATTCAATACTTAGAGGATACATGTTTTATTTAATCTATGGAGAGAAACGGGACAGAGAGCCTGCATTCTAAAATCAAAACTTGTGACACTTTTTGGGAAATTTGATGATAAAAGGTGCCAGTATTCATAAAGTTTCACAAACCAAAAGCTTTCTCTTCTATATATTTAATGATAAAAATAGACCAGGATTCAGAAAGGAAAATCTAAGATCTAAGTACTTGTTTACCTGGAGCAGCGTAGCCAATAGAACCCTTTATTCCAACTGAACTGGTTTGGTATTTAGAAAGGTCATTTTTTGGAGAGAGAAGCCTTGCCAAACCAAAATCACTTATATAAGCAATCAGGTCATTGTCAAGAAGAACATTGCTTGGCTTTAAGTCACAATGAATAATTGGTGTTTCACAGTGGTCATGCAGATAATGCAGTGCAGAAGCGACATCAATTGCGATGTCTAGTCTTTGAAGAAGGCTCAAGTTTCTTGATTGATTTTCACTGACTGTATCTGGATGCAGCCACTTCTCTAAGCTTCCATTTGACATGAATTTGAAAACAAGGGCTTTAAATTCATCACCCGTGTGGTCTACACTGGAGCAACATGTTAGAATCTTAACAAGGTTCCGATGTCGTATATTTCTTAGCACATTGCATTCGGACAAGAAACTTTCAGAAGCTCCTTCTCGATGAAGGTTCAAGACCTTGACAGCAACCATCGTCCCTTCATGATGAAGAAATCCTTTATATACAAAACCGAAACTACCGGATCCAATTAAGTTGCTGGGAGAGAATCCGCCAGTCACCTGATAAAGCTCCTTGTACGAAACATTTGAAAGCAGGTCAGTTTTTGAGGGTACAGAAGATGATTTCTTTTCTAATTTTCTCCTCCGATAAAGATAATACAGCAAGGATGAAAACAGAAGGAAACATAAAGCCCCGGTAACAATTTTGAGAGTTAATTTGAAAGCATGGGATTTTCCTTGCTTTCTAGTTTTGATGCCGCATGCTTGCAGATGCAATTCAGGAATACCTCCACAAAGCTTTTTATTTCCTGTCAATGATATTGCCCTTGCACTATGGAAGATTCCTTCAGTCGGTACCTTGCCCTCCAAATTATTGAAAGAAAGATTCAAATGTACCAAAACTGGTAGTTTCTGTAGATCTTCAGGAATTTGTCCTGAAAAGCTGTTTTGTGAAAGATCTAAATACTTAAGGCCTTTCAAAGAAGTCAGAGATTGAGGTAAGGCTCCTAGAAATGAATTTCCCTGCAAGTAAAGATACTCCAGGCTCAAGCAATCTCCAAGAGTATTAGGAATATCAGCAGAGAGTTCGTTTCTAGAGACATCCAATAGGTAAATGTTTTTTGAATTACCTATTTCCACAGGCAGGATGCCAGATAATGAGTTCTGTGATAAGTTGAGTACTAGTAATTGGGAAGACATAATGTCTTTGGGTATGGCTCCACTAAGATTATTTTCTGCAATATCCAACTCCTGCAAGTTCTTGCAGTCTGCAAAAGTCGATGGAATGCTTTCTTCCAATTTGTTTCTTGATAAGTTAAGTTTGACTAATCCAGTGAGACGGCCAATAGAGGATGGTATTTTTCCTGACAATCTGTTTCCATCCAAATGCAATCCTTGCAGCTTTTGAAACTTCCCAATAAAGGTAGGAATGGTGCCTTCGAACAAGTTTTGCGACATGTCTAGGTTGTATAAATTGATGAGATTATCTAATGCTGCAGGAATAATTCCTGATATCTGATTTCCGGCCATATACAGTTCCTCGAGTTGCATCGAGAAATTTCTTATAGAGTTGGCTAAACTACCTCCAAAATTGTTATCACCAAACTGGAGATATTGCAGTTTGGTGCAGTTTCCCAAAGATGTTATGAAATCCAAATCCATTGCTGAGTTACTTCCTAGATTATTTCCAGAAACACGAAGGTGCTTGAGATGTAGGAGGTTTCCAAACTGAGCTGGAACTTGTCCCACGAAATTGTTTCGGGAGAGGATAAGTGCTTCAAGTCGAGAAGCATTTAATAGTGAAACTGGGATTGGACCTGAGAAATTATTTGTAGAGAAGGACAAAATTTGGAGATTTGGGAGAGCGAGACCTATATTGGCCGGAAGAGTGCCAGTAAGTCGATTACGTGCGGTTTGGATGTTACTCAAAGTTGATCTATTGTATAGGGAATAAGGGATCGTACCGGTCAGATTATTGGCTGCAACTATGAAGAGAGACAACCTCGGCAAAAGGCCAATTTCATAGGGAATATTTCCCCAGAAATTATTGTCTGCGACAGAGAGTTGTTGGAGTGAAGAGATATTTCCCAGAGAACGTGGGATGCCTCCTGTCAAGTTATTTAAGCGAATTATAAGCGTCTCAAGCCTCCTCAAAGAGCCTAGCTCAGCAGGAATGCTCCCTGTAAGTTTGTTCACTTCCAAATCCATGACTCTGAGTTCTGGGCAATTGGTCAAGTTTCTTGGAATTTCCCCTGTGAACAAGTTACTCCGAAGATATAGATATTGCAGTCGAAACAAAAGAGTTACTTGTTTTGGTATTTCTCCTTGTAAGAAGTTGTCTTGGAAGTCGATGCTCCTAAGAAAGCTGAGGTTGCCAATGTAAGGCGATATGGATCCGCTCAAAGCACAGCCTTGTAGGAGCAAGGCGGTGACCCTTCGATGCTTATGGCCGCAAGAAACTCCGTACCAGTTGCAGAAGTGGAGAGACTCACTCCAGGAGCTCAAAATGTTATGAGGATCAGTGTTTATCATTTCTTTGAGTTTGACCAGAGCTAAACGATCACTCTCGTTCGTCGGAGCGGCAGTAGCAGTTGTGATCGGTTGTAAGCAAGGTATGGTTAAAGAAAGGAGTAGAATGACGTGCAAATATGCAGAGGGTAATGAACATAGCTTCATTGATATTTGCTTGGAGAAACAGAAACGCTGGGAAATATTAATGGATTCTTCTTTCAGGATTTTCTCTCTAACAACGGATGCCTTCAAAGTTCAAACTTGGGTCCTTAGGTTGAGAGGATATGGTCTTTTTGAACACTTGGTTTTTTGTTTTTCTTTCTTATCTTGAGGAGGGGGGGAGATGTGGCTCCAAGTTAGCCTCCAACTCTTTCAAAAAAAAAAAAAAACGGATGACTAATATTTGAGTGCTGCATTGCCGACCGTTTGATGAGCTGATCATCTAGTCCTCCAGCTGCATTGAAGAACTTGAAGACTTGCTGTTTGACTTTGTGGTCTTCCCTAAAGTCGTAGACGTGGTTGCTCCGTTTTCGTTGAACCCGTAGAATACGGATCTAAAAATAAGAATCGAATTTAAAATCGAAAAATGCCTCGTTAATTAGTCTAATGATTCAATAAATTGAACACACTTTTGTATGGGATATTTCGATGTTAATAAAAAAATTAAAAATATACATAATGTAATTTAAACATGAGTAATTCCATATACAATCATAAAGTGTATAAATGCTGCGTAATAATTTTGAAAAAAAGTAAAATTTATTATTAAAAAAAAAAATTTATGTAGATCCCATATTTTATTTTATTTTTTTTCAAAACGATTACGCGACGGTTGTACAATTCACGATTATAAATATTTTTTCTTTTTAGACATTAACCATGTATAAAAGAGTTTAAATATGATGATAAAATTATGATATGAATCTCAATTATTTTAATAAATATATAATTTATTTATTTAACCTCAATTGCTCTCATTTTTTGTCTCAAACATTCTTGATAGAGATAAATATCATTAAGATATCAGGTCATGACAATGAATATTTTTTGTACAGTCACAACTTTTATGCAAAATATTTATTCAAATATTCTAATTTTAACCGTGCAACTAAATAAAATAAATAACTTCATATTCTATCTTTCAATTTTTTCTACCCTTCTTTTTGAGTATAAAGATGAAAAAGTTAATATATGTTTAATTTTATTATATTTCAATAAAATAAAAAATAAAACAAAATTCATTTCTCAGACATAATAAAAAAAGAAACACAGTTTTGAATCGTTTAGAATAAGTTCGAATCAATTTTAAAACGATTATAATCGATCACAATGTACTAAAATCGGTTCGATTCCAAGCGATGGAAATTCGATCAAATCAGTTTGAATCAAGTTGGTTTTCGAGCCTTAAATTGTAGACCAACGGCTTTATGGGCCTTGAAGGAATCCATAGAAGACCCAATGATCACTAATCAAGACCCACAGTGGCTGACTCTCGTTGGAAATATAGATCTAGGTCAAGAACACGAAAGAAAAAATAAATGGAAAACATAGATTTGGTTCGAGCGACCCGCGATCATGGCAGCTGGTTTTTGGCTCGAATGACCCGCGATCATGGCTGCCGGTCTCTGGCTCGAGTGACTTTCGGCTATGGCTGCTAGTCTCTAGCACGAGTGATCCACAGTCATGGTTGCAGGTTTTGCCCAAACAGGGAGAAGAAGACGAAGAAGGAAGAGGAGTAGTAGGAAAAGACAAGAAAGAGATGAGGAGAAACATGGGAAGAAGATGGCTCGTAGAAAGAGAAAAAATTGGATAAGAGAAAATGAGAGGGACTTGGAGGCACGGGGACAAAAAAGAGAGGGAGAGATTCTGTAAATTTAGGAGGTTTTTTTTTTTTTTTTTCTTTTATTTTTTTTTTAGTAGGCATACGGGTGGGCGGAGTAAAAACCGAGTAGAAGGGTACCCTACCCAGAACCAGCCCGCTTGGAATTATAAACTGTCCAGTTTGGATTTCAAATTTATTTCAACTCATCTTATATAAGTATTATAATTTTTTTAAATTTTAATATAAAATATAATAAATAATTTAATTTTTTCAAATCTCAAAATAATAATAATATTAAAAAATAATATTTTATTCAACTTTCAACTTTCATCTCAATTCAACTCAATTTAACATCCAAACGCAATCTTAAGCTACTTACCTACACCATACCCGGGGCGGGAGGGTGACCTGCCCTCCACCCCTAGCCAGAACTGAAGGTGCATGCATGTCTCAAAGACATGTCAATTGTCATGTATTCAAAGCAGGCTTAATGGTAAGGCCATTTAGGCTATTGTCTAAGGCTCCATTTTATGTAAGGGCTCAAAAATAAAAATGAGGTGTTTTTTTTTTTTAAAAATTTTTAAAAAAGTAAAAATAAAAACCATTTTATTAAATAAAATTTAAATAATTTTTATAGTTTTTAATGTGTGCAAGGTTCCATAATACTAAATTTAATATTTAATATAATGAATTTAATTTTTTTTTATAAGTAATACAATTAATTATATATATTTTAAATAATTGTTTTCAGATCTTGCTAAATTGAGGCACAAAATCTGCATAGAAACCTCATTCTAAGTTGTTGTAAATATAAATTCACAAAAATTGTATTTAAAAATTTTAAATAAAATTTCATTTTATTGAAAAGTTCGAAAATATTTCATATAATAATTTATATTTTATTGTATTATAATTACGAATTACTCACTTTAAATTTTATCTTAAGCCTCAATTTGTATTGAGTCGGATGAGTGTATTTGATCATTGATTGATACGTTGATATCAATTATTAGAAAGTCTAGGTGGCCTTTCTTCTACTGCTGGTTTAGATTCCAATTCTGATACTTAGCATTTAAACTACAAAAATTCTCACCTTCGCAAGCCTACAACTCCATAATTTCTCTAAAGGTTCCATTCTATCAGGAGCAGAGGACACTTCTTGTTATGGAGCTTTCATTATTGTTGCGTGCTTTCTTTGTGTTCAAGACTTGCTTTTCAATTCTAATGGTTTCGTGTGACCCCACCTCTCTAAAAGGAAGTGCAGATTCATGTCCATTCCCAAGCAACTTCCTCTTCGGAACGGCTTCTTCTTCTTATCAGGTTTCCTTGCCTTTCACTCCCTTCTCTCTCAAGTTCATTTAAACACACTAGAGAATCAAGACTGTTTTAGTTACCAACATATTGTTATGTTCTATTCCATTTGCAGTTTGAAGGTGCTGTCTTAAGTGATGGCAAAGGCATCAACAACTGGGATGTTTTCACTCATAAGCCTGGTAGCATATGTCTTGCTGCTTTGATACCCTTTTCCAGCTTTCTTCCGCTGTCCCTAATCTTTTCCTCTTGTGGTCTGGGTTTTTTGTTGCAGGTAAAATAGAGGATGGAAGTAATGGAGATGTTGCTGTTGATCATTACCATCGGTACCCGGTAACTATATTGACACGTTGAGAATTAATTAATCCTCATGAGCTTCCTCTTTTACTTTCTTTCTGTTGGCAATTAGTATGAGAAAGGTGATGAAGAATTTGTCCTTAAAACTTGAACTCAATTCAAACACAAGGCCAATCTGAGTTGGACTTGAATTCATTGCAACCAATCACAAAATCATGAGTTTAGGTGTACATATTCGTGATATAGGTGCAAACTGCAAGGTGCTGGCGGCTAATACACCTGAATCCTACCAAATAAATGAAGTAGACTGTTGATTTGTGGATGTGATCAACCTCTCGAAGTGCATAGCTAAGATTAGTCAATTGATAAATTATAAACCACGAGTGTCATTGTCATCTACTTTTAGTCTGATAGTTTGTGTGTGTATATATATATATATATATATTTATATAGAATAAATATAGATAGAAGTCATTATTGAGAGTATCTATTTTGCACACATGATGTGGCATCATCTAGACCACGCATCTCTCTAAGTAAGTGTTGGAAACAATCAATTAAAAGTAGTCACGCAGTAAATATAAAGTATACACTGTTATAATAATTTCTCTCTATCATTACTCATATATATATATATATATATATATAAATTTTGGATCAGAGATCCCTTTCTTGTTGCTTCCGGTAGCTATCAGCCTATCAATACTTTATTGACTTATTTGAGCCAATAAGGTCGGTTTTCCCTTGCAATTATTTTCGTATTATGAAGTGATGTCAACTCCAAGATAATTAGAGGGGTCGGCAAATAGAAAAAGGATACAATAATCGCACATGGTACAATGATGACACGTAGGTCGCGTTTGTTTTCTTAAAATTTTTTAATTCACTTCGCTTATTATTATAATTTTTTTAAATTTTTATATAAAATAAAATAAATAATTCTATTTTTAAAATTTTAAAATAAAAATAATATAGTAAAAAATTTATTTTAATAATATTTTATTATATTTTTAACTTTTATATTATATTATCTTATCTCACTTACAAAAACAAACTAGACAAATCTAAAGTAACATAATTGCAGCCAAGAAAATTCAGCATCTGATTTTGTTTCGATCAGACTACCATCAGTACCTGAATATAGCAGGCAATAAAGCGAACCATTCTCACCATCCAGTGGATTATATTAGAGCATTCTCATTGGATTAGTTAAAAGTTAAATTCAATGAAAATTTAACTATTAGGTCAGTAAATTGCTCACATTGAATTAGCTATATTTTAAATATTTAGAATATACTTACAGTAATATCCAAACTAATTTTCAAATTTGAAACACACTATTCATTCATCAAATCCCTTTTATATTATTTCTTTCTTTCTCCTTTTAATATCAATTATTTCTCTCTTCATTTTAAATGACAATTAAAAAAATATAATTAGAATACAATTACTAATTAATATATAATATTATGAATAGTAAAATACGATAAAATAAAATAAATTCATAATTAAAAAAATTAAAAAATTTTCAAAATTATTAATTATTCATTATTATATAATGAATAAATGGATAATTCAATTTGGAGATTTGATGTGAATAGTCAAAATTAAATTCATCTTATATTATTTTATTGTCATATAATGAAAAAATGGCTATTCTAATGTAGAAACTTATGTGAATGTAATAGCTAAATGCTAAATTCATCTTGCATTCATCAAAAATGTACTTTAACTTTAGCTAATCCAATGAGAGTGCTCTAAAATTAGGAAAAACATTGCAAGGAATCTCTATAAAGATTTGTTTAGGTTTGAATTTAGAGATGAATTTAAATGAATTGAAATAGTTTTAGATGAGTTTAATAAAATATTATTTTTAATATTATTATTATTATTTTAAGATTTAAAAAAATTAAATTATTTATTATATTTTATATGAGAATTTAAAAAAATTATAATGATAAAATAAAATGAATTGAGTAAATTTCTAATCCAAACCGAAACTAAAGTAGAGAGCAGTCTTGTCTTGACATTAGAAGAAGGTTTTACCATATTATAATGGGACTTGCCAAAGATGTGTTATGGCTTTTGGTTTATTGATATATGAATAATCAAAACCGGCAATTGACACCCTTAGCCATCTAACTTTAGCAACTTGAACGTTGATTAAAATCTGGGTGTTAAGATCACCACGATTTGATGGTTTAGGGTGCCAATAGTTAAGGATACCGATTGAAAATGTAGTAGTAGTTCAGGCTACAAAATGTTTTTTTTTTAAAAAAAAAAAAAATCAAAGTAGAAAATGTTATACAAAATCTGATCAACTTGGTTTGCTATGATGTGAGTAAACAGGAAGATGTAGATCTCATGGATTATATAGGAGTCAACACCTATCGTTTCTCTATATCATGGGCAAGAATTCTTCCAAGTAAGTTTTTCAATCATTCAAAGGGATATCCTTCTAACTTAATTGCAGGGGTTGGTATTTGTATTTCCACCTCTTACTCACTCCATTCTTATCTTTGAACCAGACGGAAGATTTGGAAATGTGAATAGAGCTGGCATCAAGCATTATAACACCTTAATAAACACTCTTCTGCGTAAAGGTCACTTGTGGTGACATTGGAAAACATATGTTTCCTGATTTCCTCTCCTTGATATTTTATTTTCCTTCTCATTTTTCTGGTTTCAGGCATCCAACCCTTTGTGACATTGACTCACTATGACATCCCTCAGGAACTGGAAGATATATATGGATCTTGGCTGAATTCCAAAGTGCAGTAAGCGGAAATATTTTCTGAATTTATTGCTAAAACAGTTTTAGGCCATATGTGTCTCATGTTAGAGAAAAATACACTTTCCATGTTCAGTTACCAAGTACTTACACTTAGCACCCTAAACTATGTCAGTTGTGTTGGTGTTGTCCCACCTCAGTTGTGGAAGGAGCTGGTAGTCAGTTTATAAGTGTGAGAAAAAGTTTCAACTCTTGAGCTAGTTTTTGGAATTGAGAGATAGCCAAGACCACCCAATAATGGTATTAGAACCCCAGTTTACCAACAATCTCGGTCCAACAGTCTGCAGGAGAAATGGGTTGTCCCTGCTCCGACCCCTGCGCAATGTGTGAGGGGAAGATTATTAGCGTTGTCCCACATTGGTTGTGAAAATGGCTGGTGGTCAGTTTATAAGTTTGTGAAAAAATTTCACCTCTTGAGATAGCTTTGAGATTGAGATAGCCCAAGACCACCCAATAAGTTGCACCATCTAACTATCAAAGAGTTGCAGTCTTAACCATATCTCTATCTAAATTCGATCATTAAAATCGTATCTGGTTACCTATTTTAACCTGTATGTTATCCATCTTAATGGTCATAATTAGAAAAGTGTACTAGCTATTTGGCAATCAACAGATATTAGAGGGGTAACATGTCAGTTTTATTTGTACAGGGAGGATTTCAAATATTATGCAGATATATGTTTTAGATTCTTCGGGGACCGGGTTAAGTATTGGGTCACTTTCAATGAGCCGAATGTAGTGGTGATTCGTGGTTACAGATCAGGGATTTACCCACCATCTCGCTGCTCCAAACCATTCGGGAATTGTAGCAGTGGGGATTCAGAGAAAGAGCCTTTCATTGCGGCCCATAACATGATCCTATCCCATGCTGCTGCTGCTGATATTTATCGAACCAAATACCAGGTATATAATTCAATGTCATCACATCCTAGAATCTACTGCTTAAGGATGATTTCTGTCACATTTGTAAATATAGAAGATTTCATTAATGAAAGAGAAGTGATACATCTACAAAGAATCTATCTTACTAAAGTAAACTTACAATACCACATTACTTCAGTTTGCAAGTTTATTTTTGTAACATTTCCCTAATGAAACGCTACAGCCAGCTTTATTCTACACTGAACTGTTTCCCACTCAACATCCAGAAAAAGCAAGGAGGTAGCATTGGAATTGTTTTGAATGCTTTGTGGTATGAACCCATCAGCAACTCCTTAGAAGACAAGGCAGCAGCTGGGAGAGCTCAATCTTTCTACATGAACTGGTAACCAATTCCTATCTATAACTGATATCCACAATCGTCCGTAGAGGCAAGCTCTAACTTAATCTAAGAGTTCAATGCAGGTTCTTAGACCCAATTATACACGGGAAATATCCAATGGAAATGCGTGAAATTCTTCAATCTGATTTGCCTACATTTTCCAAGCACGATTTGGAGAAGCTGAAGAATGGATTGGACTTCATTGGCATCAATCACTACACCAGTTTCTACGTAAAAGACTGCATATTTTCTCCTTGTGAACCGGGACCAGGAGCTTCTAAAACGGAAGGTTTTGCTTTACGAACTGCTCAAAAGAACGGCATCTTCATTGGAGAGCCGGTATGTAATTTCCATTATCAACACCACCACAACTTTCGTTTTCCCAAATTACTAAGACTTCATACCGACACAGACGGCAGCTGACTGGCTATTTGTCTATCCTCAAGGAATGGAAAAGATAGTGACGTACATAAAAGAGAGATATAACAACACTCCAATGTTTATAACAGAAAATGGTGAGTGCAAAACCAACGTTGAAGCTTCTTCAGTAATTTGCTCCATGTGTTTTGAGAAGTTTTTAACATAAATCTAGAGGATCTTGTAGGGTTTGGCGAGAATGATAATCCCAATTCCACCATGGAAATTTTACTTCATGATGTCAAGAGAGTGGAGTACATGAACGGCTACCTAGAAGCTCTAGCAAAAGCTATGAGGTATTAAAAGACAACTATCGCTGGCCCTAGAGGCTTTGCTTCCCTTTATGCCTCGAATTGTCTATTTGGGACAATTACGAGGTGCTTACTGTTAAGGAATCCCACATTAGTAATATTTGGGACTAAATATCTATTATGATTTGTATCGGATTTGGTAAATATGATCAGGAAAGGAGCAGATGTAAGGGGGTATTTTGCTTGGTCCTTGCTTGACAACTTTGAGTGGACATCTGGATATACTCTTCGGTTTGGGCTTCACCATGTAGATTATGCAACTCTCAAGAGAACTCCAAGACTATCAGCGACTTGGTACAAAGAGTTCATTGCTAGCCATAAGGCACAAAATGCTAGTGCTCGCTCAGTTCTAATCAAGAAAAAGGTAAATAGATGGGGGCACCTGAATATATAGCAACTAAATTTGTACAACTTTCAAGTTTAATTTCACCAGAAATAGCACCCTGATTTTCTGAATCTTAAATTTAGGGCTTGTGGGCAACTGCTGTAAATTTGGTTACTGCTATATCTAGATTTTGTCATGAAACCATTGCATGTCAAAGTGTACTAAAAGGTTTTTGGGCAAACATATTGTTGGGAAAGCCATACATGTGTGCTTGGACCCAATTATACTACAACAGCCACCCAGTTTTGTATTACTATCAATGTGCCACTTACTCAGTTTAGATTTCAACAAAGTTCCTCAAAGGAGATCAAGTACTTACCATTTCCACTTCGACTTGTATCATCTTTGCCCTGGTCTTTGGGTAGGCAGTGCATCATTTCATAGTGAGAGTGTCTGCTCTTGATACAAGAGAGGTGTGAAAGACGAACACATGCATTCTTATCGTCTTTCTTGTTTCCTCTCTCAGATATTAGAAAAGGAGCAGATGTGAGGGTGTACTTTGCCAGGTCCTTGCTTGACAACTTCCTGTGGACGTTTGGATGCACAATAAGGTTTGGACTTCATCGTGTTGATTATGCCACACTAAAGGAACCAATATTCTCAGCAAGTCGGTACAAGCAGTTCATCACTAAGGATAAGGTCTTTGATGCCAGGACAAAATCAGCAACAGCACCAATATTGACACTATTTTGTATTCATGTTCTGAACAATAAACAAAGCATAAGGTGACATATTATTCTTGACGTATTTAGCTTTGAAGAAAAGGGAAAAGTTTGTCAATAAATAATAGACTACAAACAGGGCAAGTGGAGAAGGAGATTATACCCAACCTCCATTGCAGACACTGCTTAGGAAAGGATAGAAATTAATCGAAGTCACACACTCACATATATATATATACATATATAGAGAGAGAGAGAGAGAGAGAGAATATAATTCCATAGGCGATGGCACTTGACCCAACACAGAATTTTCATCCCTTTTTTTTTTTTTTTTTAATGTTGGGGAACCTCTCCAAGGCAGGGCCATTTGGACCCACCCCTGCAGAGTGAACCCCGGTCCTGTGCACCGCACCTTCGGAAATTTTCCTACACGGAACTGGTTAAATCGCTGGCTTTTCACCAGCTTTTCACCAGAAGGTGTGGCCCCAAATGATTGTTTGCACCCATAACTAACCAAGCATGATGTTAACTGTTTTTAGTGGAGAACTAACCAAGTTCTCGTTTCTCCTTACAATCCTACCAGAACTACTTTCATGAGATGAAGTGAACTACTTTCATGACATGGACCTCCATTATCTGAAGGAAATTACTGGGCCCTGCAGTTGAACCTTATCTAGAAGTACCTATTCTAAGCTATTTCATGTCTCCACCAAGGAGACCCAGCCTTATACATGAGTTCACCTTCATCCCACGAGATCTGACATGCTTGAAGACCAATTGCGACCTTTGGTTCCTTTCCATGCCGTGAAATCCATTCCATAACAGCCATTGCTTCATCTGTCTCACTTGCATAATGTTTCTTGTATTTTCCAAATGGATTAAGCCCAGGATTATTCATCTCCGCAATTGCAGCTGGCATGTACATTGAGTCGCCAACTAATGGTGCACCACAGGCAGCCAGTTGTGCTCGAATCTGCATATTCAGTCTGTTATTTTGATAGTAGTAGATCTAATATTCTCACATATATTATCAAGGGATCCCTTTCACTCCCCTCCCTTTTATAGCATCTAATACCAACAAAGCTATTCGTGAATAAATATAACTGCCATAAAGTCTGCTCAATATTGACTTTTCAATAGCTTCTTTATTTGAACCAAAGAACCATAAAATTGATAGAAACAAAGTTCTAGAACAACGGTTCTACCAACATGAATTAACTTTACCATGTGGACACCATCAGATATTCTGAGTCAATTCATTTAAAGCTTAATCAAAATACCAAAATTTAAAAGTCTTTGGACAATATCCTCTGAATCTCAAACCCTATCCTCCATGAAAATTTCTGCTTTTGAGGTAAGTTTGAAATTTTCCTTTCGAATCGAAGGGTACTTTTAGCAAAGCAACACTAAAAGAAACATTTGTCTGGGAGTGCAGGAAATTTGCAGAGGTAATAATACCTGTTGTCTCCACAGGAGATGGGAAATTTTGATAACCGAAAACTACTACTTATTTCTAAAATTTCATGGAGTCCACAGGATTGATGCAAAAAATGCTAATCAAATTAGAAAAGAAAGGGACAGGTGAAAAACCTGATGAGTCCGACCAGTCAGAAGGTTGATTTTACATTCATATGCAATATCGTTGGAGGGCCAGCCACAATCCTCAATGCAATATTGGTTTTCAATGACAGCATTTGGCCATGGAACCTCTTTGCATTCCAAGACCTCAAGTTGACAAAAGTTCCATCCTTTGATAAAATCTGCATGCCACAAACTTTTTGGGATCAATCCACACCATGTAAACCCATATAGAACATCATAGAATACTTTCTTAACCATACAAGTTGCAGAAATAATTGATTTAAGAATGGACTTTCCAAAACAGTTACTGAAAGGAAAAAAACGCATCAGAAACTGGAGTTTGTGCAGGAAGTATTCTCCTAAAATGAGCAAACGTGTTACAAGAGTGTGAAGGTGGAGCATGCATGAAGGAGTTAAATGCTTCTTCTATTCTTTTCATTGGCACAGCCAGGCCATCCTTGACCTCACCAATGAAGTAACACTTAGCCTATGGTCCAACCAATTGATATAATCGAGCATGCATGAAGGAGTTAAATGCTTCTTCTATTCTTTTAATTGGCACAGCCAGGCCATCCTTGACCTCGCCAATGAAGTAGAACGCTTAGCCTACGGTCCAACCAATTGATATAATCTGCAAATTCCTTTTGGGAGCATATCCTCTTTCTTCGGATACAAGCAACTAGGCTACTATTCTCATTCATTACACAGCTCAGAAGAGCCAGATAAAAATAAGATCATCATCTAAATTCTGTGTGGTAGCTCACAAGATATATTTCTTTAACTTTCTGGCTCAAACCAAGAGTAGTTTTCATAAGATTAAAAGTGCTATTTGAGCAACTGGTTTGGAAACATCTTGTTCATTTCAACTGGTTTGGAAACATCTGCCAGAGACAAGAATAAAGAAAATTGTAACTTTGAATCCATGTCTTTGCATGCCTCTTGGATACTATAGCATCAAAAGGTTAAGTGATTAATGCCCATTTGAGATAACATGATGCAACTGATCAAAGGTTTGAACCAATTTCCTATGACCACTTTGATGCTTGACCTTTTTTTTTATAGTTAAACTTTGATGCTTGACTGAGATGACTACCTTCTGAAATGAGTCTTGGAGCCATGTTTATTGGACGCATGTAGTGGGTAATCACTCCAATTGGTACAGATGCAGCAGCAAGAGCCAGATACAGCTTCTTCACCTTTTTCTCCTGACGACAGGAAGAATCATATAGTTCAGAATAACACCCGAAGAAGAAAAACAAATAAATATCAATTAGAGATACCGTGTATAGAAAATGGATATGAATTCAGTTTGTAGATTTACTCTGTGAGGAGGGCGTCCTCACAGAGCGGGGCACACCACTTGAGGGGCCCTTTGCAGCTCCAGGGTACTTGGACGCTCCAATGAGTAGGACTACTTGAGTCCAGTTTAAACCTAAAAAGGATATCATATAACTTACTCTGATTTTACCATGAAAAACTGAGCAATAATCCTTAGTCCTTGCTAACAAAACACTGCAAGTAAATTACAAGCCATTACTTATAAGCAAATAAGGAAAATAAGAGCATAGAAAAAAATGAAAATAAGGTCTATTGCTAATATATAATCTAATATGCACTACCAGCCCTCCGTGCAATTATCAATCTGGTGGGTGGTCAACAAAGGGGTTGTTAAACCCAAGGCACGAGTGGCAAAGGTTGCACAACTTTCTTCAATATTGTCTGTTGTTCCTCCCACCTGATAAAAATTAGCACAGAATCATTTCTTTGATAAGTAAAATTAACAAAAAATCATAAAATCCTTAAGCAATCAATTAACTAATCACAAATATAAAGAAATGTTATATCAATGATAATGAGCACTGAAATTAACAAACTTCGACTATTCATTGTCTTAGATTTCATTTTATTCAGAAGAGAGGACAAAAGCAAAAGTAGAAAATTTATGTTGTAACTATTCAGTTCAAGGATTTTCCGTCATACAAATAATGCTAAAGGAGATCCATTCTTGAGGCACAACTAAGGCTAAGTCACATAAAATCAATTGAAAAGTTAATGGATTGGTCACATACTGATGTTCCAGCAGGTTTGTCCAAAACCACATAGGACTCGGCCACAGCTATGATCCTTGATTTCCAGTCAATTTCATAGCACCTGATTATGATTCAAATCATGTCAACAAGTATCATGTAAGTAAAAATGATAGTACATTCTGCCAAAAATTATGCTCAACCTTGGGAAGCGTTTTGGATGCACATGCACTCGCAAGTATGTTCCAGCTTCAACGAACTGGTGTATATGAGTTATCCTAAAAGTTTTTTGTGCTTCTCGTATTGTTTTCCCTTTGATGGAAGCTCTCTTTCTCAATACTGATGGCGCTGTAACTTCTTCAAATATTCTGATTTGCTCAGGGGTAGCACTTGGAGGAGGCTTTGGACATACAAGGGCATAATATACAGCTCCAAAATGGATGAGATCTGCAACAAACCTTCAAAGAATGAAATTGTCTCTATTTATTACTTCATCCGGATTAGTAACAGGCAATGAAGAAGCATACAACATAATGTCAATTCCAAAGTAATGATAAGAAATCAGAGCAGTACTTACAGAGGAGGAAGATCCAGAGCTTTACAGATATATTCCAGAACAGGCACTCCTTCTGAAACAACCAAATGTTCAACTCTTGGCGGGCCATTTTGTGAGGGACATGGAAGCAACCGATCGTATTCAGGGTAGCTTAAACAAAAAATTACGTCTTAGAGTCGGGAATCCAATAAACAGGTACTAAAAAGTAAGTAAAAATCCAACTTATGAAGATCGAAAAGAAAAATAAGACCAAGAAGGTTCATTAAAAAAAAAACAACGAACAGCAGATGGTGTGGCGAAATAAAAACAATATTCAAGACTTCATTTCTCAAGTCTTTTCTCACCAAAAAAAAAAAAAAGTGCCGGAAAAATTTGCAAATAACTTGATTGAAAATATAATTTCAACCAGCAAACAAGCCAAACTTTGACGCTCAACAAATTTAAGCAGTAGTTATGGAAAATTTGAACTATCCGTTAAGAAAGAAACCGTATAAGTTATGTATAGCACTAAAATCTTCATATTCTTGTACTTTCCTCAGTTTTATTAGCAACCAATCGACGGCAAGCAAAATTGATTGCAGCCGAAATACTAAGCCAAATTTACGGGAGTCCAACAATATACGATCAGTCAAATTGTGACATCCTGAGTACCATTTAGCAGCAGCTGCGGTGGTAACGCCGGAACTTGAGGATGCACATGCAAACACCCTGCCGTTGCTTTGTGAACACCCAGAAGACGAAGACCAAGCCGTCACGTGCTTGTTGTCGTAGTGCTTACCGAAAGCAGCGTGGGTGGTTGCTAACGTGCGCACAAGAGCCATAGGCAAACTAAAACTCCGGCAGCCATTGGCTAGGATTGAAGCAAAACTCGCGGAGCCCATCTTCAGGGTCCTGTGAGAGTTGAGGTGAGGTATTAGCAGATTTTGTAAGGTTTTAGGATACGGGTCGGGTTTATATGAGTAAGGGCTTCCGCGAAGAATGGATCAGGACGGCATTCGGCGGAAGATATTAGGCCTGATTCGTTATTCTAGTTCTTTTACGAAAGTGAGGGATGAGAAGCCCTTAAACCCGAGTGAAATGAGGAAGGTAGGAATTTTGTGTGCTGCCGTGAATCCTAGTGGAAGGAGACGTGCATAATGGGGAGTTTATAACTAAACACTGGACCTTAGGCCTCACAGTTTAGAGTAAACGGGTATGGGCTTTGGGATAATTAGGTAGCTTCATTTCAAAACTTTTGACCCAAGTCTTGAGTAGTGACTTGGCTAATATAACAACCTGATTTTAGTGAATGGGCTTATGTAACAACCTGATCCTAAAACAGGCCATAAAATAAGTTTTATATATTTTTATATTATTATAACATTCTACTATTGTTATTGTTAAACTATTGTCATTTTTATCAAATTTTTATGTCATTAATACACTATTAATTTTAATTTAGATTATTATTGTTATTAATTTTATTCTAATAGAATGAGTATAGGGAAAATACTTATAACTTCCACGTTCTCCCTTTCCTCTCAAACATTGCTCATTATGTATCCGTCGAAATAAAAATGAGCATTTCCTTTTAGAACTCTTCTTCTTCCTTAGAAATCCTCCCAAAATTGCAACAGTTATACTCACGGCTACACTATCTCCATCATCATGCAGCAACGTCCTCCATCGACAAACAAAACAACAAGCCTTTCCCACATCTCAGCCCTTGCTTTGTCATAAACCACAGTGGAGCCACTGTCAAATACAAGCAAACAAACTTAAACCATAGACATCACCAGCATTGGTTTCCCCTCCACTGTGCAAAACTCTCCCACCTCCATCTTTTCGGTTGCAACCCAAGCGCAATGAGGACTCCAGACGAAATGGCACCACCTTACGTGTCAGATCCACCACCAAGTTGTAACCTTAAGACCCCTGCCTTCCGCCCATCAAAACAAAGCACTACCATACATTCTCTCATCCACACCGAAGCGGCTACGGACAGCCCACTATTGCACCACTTGTCTCCTCCACGCCGTAGCCATGTGACGGCACCTCCCTCAGCCCTCAGCCTTAGAACAACGTCACGACCACGAGAATCAGCCACCATGAGCCATCAAATGCCGAAAGACGAAAGAGAGCCATGTGCATGAACTAGAGGCATCCACCCCATCTCACCAAAAACCACCTAAGCAACCACAGAAAATGATGTTCGAGCACTCTTCGTCAACCTCCTGCCGCACCGGTAAGCCCCCGCCAATCTCCCTCTGCTTTATCTTCTTCGTCTCTCCCTCTTTCTAACTATCTTTTACACTAGGAGCTTCACCAGCATGCATGGAAGTCGTTGCCATCAACCTCAGCTAAGCCACCATTCTGCTGCTATATGCCCTTCTTTCGGTGAGCCTATACCTTTTGTCGCACGGCTTTTTCTTTCTCCATTGGCTTTGTTATTTCATATGAAAGTATTTAGCTGTTGGCTTTTGGTTTCTTCCTCTAGATTTGATATGTTACAAATATGCCTTTTAATCCTTTAGTTGTGTAGATCTTTCATGAAGTATCTTGGATGATCAGTACGAGCAGGCGAGCCAGACTTAAATGGAACAATTGGTTTTAATTATAGGCTTTAATTATTTATTTAGTTTGATTTATTAATCATAAAATCTATTGCATGCATTTATTTATGTAAGCACATTACATCCCTACCTATAAATAAATAATCTCTTTGGTTTGTCCGTATTTTCATATATCGAGTATTTAATAAATAATAATGGGTCTCGACTCAACTTCTAAAATAATCAAACTCTTCCCAATAAATGTTTTGGCCAATTACCAAATAAATAGGTTATACTTGGTCCATAAAACATCAAATAATTTTAACCTAATTATCAAGTCTAATAAAAAAGGGCACTGCTATGGGTCCCGAATTCGGGACCCATTTTGTGTCCCGAATAAGCATTTTATTTTTTTTGTTTTTTTGTTTATTTTTTTATGTATTTTTTTAATCATCATAAATATTTTTAAAAAAAATAAAAAAATTACAATATCATTAAAAAAAATGTTTTTAATCATTCAAAAAAAAAAAAACATTCGGGACACACTTTGGGTCCTGAATTCGGGACCCAAAGCATTTCCCAATAAAAAAATCCATAGTCTGCCAAAATAAATTTTAGGCCAGTAGCTTATTATGAAATTATTAGTTCAATCTCAAGTAGGCTTTCCATACATATTATATATATATATATATATATATGTATATATATATAGTACTCATGCTTGGCTTGGGTTTGATGTTAGGTTGGGGCGTTACAGATCGATAAGTTAGATTTATTGTATAATAAAAAAAACTATATAATCTTATATAGTATGCTAGCTTATATCAATTTATAAATTTATTTTTATAAGATATTTTAATGAATTAAATTTTTTTCATATTATAAAGATGTGATTAAATAAAGCGATTGAACATTACGAAATAATTAAATTTTTGTCATCCTAAATGATATAGCATAATATTTTAAATGGTTAATAGAAAAAGAAAATTACTGCATAATATATATAGTTAAAAATAATAAATTTTAAGACAAATAAAAGCATTATTCTTTTAATAACAGCGACATGAATTTATAGATTAAACACGTGAATTATTACATTTTAGGGTAGGTTTCCTATAAACAGTATCTTGAAATAAACGAAGGAAAATGTGAGGACACCTAAAGACAGATCACGTGGTATTATTATTATTTTTTCTCTCAATTCGGTAACTCTAATAATTTGTGTTTGACTTATAATTAAGTCATTGTCAAATCTAGTTCGAACATAAATCAACCTCATGGTCTTTGTCGTCCACGACATTCACTCTGCACCTCGTTTATGTTGAATCGAATTGAGATAAATTAAATTTTTTATAAATAATAATAAATTAAAATAATAGAATAAATTTTATGAAATATATTTAAAATAAGGTTAAATGTATATAAATATTTATTAAAAGAAATTTAAATATATTTATGAAAAGTTAAAAAAAAATTGAATCTCGTATACAAAGAGATGTTGAGTTATTATGGATTCCACATATAAATAAATTTTGAATTGAGATGAGGTTAGTGATTTAAGAGTTGAGTATTTAGATGTTAGTATTAGTTTAAAATTAGACTGAACTAAATTGATCTCAGTTCAATAATTTAGTTAAGTCTAAATTCCAAAAGATGCCTAATAAGTGTATTTGTATTTTTTTTTTTTAAGAATTTGTGTTTATTTTTTATTTTTTAAATGCACATAAATATTAAAGAAATATAGTTGGTTTTGGATAGACAATTTGGCTGAAATGAAATGAGATGATATATTTTAAATAGTAGTTGAATAAAATATTATTAGAATATATTTTTTAATATTATTTTTATTTTAGAATTTGAAAAAAATGAATTATTTATTATATTTTTATATAAAAAATTGGTAAAATTATAATAATAAAATGAGATAAAATGAAATGAAATAATAAGATTTATGTATCTCATGAGCTCAAATATACTGATCGGTATGCAATATGATGCACGAACTTAATTCTATCTAGTAAAACCCTTATCGATATATATATATATAATATATATATACACGTTAGAATTATGCCGTCCAAATTTGACAACTGCATCTGCCCAGTGCCCGGCGTAGTGCAAATTGCACTTTTTGTTGGCTGTTAGAAACATTTTGTTGGCTATTTGTATATATGTTCTATGTTCTATATTGTTCCCTTGAGACCATTTCTACTTATAATTATACGCGTGCCACCAACGTCATTCATGTCCATGTTTTAAATCATCTGATTGAACTGACGTGTAGACTTTGAACATATATAATTAGTTCCCTCGATCGTTTGAGTTTTTCTAATATTACGGTTCAATTTATTTTATGATACATCTTATTAAATTATTTTTGTAAAAAATTTTATAATTAAAAAATATGTATATTATATATCCGAGGCAATTTCCTGGTTTGCTATTGGGGAAATTAGTCTGATTTGCTAATGAATGCCTTGATTATATCTCCATCCGCTTGATTGAAAAGATGACTAGCAATGGCATTATTGTTTTAAAAAACATTTGCAATGGCATGGTTACCCAGACCAGGCCACCATACTCACCTGCTGAGAAAATTATGTGCCAGATCTGGAAGCTGATGGCCAGGAGGGACGTACTGTAATGCCCACTGGCAACATTAATGTGCCAGTCCAGAGTTCTTAGAGAAGGGGACTCAAGTTGGCAAAACCACAATAAATGCAGTGCGGCAAGACTATAATTCTGCTAGTGGTCCATAGAAGCATAGACGTAGTGTTTCGAATTATTATTTTTTAAAGGGAAAAAAAAAAAAAGTGATCACAGCCAAAACTGGATGACTGTAGTAAAGTTTCCGAAGAAAAAAAAATGAAAATTAATTACTAAATGCTTTCAGGCTGCTCTGCAGCTCATCTCATGAACCTCTAACATGTAAAAGCGGTATTTGATAATGACTCTGCTGAATAGATTAATGGGATTCGTGAACGTCTATTCCAAGATTTCCTTCTCTCTCATAAACCATCCTTAATTTTATGTCAGGATTCAGCTCCTTAATTTGACTGTTTATCCCACCAAAATCTTTTAATTTTTTAGTAGCTGACTGACTTTTTAAGCATACAGAGTACAGACAGCATGCAGAATGCCAGACCATTCATGAACCTCTTGACTCTTGACTCTGTATATATAGGCCGCAATGGTCATGGCTGTGGTTTAATTGGGACTTTGCACCATGCGCGCACTGTCAGCAACACGTGGATACAAATCTCAGACTACTCTGCACAGGAAAAAGTTTTCAGAACACCACTTGGAGAAGTATCTATCATGTAAACACGACTTGAACTTCGCCTCTATCAGCTTAAAGTCAAGGTTTCGTAAATTTCTAGCTCATCTTCCCAACCAACCGTGTCGCGCGCACTGGCTACTTGATTGAACCCAGGATGATCAGTACGTTACTGCAGTAAAATATTCTGTTTTATTTTTGTGCTGGGGAAAATGCAGGATGAAAACTCAAAGAAATAGAGAGAGGAGATCATAATTAAGCAATATTGACTAGCCTGCAGCATGATAGATCGATAGCATCAAATATTAATGTCACAGGAAGCGAACCAATTATTCATGGCCTCATGTGGTGCACGAGACTTTGCTCCTCCAATAGATCAAACTGCCAACCCCGTGAAAGGACGTAGAGCAATGCACGATCCCCGTGATGGAAATCATGCAATTTCAACGTAATTTGAGAAAGTCCCGTACGTTGCGGGCCGGGTTCGACATAATATTGCATGATGGCGTTGGATTAGATCTTTCATGTAATTTAGATCAGAAAGGATTCGTTAACAGGTCGACAAGGATATAACTTAAATATGACTAACAATATGATCACTTGGGTAGATCATGATCATATATATCGGATCACTTTGTCTAATGACATTAGAATGGCTTTTATATTGTGTTTAGCAATCAACAGCTGATCACTGGCCGCTCACGCCCCGAATCGAATCAGATAGCAATATTCATAAATATCTCTGTGATGGCAACCTTATAAACTCTCAAGAAATATAAATTAATGACAGGCTAGGGCGCAATTTCATGTACAAAATGTAATTTAATTAATTGATATTATAAATAGTTCAGCTCGACTATCAGAATGCATTTAAAGGTACAGTACTGTGCAAACAAATAGACAAGTTCTCGCCATTACTTGTGCCTTTCCACAAATTGTATGTACGTAACAAGTCATAAAAGTTACAAATTAATGCTTCGTTTGGGTCCTGCAGACATGATTTTTAATATTTGTATCTGCAAAAATATAAATTATATTCATGATTTATATATGTTCGAGATCGGACCTTGGCCTGGAGGATGCACGGATATATATGAAACTTGCCATGATGAAATTAAGTTCGGAAATATTGAGTTAAATGAATGATGATTAGTATTATTTTTGTCTCAATACAAGACGTACGTTATTTATAAATATCGTGACTCCGCCATTAATATTCTACACCTCAGTTGGTATGAGAATATTTCTCACTCTTTTTTGCTTCTTTCTATATATATATTTTACCCACCTAGCTCTTAATTATTGGCCTGGTACGCTATAATGGAATCTCAACCACAACCAACCCCACCTCGAGCCACCTGTCCGGCGACCTCCATTCTTAGTTCTTCACGGCCCCATAAATATGGACCAATAAACATTTCTTTCTTTTCCGAATTCCAAAACCCTGTGAAGTCAACAGTTCGCGAAAAAACCAAAAGACCTAAAATAATCGGGTGCAGCGACGTAATCTCAGCATCAAATTAACAGTCCCATAAATCACTGGTGCATATTTGATTTCAAAGTAATCAATGCATCTGATTTAAAATTTAATACGACAAGCTGGTTTCGTACACCAAATTCATCCACGCACAACCACCTAGCCCACTTCTCCTTGATCTATATAATACTATCCATCCCTTTACCACCAAATTCTATATACCAGATCATTAAGTTCCTCCTTTTGATCTCTCCTCTAAGAATGGAGTTCGTGGATCTCTTCGTCATCTTCTTAGGTCTAATCTTTCTCCGTTTCTGGTGGAGGTACTGGTCCGTCACCGGCGGTGGGTCCAAAAACCTACCACCGGGCCCTCCGGGCTGGCCGATTCTGGGTAACCTCGGCCAAGTCGTCCTCCAGCGCCGTCCATTCATCTTTGTCGTGCGTGATTTACGTGAGAAATATGGTCCAATCTTCACCATGCAAATGGGCCAACGCACGCTCGTGATTGTCACCAGCTCCGAGCTCATCCACGAAGCCCTAGTACAGAGAGGCCCGGAATTTGCCAGCAGGCCGGCTGACTCGCCGATCCGGCTATTTTTCAGCGTCGGTAAATGCGCCATCAACTCTGCCGAGTATGGGCCTCTCTGGAGGACATTACGCAGAAATTTCGTGACAGAGCTAATAAACCCGATGAGAATAAAGCAGTGCAGTTGGATAAGGAAATGGGCACTCGAAAACCACGAGAAAAGGCTCCAGAGAGAGGCTACGGAGCAAGGCTTCGTCGAGGTGATGAGCAACTGCAGGCTCACCATATGCAGCGTCCTAATATGTCTTTGCTTCGGCGCGAAAATCTCCGAAGATGAGATTAAAAAGATCGAAAGCATACTAAAGGAAGTAATGTTGGTGACCCTACCAAAGCTTCCGGACTTCTTGCCCGTGTTCACTCCGTTGTTCCGCAAGCACCTGAAATACGCTAAAGAGCTGAGAAAGAAACAGTTGGAGTGTTTGGTTCCACTGATAAGGAGGAGAAGGGCTTTCGTGAAGAGCGGTGGAAAACCTAGTGGTGATGGTGGAGCGGAGATGGCTAGCCCCATTGGAGCTGCCTACATAGACTCGCTTTTTGATTTGGAAGTGCCGGGTCGAGGCAAGTTAGGAGAAGAAGAGCTTGTGACGTTGTGCTCTGAAGTAATCAATGCCGGGACGGACACGAGCGCTACGACTGCGGAGTGGGCGCTGCTTCGCTTGGTTATGAACCAAGAGATTCAAGAGAAGCTATACAAGGAAATAGTTGAACATGTTGGGAGAGACGGTGTGGTGAACGAGAGTGACGTAGAGAAGATGAGTTATCTCGGGGCAGTGGTCAAAGAAACGTTCAGGCGTCACCCACCGAGCCATTTTGTGCTATCGCACGCGGCGACAAAGGAGACCAAGCTCGGCGGGTACACGATACCGGAGGACGCGAGCGTGGAATTCTACACAGCATGGCTGACTGAGGATCCGAGTATGTGGAAAGATCCGGACGAGTTTCGACCGGAGAGGTTCTTAGACGGTGACGGGGTTGACGTGGACGTGACCGGAACGAGGAGCGTGAGGATGGTGCCATTCGGTGCCGGGAGGAGGATTTGTCCGGCGATGACGCTGGGCACGCTGCATGTGAATCTGTTGCTGGCTAGGATGGTGCATGCTTTCAAGTGGCTACCTGTTCCCGGAGCCCCACCCGACCCGACAGAAACTTTTGCTTTTACTGTTGTGATGAAGGACCCTCTCAAGGCTACGATCTTGCCTAGGGTGAAAGGTTAATTAAGCTTGCTAGCTAGTAGCTGCTATTATATGATATAGGATAATGCTGTGTGGGGGCGGGCCAGGGTTTAGTACTGCTAGCTAGCGCCTAACCCTCTAATTAGCTTCTTGTGTGTATGAATAAGCTTTTCGGAATTAAGCTAGTCGTGGGCGGCATGCATTTACTTAGCCAAAAATTAAGAAAGGAACTAGGCTAGCTAATTAATTATTTGAGCTTTTATAATTATATCTATATATATATATATATAATGAGATCAGGAAGGAAAAAGAACATTAATATTTAGGGTTTGTCCCTATAATTACCATTATACACTGTAGATCGATCGAAGTTTATTATTAGCTCATTTCAAGCTGATCGATCGTAATTAATTATGCATGGTTGCTTTCGTGGAGATTATATTTTATATATATATATATATATATATATATGCATGTACGTAATAATATTCTTGTTGGTCTAAAATTAAAAATGTTTGGTGAGGAGTCAGGACCGGATTCAATCGTCGGTGTAATTGTCGGTAAATTGGGAATCATACGTACAAGGTCGATCGACATTCTGAGAAGAGAGTAATGTTATATTTAATACTCATCTTATTTTTTTCTACCGACGTGATATATTTATTATAATGAGATGAAAGTATTATAATAATATGATGTATAGAATTTTATTTTTTAGAATTAATAATTTAATTAATGTGTTCATTTTATCATGGGTGCTCGTTCGTTCGCTCGTTGAAGAATACAAAAAAGTCTCAGAAAATCGCGATTCATGAATTTCACCACTCGAGTGATCAAAAGAAACACCGGGGAAACACTCTCTGTCACCTTAACATGATCATCAATATATATAGTTGAAGACTTGAGGAATATTTTGTTAGAAATGAAAGGTGCATGGCCGCGTATATATGTATATATATAGATCGATGCACCTGACCAATTGAATATTGCAATTTATATGCTACTAAAAGTTTCCAACTACAAAAATAAAGTTGTCTCCTGAAACTCGCAAAGTAAAATTTGTAGTGGATATAATTTAAAAAAAAAAAACCATGCTGAGTGGAAATCCCCTCGGATCAACCAAGCGACGAAGGTCTCGTTTGAATAGGAAAAATATTTCATCTCAATATTATAATTTTTTTAAATTTTTAAATAAAATATAATAAATAATTTAATTTTTTCAATTCTTAAAATAATAATAATATTTTAATAATATTTTATTCAACTTTTATATTAATTTATTATCTAAATATCACTTAAATTTAAAACCATAAAAATTAAGGAATTGGTGGCTTCGTTCCAATATTGGATGGATGCACGCCGCCTTCTTCCATATCATGAATGGCCGCGTGAAAGCAATCATATATAAGAAAAGATATTTGTAACTGTAAATTATGTAACCGTCGCGTAATTTTTTTAAAAAAAATAGATAAAACATGAGATCTATATAAAAAAAATTAATTTTTTAATAATGAATCTCATTATTTTTCAAAATAATTACGCAATATCTACGTACTTTATTGTTGTATATAGAATTACTCGTCATGTGTTGTGTTTATATATATATATATTTTTATCGTTAATGTATTTTAACACCAAATGATCATTCGCATGCACGATCGAGAAGCTAAGGGTTTGGAACTTGGGACGAAGGACGAGCTTTATATATACTTCTTGATCATGCGCACTTTTTTGGTAAGTTAACATAACTCTTTGATCGCGACATGAAATCACTATATATCAAACTAATAACGTACGTAATTATGAAATGATCATAAATGCTAACTAAGGTGGTAGGTCTTGTCTCATGCATACATATTCAAGAGTTATTAATAATTAGGTATAAATATATTTGGGGATCGATCGATGCACGCGCGGTAGGTTCAAAGGCTATTAACTGATCCACCGACCATCGATGCACGTGTGGGCACTTGCCGCGGGCACGTGAAGCATTTAAAAAAAAAAGAAAAAAAAAAGATTCCAAGTACGATGCGATGAGAATTCAGACTGATCGGCTAAATCATGATTATATAAAAATAAATTTAAATTATTAATATAATTTTATGTAATTTTTTAAATTTATTTTATAATAAAAATAATTATATAATCTAATATATCATATTAAATTGTATTAATTTATAGATTTAATATTGTTGTACTGTATAATGTCTCAATAACTAAAATATTTCTAATAATTACACGCACGTGGATAGGAATCCTCTGATAAGTGAGAATTAAGTTCTCAATTAAACAAGCTAAAAGATAAATCCACTAGACCAGCACTGTACATAAAGCACGTATAATAAATTAAAGGCTCCCTTAATTATTTCCCTAGCTCATGAATAGAGTACCCCAGCTGTCCTTGGTTCTTTATAAATTTTGCATGTTCATAGATCAGTAAAGTACGTACTGGATCGATCGGCCATTCATCTGTCTATTTAATACCAGCAAGGGAAATTAAATAATTAATATTGCTCACTGCATGCTACAGCTGTTTTAACTTCGTTGTAAAATTTTCACGTCTTTAAGTTTTCATAATAATTTACAGCCTGATCTCTAACAAATTAATTAAAGACAATATTAATTAATTCCCAGCCGATCGAGAAAAATTAAACCTGAAAAATGGAATGCATGCCCAGCCTATATATGCATGCATGTTGCATATATGCTTTTTTTTCTTTCTTTCATTTATCAGCGCACTCGGTCGATCTCCAGCAGCTCTAGGCCTTTGTCGATCCGTTGTATAAGTACCGCGGCAACTTGAGCCGAAACATATATCAATTAACAATATTCCCGATTTGATGATTTAAGGTTTTTAACTTTAAGTCTATTGAAAAGCTAATAAATATTAACAAAATCTTAACGTAGATCGCGATCGAAAGTTTCTTGGATCTTTAAAAAGGAAACAAATGTAATATTACAATATTGTTGATCATCAAAATTTGAAGAGAAGTGTTACAGTTACAAAAAAAAATTTAAAAAAATAAACTTATAAATTGATATAATTTCATATAATACGTTATATCTACTTTATAATAAAAGTAATTTTATAATCTAACGTAATACACTGAATCATATTGGTTTTTGTAAAAAAATGTTATGACTAAAATATTTCTCAAATTTGAAATAGAGATAACCTTTTGCTACATTGCTTGCAAAGCTATAAAAAAAAACATGTTTAACATATAATTATCAATACACCGTTATGGTCTTCCTGTCGCATACGGCCACACCCCCTTACGTGGCGAACCCGATTTAAGAGACACGTCACGGGTCATCAGGAACAAAGAAGGATCTATATGCCGCTTCTTCGAATGCTTGGTTCTTCCCGCGTTGCAGTATGGTTTTGAATCTCTCCCCCTACCCAAATCTCCTTCACTTGCTCTTAGTCTTAGCCCTATGACCCCATTGAATGGAGAAGATCCGTTTGAAAAATCCTCCTCACCATCTCTGGGAAGGTCATCAGAGGAGAAAAAGGCCATTGGACAGAAAAGGTTCTACTTGCATGATCTGTTGCCGATGATGACGCCAAGAGAATCCTATAGCCACAACTTTCGACTTTGTTTCCAATGACTTCACCAAGGGTTTCAAGGTCTTCTTCCTGATCAAAAGAGGTATTGTATGAAGGGTGTTACAAATTGAAAGGAGGTATTCATGGCGCGTATTGGATGCAGGTTCTCAATGACAAGTAGTCCTTTTGCTTTTTAGTTGTACAATTTCATCCCTCTTTCTCATAGAATGGAGTAAGTCTTCGTTTTACTGGTACTCTAGTTTTCATTTTATTTTACTTTTTGCTTTCATGCATGCATGGTTATATTATGATCCCTAGCCATTAGCTAGGAACATGCATCAAGAATCCGTAGATAGATTTGTTTAGGTCAATTACCTTTTTTGGGGGGGTTTGTTTCTAATTTTTGCTCTAATATTTCATGCATGGATGAGTTTCCATCAAACATTTTCACGAGAAAATCACATAAATTATAGCCTTTTATATATGTTCCCCGTCTGGCTTTGCTTTATCAACAAGAGGGCGCGCGACCTGTGTCATATATGTGTACGTTATATGAACTGTAATTACAAATTTCACTTAACCCACTATATAAGATATAGCATTAATATTTTAGCAGTACTTGTGAATATAAAAATTGTTTCGAGAATGCTTATGTGGCCGTTTGTCTGGGATTGATAATGGGACTTGTTATGGGATCATAAGGGATGATGATGGCTTGGAACTAGGAAGAGGCCGGTCGATGTATATCTTTGCACAAAGTTTGCTTTTGGGGGATGCGTTTTTGTTAGGAAAAAAGATAGTTATAACTGTGATTTATGTAACCATCACGGAATTGTTTTGAAAAAAATGAATAAAATATAAAATTCACATAAAAAAAATTAAATTTTTAATAATGAATTTTACTCTTTTTTAAAACGATTATGCGACGTTTATAGACTTTACGATTGTATATATAATTACTCTTTTGTTAGAGTTTTGCTTAAAAAAAAAAAAAAAAAATCAGGCTGGCAACTACGAATTAAATTGGTATGCGGTGTAAGGTTTCGGGATAACAGAGCTCATAAACTTAACATGCATGTCAATCTGACATGGCAGGACATGGCAGGACCATGCATGGATTAAATTTGTCAGAGATCTAGTGGACGCAGTTAAAACCCAAAAAAAATGTAGGTTTGAATAATGGAGAGGGATAAGGCAAATGGCACGTTGGGTAGGTGAAGTAATTTATGTTAGAAGTTAATGTTACAAGGCTATAATAGGTTATGCAATTAATGGCTTGTCATACAGTACATATTTTACCCAACAACGGCTTGGAAAAAAAAAACCTTAAATTATACGAGTACTGACGACGAATGGAAAAAAAAAATATTTTCCATCCTACAACTAATTAACAAAACATTTTACTTTTGCACAAAATACTACTAAAACTTACACACTTTACATTTTTAAATTAGCAAAAAGTTGTAATTAATATGTAGTACTCTCCATGAAATTATTTGAGTGTCAAAATTATATATTTCACATCACATGATGATCATGTTCTTACTTAGTACTCTTTTTTTTTTTTTTTTATCAACTTCAATGGTTAAAATTAGATAATAAGGCTATTTTTCCATTTTTAATAATTAAAGGGATGTAGTATATTAAATTTAATAATGATCAAAGTGTAAAAAAAAAATTGTTGGTAGAAAGTGTGTTTTCAGTGATCAAAAGTTCTTAACAATCGGATGATGCCATGTGTACAGTCCTTTTCTTAGAGATAAAGGGGGAAAAAAATAGTTTGTGATTTGAGATCATGTGTTGATGATCATTTCTCACATGTATCCTCTATAATTAATAGGTATGCATGTAATATGGACAGTACATGCTTGCATGCTTAATTTTATTTTATTTCTTATCCATAAATATCACTAGCGCCAGTCTAGAAGCAATATTCCCACCACTTTCGAGCAATTTGGTTCACACAAAGCTGGGGCATTGCTATCGCGTATATATTAATTCATGATCCCTCGATTGTTTGTGGTTGGGATAAAAAACTACGTAGTCCTTATGGAGAGGCGATCAATTTTTTCTAAAAGTTAAATACAAAATTCTTGTTACAAGAGGCCGGATTGAGAATTATATAGTGATTCTATCCCGAACAAAAGCAGCACTCCTAACCATGCATGCATTAGAATGTCCTAGCACGTGGAATAATGAACAACATTATACTAAAATTAAGGACATTTACTAGATGTTGTCACTGCCATGCAACACAAATACGTCATAATGTGATCTTCAATGACCTCTCTTCATATATGGTTCATTTACAAAATAATAATGTTAAATATAGGCATAGATTGTGTACGTTCTTCACACTTTTTTTGAAAAAAAATATGGTTCACCATTAAAAAAATAACTTTTCATGTGAGTCTTAGACTTACCTACCTTTTCAAATAGAGTGCACAGAGTTTGTATGTTCTAAGACTGTAAATACCATTTTTTTTTATATAAAATCTATGAAAGTGTCATCTTTATACACAATCTTGCTAGCTAGTCCGCCTTCTGCAATATTATGAGAAGTGTAAAGGATAAAATATAACTGGCCCATAGTGTTTCCTAGGCCCAGCCCAAATGAGGGAGGGGGGACTCATCAGGAAGGAAGAAATAGAGTGTAAGGAAAGATGGTGATATGACATAAAGCAAATGAGACAAGAGATAAAAGGCATGGACATATATGACTTCAGGGACTTTTTAGGCCAGACTTCTCATGGAAGGCTTCTTCAACCTCACGACAGGAGCTCCAACAATGAGATCTCTACAATAAGATAGTTTTCTGATATCTATTGTACAATGAGGATACGAGGCAATGAGAGACTGTAAAATAATCATATTATAGTAGACTATCTCCTCCCAAACCCCTTGGATATAGGTCTAGTGTCGAACCACGTAAATCTGTGTATTCATTTTTCTTTATTTTTTCTGCATTTATTTACTGCTCACTGACATGGATGTATGCGCGGACACCGTAAATCCGTACTGAACCACTGCCGAAAGGCTCCACACAACATCGATCGAGGCCCGAACAACCTCAACGGGGTCGTGAATTTATCTTTCTTCCATTTCGGACTCTTGTGCTATTTTTAGACATTAGCAATAAATATTTATATTTCAAACACTTCTTGTGATCCCACGACCCCTGTAATTGACTAATCTTCTTGTAACTCCCTCGTTTAGTAAAGTAATCCCATCATCTGTCCCATTTTTTAATCATGGAATTCTCATCTTGCTTTAGAAAAGAGAGGGTAAGTATAATTGGTGTTCATATTAACTTCCCCTACAAAGACTATAGTCGTCTCTATGCAGCGGGGGAAAGATCGATCTCTTATGTGAGAGAGAGGGAGAGAGAGAGCAAGCCCTTGAATTAAATGGGGCTCTCAACTTAGGAGTTCATTTGCCCTGTTGGTTTGTCACCCTTCAAGGCCCAAAGCTTAGGTAGGCACAAAAATCGATCACATGTTGCAGACAGCCGACAGGCCTAGCTCAGTGAATCAAACTCGTGTTGTTTCTTTCAGCCCATTCTTGCTTTCTTATTGGGACCTCTTGTGTCTGTACATTTCACCAAGCACGTTTCAATTTTGTGATTTATTTTTAGAAAAAGCCTACTCTGCTATCTTTATGTTATCGCTCAAGTGTACTGTTCGGAAATTTTTATTATTTTATTATTTAATAATTAAAAAAATAATTTTAAATATATTGATATATTTTTTTATTTTTTTAAAATATTTAAATATATTTAAAAATTATGAAAAGAAAATAAAAAATAAAAACTCAAAAAATACTGTACAGTCAAATCAAGCAGGCTACTACGCAGCCCGACTCTTATTTTTAACTGATTTGAGGAATGATATGCATGTCTATAGTCAGAAGGGTGGGAATTCGGACCATGACTGAGCAATGTAAACGGTTTAGTCCTATTATTAGAATATTTTGGATACCAACGTACTCCATCAACTTTTTTTATGCAGAGAGGGAATTTAGATGCAACTATTAAATGCATATCCTACCTCTTTTGTGTTTTTGATCGTCCATCTTTGCCTCAGTAGTCTTTTCCAAAGCACATTTTGATCATCTTTCTCATAATTAATTAGAAAGAATAAGCCAATTCCAAAACCGATACCAATCACCCAATTTAGTAGGAGATTAAAATATGGATTAAGATATCTAGATTCCTATTCAAATTTATAATGCAGTCTAAATATATTATCTATCTGATTAATTCATATTGGGACGGATATAAAATCCGGATACCCATCCCGGATTTTTCAAACTCTAGACAGGATCAAACAAAATAAATCGGTACCAATGCATAACCTTATTCTGTTTCACTCTTTCATACGACTGTATGGAATTTCATGAAGTACTGACTACTAGGGAGCATGAAATGTATGGAGAAAAGCATGTTTAACAAAAAGAGCTAAAGTTATTTATTGAAAGAAAAAGTCTATTTGCATACGGGAGGAGTAACCCCTGCATACACAGGCCTCCATGTGGACATGAAATGCTGCGTTATTAAAAAACTTTGTTCATCTACCAAAACGTGGAGGAGTAACTGCGTTATTCTAGAGTTTTTCATTTACCAAAACAGCTAGCACCTCTCGATCCTTACGAAAAATATAAAAAATGTTCCAACTTCTTATCCTCTATGGCCTTCAATGTCTTTATCGATCCCATCCTTCAAAACCTCGATGGGGTCCTCCAAATCAGACATTTTTTAGATCGGACTCTCTCTATAACAACCAACTTTTGATGGGTTCCTTGTGAAATCTCGTTCTTTGGCAGTTAACGCCAAAGCGGCTATGGATAAGACTATCTATGATTTCACTGTCAAAATAAATGTTTCAGAGAAGAACTCCTTAATTTTCGTCTTGTTTAAATGTAAACTTTTTTGGAAATTGTGGGAGCCTTGCAGGTTCTAGGTTTGCAAAAACGGAAGGAACCCATTTCGTTCTGAACAACAAGTCCTTGTACCCATAGGTTTTTTTTTTTTATCCTTTTAGACTTTATCCAAATAGTGTTGTAAAATGAAAGAACAAGGCAATCACTCATACAATAACTACCCAAAAAATCATTTTCAAAACAACAGCTTTTATTTAGGATGGATTTGATTTGCTTTTAAGACCGATTTGGGTGCTGGCTGGGACGAAGAGAGTTGCTAACTCTGTTTCACAAAAAGGTGGATCTCCTCCTAGTGACAGGTTAGACAATTCATCAAAGTTTTTTCTTTCTATATCTCTCAATCTCTCCATGTTTGTTAGCAAAGAAAAGCTAGGGAAAAAGTTAAAATCATCTTATTTGGTTTCGCTCTCCAATTCCAAAAAATAAAAAACTTGCAGTCAGTCAGATGAGTTAGACCATATTTATTTGTGATATCTATTTGGTTTTTTTTAATTTATTTATTTAAATAATATCGACTGATGTGGCAATTAACCACGTCAGCCGATTTCGCAACAGGTACCCAACGTCGATACCCAATACCGAGTACATATAGCAGAATTGTTATTGAAAAGAATATCTCATAATTAAAAATGTTTTTATTTTTATGTTTTAAATTTCTCTAATTTAATTTCATTCTTTTTGTAAAATTTAATCAATCAGTCTTTTTGACATTTGGATTGAAATTCAGAAAGAAAAGCTTTTGAAAAATTCTTATTTATTTACTTTTTTTCTGAGAAAAAATAAAACAACGAGTAAAACAAGTACGACGCCGCCCTACAGCCCAAAACGACGGAAAGACCTGCAAGTTTGTTTCCGTTTTAGGCGTTTCTTCTCTCTGTAAACCTCAACACTGGCGTCTCTCTCCCGCCATTAACCTCATCCACTTCCTCTCTAATCCCTAACCCTAATACCGATTCATTACTTGTAATCTTGGATCCCATTTTTTGTTTCAAGAACAGAATTGATCATCTTGATGTTATGCTAGTATATCCGAAATGCCACTTCATCTCCGTTCACGACCGTCCGATCAGATCGCCTTGGAACCCTAATTTCCGATCCAGTTCACAATGTCTTGGGGATTGGGCTGGAAGCGATCCTCTGAGATCTTCCACCTCAGGCTGAATTACGGTAATGAAGAGCCCGGGGAGACGTCTGGTCGTACGTCGTCGGCATCTTCGTCGAGCTCGTCTTCGTCGTCTCTGGCGTCGATCGTATCTCAGGACCAGGAGTTGGGCTTTCGGATCGAATTGGATTGGTCTGCCGGGGACGACGAGGATCAAGTGGTTTTGAGGCTCCAGTCGCAGCTCATGGTGGCGTTGCCGATGCCGCAGGACATGGTGGAGGTGGAGCTGAGGCCCCAGGAGGCGGAGACGGAGGCGTTGGAAAATGTATGCTTGGAGATGAGGGTGGTGAAGCGGAGAGAGCCTCTGCGGGTCGTGACGATGACCAAGTCCGCCGGGTCGGGCCAGCAGAGCGATGGGACCGGAGTATTGACGCGCTTGCTAAGGTCGAATCTCGCCCCGCAGACTCCGGGGGTGGCCGACAGTGTCTCCTGCGGCGAGCATTGGAAGAGCGTCACTGTGCTCAGTCTGTGCGGCTGCAGCTTGTCGGTGAGCCTTTATTTTTTTCCTCTAGAATTGTCTAGAATACTGCTTTTTCATAAGCGGGAGGATGGGTCTTCGTTCTTCTTTTTATGTCTCTCATCATTGATTGTACTTCATAATTCATATGATTCAATATCTTTTCTTTTTTTTTGGGCGTAAGAAAAAATCTGGCTTCCTATCAACTGGGCTACACGAGCTATGATAAGGCAAAGCCAACACACTTTGTGAAATGTAATTTTTTTTCTAGGCAGTTTTCTTTGATATGATACTTTGAAATGCGTGGAAGGCGGAGTTTTTTAAGATGACAGAATAACAGAATCTATTATTTCCCTCTTTTAGTGAATTGGAATATGGCCGTGGTGCAAGAGGGAATATGTGGTCTCAAGTAGAGAATGGGATTCCATAGTTCTTCCAACTTCCTGTTTTTTTTTTAATAGTTAATCAAGAAATTTAATTCATAGGAAAAGGAGGCATAGCCAAGTTCCTGTTTAATAGTTGAACTTTGGCGAAGATGTAATTGGCAGGTGCTAGATATTGTCTTGCTCTACAGTTATTGAACAATGTTTCCATTCTAACTAATATCAATAATTAAATGTGCTGCTAGTAATTGTAGCTGAATAAAACACTGACTCATCTTTTAGAGAAGTATATGTTCAAACTTTTTTTGTTTTTGTTTTTTTGTTTTTATAGGTAAAAGAGGTTTTATTGATCCACGTGAATAGGCAAAGCCCGAGTACACAGGAAGTATATAGGAAAGAGCCTAATTACAAAATTAAGTACTATGGAGAGTAGCATAGAAGTCATTAAGACTCGTTCCATTCAATATAATAGAAGAAGCCCAAAGCAACAATGTATGAAAGAAAAAAGCCCTAAAACCATCCGAAGAGCGTTCCCTATTCTCGAAACAGCGGCTATTTCTTTCGGTCCAAATGCACCACATTAAACATAAAGGCACCATCTTCCATATAGCGATCTGACGATTGCCCCTAATCCCTCGCCAACAAGACAATAAGTCTATCATCCTCCTGGGCATAGCCCATGTGATGCCGAGCCTAGAGAGAATTTCATCCCATAATACCTAAACTACTTTGCAATGAAGAAGATGGCGATCCGCTGATTCACTGTTGTGTTTGCACATGAAGCACTAATTCATTATGTAGAATCCACGCTTTCTTAACTTGTCTATAGTTAGAATTTTACCATGGGGAGCCAACCAACCGAAGAAAGCTACCTTGAGGGGGACATTGCTCCTCCAAATGTTCTTCCAAGGGAAAGCATTAAGAGTAGGAGTTGTTAGGGCCCTGTAGTGCGAGCAAACTGAAAATTTCTTGTTCCCTGTGCATGTCCAGAGTAATCTGTCCTCCCCTTAGTTTCAGCACATAACACGCTGTAAAAATCAGTGATGTCACCCACCTCCCAATCTTGGACAACTCTAGTGAATCTTGGTCACGGCCACCAATTTCTACCGAATCGGACCGGAACCGGTAAAACTGGATGTACCGGTTTAGGAGGGTAACTGGTGCGTAATCGGTTTTCGAAAATGCAAAACTGGTGCATACCAGTTCGGTCCTAAATTTTGTCCGAAATCAGACCGGACTGGACTGGTTACACTCCTAGTCACAACCTATGGAAGAGGAGCCTCGAGTAGCCACGTTGACAGATGGTACGCCAGGATCTTGAGAAGCAGCAAGCTGTTCAAGCCTCAGTTCATGAGTTAACAGATTTCCAAATAGTTCATCCAAGGACATAAGTTCTAATCTTGTGTTGATTGAAGTGATGAGAGAATCATAATCGGTTGGAAGACCAGCAAGAATAGGGGAAATGACTTGGTACTCACTAAGTTGATGACCAATGGTTGAGAGAATATCAACATGATTTTGTCTCAATGTTCTTCTTTCGTCTGTAAACCCTAACTAGATTTCTTCTCTTGTAACCTGTTTACTTGGGATTTTCTATTAATAAAATTTCGATGATTACCTATAAAAAAAAAAGAATATCAACATGATTTTTAGCTTTTTGAAAGTAGTCTTGAATAGGGAGATTTCCTTTCTTTAAGATGGCTAACTGGTATAGGGTGTGCATGATTCTAGCGCGAGAAGTTGATGAGTACATATTTTCTAAGGCAAGTCACAACTCTCGAGAGGTTTGCAGACCAAATATTTGTGTAAGAAGAGGTTCAACAAGAGAGGAAATGAGAGTGCTGAGTATGAGTTGATCTTGTTCAAACCAGAAATCATAGGCAGGACTAGGAGTGGGTTGAGAAGAAGATGAGGTGGGGGGAAGGAATTGAGGTGGCTGAGGTTTGCTGCTATCAAAATAGCCAAATAGCTTCTGGCCACGAAGATATGGTAGGAGCTGAGCTTTCCAAGAGAGGTAATTATCTCGATTTAGTTTGAGAGTGATTTGGTGAGTTGGGTTGATGGGAGGGGAAGAGAGAGAACCATCAGTTGACATGAGAGACGGTGGTCAAGAGGCTCTTGATACCATAAAGAAGTTTAGTTTGAATATGCTTCCCACAACAATATTTGGGAGCTGTACTTTGAATTTATAGAGTTGTGATTACAAAGGTTTGTTACAGAGATAGATTACATTTGAAATACAAATTTGAGTCATTCGATCTTATCATCAGTTCCCTTATCTTATTACTTATAAAAAAAAAAATCAGTTCCCTTATCTTCTCTGTTTTGAATGTCAGTTGCGGTGTCCTTTGAGATAACTTTGGGTTGTTTATCTTGAGATAAGTCCGCATCTTCATGTGTTTCAATACAGAGGTCAAACTCTATGTTTTCCTGGGACTTGGTTATTTGAGTTGAGCATATTTCTAAAAACAAAGAGTTGAGCATATTACTAACTATTTGTTGACAGGTATTCCCGGTAGAGATAAGTCGCTTGCCACATCTTGAGAAGCTATACCTTGATAACAACAAACTTACACTTCTGCCATCAGAGCTTGGTGAGCTGAAAAGTTTAAAAGCACTTAGGGTTGATTACAACATGCTGGCTTCAGTACCTGGTACGCGTGGAATTATGTTGTATATCTTTTATTGACTTGTTTAATTATGTAAATCTCCCCTTAGAACAAAAGAATTGACCTCATAGTGCATTTTTTGTTGGAATGTAAGCAGTAGAGCTAAGACAGTGCGTTGAACTAGTGGAACTATCGTTGGAACATAACAAGCTTGTTCGGCCACTCCTTGACTTCAGGTCATTTTATACAAAATCAGCACGATTCAGTTCACACTTTGTTCTACTTTCTGGTCTGAAAAAGTTGTAAAGTCTAGAACTTTTATCTGGGCTAATGTTCAATTATGTTACCTTTTCTTCTATGGTAGGGCAATGGCCGAGTTACGGGTTCTAAGGCTTTTTGGTAATCCTCTTGAATTCCTTCCTGAGATTTTGCCATTGCACAAACTTCGCCATTTGTCTCTTGCAAATATCAGGATTGTAGCAGATGAAAATTTAAGATCAGTGCATGTTCAAATAGAGGTATTAATGAATACAGCCCTAATGGAGGTCTTTTGGCTTTATCTTTCAAGTGTAGATAACGTATCAAATTGAACATATGTACCTTCTTTGTTAATTGCAGATGGAAAACGGTTCTTATTTTGTTGCATCTAGACATAAGCTAAGTGCCTTCTTCTCTCTTATATTCCGCTTTTCTTCTTGTCATCATCCTCTACTAGCATCGGCACTAGCAAAGATAATGCAAGACCAAGGAAACCGTGTAGTTGTTGGAAAAGATGAGAATGCAGTGCGGCAGCTTATAAGTATGATTAGTAGTGACAACCATCATGTGGTATGTTTTGGTAATTCTTGCAATTGCAACTAAAATTTCATTTGTTCATATTCTTCTTTTTGGCATGGTCTTAATAATTCTTACGTCTTTACAGGTTGAACAGGCATGCTCTGCTCTTTCATCTCTTGCTGCTGATGTTTCTGTTGCAATGCAGTTGATAAAAGCTGACATCATGCAACCCATTGAAACAGTGCTGAAATCTATCGGTCAGGAAGAAGTAATATCTGTATTGCAAGTTGTGGCAAAGTTAGCTTTTGCATCTGGCACTGTAGCTCAGAAGATGTTGAGTAAGGATGTATTGAAGTCGTTAAAATTGTTATGTGCCCATAAAAACCCTGAGGCAAGCTCTCTATTTACTTCTCATAATAGATTGGGTTTACTTGCTTGAATTCTATCTCATGATCAACTAATACTTGAGGTTTATCTTTAGATACAAAGGTTAGCTTTGTTAGCTGTTGGGAATTTGGCCTTCTGTTTGGAGAATCGCCGTATTCTGGTTACTTCTGAAAGTTTGCGGGAACTTCTCTTGCGCTTGACAGTTGCACCTGAATCACGTGTGAATAAAGCTGCAGCTCGTGCATTAGCAATTCTTGGTCTGTTTCTTGGATCTAATATGCTCTGTACCTTGCGATTTCTTCGCCTGTTCTTGCATCTATATCATCTCTGTTTTTTAGCTTGTTTAACCTGATAGGTGTGTTCATTTTGTGTCATTTCAGGGGAGAATGAAAATCTACGGCGCTCGATAAAAGGTAGACCAGTGGCAAAGCAAGGACTGCGCATACTCTCCATGGATGGAGGTGGCATGAAGGGTATGGCAACTGTACAGATCCTTAAAGAAATTGAGAAGGGAACTGGAAAGCGGATACACGAGATGTTTGACCTTATTTGTGGAACATCAACGGGTGGCATGCTAGCTGTTGCCCTTGGTATCAAGCTAATGACCTTGGAACAGTGTGAGGAAATATACAAAAATCTTGGTGAGTATGCTAAATTCAGAAAGTAGTACGTATAAAGTTTTTTCTTTTCAAGTTATTTATTTCATTCTGAATTTATGGAATATTAGGAATACTTGTTTATTTCATTTTGAATTTATGGAATCTTAGGAAAACTTGTCTTTGCTGATTCTGTGCCCAAGGACAATGAAGCTGCAACTTGGAGAGAAAAGTTGGATCAGCTTTATAAGAGTTCATCACAGAGTTTTAGAGTGGTTGTACATGGATCAAAAGTACGTGTTATTCTTCTCTCATTTGTGCTTTATTTGCTTGATATTTTCTTTCAATATGCCTTTTTATCTCACGAATATTATGATATTATTTTTATGTGGAGGCATGCATAGGTAAGAGTTCTTGAAAGAAAATTAATTATAATCTTGCCAACATTTTGTTTTTCATTTATCTTCAACTTTCAATGCAAATATGTTTTAAACCCCCAAAATAATTTTCATATAATCATATAGTAGAACTCGCCACTTTCACAAAAACCCAAAATAATCAAAACACTTCAACAAAAAACCAAAAAAGGAAAAAAAAAAAGGCATAACTTTTCTACTTTTAGTGGACCCCATGACTTTCACAAACTTCAAAAAACACACGTTTCACAAAACAATTATTCCAAACTTGTTTCAATGCGCCTCATCACTTTACAAACACAGAAACAAAACAACTCTCAAAATTCTCGAGATTTTTGTTAGGCAAACATGCTCAGTATCTTTCAGAATGCTTTGACTAGATTTTTCTTTTTCTTTTGGGGTGGGAAGGTGTAGGAGAATAGCCTTTAAATAAATAAAAATTATTTCTTTAAGTTGCTTACTCTAAATAATTTGCAGTGTTACAACTCTGATTATTTTTTCTTTAGTGAATCACATTGATTCTCCAGATTTTATAATTTTATTAGATGAATCAAATTCATTATTTGAAACAGTTCCACGTATTATATTTTAAAATTTATGTTTTTTTATGTTAAGTGTTTATATTACCCCCTAGACCTTCGAAAAAGACACCATAAAACTTTGTCTTGCAGCACAGTGCAGATCAGTTCCAGAGGTTGTTACAGGAAATGTGTGCTGATGATGATGGAGACCTTCTAATAGAGTCTGCAGTGAAAAACATTCCCAAAGTTTTTGTTGTAGCAACCTTAGTGAGTGTTGCACCGGCTCAGCCTTTCATTTTTCGTAATTATCAGGTATACTTAGAGTCCCTGTTTTATTCCATTTGGATCAATTATTACTTTAATATTGGCATTGTAGCTGGGAATTATGCTGCATCTGTAGGTGGCATCTAGCTGGGAATTTTTGGTAGTCTCTCTGAATCATCCCTTTTTTTTTTTTTTTTCCATCCTAAATTGCAGTACCCTGCTGGAACACTAGAGGTGCCTATCGCAATCTCTGAAAGTTCAGGAACTTCTATGCTAGTGTTGCCTGCTACGGATGCTCAAGTTGGCTATAAGCGCAGCGCTTTTATTGGAAGTTGTAAGCATGAAGTATGGCAAGCTATAAGAGCATCTTCTGCTGCTCCATATTATCTTGATGATTTCTCAGATGGTATTCTTTCCTTTTAATTGTTTTACTTTACTCATCTTTTGGCTATTGCCACCATTCCTTTCATGACTAGTGCGTTGGAGGTTTTCCCTCTTTATTGTCAATTTTCTTTTGATTGTGTCATTTTTTTCCTCCTAATTTCTGTAGATGTCCTACGCTGGCAAGATGGTGCAATAGTGGCAAATAATCCTACTATTTTTGCCATAAGAGAAGCACAACTTCTTTGGCCTGACACAAGAATTGACTGCTTAGTTTCCATTGGGTGTGGTTCTGTCCCCACAAAGGTAACTGCTCACTTTTTCTGCATTTTTTTGTTGCTTTTAAAAAAAAATAAGGGCAAGAGAAAATTTGTTATATTAGAACTCCATTCTTATTGAAGCTTTATTTTCATCTGCACCTAGCACATATAAAACACCTGAACATCATGGCCATTCCCCAATCAAAGTGCTTGAACTCTTAACACTCTTGATTTTTTAAATAAAAAACAAAAGAAAAAGGAAAAGATACAAGAGAAACCTTTCTAGGCGAGGACCGTTATACAATTATGCTATCTCAGAAGTACTATGCTTTTTAAAATATATTGTAGGAGTACTCCGTTTCTTTCATGTTCTGAGTAACAAAGAAATTGTTGATACTAGTTTATTCTGATCTTTAAATATTTAATATTGTCTCTAGCCTTCTGTGAGACTTGCTTTATATTATTAATTCATAAATCCCTGCTGTTGCAGGTGCGGAAAGGTGGTTGGCGTTATCTGGATACTGGACAAGTGTTGATTGAGAGTGCATGCTCTGTAGATCGGGTAGAGGAAGCTCTAAGTGCATTGCTGCCTATGCTCCCTGAAATACAGTATTTTCGGTTTAATCCTGGTACATTGTTTACGTTGGGATTCTGTATAAGTTCAAAGGGAGGGATGGGTTTGTAAATGGGCTAAACTTGCCTGGACGCCTCAGTTGGCTTGGTCATTATTGAATAAACCAAGCTCGAGCCATATCTGAGTCGGCTCATAGGGTTTGTGAGCCTCCATGAAATGATAATTATTTACCACTTGTGCTTCGGGGTTTGTTTTGGTAAGCTCACCATGCTGCCATGGTATTGCTGATTGCTTAAAATATTAATCCATTGAACTTGAATTTGCATGAAAAGACAAACAAGAAAAAACCCATGTTGGTGCTGTCTTTTACATCATCTGACTTCTCAGACTTTATAGAATATTTAGAGCTCGGCAGCTGAGATCGGATTCACTGTGATCCTTTTTGAGCATCTCTAACTTGTTTAATGAGAGGAGCCATAGAAGCTAGTGATTCTAGTTAGTGTATGGTGAGCCAACAGAGCTAGAATTTTATGGCTTTGAGCTTGAGCTCCCTTAATTTTGGCTGAGCTGAGCTCGAGCTGTCAAATATTCATGATCACCACTATGCAGCCTGTGCATGGATGTAAAAGATTTTCTTATTTGTTTTATTACTATCCTTGAATAGCCTTTTACTGAAATTTCTGATTCTCACATCGTTATTGGACTTGGTCTACCATCGCAGTTGATGAACGCTGTGATATGGAACTGGATGAGACTGATCCAGCTGTCTGGCTGAAGCTGGAAGCGGCAGTTGAGGAATACATCCAAACTAATTCTCAGGCCTTCAAGAATGTCTGTGAGAGACTACTTCTTCCTTACCAAAATGATGAGAGGTGGTCAGAGAGTTTGAGAGTTCAGCACTACCCCAAGGCAAAGGGGTCAGGTGTAGGTACTGGCACTACTATTTTTGTAGTTGGGTCAGTTGAAATTGATCTTTTTAGGAACTTTTTTCTCTGGAACTTAAGTTCTTATGGTCTTCTGCTGTGCTAGATGTGAATGGACCTTCTCTTGGTTGGAGGCGTAATGTACTCCTCGTTGAAGCTTCACACAGTCCGGATTCAAGAAGAACTGCGCACCATGCACGAGCACTAGAGTCATTTTGTTCCCGTACTGGAATACGGCTGTCCCTCATCCAAGGGATTTCAGGGTCTGTGAACACAGTGCCAGCAACAACATTCCCAACACCTTTTACATCACCTCTGTTCACTGGAAGCTTCCCATCGAGCCCACTTCTATACAGTCCTGATTTTGGCCCTCAGAGGGTTGGCCGAATTGATATGGTCCCACCTTTAAGCTTAGATGGTCAATCTGGAAAGGCAGCTGCATCGCCACCAAATTCTCCTTCTGGGCCTAGACAGCTTTCTTTACCTGTACAATCACTGCACAAGAAATTACAGAACTCGCCGCAAGTGGGCATAATACATTTGTCCCTTCAAAATGATTCTATTGGCTCAATTTTAAGGTAAATGAGCCCCTGTTACTTCAGTTGCAATTTTATGCAAGTTGATGTTGCTTCTGTCTATTATTCCTGACCTACTGGCTACTTGTTTCTTTAGTTGGCAGAATGATGTATTTGTGGTTGCTGAACCTGGAGAGCTAGCAGATAAATTTTTGCAAAGTGTTAAATTGAGCTTGTTTTCTATGATGCGGAGACGTCACAAAAAGGAGGCATCACTCCTTAGCAATATTTCAACTGTTTCTGATTTGGTTGCATTAAGACCATACTTCCAAATTGGAGGCATCGTCCACCGTTATGTAGGACGCCAAACCCAAGTATGTGTCCTTTAGGCCTCGTTTATATTCACAGCCCATCTCAATTCATCTCACTACTATTCACTACTATTCAGCAACTTTAACTCACAAATCTCATTACTATTCACAACCCATCTCAACTCATATTCGAATCCAAACGACACCTATGTTTTTCCCGATATTTTTTTTTAGAGAAATGTTTTAGCTACAAAGAGATTCCACATAAAGTAAATCCACAAACTAACGTGGCTTGATGTGGTACACTAGATTGTAAAACTACTTTTATTATGAAGTAGATCTAATGTATCATATGAAGCCATGTCAATTTTTGGGTTTGCTTTTGTAGGATCTCATTGCAGCTGTAGCACTTCTCTTTCTTTTATTGCTAGTAGGAAGTTATCAAATTATTGAATTTGGTCTAATCATTGTTTGATCTTTTTTGAAGGTCATGGAAGATGATCAAGAAATTGGGGCATATATGTTTCGTAGAACAGTCCCTTCTATGCATTTAACTCCCGATGATGTTCGTTGGATGGTATGTTCTTGGCTTTCACTCACATGTAAATAGTTTGCCCTTTTCTTCAAAATCTTGTTGAGCTCTCGAAGGTATTGTTCTTCTATTGATTGAAGCATCATGTACTTCTTGGCAAGCACTAATATGCAATACAAAGATGTTGATTTTAAGAATTAATTTATTCTTTTAACCCCTAGGGGTTGTCTCCAAGTGGAAAGGGCTAAAAAAAGGTGGTAAGGGCTTTGGTCTTGGTGGTATGCCCCTCTAGGTCTAAGGTTCGAACCTTTGAGTGCAAGCAATTTCTAGGGGTCACATCTCATTGTTGAAAAGCCGATGATTTTCCCGATCCATGTGATGGGGATGTGTTACATGGGTCTAGGGTTTAACTGGTTAAAAGATATGTTGTGTTTGCACGGTTTCTGGGATTCCTCGTGATAAAAAAAAATAATAATAAGTTTATTCTTTTCCATGTATGTTGTTTATAATCTTTCTGGGCACTCCCTTTTGCCAAGAGAAAGCATAGCTCCTTAGTAACTTGTTTGTTTTTACATATGAGATGAGATGAGATGAGTTGAGATAAAAGTTGAAAGTTGGTTAAAATATTGTTAGAAATATTTTTTTAATATTATTTTTGTTTTGGAATTTGAAAAAGTTAAATTATTAATTTTATTTTGTGTGGGAATTTGAGAAAGTTGTAATGATTAGATAAAATGAGTTGACAAGAGATGTGAAAACAAACGAGGACAATGTAGTAGGGCCAATGTTGCATTAATATTATCTTTTTGTTGATGTAGCTACTGATGCTTTTTCTTGAATACTTGTAGGTTGGAGCTTGGAGGGATAGGATCATAATTTGCACGGGGACATATGGGCTAAACCCAACGCTGATCAAGGCCTTTCTTGACTCTGGTGCCAAAGCTGTTTTATGTTCTTCAACTGAACCCCCTGAAATGCAGCTGACAAACTTTCATGGATCAGGTGAGTTCGATACTTATGAAAATGGGAAGTTTGAGATTGGAGAGGAAGAGGCAGAAGATGAAGAAGCTGAACCTGCCAGTCCAGTGAGTGATTGGGAAGATAGCGACCTGGAGAAAAGCGCGGACCATTTTACAGGTTTTCGGGATGAAGATGAGGATGAATTGTCACAGTTTGTCTGTGAATTATATGACTCATTGTTCCGGGATGGTAAGAGTGTAGATGTTGCTCTGCAACATGCTCTAGCCACACATCGAAGGTTAAGGTATTCATGCCATCTCCCCAGTATATAGCAGGTTGTTAAATAAACAGCATACATAAAAATCAAACTCGTAGTCAACAAAAAATAAATCAAGCAAAAATGAACACCGGCTTAGGGGAGCATATTTTAGAGGTATATAAGAAAATAAGAGAGAACATCCAATTTTGAGGCTTACTAAAAAAAAATTGTTGTTTGTAACTGATATCATGAACGTGAATATAGCTGTCTACATTTTGAATGGTACAGACATGGGTTTGAATTTCCCCAAGCGCTGTTCTTTATTTGACTCAATTTTATGTGAGAGAGAGAGAGAGCCTTTGATCTTTTTGTCTGTTGTCATTATTCGAGTGTTGCAATGTGATTTGATTTTAGAAGGAAAGAAATGGCTACAATAGTAATAATTGACTTATCTTCTCACAAATAAAAGTAGTTTTTTCAGGCTTGCAATTATGAATTTTGTCCATTGATGAAATATTCTCAAGTGCAGTGCCGAGAGGACCTGTAGCTGGTGCAAAAGCTTGTAAGCCATGTTCCTCGTACATTGGCTATTTGAAATAGAAGCTGTTAATATCAGAGAGTTAAAATCAGAGAATGAGAGTAATTGACCTGATGATGATACAAAATTGTGCGCTTACTTTAAGGATCCTAAAGCACATACCCAAGTCCCAATGGTTTCCTTTTGTCTTTAAATTGTCCCATTGAAATTGACTTTAAAATGCAAATCTGGCCTACTCAAAATGGGGTGTGTGTGTAAACATTCTTAAATTGAGATGATCAAGGCATTATCAATAAGTGGATGAATAAACCATTCAGCAAAATACTTTTTCAATAACTATACAACTCTATCAACTATGAAGAAAGTTATTATTTTTTAAAAGCAAAGAAAATCATTTATGTCGCTTCACTGCACTGAATGAGTTCCGATCAATTGCTAGTATGAGCACCTGCCACATAACGTGGTCTTTACTCAAACAACCACACAGTCCACTTTCCATATAATAGAAAAATAGACGCTCAAGATTGGAATAAAGGTATACAATTTGATACTAATAATCAAAAAGCAAAAGAATGAAATAAAGATATCAGCAGGACAGTGAAATGGGAAGGACAAGACGTTTAACCCAACAAAGATGATGACCGAAAAATCAAAAGCACGAGGTATTTCTATTTTGTCCATACATGATAGCTTTGGCAAGAGAGATAAAAATTCAGAAAACTTGCCGCGTCCGTACCAAAAAAAAAAGAAAGATCGATCCATCCTAAAGTAGTCAAAAGGGTTAAAGAATTTACCCGGAAAAAAGTCATGCTTTCATTGCAAACACAAGGAGGCTATGATGAAAATGTCCCTATTTAGAACTTCAATTATGCAAGATTTCATGCTGTCCACTTTGACATGAAAGCATTTGAATGAGTGCATGTTTGAGTGGCTAAAGTAGGATGCTCCAACAAAATTCAAAGCAATTCTCATTCTGATAAAGCCCCAGGCCCCAACTTTCTTCACCCACAAGCCTCTATAGTCTATAAACCATTGTTTTTAATTTCGTACCGTACCGGCCGGTACGGCCGAAATTTTTCGTTTCGGCCGTCCGGCCGGTACAGGTACTAGATATATACCGTACCGGCCAAAATACCGGCCGTTTCGGCCTAAATTTCGGCCTGTACCGGCCTATATTTCGTCCGGTACCGGCCGATATTTCGGCCTGTGTTTTTTTTTTTTCGTTTTTTCAAACTACAAGTTTATTTTTTGACCCCCAATTTTGGATTAGACTATTTATAATTTATATGTATGTATGTATTTATATATAATTTATTCATATATAAACTATTATTTTAGAATATAATTGTTATATATATTTATATATATAATTTATTCATATATCGACTATCCCGAAACGGTACACGAAACGGTACCGGTACCGAAATATTTCGTTCCAGTGTCTTGACCGGTACGCCATCCGGTACGGTATTCAAAACATTGCTATAAACCTTACAAAATGCAGTATAAGGCCCCCACCACTACCACCCAATTCCCTGAGAAAATGGCTGCAATTGCTCCAGTTGCAATAGGCACTCGAGGCACTGTAGGATCACTTGTCAGAAAGGAAATTGAATATTTCAGAAACCTCGAGATAGATCGATATGGAAGCTCCCGAAAGCCTCAACGGCAGATTGTGGACGTGGCTTCCACCAATGGTCATTCCAGGCCAAGTTTCTGGTTCTTGATTATGACATGGAGAAGGAAGAAGCGGATCAGAGGCACTAATGCAATCCTGCCAAGGATGTGCTCGGTTGTTGAAGTTGCTGAAAGCAATCGGCTGAACAGAATCCCCGGTTACAATTACACAATCCTCAAGAATGACTTGCATGTCTAGATGATGCTTCCTAAGCTTTTGTTCTATGGCTCAAACAATGTTTTTTGCCTTTGTTTATCTTTTCTTTTTTTTTCCTATGTTTTTAGTCCAGACCTTCTAGGATGATATCTCTCTCGTCAGTTCCACCTATGTTAAGTGCAATCTTTTTGAATGATGGTGTCAGAGTGAGCGTAAGGATCCATTAAGGACAGCTTTTTGAACATCATGCTGTTTCAGATGCTCCAAGGCTGATGGCTAAATCTGATAATAATCCTCAAAGATTGTGCTTTCTTGGAGTGGTATAGTACCAAATGCTGGAGTTTCTTGTTTTCTCTTGGAGATTGTGGTGTGCCTGCTGTGGAAACCAACAACTATCCTGGTAATTCTTATATGTATGAAAGCTTGCAATGACTCGAAAGCTTTAATTGCCCGCAATGTTACTGTGTCTGAAGTTCCCGCCAAGGATCAGCACATGAATCTTCCAACACAATGAAAAAGGATTGAATCAAATCAAGATTGCTAGATTCTATTGATATGGCATTCAGAGAGATTGTGAGCTATAGCAAAAAGCTGCCAAGTCTGTGAACCTCTCATCCCGTGCAGGAATGAATTTTTACTTATTTGATCTGTACTAGGACTGAAACTATTATAACTTATTTGATTCGTACAATGTTTTCATGTATCCAGAAAAGACAAACAGAAGTAGAGGTCTATTGCAGTTCCATTTTATTTTGCTGAATTCGAAGCACGTTCTCTCATCATTTATAGGCTTTGCTAGATTCTCAAGAGCGGTTACAATATATCACCCATCAAAGGTCAGGTGTTCGCATCCTAGTAGAGGCTTATTTTAATTCTGTCATGTTTTTAATGAATCCCTAGCACATTTCTCGGCTTGGATAGATACTCAAGAGCGGTTACAACATCACCAATCAAAGGTCTGGTGTCAGCTTCCTGTTGGAGACACATTGCAGCAACTGCAAGAGCTTGATAGAGGCCCTTTACAGGGTACCTTCCTCTTAGCAGAGGGTCGGCCATTAATATAAACTTTTTTCTGTCATTAAAAAGTGGCTGTGCCTGCAAGATGAAAATTAAGATTTTATTAAGTTGTTGTTCAACAACAAACTGCGTACCTAAAACATCTAACAAACTGCAAGGAACCTAACATTCTATTTGTCATTCGAGGAAAAAAAAAAAAAAAAAAAGAGAACAAAAAGGTCTAGAAGATGAATACTATACAGTCAGTCGATTGGGAGGAATTTTTTCCATCAGTTCATGTAAAGTAAGGATGACAGTGAAAGTGATAACCTATATATGTTCTAACCAGCCAGCGAGGAAAGAAGGTAGTTGTCTACGCAAGTAGATAAGTACTAAAAAGTTTTGTGGAGTCAAGTTCTGCTTATGAACATACCCAAGTCACAAGGTTCTGCTCCTCAGTTTGTCTTGCAGGATCAATAGATCTTCTACCTGTGATTAATTCCAGAAACACAACTCCAAAACTATAAACATCAGACTTTGTAGTCAGTTGACCTGTCGAAGCATACTCAGGTGCACAGTAACCATATGTCCCCATCACCCTTGTAGATACATGGTCCTTGCCTCCTGTTGGACCTATCTTAGCAAGTCCGAAATCAGAGAGCTTCGGCTTGAATTCCTCATCTAATAGTATGTTAGATGCTTTAAAGTCACGATAAATCACCGGTGGTTTGGAAAAGTCATGCAAGTATTCTAGTCCTTTAGCTGCTCCCTCAGCTATTCTCATCCTGGTGTACCAATCTAAAGGTTCTTCATCTGGAGATAAATCTGTGGAATTAGATAAATTAATTGGTATTGTTACACAAGATTGGTCATGAATCCATGAAGCCCACTGATTCAATTAAATGAATTAAAGCCATGCTTAGGAATACCTAGAAGGTGATTATCCAAAGACCCATTGGCCATGAATTCATAAACTAACATTCTTTGATCGCCATCTGCACAATATCCAACCAAGTTAACAAGATTTGGGTGATGAACCAGACTTAACATAAGAACCTCCGCAAAGAATTCTCTAGTTCCTTGCAATCCTTTTCTGTCGAGTTGCTTGACAGCCACAACCTGAACACAATAAATCAAAGCATGAAATTGCAGAAGTCATTTTGGGACGATGCAGTTGCATGCACAAGGATGGAAGTGTATGCCCGAGAGAGAGAGAGAGAGAGAGAGAGACCTTATCAATGCTCTCTATGTATCCTTTGTACACCCTCCCAAATCCACCTTCGCCCAACAGACTAACAGGATTGAAGTTGTCAGTTGAAGCAGCCAATTCATAAAACGTGAAAACCCGAGCAGAAATCTCTGCATGTCCGACGTTTAGTATCCCTTCAGCCAGACTCCTATACTTGCTGCTTCCTGCAAATAGATAAAAATGGGAATGCATGCAAGTGTAATCTTATCTGAATATATAGGATTCTTAAGCAGTACGATTCAAATCAATAATTCAGCCGAAACAACTCGAAGCAGCTGCAAGATCTAATGAAAGTACCATGTATTTAATTATTAGTTTCATCCAGAGAAAATTTGAAATAATCATTTTAAAATGCTTCTAATATCTGCAGTACGTAGAGAATTAATGTCCTGAGCACTCTTATTGGATTAATCAAAGTTAAAGGACAATTTTAATGAATGTAAGAGAAATTTAACTTTTGACTATTCTATTCATATAAATCTCTACATTGAAATAGCTATTTTTTCATTATATAATAATAAAATAATATAAGATGAATTTTGTTTTGATTATTTACATTAAATCTCCACATTAGATTATACATTTATTCATTATATGATAATGAATAACTAATAATTTTAAAAATATTTAATTTTTTTAATTATTAATTTATTTAATTTTATCATATTTTACTATTCTACTTATTATTTGTTAATTAATAATCATGTTCTTATTAAATTAATATATCACTAAGTCAAATAAATATATTAATTATGATAAAATATGTAATAGAAAGAAAGGGAGAGAGAAATAATTAATATAATATATATTTGATGTATCATGTATGTACAGTAATCTTCAAATTTGAAAAAACTTTTGAAAGTCACTGTAGCTAAATTCTAAATATTTGGAATTTGACTAATCTAATGTGAGAATATTTTACTCTTTAATAGCTAAATACTCATTGGATTTAACTTTTAGCTAATCCAATAAGAATGCTTTAAGAGCTAGGCAACATCTTTAATTGCTGCAATGATGTGTATATCTCTCTTTATATATATAAAGAGCCTATGAAACGGAATTTTCTTATTTTAACATAAATTTCTTGTTTTAACGGAATATGCTGGTTTTTATTAATTTTCCATCCGTTTGTAATAATTACAGAACACAGGAATACAATTGTATTTTCATTTACATTCTATTTATGACTACTTTTATGATTTCTGTTTATTTCTATTCCACTATTAATATATTTAAATATGTTAATAAAGTAGATTTATTATAATAATAATCATGGATTCAATTTCCAATTTGAAAATACGTTATAATAGGAAAACAGATTTATGTAGATTTGTCTTTTTGTATTCATTATAATAGGAAAGTATTATAATAATTTACAAATAGCCTATCTTTCAATAGTTTTTAAGATATATATTAGTAATAAAATAATAAGATATATGTACTTTATTTTTATTTTAATAAAATATATTAGTGCTTTGAACTGTACATACGTGCCTCAGGCACGTAACATCTTACTAGTATATATATATGTACGTAATATTTGTGTAACAAAGACTAAAAAGAATGTCCTAAAACATTATTAAAAGTCTTGGACAATACCTGATTTCATCGAGAAGTTGGCAACAACGGAGGCAAATGTGTGCGGGCCATTAGCATCATATCGATTGTTTCTCTTTTTCCAAGAAACTTCGGGTCGATGCGATGATCTGCAGCACGACACGCAGTCCATCTCCTGCAAACCCTTTTGATCTACAAACTCCTTCATAACTCCTCAGGAGCTGACTTCATTATCAAACCCGAACTGATACATGCACGTACACAATTAAAAGAGACATGAACACTCTGGATATTATACTTGCTCATGTTATGGCATTCGGAGAAACTGAAGACATTAATGTGGAAAAGGGAACATGTCTTTTGGGGTTTTGTCGGGAGACGATATAACAGTTTGGTTACTAGAGCCAATCTACTAGCTAAGTTCTGCTTAATTTAGTCTCTAGTGGTTTAGGCTGTTTTGGTAGAATAACCAACTATAACTATCTTTTTAAATATATATATATATATATATATACAAAAAAAAACCAATCTTTTGAACTTTCCTTCCTACAGTTGCCAGGGCCCAAGAGAGCTGAGAGCCCATGCTCATTTCAGCGATCTCGGGCCCGACATCGATATTCAGTTTTCGGGCTAGGCTCAGCTCTTAACTCAAACCCTGGCCTGGCCCGAAATCGGCTGCACCTCGTTCCTCCCGTCTTCAGATTTATTAAAGTAAGCTCAATAATGCCGGATACAAATTTTTATAACATTCATATTGGCTTGGTTAAGGTTGTGTTTGGATGTTGAAGTGAGTTGAGTTAAGTTGAGTTGAGATGATAAAATATTGTTAGAATATTATTTTTTAATATTATTATTATTTTAAAATTTGAAAAAGTAGAATTATTTATTATATTTTGTATTGAGATTTAAAAAAGTTGTAATGATGAATTGAGATGAGTTTGAGATCCAAACGAAGCCTAAATAAAAAAATTAATTAAAATTTATATAATTAATATCAAAAATATTTCACATTAAATTGGCTAAAATCTAAAATAAGATAGACTTCTGCTATAATAGTTGACCAAATATAAATAATCACAATTGATTTACTAAATATTAAAATACTAATTTCTCACTTCAAACAAAAATATTATTTGATTTGTAATTAAGAAATTTAGATAGATTTTTAGATTAGTTTAATCAAATATTTCTTATTATTAACATTAAATAACTTTTGAAAATATGATTTTTTTAATATTAATTTAATTATAATATAATTATTATTAATATTAATTTTTTAGAATTATAAAATATGATATAAATAAATTAAATAAAAAATTATTAATTTAAGAATATTTTATTATTATGTAGAGAGTAAATGACTAATCTAATATGGAAATTAAATTTAAATAGAATAAATAAATATAAAAAATGTGATATTAATTAAATTTAAAAGATACATTTAATCAAGTTAATGAGGATGTTCTAAATAAATAAATTTTATGTAAATTTTTAATAAAAAAGTGAACTCATTAATAAAATATAATTTTTTATATTTTTTAAGGTGTCGTTTACTTTTTTTTTTACAGCAGCTCAAGCTTGTCAAAGGTTGTACAGATCATTTCTAAATAAGTTTTCATCGTCTTTTTTTTTTTTTTTTGAACAAAATTAGTTTTCATCGTTAACTTCATACAAAATAGAACATTTACAAAAGGATCGTGCTACAGCCCCGCTGGGGGCTCCCGCTGGGGCTGTAGTGTATTTTTGTATGTGTTTTTTTTTAAGTTATTTTTTATATAATTTTTTTTAATATTTTTTAATATTTTTTAAAAAATAAAATAAATTTAGAATATTATTAAAAACACTTTCTTAATCAAGAAGTAAAAAAAAAAATATTAAAAAATACTTCCTTAATCACGAAGTAAAATAAAAAATTATATAAAATTTTTTATATTTTACTTCGTGATTAAGCAAGTATTATTTAATAATATTATAAATTTTTTTATTTTTTAAAAATATTTAAAATCATTAAAAACATCTACATAAAAAAAAGAATTAAAAAATACACATAAAAAAATACACTAGAGCTCCAGCGGGAGCTCCCAGCGGGAGCTCTAGCATTTTCCTTTACAAAATGGATAGTGCTACAGTCCCCGCTGGGGGCTCCCGCTGGGTGCTGTAGCATGTATTTGTTTGTGTTTTTTTTTTTAATTGTTTTTTATATAAATTTTTTTAATATTTTTTAATATTTTTAAAATATAAAATAAATATAAAATATTATTAAAAACACTTTCTTAATCAAGAAGTAAAAAAAAATTATTAAAAAATATTTCTTTAATTATTTACTTCTTGATTAAGAAAGTATTATTTAATAATATTATAAATTTTTTTATTTTTAAAAATATTAAAAATTATTAAAAACATCTATATAAAAAAAAAATTAAAAAATATACATATAAAATACACTAAAACTCCAACGGGAGCTCCCAGCGGGAGCCTCCAGCATTTTCCTTACAAAATTTGCCAAGTCAGCTACATAAACACGTGGCGTGTGGATTTTGTGGCAGTTGGACATATCGTAGGGACTGTAGGAAGTCACATTGCAGGTGGCATTGCTTCCCCCCTGCAAAACCCTAAAACGAGAAATGCTACTACAAACATGGTGGTTTTCAGGTCCTTCAAAGCCCTAATCAAAAACAACAAGAGATCCAGAACTTTCCTCACTGCTACCGCCGCATCCTCCACAATCCCGCTCCCGTATTTCCCTCTCTCGCACTCTCTCTCTCACCCTCTTTTTCGCTTGCCTTCTTCGACTCCCTCTCGCTTCCTCTCCCCTCTCTCCAAATGGATCACGCCCTTTCATGGCCCTCTCTTCCTTTCTTTCCCTCCCTGGAAGCTCTCCCAGTCCGCCACGCCTCTCTACCTCCAGGGCAACGCTGTCGTTTTGCGCAGGGTTCAGGCCCTCAACTTGAACCTCAATCTTCTCAGAAGCAGGACCGCTTTTCCCATCAAGTTGGGCCTCGGGTCCGCCTCGCCTGGGCAGGCCGTGTTGGATCGGGTCGAACCGTCCAAGGAGCATGCTGACGCTTTTGTGGAGAGTTTCGTGAACTTGCCGAATTTGATCTCCATGAGTCGGTTGCTATCCGGTCCAGTGCTTGGATGGTGCGTTTTTTTTTTTTAAGATCGTGAGTTAATTGTATATATAATATCACGATTTTAGTTTGTTAAGATCGTGAGTTAATTGGTTTATATATATATATATATATATATATATATATATATATAATATTTTAATATAACTCCAGCTTGTGTACTCAATCTTTTCCTTATCCTTAAAAATTTATATTTATACTTCTAATTGTATTGTACTGTAATTGTGATTTCCAATCTTTATGCAGGATGATCACGAATGAGTGGTATTCTGCGGCAATGGTGGGATTGGCTATCTCAGGGGCAACTGACTGGGTATGGCACGCCTCTTATTATTTGATGGAAGACAACCCCATGTTTCAAAAATAAGAGGTTAAATGCTTTTCGTTTTCTTCATCCATCATGCAGCTAGATGGATACGTGGCCAGGAAGATGAGAATTGATTCTGTAGTGGGTTCCTACCTTGATCCCCTCGCTGACAAGGTAAAATTCCAAGCCTCTTCTTCTGAGCTTGATGGTTTTGGCTGTTTGCTCCTTTAACCTTCCTTGTGGCTGAATATTGTCTATTTATTATTGCCTTCTTAATACAGGTTCTTATTGGATGTGTTGCTTTGGCAATGGTACATAAGGATCTTCTGCACCGTAAGTAATTTCGGAAATTCCCCAACCCCTCTTGCCCGGAAAAGAAAAAACACATTGCAGAAAAAAAAAGTAGTCAAAAGTGCCTGTATAAGCATATAGTCTTGCCCTTGCATTTGAACATGTTATATTAGGCTATGGCAACAATGTTGTCTTACTATGAAAAATGATTGGTTTTAATGAATGTCAGATGGCAGTATATATGTGCACTTATAATAAGACTGATTTGAATGCAAATATATCATATAAATGTTTTGGGGAAAATGAATCTTATTTGGTTTTTGGATTGTGAAGCTGGACTTGTTGGACTTGTGTTGCGAGATGTTTTTCTCATTGGTGGTGCAGTATATCAAAGAGGCAATAGCTTTGGTTGGGAGGTAATATAGCCTAACTTGAACTTTGTTATAGACTATAGTACTACTTCTATCACTCCACTTGACAGTCCTGTTAGTAATTTAGTTGAAATCTTAATGGGTGCTGTTTAATTTCTTCTTCATTTAGTGGAAAAGTTGGTTTGATTTCTTCAACCTTGATGGTTCCCATCCCCAAAAGGTCGAGCCTCTCTTTATTAGCAAGGTACGAATTGACTTTCATCAATCTAATTATGTGCTGGATGGGGTAGTAATAATATGATGTGTAAATTAGTTAGGTCAAAGGGGGTTTTATGATGATGATCTTTTTGAAATGGACAGTTAGACAACCGGTCACAAAATGGACAGTGAGACAACTATTCAAAAAATCTTTTTGAAATTGACAGTCAGACGGGAAATAGGTTATTCTGTGAAGTTCTATAACTTTTTTTTCCCATTCTTGGATGAATAATCTGCTTCTTTTTCTTTGTTATGAATGAAATATTTAGTAAAGTATGAAATGTCGTAAACCATTTTAAGAGATCACCAGTATGCTGGTGGCTTCATAGATTGGAGGAAAAGATAATTCGCAAAGTAGGCTAGGCTAATTTTGTTAAAGAGTTCGTCCAGGTTGCTTAACGAGTAGTCCCAATCATGACAGGTTAATACAGTGTTCCAGTTGGTTTTAGTGGCTGGAGCTCTTCTTCAACCTGAGTTTGGAACCGAAGATACTCAAACATATATCACGTATTTGAGGTAGTTCAGCCTCCATTCTGGCGCTCTGAATTTTGATTCTTTTGATAATCTGATAGCATTATGTCCATTTAATGTGATGCAGTTGGTTAGTGGCTTCAACAACAGTGGCTTCCACTGCAGCATATGGAGCGCAACACATGCGGAACAGATCTGCCATGATCAGTAGGAAATCTTAGTATGGATCTCTGCGTTGTAAAGAACTGATGAACACCCATCGAGTCTACAATATTTCAATGGGCAGCACCATTCAAAGATAGGACGAAGTAACGGTAGCTGCATTTGTGGGAGCTGGGAGTGTTTGGAGGGAGAGCTCAATTCTCATTGCCAACAAAGAAATTTTTGCGTGTAAATTATATACTCGCATTGGCAAATTTATGATAGAGTGATAATAAAAGATATAGGGTTTTCTTCTCTGTTGAGAAAGTTCTTAAAGACTTCAGAGCCCTGGAGTTTGAAAGAGTGTAAAAAGAAGTGCCTCAAGTTATTGCCATTTGACTCGGACCTGTACTTAAAAAAAAGGCAATTTCAAATTGTTTGATGACACGGACCACTACGATCAATCTGAACCTTTGATGATAAACCAGACGTCAGTTTCGAGTCTCTGAATCTTGCTGATGGGATGGTTCTTTTCAATGATTACGAGCAAATGAGTACAGTTCCCAAGCCACCGAGAATATCTCGGGATCAACTGAACGAGTGTCTGTCTGTTGCATTCCATCGTCTCAGCACTTGTGTTTTGAACTTTTAAGAAATGAAATCGGCTTCAATTCTCCTGCCATGATTGAAGCAGATTGCAGGCAATCCTTAAGCTGCTTGTTGATAGACAAGGCATATTTATTTGAAGCCAATTGCGTCAATGTGGTGTTAAATGAATTAAACGTTAATGTTAATTTTTGACTAGTTTTACTCGTCGATTCACATAATTGCATGTGCTCTTTCAGTAAGCTTTCGGACTTTACAATTTTCCTCGAGTATTGAGACCCAATTGAAAAGCAAAACAGGCGTAATCCTGATGCATGGAAAAGATATATATCCCCCTTATACTTAAAAGCGGCTATAAACATGAACATGAATGAACAGTGACACATTTTTCTTCCATTTGTGCCCTTTGTGTTTCAGTCTTATTATGGTTTTGTTATTGTTTTTGTCATTTACTATATGCATGTTCTGCATAACACCATCTCTGCATCTTCTTCTTCTTTTGGTCTTCTCTTCACTCGGTGGTACAGGGGACAGAGGCAGTAGCTAAGGGAGGTGGGCTTGGACATGGGCCGTGGCGATCTAAGGTAGCTGGTGGAGGCACGGGGATGGCTGGAGGCTGCAGCTTGAGAGATAGAGAATGGGAGAGGGACGTTGGGCTGGGCTGGAGCAGTGGTGGATCGGTGGCCTGACAGGGGGAGGCCCACAGTGCCTCGTGGTGGCGCTGCTAGAGACACAAATCACCACACAAATCACAAAATCATCACACAAGTTTATAAACAAATCACAAACAGGAGTCGTCGATTGGAGGAAATGAGGAAGTGGAGGGATCGTCGGCGAAGGACGAGGTTGCTGGTGGTGGTGCGGTGCCGTGGGGGTGGCTAACGGTGGCGCTACAGGGAGAAACCAGTGCATGTAGAGGAAGAGAGAGGGTTACGGGCTTTGGCCTGTTGCAGGGGGAGAGAGAGAGAGCTCTGTGGGGACGAGATCGGCATGGGGAAGGTCGTCGGTGGCTGAGCTTGGTGGTGGCGCTGTAGTGGCGGTCGGTGGCGCTGGGAGGAGCTGAGGAGAAGAAAGATCGAGAGGGAGAGGGGCGTGCGGCTGGAGGGAGGGAGGAGAGAGAGGGAAGAGGAAAAAATGAGAGGAAAAGTTAGGGTTTAGAACTTTAAGGCTTCGTTTGGTTGTCAAACTCCTCTCAACTCATCTCAATTCATCATTACAACTTTTTCAAATTCCAATACAAAATATAATAAATAATTCAACTTTTTCAAATCCCAAAATAATAATAATATTAAAAAATAATATTCTAATAATATTTTATCATCTTAACTCAACTCAACTCAACTCACTTCAACATCCAAACACAACCTAAATCTCAATCCTTCATCTTGAATCTCCATAATTGATCCAACATTGGAGGTTAAAACATTAAAAATAAATTAATTTAAAATAGATAATTAAAATATAATTTCAACTTTAATTTATAAAATACTAATATTTCATCATTAAATAAATGATAGAGTTTTGTTAAATATTTTTAAGAGAGTAAAATCATATAAATAATTAGAGTTTTTAATATAATTTAAATATCATAATATTTTTAATTAACTAAAATCATTTAGATAAAATGATTTTCTACCATTATAATATTTTTGGAGTTTCCAGAATAGAAGATACTTACTTTAATGATGAAAAAATATGAGAGCAATATAGAAATAAAAGACTATGTATTTTTTCAATGCTCCCTGGGTCATTGAGTAGTGTGATTGAATTTTACAATTCATATATTTTGCTAAGAAAACTATTGCTAGAATATCCAAAATCTTTTAATTTTCATATTACTCATATTACTGTAACATTTTGTTATAATTATAATTCTTGTTAAAATTTATTTTTCTGCTCCTATGCATTAAATTATTGACTAATTAATTTTATTTAAAAAATCATATTATTTTTACATTTCGTGGTACTATCGACGTGCGGTGGCGGCTGGCTAAGGAGAGGTGGCGTGAGGGAGAAATGGTGTTGCCGATCTTGGGTTTTGATGAAAGAAAATACTATGCTCACAGAACATGTATACCGAAATCCTTTACCAAGATTTTTTTAATTTTTAATTTTTTACTTAATGATTAAATAAGTATTTTTAAATGAATATGTGATTGTTTTTATTTTTAAAAAATATTTAAATAGTTTAAAAAATAGTGAAAAAAATTAAAAAAAAAAATTTGTAACGTTCAATAAAAAATTTTGGTAAAACTCTTCTGTGGACGTAGCAACGTCCAAAAAACAAAGTGACTCAAACAATGAACAACTAAAATTCATCAAAAGACGTAAGGTATTTCTTTTAGGTTTTCTTTGTTTGGTTGTTGGGTAAGAGAGTACAGGAGATAAAAGAAAGTATAAAATTTCTCAATTTCTTTGTTTTCTTTCAATAGCTCACCGATGACTGATTAAAGCATCCATCATGCATCGTCCAAAGTAAATGATAATGCAATAATTTTATCAACGAATTATAATATAAGTAATGTTGATCTATATAATTTAATTAAAGAAATATTAATAATAAAGAATAATAATATTTTATTATTATAGAGTATGTGATAGCTAATTTAATGTAGATTTCAGTTAATGAGTGATTGGCTGAAAGAAAAAAAAAATTAGTCAAATTTGTAACTTTTTTTATCTACTTGTAAAAATTTTGTGAATTAAAAAGGTATCTTATTAATGAGATAAAAATATAGAAAACATTCAATTGGACATACACATCTTATACTAGTATATATATATATATATATATATATATATATATATATATATACACGTTTGCTTAGTTTATGTTTTAATCTTTTTAAGAATTAACTTTTCATTAATAAGGACATAATTTTTAGGCTTAATTAATTAACAAAGTAATGTTTATGTCATATAAATTAACATCATAAGCTAAAGAAAAGCATTAATTGAAGTTATAACACGGTCTTATAAATAAACCTCATCCATAATCTTATGCAGTTATTTGAGATAATTGTATTCTAGGATGACGTTCGAGAATATTTAAAATATTTCTCTAATAATTATTTAAAATATTTCTCTATTAATTTATTATTTTGAATGTTATGATTTTTTAATTTTTTAATTGATTGAAATATTTATATATATATAATTTATTCTAAAATTTTTAAAATTAAAAAAATGCATAGGTTAAAAGTCTTTATTCCTTCTATTTCTCGATTTCAAGTGGCCAATTTGGTCTTTACAAGTCATTTTTTTGCATATTTGTTTTACGAAAAAAATGTATGGATTTATTTTTAAATGTTTGTTTTCAAGTTTTTTTTTTTTTTTTTACAAGCAACTGCCAACTATTTCTCTAATAATTATTTAAAATATTTCTCTATTAATTTCTTATTTTGAATGTTATGATTTTTTATTTTTTAATTGATTAAATATTTTTATATATATAATTTATCCTAAAATTTTTAAAATTTAAAAAATATAGGTTAAAAATCTTTCTTCCTTTTATTTGTAGGTTTCAAGAGGCCAATTTGGTCTATACAAGTCATTTTTTTACATGTTTGTTTTCTAAAAAAATGTCTGAATTTATTTTTGAATGTTTGTTTTCAAGTTTTTTTTTTTTTTTTTTCATGCAGTCGTTATTTTTTTACTTTATTCATTTCTACTTGCTATTTTTATCCAAATGCTTTTCTCAGTGCACAACTTTTTGTTGAGTAAAAATGACTTATAAAACTTTATTTTTGTAATACATGGAAGTGTCCCTTCCGGCTCTGATGTATAGAGAATACATTAAGACTTTGTTTAAATATTGAAATGAATTGAGTTGAGTAGAAATGATAAAATATTATTAATATTTTAAAATTTAAAATAATTGAATTATTTATTATATTTTGTATTAAAATTTAAAAAAATTATAATGATGAATTAGAATAAATTGAGTTGTGTTTATGTTCAATCATAATCCGAGTGACCACTCCAAAATCACATCCTGATCGTCCACTCCAATTGAAAAAACACAAACTAAAACCACATCAACCATTCGGTTTCATACAGAGAAAACACACGAATAGTGAATTCTATCCGTTCGATCGTCTAGAAACTCAACTCTTTCTCTCTATCTTACGGGAAGTGTGTCATATTTGCTCTAAACAGAGCCCTCTCTCTCTCTCTCTCTCTCTCTCTCTTTCCATTTCTCATCCCTCCCGATCTCCTGTGAAGCATTCTCGGAAGAGCCTCTCATTCTTCTTCGTCTTCTTGGTTTCAGAACCAAACTGTTTTCATAGCGTTTCATCGGTTTTTCTCTCGATTTTCCTTCCTTTTTTGTTCTCGTTGCAATTTGCCGTCGTTTTTTGGCAATGGAGTTTGTTGCGGGTCTGAAATGTGAGGTTCTGGCTGGTGAGATTGTGGAGAAAGATCCCACCAGACGATACGTACGGGTATGGATAATTTTAGGTTTTCAATTCAGCGTGTTTGTTTGCCGAGAAAATTAAAAGTCAAAGAGAAGTAATTTAATTATTAAGGATTTTCTGATTTACGTTGTTTCATTTTTTTTTCTTGTATGTTGTGTTTGGATGTAAATGAAGAAATAGGTGGTATTTTTTTTTTTCTTGTGATTCTGTGTATTTTTTTTTTTTAAACTGTCACTCCAATATTCGTTGTCTTTTTGTTTTGTTTGTTTTTTGTTTTAGTTATGGGTTCTGGAATCGGGATCTCTAGTTGTTCATTGATGGCTTTCTTCCCTCCGCGAGTGCCGTTGGTTCTTTGTTCTGTTTTTTCCTTTTTTTTTTGTATGTTCTGGGTTCTAGAATCTGGACCTCCACCAAGATAAGAAATTATAAAGTTTCTTCCTTCCAGCCTGTCACGTGTTGTGTTTGTAATTTTTTTTTGTGCTTGACGATTTATTTTTGATTTTGTGTTTTTGCTCATTCAGGGCCGTTTTGAATATCTTCGTGAAGTTCTCTGCAAGGAGAAGAGTTGTAAGCCTGGTAAAATCCAGCTATTTCTATTTTTACATGACGGTCTGTTTTGATTTTTTTTTACATGAATATTGGGGCTGAAGATATGAAAATTTGAACTTCCTAATTGCTAATCTGTTGTGATTTCCTCACCGTGAGTGTTAGCCATAATGGGGCTGTATCATGGTTATATTGATCTAAATTAGCTCACATAGGTTATATTGATCTAGGTTATATTGCTAATCATGTTCCAGCCAAATGATTAATATTTTCATGTAAATATTTATTGGTAGTATATCTAAATATTTGTAATTCAAATCTATGAAAATACAAATTAATTTTTCTTGGTTTGTTTATTTTCTTATGGATTTATTTTTCTTGGTTTGTATTGTATTGATTGTTTATTTTTTTCATGAAAAATTGCACTGAAGCTCTCCTCATTCTGAAATCAGTATGTTCCTTTCATTCTCATAATTTTTTCCTTGATGTTTGGAGAGTTTGTGATCCATACATTTCCAATATTTATATATATATATATATATATATACACTATACACACGCACACTCAGTTTTTACACACGCACACTCAATTTTTACAGTCAGTTTTACTTTTTCTTATCTAAAATTGAAAAAAGAAACACCAAAAACACAGACCCATGAGCATAAGCAAGTTCATAATCTCAAAATTAGATGTTTTGTTTTTCCCTATTAAATTAACTTCTACTTTAAGCACATACTGATATGGTAGTAAAAGGATCGCAGAACATAATTGTGATTTGTGATTTAATGTGCTTTGTGATTTGAACATAATTGATTTGAACAAAATTAGATGTTTTGTTTTTCCCAAGTCTTTCCCATTCTAATGTGCTTTGTGATTTGAACATAATTGATTTAAGATTTGAACGTTGAAGTAATGGTAGTATATCCAAGTATTTGTAATTCAAATCTGTTAAAATACAAATTATTTTTTCTGGGTTTGTTTATTTTCTTCATAATCTCAAAATTAGATGTTTTGTTTTTCCCTATTAAATTAACTTCTACTTTAAGCACATACTGATATGGTAGTAAAAGGATGGCAGAACATAATTGTGATTTGTGATTTAATGTGCTTTGTGATTTGAACATAATTGATTCGAACAAAATTAGATGTTTTGTTTTTCCCAAGTCTTTCCCATTCTAATGTGCTTTGTGATTTGAACATAATTGATTTAAGATTTGAACGTTGAAGTAATGGTAGTATATCCAAGTATTTGTAATTCAAATCTGTTAAAATACAAATTATTTTTTCTGGGTTTGTTTATTTTCTTATGGATTTAATTTTCTTGGTTTGTATTGTATTGATAGTTTATTTTTTTCATGAAAAATTGCACTGAAGCTCTCCTCATTCTGAAATCAGTATGTTCCTTTCATTCTCATCTTTTTTTCCTTGATGTTTGTTTTCTATTTTTATTTTGTTTTGCATGTTTGCTTTGGGTAGTTGGCTAGCTTTAGCACACTTTACTATGTATTCTTTTGTTTTTCACCGTCTAAAGACCCATGACTGCATGCAGTATACCCAAAACGGAAACTGACATTTGACAAAACACCAATGTGCCCACTGCCATTATATTTGGGCTAAACTATTAGGACCAATCAAGGTACTCTTGTATTGTAATTCAAATCTGTATATCTAAGTATTGAACGTTGTATCTGCCATTCAAATCTGCCATTATATCAGCATGGTTGCTTTGAATTAATTTTTTTAATTCTATGTGGTTCTCTTTCTTAAATTTCTTTGAAAGCACAAGCATGCCACTCAACAGTATGCACACATGGTTTTCTTTTTTTTCTCTAGGTTTATATCTGGTTGTTGGTATCCTTTATATGAACTATAAATGCAAAGCATAGCTAGAATATAGATATACTACAAACACACAAAAGCTAGTTAGACTTACAAACTATAAACACAAAACATAGTTACACGATAGATATACTATGAACACAAAAAAGGTGGTTAGCCTGACCTTTTAAATTTCTCCTCCAAAATTTTGCACCACTGCACTGCTTCACACCTAATTTGAGAGAAACACAGCAGAAAGATAAACTGAATATGCGGTGGACTTATTAATTTTCCTGTTTTTTATTAAGTTTTATGAGAGAAAACCAAGATGTTTACATAAGGCAGATAGATAAAGATACAAAAGATTACCTCAAACTCAGCGGAATTTGAATATGTAAATCTCAGGTAGCTTCCAACAGCAAAAAGATGAATACAAACTCAAGGAGAAACATGGAGAATTTCTTTGGCTGAGAAGACTGTGATGCTTTGTTATTCTTTAAATTTTATGCATCTGTATTTTATTTTAATATGTAACTGTTAATTGCAGATTTGAATCAGCAGAAGTAAATACAATGAATGTCACCATGGGCGTAAAAGACGTTTAATAAATGGACGTTTAATATTCTCATTTCTCATAATTTAAGAATTAATAAATAGACGTAAAAGACCCAATAAATGGGCATCAGATTTGACCAATAAAAGGACATCAAATATGAGAAAACGGCAAAATCAATAAATAGACGTAAAATAAATGTGCATCAAATTTGAGAATACAGTTGTTTAACGGAGGGGAATAATTTTTAACGGGAAAATAATGGAAAACGTTAAAACAAGGTTTTCCGTCTCATAGACGCTTTATATATATAGATAGATATATATATATATATTTGCCTATTACTTAAAAGCGTCTATATGTATACTGTTAATTACTGTTTATCAATAGTAATGAACAGTAAAGCATTTTTTTTTCTCGCATATATTATTACTGTTCATCAACAGTATGATGAACAATGTGAATGCCAATGTGCGACGTAATACTGCAATCGTGTGTAGGGAATGAGAGAGAGGAAGAAAAAAAAAGTGGGAAACAATATTGATTTTTGAGTTTTAAATGAACAATAAAGAAGCTGTTTTTTTTTTCTTCGCATGTTTTTTTCACATATCCTATTACTGTTTATTATATCATACACTAAAAATCAATTTTAATTTATAAAATACTAATTTTTCATCATTAAATAAATGATAAAATTTTACTGTACATTTTTAAGAGAAAAAAACTATCTAATTAATTTGAATTTTTAATATAATTTAAATTTCATAATAAATGATGAACATAAATAAATAATAATTTTATTCTTATACATTAGACTATTTTAATATTCGAAATTACACTTTATCTTTTTCTTCAATTTGACAGATGTGGCAAACGTACTTTTTTTTATCAATTAGAAAATCTTACGCCATACAGGATTTTACACAAGTACAACTAATTTCAAAGTAACCAAGCCCATTCTAGAGATCAGCGCAATCACTGAATCAAATAAATAGCAAAAACAGTAAAAAAAATATGAACTAATTAATTACTGTCGTCTGGCCGATCTGACGCTTCTGTCATTGCCGACCTTACCATACTAGGATGCCAATTAACCTTTTATATATGTGTGTGTATATATATCTCCTTATATTTAAAAGTGTGCATCGTCTGATGAATAGTAAGATGAATAATAATGAACAATGATAAACAGTATTCTTATTTTACGCTTATCTTCTTCGTCCATCTCTACATCCTCATAGCAATCCTCTTTACAAAATCACCACAAAATATCACAAAAATTATTACAAGAGAACTGCTACCGAAAAAGTAGTCCAAAAATATGTTCTGAATGTGTATTTCACTTATTTATTATTATTTTTTTCATGTATTTTTGTAATCATCATAAACATTTTTTAAAAAAATAAAAAATTCACAACATCATTAAAAAACAATTCCTTAATCACTAGGTAAAAAAAAAAGGTGAGAGAGGGAAAAAGAGAAAGCGAGACGAGAATGAATTTTTTTTAGATTTAAATCTAAGCCTTCATCATAACTCTCCAAATTTGATCAAATGGTAAAAATTTAAATACTGATTTAAATTAATTTAAAATAGATAATTAACATATAAATATCATATCATAAATAAATTATCAAATTTAATTTATAAAATACTAATATTTCGTCATTAAATAAATGATGAAATTTTGTTAAATATTTTTAAAAAAGTATAACTATATAAATAATTAGAGTTTTAACATAATTTAAATATGATAATATTCTTAATTAACTAAAGAGAACTACTACAACTAACGAAAAAATAATTCAAAAATATATCCTGAATGTATATTTTATTTGTTTTTTTTTTTTTTTTTTTCATATATTTTTTTAATCATCATAAATATATATAAAGCGATGCAAAAAAAGAAAGAAGCAGCGAGACTACCTATCCCTCTCATCCAACCGAGTAGTGATCTTAGATATAACATGGACACCTTTGTCGCGAGAGCCCACAAAGCACTAAGCTTAGAATGTCGCTTTCTTCTATGGGTCAGGGCCACTATAGGGATATGATCTTGTCAATACCAAAATATTGGACACTGAAATTTGCAGTGACAACCCAAATGTCTAGTTGGTGCCCAAGAATCCAATATTCGACATACAATCTCTGTACCCTACTGCCATTAAAATGCTGGCCCCAACAAATTCATGGCATATTATTATTACAAAAAGGTTCTTTCAATTTATCATATCCCTAGCCTTGGGATGACATCATCACGATATTGAATCTCCAGTGATGCATGAAATATTCAGCTCTATTTCTGATATTTCAATTCTAATCTCATATATCGAGAAGCAATCACGAAGGAACACTCGCTGGTCTTCCACTAAACTATCAAGCTTGAGATGTCTTGAGGTGATATTTGATCTCGAGTGGTGCGGGAAATATTCAGCACTCTATCTTAATTGCAGGCATATTACATTGAACGTTAATCAGGAGGAACAAGAAAGAATGGCAACTCCAGCTGCGTGATGCACCACGTTTGGAAAATACGATTGTAAGGCGTCATGCGCTAGTACTGCCTCGCGGCCAAGGATAACCATTCGATATAAACAGCGCAGGCACCATCAAGTGGCTGTTCAATTGAACCCGACGTACGTGAATCGAACACGCACCCTTCTAATCTAGAGTCAAACAAGCTACCATTGCGCCCCGGATCCAACTCGAATAGGCTTTATATTGAATTTTTTTAAAAGTAAAATCTATGATAAAAATTATATTTTCAACTCAATACATGATCTAGTTCAATTTATAAGATGTTTCTATGCAAATCAAATAATATCACATAAACATCATTAAAGATTGCAAAATAATTTATACACGAGAGACTCGTGTACGAAACAATATCCTTGAAAATAAGACTGACCAAAGGCCATATTATTTTTTTGTTTTTGTTTTTGAAACCAAAGGTCATATTATTAAAACCTAGTCAATATATTAAAAGTTTCAACGGTACATTTTTTTATAGCAAGAGGAGAGTATCATATTATCTATACTTAAAAGAATATTTTATAATTGATAAATTCTATTTTATAATCTTATAAAAACAAATGTTTAAATTAATGTAACTCAATGTGTGAAGTCATATCTACTTTATAATAAATAAATAAAATTACAATCCAAAGTAACACGTCAAACTAAATTAGTTAGTAAGCTTACTTTTATCATTTTTTTTAAACTAAAGCTTGGTTTGGTTTGCTGAGATTGGATATATATTTATCTCATCTTATATAATTATTATAATTTTTTTAAATTAAAATTATATTAAAAAATTATATTCTAATAATATTTTATTTAACTTTTAACTTTTTATTTTTATCTCATTTACGTAACCAAACAATTCCTAAATATGCCTGTTAGTAATTTTTCAAAAATTGGTTAGTTAGTCTCAAAGTCAAAGCCGCCAGATATACTGGTAATGGAATGGGAAGCACGGTTGTGAGATGATATATTTGACAATTAGATATTTGTTGATAATTTTGAGGATGGCAGATGCTACTACTGCCAGCATTTCGAACCTTGCTAGTTTCCACATTACGTTAACAAATAATAATATAAGGTCAAATGAATGAACGGTCTAATCATGAACTATGTGCAACGCAAATCAAAGGACGAGGATCGAGGAAAGGTGCGGCACGCGGACTCACAGAAGCCGGACAATGTTGGATTTTCATTCCTTCAAATGTGCGATTGTAAATTGCTTGCGTTGCCTTATATTACTGCTCTTCAACTAATATTCATTCTTTCTCCAAACTAGTGGTGTGCATGACAGCATGCACGTCTTACTTAATTGGGACTGAAATCCTACGACTTTTCTACAAATGATAAAGGAACAAGGACTCATGGGTCTATCTGTCGAGAACCTCCCTCAACTCTCAAGAATGCTCTTCAAATGTCACTTCCAATGATAAAAGACACGGATTGTCAAACGAAGAAAAGATCGTGCGTGCTTCCAGTCAGTCAAATGAGAGGATGCGGCACTTTTTACAAGCTCGTGCGCCGTGGGCGGAGCGGTAGTTGCTACTTAGCAAAGTAGATAAACCAAACTATATATATATATATGCCGACAATTAAGGTTAACATTTATAAATGTTGAACTTTTCATAAATGGATTCGGTATATGAAACAATGCATGCCGACTTGATCTTTTTGTGCCTGTGCATGCCTCCCTCAACGATTAAAATTTAAGACCCCCCAAATAAAGAGAGAGATCATTCCATTTTCTTCAACATTTAAATGCATCCGTGTGCTTAATTAATCTGCGTTTCTATTTTCAGTATTTTCTGATTGCATTATAATATATAATCTGTTAGTGTTATATGTTAAAATTATAGTTAAATATTATTATTCTTCTTCTTTGTTTGGAAAAATGCATCAATTTTTTCAACATTAAGTTATTAGATCTCGTTTAGTTACGCAGTTCAGATGATATAAGATGAGATGTTTTGTTGAAAATTAAATTGTTTATTATATTTTATATGAGAATTTAAAAAAATTATAATAATTATATAAAATAAAATAAGATAAGATAATTTAATTTTATATAACTAAATCAGCGATAACGTAATAGTTTGTACTTAATATATTTGCTGACTAATAAATAAGAATTAAGAAAAAAAAATTAAAAAGGAAGTTATTATGCATGGTGCATACATCGCCTAATCGATCTGACTCAATCATGAACATTGAAGAAACATACCACAGACCCCACACAACCGACTAACCGTCCAGGCAGCCACGTTATCCATTGAAGAAGCAGCTTCATGTCACCTTGCCGTCAAAATAGTACTTCCTCTTCCTAGTGCGGCCCTCTTTATTTGAGCTTGTGTTGAGTGTGGTCCCCAGTGGGGGAAAATCCTACCGCTTCTTCTCACTTGCAACACGTGAACGTTAAGTACTTCACGTAATTTGTGAATAGTAATAAATAATAATAAATAAATAATTTATAAATAATAATAAAGTAATCTCATATTACCTTATTAATTAAACATAAAAATCTCTATCTCGAATCGAGATCTCAAAACTAATTTAGACAAGGTACAGCAGTTAAAAATTAGTTTTTTCTTAAGTAAATCTTAATTTATTTATTTTTAAATTATGTACAAAATTTATATGTTTTAAAATTGTATAATTTATTTTTTAAAAATTATAAAAAATTTATTTAGATGTCTTATTTTTTTACATATCCAACACATCGTTGATGGGAAGCTTTTCACATCAATCATACTAAAAACTAATTAATGTTTTATTTTTTTTAATTATAATGAATTATATTATAAGTGATAGGTTTTATGTGTAGCACAATTCTTAAATTAATTATATTTATTCTCTTTTGCAATAAATAAATTTAACTCTAAACTCTGTCGTATTTCTGTCGCATTTGATTTTACATGGACAAATTATACTAGTGTTATAAACTTATAAATCCGTTAAATGTGTTAAGTATTTCATTTGAAAGAGAGTATAAATACGATAACATATGAAACGCGCGTTGAATCTGACTCGAAATGTTTATAGGTTTGAGTTGAGGTGAGAATAAATGATTTTTAAATGCTCTAATTGTATTTAATTAATCTAATTGTGAAAATATTTAAATGTAGTATTTAAAAAAGAATAATACTCGTATATCCTTTTATTTTGTTTTTCATTTTGACTATTTGTGTATTTATTTATTTATTAATTAATAAAATAATTATTAATGTATTGATATTTTTTTTATTTGTTAAAAAAAAAAAAGGATAAAAACAACTGCCTAGGCGAACACCACGCGAGAACAGACGATAAAAGGTGAGAAAAAGTACAAAATATTTCAAATAATCCAATGCTCGTTAACTGACATTTTGAATTAAATTATCTTAAATTTTAATAAAATGATATATATTAGGGACATGGGAGTTAATTATAGTGCACACCACGCTTCATGCTGCGTGTCTATTGCAATTGGGATTAGAATGTAGAGTAGGGGGTAGAGTTGTCCAAAAGGTACAAGTGGAATACGTATCTGCAAGAAAAAAGGCAATTACAAAATAATAAAAAAGGCTAAAACAGTTAAAACCCGTAATGTGGTACAAGTAGGAGTAGCACGATAAAAGTAGGCACGTCCCAGTAGAAGCTTAGGTGATAGCAACCAAACCAAATGGCCCCTCCGAAAGCCAATCCCCTGACCGTCTGGTAGAACCTTCCTCTCCCAAACCCTCTCTCTCTCTCTCTCTCTCTCTCTCAGTGGCTTTGAATTTTTGTTTGTGCGCGAGCAGTTTTTTCTCTTTTTTTTCGGCTCTCAGTTTCTGGGGCCTCTCTCAGACTACAATTGACTTTCTGTGTGGAAGCTCTTCTCGGAGGAGCTTCACGACCTGGGGCGGAATGGCGCGAATGCCACTAAGCTCGACGCCCATAGAGATTGGGGTGGTCGGAGCTCTTCTTTCCAGCTGGTGGGACCAGATCAACGACTCCACTAGGTGGCAGGACGGGATCTTCTACACTCTCTGCGCAGCTTACGCCCTCGTCTCCTCAGTTGCCCTGGTCCCCCCTCCTCTCTCTCTCTTTAACTAGTGCTTCCTCTGTACATGTGTATATGATATATTGGGATTTGAAAATGATAGATTGGGAACTGTTGTAAATGTCTCCTTTGTTCCATTTTCACTGTTAACAATCATTAGAAGTTGAGTGAGTGTGATAGTGACATTAGTGATGGGCTGTTACATGCGAAAACACTAGTTAGTAGTTGCATCTAGCACCATAGTTGTGAAATTCCTAAGTTGTTCTGACTTGATTGAACTTATTGTTGGACATATAATCATGGGTATTTTTCGGATTTTAATAGATCTTGTTGAATAACTTCATTTTCCAAATAGTTTCTGATTAATAGTCTAAATAGGTATCAGGTCATATTGGTTTATTCTTTTTCTAATTTCTTTTCTGTTGTTTTTTCAATTTATGCCCTTTTTCCGGAATATTTTGACTCCAATTGATTTGTTAAAGGAAAAAGATATGCTTCATTTCTATACTGAAAAGATAAGGAAACTTGTTTGAAGTTTTTAAGGGGAATCTCTGAAGTTGGGTATCTGTTTCGTGATGTGCAGATTCAATTAATAAGGATTGAGTTGAGAGTGCCTGAATATGGTTGGACAACGCAGAAAGTTTTCCATCTCATGAACTTCATTGTTAATGGAGGTGATATTGTCAAGGCTGGTGGCGTTGGGACTCTTTGATATACTTTTTCATTTGGATATAATTTACATTCTTTGATTATGCCTTTCTTATGTCGCAGTACGTGCAATTGTGTTTGGATTTCACACGCAAGTGTTTGTATTGCACCCAAAGGTTAGTTTGTCAAGTTACGAGAATTCCAGAACTCCAAAAGTATTTAAGCTAACCATGCTATGTGATGTGACACTTGCATTGGCTTTTGAGTTTTGTACAGTGATAGTTCCAGGACTTGAATGTGATCAGCTGATCTTTCTTATTTCTTTTCCACCATTCATCTTTCTGAATTGTAGAGCTCCACATAGTTTGAAAAGTATGAAGCAAACCAAAAGGAAATGACTAAAACTTATCTCCACTCTTAAGCATTATTAAACAAACAGATGCACGCTCTTTTCCCTTTTCTTTTCGGAAATACAAAGTTTGGGATCTTGTTTTACAAAGCTCAACCTCCTTCATAGTCTAAAGATGCTAGGTATCAAATTAAAAGACCTCTCATTTATATGAGAAAGTGTCACAAAGATGGAGCATCTCTGTTGTTTTTACTCTCAAAAAGATTTCATGATATAATGTAAGAACCTATAAAAGGAAAAAGATATGTAAGATGCACTCTTTTGTTGAGCCTTATGGGTAAAAATTAGCATTTAAAAAGGAATATATAAATATATATATATATATATATCAAACTTCAGAGAGTAAATAATGTTCTCTCCAAGTATCAAGTTTAGTCTACTGACATAGAGCTCCTGCATCTTGAACCAGGTTCTAGTTTCGGTCTTATTGGATCTTCCAGGTCTTCTATTTTTCTCTACATACACACTCCTTGTCCTTTTTTGGGCAGAGATATATCACCAGGCAAGTAAAATGTTCCTCATGCAAAAAAGGATTGTTGTTATCAGAATTTGTAAGGCCAGTTTTGCACTCCAGTCAGACGTAGACCTTTGGGGGTTTGGGGAATGTTAACCTTTTTGGTACTATTAACGGACAGGCAAGAAGTCTACCATCTGATAAGCTCAGGATTGTTTATATCTCAGTTAATGCTGGAGTTTATTTTATACAGGTACAGTTAATCTCTCACTTACTTATGCTGCATCAGTTGCTTTATAGATGTTCCAATTAGCTTGTCGATCTCTAGGATCTGCATCAGAAATGTGATCTTTTAGCATTTTACTCATTTTTTCATGTAATTCTTATGATGATAGTTATTTTTTCTTCTTTCTTAATTGTTTTCTCCCTTTTCTTTTTTCTTTTTTTTTTTTTTTTGGAGTACATTTTATTGGTACTTATTTTAGCAGGTTATGATTTTATTCAGACAGAAGGAATCATTTTACACTATCTCATACATGGGCCAACTTGCTAACCTTCCAATAATTCCTGTGTTGTTAATCTCATGGCAAAATAAAATATGTCTTTTCTCTTCTACAAAATCCAGCCTCCATTAATGGATCAAGAATGTCATAAAGAGCTCCTAAATTAAAAACATTTCCATCATTTCTGAAACCTTTGTCCAACTGCATCATACTCTTTACTTCTTTTGAAAGAAATAGCATAAACAGCCCCAAACAAGGCCCCCAAGGGCCACTACTGAAATATAATTTTACTTTCTGCTTTTAAGAAGGATTTAACCAAATTGAGGCTTTGGCATCAGGTTTGCATCTGGATATACATTTGGATCAATGACAACAACGTTGTTGAATTCATTGGAAAGATATTTATTGCAGGTTAGCCCTTGTATCCAATGATGCTGCAACTTTCTCATGGTCAATTTTTCTGGAGATTGACACTTCATTTGCCATCTAAAAAATAAGAAGGTTATTAGGTATCCCGGAATATGGAAGACGTGATAATTCTATCCTATCATAAAATGTCATGCCATTAAAATTGCCTACATAAGTACTAATTTTTTATGTCACGGCATCCCGTAATAGGATGAGAGTCCCACATCTCTGTACTCCGAGAGCACCTAATAATTACTCATAAAAAAATATACCAAACATTCTAAGTGTTGTTTCTTCCATTTAATCATTTTTGCTTATTATATCACATGTTTTTATTCCAGCCGTGTCAATTATAGCTGCATTAGGTTTCTTGCTATACGGAGGAAGGTGAGTGTTCACTGTTCAGCACCATGTTGATTTTATTTTTATATTTTTATAAGAGCATCATATTGATTTTTATAGTATTTACCATTCAGCACTTGTCACTTTTTCAATTCTTGCTACATGTTGGTATCTATATTTGGGGCTTTATTTCTGCGTTTTCTTCTTTTGGATTTACATATAAAATGTTTCCAGGTTATTTTTCATGTTGAGACGTTTTCCAATTGAATCAAAAGGAAGAAGGAAGAAGCTTCATGAGGCATGTGCCTTCGCTCTGTAGTTTGTCTGATGGGTTATAAACATAATTGCTAGAATTTTTTCCTGCGATAATTTCTCCTCTTTGCTTGTTTTCTTAGTGACATTATTTGGGGGAAACTGAACCTAACCAACTTCCATTTACAATGGGGTGATCTTATATTTTTGGATCTAGTATAGCATTAGCGACCGGATTGGATCTGAATGAACTTGAAATTGTCATTTTGGAATGTGTTTCCAGTTTTTTCATGTGCATTTGCATCTCTGTACTGTATAAGCAACAATAACAAGTGTTCTATAGCAATTCGAATTCAATATATCTGGTAGAACATATGCACTCTTACACTTAGAGAGAGAGAGAGAGAGGGGCTCTTATTATGTTTGCCCTATTGATACTGCCATAAGCATGGTAATAAGCAGGCTATGTGGAATGAAGTCTACATTTTTTCCCAGCATTGGACTCTACGAGGGTGTCTGTCCTGATGATCATCTTTATGTTGATTACTATATTTACGTTTTCTAAGTGTGTCTTATGATACAACCATTTAACAGGCATACATTTTGAAGAACTTTTGGCCCTATATTTCTGGTCATTTAGTAGACAGTAGATCCATTAGGTGATCACAAGTTTGAGACAACCTAATTGGACCACTTTTTATGATGGGATCAGTTTTGTATGTCCCTTTATATATTGCATGCTTTGGTTTGTTATAGCTATGCATATATGTTGCATTTCTGCTATTAGAAGGATATAGAACCATAGTCAGAAATCATGGCTATTAGATCTACACATCAGATGCATAAGAATAACTAAAAGCATATTTCATTATAATGAAATGTGTGAATCCTCATGAGCTTTTATTAGTTATATATCAACACTTTTTGTTGGCAAATGGATCTTTGTCGCTACAGCTGGCCAGCTTCTGTGTAACTTTCACTAAAATCTATGCCATAACATTGAAGATAAAAAAATTTCCTAAGTGCAAGATGCTGTTGCTTTATCAAAGTTTGTGTGATAAAGATTAAATTATCCAATTGGGGTGTGCTGTCTGGTCATACTTGCCACCAAAGTAAATCCTTTTAAGTTTCTACCATGCAACTTTCTTCAAATCCAAGGAAATTTAAACAGTAGATCAATGAAGATATCTTTGTAAAATCCTTTTCTTTCTAGGATTTTCCTGTTCTTTTCTCTTTCTCTCAATAGGTTTATCTGTTTTATATCCCTTGTGTACTTTGATTGTGCCTTTCTAATTTCCTTCGCCATTAATTGTTTTTATCAGTACTTTCTCTGGTTATTAATAAAACTTATCTTACTTATTAAAACAAGTCCTTCAATTCAAACTAGGTTTTATTAATGCAAATTGTTCTTTTTGTTTCAGGTTGGATCTGTTACAGCTATATGTTTCACCTGCTTTCTTATAAGATGCTTTGTCGTAAGTGCCAAACTATTTTTTGCACTACTTTTATTGAGGGCTTTGAAGCATATTTTAAATTCTAGTAGTGCTAGGAAAATTGCAACTCTTTCTGCCTCGCGCATTCATAGTATACCATAGTGTAGGCTGTGCATCATTAACACCCGTTATTATTTGAATCTTGGTCTAGTTATAAATCCAAACAGTTGCAAACTTGCAGTGGTAAATTTAATCTACAAAATATCATAAACAGAACTGAAATTTCAACTGACTGGATAAGAAATTATCTTATGAGCTGGCTTGGTGCATTTGATATCTTGAAACAATGTGCAGTTCTTTTTTCTTGACAAAATGAAAATCTGAATAGGTGCATCTACTGTATTTGTTTCAGATTATATTTGTACAGCACACAAGTAGCTTCTCTATTTTGATTTAATGACTACAAGGCGAGCTTTCATTTTTGTTCTCAACGATTGGAAATGGAGAACATATTTTTATAAATTCGCATAGCAGTTTATGTGAGGATGTTGGAGATGGATCGAGTAAAACAAGATATAATGTGAAATAGGCGAAGCAGAATTGGAGATCATGTGTATTAAAAATGAGAATCAACTTTTTGTTTTTTTGCCTATGATTGAGCCTGTAGGATGAGCTGAAGCTACATTTCACTGTTGATCTCCCAGGTTTAATCTGAAATTGAATTAACAATATGGTAGGGTGCGAGTGTAAGAGGATTTCTTGCTGATCTAGAATATTCATCCTATCAGCTCCTGAACTTTGATCTAAGCGCATATAAACTTGAGACATTCTACTTCGTAATTATTTGTCATAGTGAAAAGAAGACAGTCTCATGACCACAACTTTGTTTATGTGTTTTGAAACTTTTTTATTATCCTAAGCATACATCCGCCTCTAACTTAATTCACAAAATGCAGGTCATTTTATCTGCTTTTGATTCAGATGCATCACTTGATGTCTTGGATCATCCTATCTTAAACTTGATTTACTACATGGTATTCTACTAAGCTTGTTACTTGGAGATCTTATTCTGTCTCCCTTTCTGGTATTTTCACCTAAATTAAAAAAAAAAAAAAAAATTGTTTAAATTACAGTTGGTTGAAATCCTGCCTTCGGCTCTAGTCCTCTACATCCTGCGCAAGTTGCCTCCGAAGAGAATATCAGCCCAATACCACCCCATACGTTGACAGTGATGCACACGAGTGATTTTTTTTAGTGGGTTAGATCCTAGCGGAGTTGAGCAGGAGGAGAGCCAAGAAGAAAAGAAAATCCAGATGTAGTATTCTGGATGGCTCATGATGCAGCTATTCTTTTTTATGTTTTTTCATGTATATTTCTCAGCTGTTTGCAGCTTGCTGGTTGGGATTCATTTCTTCAATTCTGCTTGGATCATTTGAATTCAAGGCTGGTTAAAAGTGATGTTTGGTCCACAGATGGAAAAAGAGAAAGCTTTTTGTAATTCTGGTGTTGTAGGTCTCATTTTAGTATGTGGTTTAGCCTTTAATAATCATGGTGTTGTGGTGTGTGCTGAACGGTTATTCGAAACATATTTATTTGTTCCCTATATTTCATTTCACACGATAATTGTAGTTGACTTTTAGGCATTTAGTGTTGAAGCATTGTAAATTTGAATTTAATGCTTTTGAGTTGAGCCATGAATAAGGTTATTAGATTGAAATGTAATTTCTGTTTTGTTTAGTTATTGCCCGACTCTGGGCTTATGCTCTTATTTGGTGAGTTCACATGCCTTCAGTTTTGGATTATGCTTAAAAAATTTCTCAATTTCTTTTCTTTTTCTTTTTTTCTTTTGTTTTGTTTAATTCATTGGGAGTTTGTTGGGTGAGTTTCAGGCGTAGTTTGAATAGTGAGATGAGATGAGATGAGATGGTTTTAGATGAAAATTGAAAATTGAAAAAAATATTATTAGAATATTATTTTTAATATTATTATTATTTTAAGATTTAAAAAAATTGAATTGTTTATTATATTTTATGTGAAAATTTTAAAATTTTATAATGATGAAATAAGATGAGATGAAACATTTTCATTATCCAATCTCAAGTTCTCTAAACAAGGACAAGAAGTTCAACAAGTTGTACCGGTCGAGTCAATTAACACCCACTAGTCACTACCATATCTGTTTTTTTTTTTCTTTTAATTTTTTTTATTAATATTAATAATCTACCTTAGCAAAATATGGTCGGGATATGTTCTTGGTTCAAATCTCCCTATCTCACCCTCGAAACAAAGGGGAAAAAATAACGGGATGGTGCCATAACCCAACACCAATTGAAGGTTTGATCGATCAATCGTGACAATGAAGAGCAAGCTTCTGTATTCCTTCCACCACTGAACAGGTACAAGATCAGTGGGCATCACCATCATTTCTATTTCAAATTAAATCCGAGTATCTGAGATCGAACATGTATAATTCTCTAGATCAATCTAAATTTGTTTGTACAAGACGATGTCGGAATTCCCGTAAAGGATTGGGAAATCATCCGACCCATTTAGATTACAAGCTCCCTCCATCCCGTCTCCCCAAAAGGGCACAACCAAAACAAAACTTTGATGGTAGGAAAAGCATCAAGTAGGAAAAAGGAAAAAGCCAAAGAGTCCCTCATCTCTCCTCTCTTCACACTCGGTGTGTGTTCACAAATAGAGTTGTAATCGAGCTGAGCCGAGTCAATCCGATTTTTGGCTTGTTGAGCTTGGCTTGACTCAAATTACTCGAGTTTGAAATCGAGATTTTTTTTTTATTCTTTGTTCGAGTTCGACTCGATAAGCTAAACTTTCAACTCGAACTCGAGCTCAAATTGTTTATTTATTTTTTATTTTTTGAATAAGATTTAATAATTAATAAATTAAATAAATAAATAAAAGATCTAATATTGAATTTATATAACTAACAAGTAAAACCTCTATTGAATTAAAAAATTTATAAATAATTAATATCTAACTAATTGATATTTATCTAAAATAACAATATATTATATGCCATCATATATTATTAATACATACACTTAATAGCATATATTAATTTTATATATAGTTCTCACATACTAGTATATGAAATTATTAAATTCTATCGACTAATTATTATACAAATTATAAAATATACCTACGAAGTATATTCACTATACAGACATAAGTAATTAGATTATATATTATATATTATATATTTAATTATAAAAGTGTTATGCGCTAATACATATATCGCTAATACATATATATATACATAAGTGTATGTATATATTCTTCAATATATGAATGAATTTTAATCGAGTCGAACTAACGAGTCGACTCAAGCATAAACGAGCGAGCATTAACGAGTTTTAGCCAAGTCGAGTCGAATTTTATTGTGTATATGACATTTACAAATCGAGCAGATGTCTGCTTTCACGAACGAGCTTTTTTTTTTACGAGTTAAGTTCGATTCGAGTTTAACCGAACGAGTACCGAGCAGGCTATCAAATAGACTGGTTCATTTCACTACATAAATGTTTACATTCAAATTAAGCTTGTCTCCTAAGACAATTGTGGTGAAATGTGTGCTTACCCTACCCATACTGGAAAAACTTAGATCATTCAAATCCTCCAGCACGTAAAATAGCATAAAAAAGACGAATAAAAGGAGTGGAAAAGAAAATCAAACAAAGTATTGTGGTTTTCAACTTTTTTCCTCCCCCAGGAACAGACTGAAAGAACAACAACCAGAAACCAAATTCATATTTCCCATGACAACAGAAAAAAATTAAAAAGAAATGAAGACCGACTTGCAGAAAAAGAAATGAGATCAGTGTGACAAATCATAAAAGGAACAACAATTTTCTGAAATTTTAGTAAAACCTTTGATCATATGTTTGCTAAACCTTAAATTAAACAAATGCACAAGAAGCAATTAGCACATCAGCGTAAACTTTAATATATTACAGAACCAACAGCTTCCTGTTGATGGTTAACCGTTTCTGATGCCTGATGAGGGATAGCTACCATAAGTCCAGTTCTCAGTCTTGACTAACCTTGAAGAACATCCTCTGCAGGTGGTGGAGCAAAACGTACATTTCCAGGCCTTGCCACTACAACATGCTCATCTGCAAATAGTGCTTTAATAAACGATGGAGTTTTTAAGGGCCGACGATCTGTCATCCGTGGATACACATCTTCAAGAAAATAGTAGGCATGACCAGCAATCATTCCCTGAAAATGAAAAGGCAGAAAGTTTGACATGGAAGGGCCATAAAGGGGGTTGGGGGGTAAAGATGCAGATAAAGGCGGGCGATAAATAGGAGAGTCTACACATTAATGAAAGATTACAGTGGCAACACATCACAAGGCAACCATCTGGGTGGTACCATCCATCCCATACAAAATTCGTTTCTCTTCATCCAGCTAAGACTACTGCAGTAATTTTATACAAGGTTAATCCCAGCACGGGTCTAATTCTTTAATCTCTTGTATACTATTAGGATGAAAGGTGGCGTTGAGGATAGGATCTCATGGGCTTAGTCTAAGAAAATAAAGTTTACGTCAGAAATTTGTATCATATGTTGCAACTTGCGGGCTTCATTTTTGTGGAAGGGCATTTTGCAGAACAAAGCTCCATTATGGGTGACATTGTTAGCGTGGGCTGCTGCACTAGAGAATATACTAATTGCGGATACTCAGAGGCAAAAATTTTAGCGATGAATTGGTGTTTTGTGTTCAAGAAGAGAAGGGGAAAAGCTAATCATCTCTCGACAAACTACAAAGTAGCTAGAACAGTATGGACCTCGGTATTCTATATATGGTTCCTTCACGTGCAAGGTAGCACATGTGAAAAGAACACAATTCGTGGAACTTTGAAGAATGTGAGAAGACAAGGGATGAGCTTAGTACAGTGCTAATAACAATCTATGTCTGGGTCGGGTCATAATAACAACTTATGTCTGGGTTGGGTAATAATAGTTCTAACTTTTCTTCTTATTTAGATTTTATCTCTTGTTTTCCTTCGCCTCCTAAGTTTTCCCTCTTGTATGCATCTCATGTCCTTAGGTCTAGGCTTCTCCCATTATGTAAGGCATTCATTCAGGAGGAATAAAGAAATTACGGAACTAGATATGTGGTAGCTCAAGGTTTTGCTGGACGTTTCTAGCAGCCCTATCAATTTGATATTTCAACTTTGGTGCAGAGTCTCACCAGTAGATCCACCCAAGCGCTAGCACCAACAAGCACAGAGAATCCCAAAAGAACCTGCAGGAAAACAAGGAAATAGGCATTACAAACTTTATTAGGTGGGGAAAGATTAACTACAATGTAGAACCTTTGATCGCAATAACTTATGTCTCAGGTTCAATTTTGAATAATGAACAGAAAAATAAAATAAATAGCAATGATACCAATGTAATTATAAGTTCAAACAGGATACCAATCCAACAAGATAATACAGGCAATCATAAAAGGTCACTCACCCATGGTAGGTAAGCTGCTGTGAAAGTAAAAAGGCCCAAGAAACTCATATGTATGAAAGGATTTTGTTTACTCCACACATAGACCTGTAAAACAGGAAAGAGTAATGAGACTATTTGGCAAAGTATAATCCTTATGGCTTCATTCGAGACATGAATCACTAAACTTATTAAACCAGGAGAAATCTAGTCAAAGCAAAGGTAAGAATAACTTAGTTTAACTGACATTTAATGATTTTTTTTTTTTTGCTCTTCTCCATCATACTATGACTGCTAGATGGCATTGCCATTGAAAAAGAATTCGTAGTAATTGTAGGGAAAGTAGCAATAATATATCTAAAAAAAGAAAGAAACCAACCATCATGAATGTCAATGAATTGCTCAGGAATATAATTTTTGCAAACGACTCTGACAAGTAAGGTATCATGCCCCCGAGAAGAACAATTCCAGTTAAAACAGTGGCACCAAATAACAGCATGTAAAAGAAATCAGCTGTCCTTCCCCTGAACGAGTTCTCTTCAAGGAGCTTGCAGTATCGAGCGAGAAAGAACATGTGAAACATAAAGTCCAAGTCTGCAGTACCAAGTTTAAAATCATGTTTAAAATTACAGAAACTGGTGATTACTTGGCCTCAATCAGAATTCAAATAACCTACATAAATAATTATTGGAAGCATAGTCTTTGAGATACATCCATCAGGAGTATGGATGTTCTACTGTGCTAGATTCAGTAACACGAATGAATAGCGGAAAACAGAAACATAACTCTTGCTTAATAAACTATTGTATTAGTAATGGGGAAAGTCCAGAGGGTGCCTGATGGCAAGAAGCCATCATGTCAAAATGTGCAAGGGACTTTATTGTTTTATGAGTAAAAGAGACTATTTTATTTATTTTTAATAACTAATAAGAGATTTTATTAAGGCAAGTAAATAGGCATAGCCCAAGTACACAGGGAGTATACAAGCGGAAACACCTAAATACAAGCTAGGGACTTGGAGCTAGGAAATGCTAAAAGAAAATCATTTAGATTATCCCCATTCAATACAAGAACTTTAAGCCCCAAGACACAGTTTGAAAGAAAAACTCTCTAAATTCTCCCAACGAGTGTTCTCTATCATCAAAACATCGTTCATTCCTTTCCAGCCTTAGGCACCACATCAAACATAAAGGAATCATCTTCCAAATAGCAACAATGTGGTGACTACCCATAAATCCTTACCAACAAGCAAATAAATTTTATTTTTTGATAAGTAACAAGAGACTTTATTTCAACAGGCTAAGTGTTCGAATAGAATCTGTGCTGCCAATATAGGGTCGGCTAGATATTAAAAAAATAACAACCCAGGAAGATTGTCACTTTGCCTACAGACTCCCACTTAAGTGAAAAATAAATATATACATATTCAAAATTTTCTCAAGGAGAACCTGAAAAAAGGGGGAAAACATAGTTAGGATTAGAGACACCACAATCAACAAAACTTCTAAATTAACACGAGATTATCCCATATACAATCCAATGGACCAAAACCATCCAAACAAATGAAACTGACCAACTATATTCCACGACAATATGCCTCACATAGAGGACTGAATTAGCATATTCTTCTTAGGCCTTGAAATTTGTTTGAAAATAGCACATCAAACTACAATGACATTGCCCACCATGGTAATCAAACCGACTACTTGAGCAGCTGTGAGCATGAGTCCATGCAGAGAGAATGAGGAAAGAGCGAAAGATTAGAAGTGAATGCACACCACAGGCTTCTTACTTTATGTAACAACCATCACATGGTTTGCATTTGACTCAAGTTGCAAAAAACAACCACATCACAGACAACAACCATGGTATTTCACTAACATAACACGGAAAACAAGTTCAAGCAGAAAAACAAAAACAAAATCCCAAAGTTGTTGGGAGATAGCCCTCTGAACCATCCTATTTCCAATATTCTTCAAGATTTCTTCTCTTTCATACACTCTTGCAGCTTTGTCATCATCATGTCAAACTTTTATTGTAAACGTTAGAGAACAAAAGTACGAACTACTGAGAGGAAACATTGAAGCCGTGAAGACAAATTATGCTACGTTAAAATTAAAAATCAGAATCCCACTAAAGCAAATGTCACTGCCAATCAACATGAAACTTCCAAGAATGAAGCTGAAAAAAAATTTACCCATTTTCCGGAAGTACAAGAAATTGGTGACGAGACGCCAGAACTGATAGTGCTTGACCACTAGCAGAGGATTCAAGTACAGCTTATATGGTGATATAATCTGCAAAATTTTAACTTTGTGAATTAGTAACCGGTTACTTCACCTAGCACACTTCCAGCTCCCCTTCCTTAAATACTACCAGGACAACAGGAAAAAGAAAACAAAAATGATTGCAACTACCCAAGCAAAAATTGAGAAGGAAAAGCCAAAACTTTCCGAAACTACAAAAAATCCAATAACAATCAATCAAAGAATATAAACTCAGCAGCACTAGAAACGGATGGGTATCATTTACACCATCGCTAGTTAATCATTCAGATCACCCAAAGGCCAAAAGGCTACAAAATGAAAAATTGGCCACAATACAATTGAGAATTACTGATTTTAAAATAAAAACCGGTTGAAGACTAACCAAACCATACAACCCTATCAGCCCACAAAACAAAACCGACAAAGTTCAATATATAAATATATATATGTATATATATAAAAAACAAGATCCAAATAATTTCAGCACATTAAGCCCTTGACACCTTCCTAGAGCGATAAAGGTTTAAAGGAAAAGAGAAATGTACATACGTCAAGGGAGCAACCGACGGTGGTGACAACAACGGCTGTGAGATAGGAGCGGGTGATTACAGGCATCTGCTTGTACCATTCCTCGATTGCCTGAGCCATTCCAATATTTTCCGATCTCAATTTTCTTGTAACAACTTTTTCTACCAAGTTTTCTGCAATTCTGACTAGAACGTAATTAGCACTAAGGGGATTAGGAGCTTTGGGTTTTGGGAATCGGGTACAGAGCGGACGGGAGAGATGGATAAACTATTATTAATGAAGGACGACAAGAACAGGCGAATCTGCACGCGCGAATAGCCTGCTTTCGGAAGGCCCATTGCCTAACAGAAAATGGGCCTTATGCCTGTATGTGGACAACCCTCAGTGGCCCACGTGTGACCCAAGCATTCTCTCTCCCCTTATCCTTATCTCGAGTTTGTGGACAAGTTTATTAGGAAAGATTCTAGAATTAATCCATTCATCAATGAATTTTATTTTGCTTTTTAAAATAATTTATGTAGGTCTAGGCATGTAAGTTTGGTCCAGACAATTTGAAAAATATGAGATTCATCTTTTTTTATGGTGAATTTTTTTTTTAAGGAACTGGACTCACTTTAAACGTTCTAAATTTGTATATAACATTATTGATATAGTTTGATATGGTACGTCAGAATGTAAAATTATTTTTATTATAAAATAGATCTAACGAATTCTATGAAAGCACATCAATTTATAAATTTATTTTATATAATCTATTTGTGTCTATAACAATTCTTATTATTGAGGTTTAAACCCTCCTCCCCTATATATTGGAACTCTTTATCCATGCAAGATCCAGAACGAAATTTTTTCCAAAAGTTAAATCATAGGAGTGGAAGCCAGTTAAGAAAATAACTGCAAGCTCATTATGAAAGAGAGAAATCATACTAAGAATAAATAAAAAAAAACACAGAAATTTGGTGTAGAGATATAATCTCATATCACATAAAATGAAGGGGTAAAAACCATAGACAAGTCGTAGATATAAACCTCTATGAAGTTTGCCCCTCAACCCATCAGGTCTAGAGATAGCACACCTCGTAATGATTCAGGAAAGAGGTAGCCTAATTTAGAGGAACAATTAGGACAAGACCCACAAGCCACAGGCAGTAGGAGGAAAATAGAACAATTCACTTTGAGAAAAAAAAATAGTGCAATGTGTATTCACAGATACCTAACCATTTTTAGCTTGCATAAAATCAAGAATCATCTTAATTTTAAGAATCAACCAAATTAGTCTACTTACCTTATGTACAACTTTCTATACTTAATCTCTTATACATCTATTTATTTATAAAGTTGAATACAAATCAATATACAGTTTGAGCAAAATACTTCTCCCTCTTGTTTCTTAACATGATATCAGCCTAAATCGATCCATACACACTGCCCTATGGCCAACTCTTCCACCCCACCCATTCCCTCCCCTTATCTCCTTCATCCTTCAGATTCTCTAAGTTTAATCATCATCAATGGTCTCCTCACGTGCAACAACTACCCAAAATGGCAAAAAGCCATGACCAGAGCACTTAATGCCAAAAACAAACTTAGCTTTATTGATGACACCCTCAACCCCCCGATCCTACCACACCTGAATACACTCAATGGAACCAAACGAAGGATATGGTTATTACCTGGATCATCAACTCTATGAGCCCTTCCCTCGCTAATTCCCTTGAGTATCATATTGATCCCCGTGTTGTTTGGCTCGACCTCTCTTCTCGTTTCTGTCAAGGCAATAATGCCTGAATCTACCACCTTAAACGTGCTCTTTCCTCCCTACAACAAACCACATCCTCCTCAGCCTCAACGACTCCTTCGCCTTTCTTTGCACACAAATCTTGGCCATGAAGCCCCTTCCCCCAGTAAGCAAAGTTTTATCTATTTTATTTCAAGAAGAACAGCAGAGGCTGCTCAACCTTCGATTGTCATCATCGAAGACGCTTGTCATGGTTGTTTGAATCGTTGGGAGTCCAAAACCTCCTCTGAAATGCACAGTGTGTGGCAGATATGGCCATATGCGCGACCGTTGCTGGACCATCGTGGGTTATCCTCCTGGTCGAGAGCCTTGTGCCAAATCGTGCCCCTCCATTCTTGGGCAGCCTCCATCAACTGCAAATCAGGCCTCTCTCACTCCCTCGGCTTCAAGTCCCGTCCCTAGTTTGTCATCGGAGTTGTACCAAAAACTCCTCACCTTGCTCGCACCATCGCCCCCCTTCCCCGATTTCATCTTCCTCTACTCATTTTGTTGGTAATCTCTTCTCCCCCACCTCAAATTTTTCCTGCAATTGGCACCTCCACTGGGTGGTCAACAATGGCGCAAGCCACCATATTTGCCAACGACGAAAGGCCTTTGCCGACTTGAGGAGCCTTGCCTCCCCTCACTATGTTTAGCTACCCATGGAACAAGACATTCCAGCCGAAGGACTGGGCACTTGTGTCCTTTCTCCCTCTCTTACATTAACAAATGTTTATTTTGTTTCCCTTCTATCCTTTAATCTTTTATCAATTTTCCAAATTACCTTTCAAAACTCGTGTTATTATTTTTTCTTCTAATACTTGCTTATTTCATGACCCACAATCGATGAGGTCAATTGGAGTGGGTGATCTATCCAATGGGCTTTACATGTACCAACCCTTTTGAATGTTTACGGGTGATCGAAACTCCTCAACAAAATAACATTGCGAAGCATAAACATCAGCACCTTATGAATGTTGCCCATAACTTTCATTTCCAAGCACACTTACCTCTAACTTTTTGGGGTAGTTGTGTTCTCACCATAGTATATCTTATGAATCGCACTCCCAGTCACATTCTCCAAATTAAATCACATTTTGAAATTCTTTTTGATAAAACACCCAACTATGATCCTCTTCACGTGTTTGTGCGTCTTTGTTATGAACTAACTCTTCGTGCTCATCGCGACAAATTCTCTCCTCGTACTACTAAATGTGTCTTTCTTAGCTACCCAAGCACTCATAAAGCATACAAACTCTACAACCTTGATATTTAGTCCATTTTCTACTCATGTGACGTCATATGTCACGAACAAAAATTTCCTTTCCAAGATCTCTCAAACACTTCCTATTCTTCTCCTCCCATCATTCATTTTCCTGTCCTTGAACTTGTTGTATCTATTTCTTCATCCCATAAGTCCCCCTCCCCCTCCGATACACGTTCCCCAACCCCATCACCACCCATTTCTCATCCTCGCCCTGCCTATCTTCATGACTACATCTGCCCCACGTCGTATTCACCTGCTACATAGGCCTCAGGTACTACTCACCTTCTATTTGCTTTTCTTTCATATTCCTGTTTTTCTTCCTCACATATCACTTATTTAACTGCTCTTACCTCCTGTATCAATCCCTCATGCTATTTTGATGCTATCTACCACTCCCATTAGCGTGAGGCAATGTCCGCTGAGATTCATGCATTACATGATAACTCCACTTGGACTCTCGAACCTCTTCCTCCTGGTAAGAAATCCATTGGGTGTAAATGAGTTTTCAAAACCAAACTCAAGGCCGACAGATCCATTGCGAGGTACAAAGCTCTCTAGTTGCCAAGAGTTACACCTAGGTTGAAGGCCTTGACTATCATAAGACCTTTGCTCTGGTTGCCAAAATGAGCACTGTCCGCTGCTTATTGGCAATCGCTGCTACCAAAAATTGGATAAATACATCAACTCAACGTCAACAATGCTTTTTTACACGACGATCTTAATGAAGAAGTCTACATGACCCCACCACCTGGATACTGCACTCAGGGGGAGACTCGTGTCTGTCGACTCAGAAAATTCCTATATGGCCTCAAGCAAGCATCTCGTAACTGGTTTTTTAAACTAAGTATTGTGTTTCTTGATGCAGGTTTTTATCGATCTCAGGCAGATAATTCTTTATTCACTCGTGTTACCCACACCAGCATCACTCTTATTCTTGCTTATGTTGATGACATTTTGGTTACTGAAAATGACATTTCTCAAGTCAAAGTTTTCAAGAGAATTCTCTTTACTCATTTCAAAACAAAAGATCTTGGCTCTCTGAAATGTTTTCTTGGACTCAAAGTTGCCCACTCTCACAAAGGCATCTTTCTCAATCAGCCCAAATATGCCATTGACATATTTTCTGACAGTGACCAACTTGGTGCTCGGACTGCCTCTTTTCTTGTTAAACAACATTTGAAGCTCAATAATCAATATGGTATTCTCCTCCCTAATCCTTGCCTTTATCGTCGCCTTATCTATCTAACCATTACTCAACCTAACATTGTTTATGTAGTCAGCATTCTCAATTAGTTTATGCATGCTCCTTATGTTCCTCACATGACTGCCGCTACTCGTGTTCTCTGTTACATCAAAGGGAGTCTCGGCCAAGACATTTTTTTCTCCTCCTCTAGCAATCTACGTGTTACAGCTTATATTGATTCTAATTGGGCAAGCTGTCCCACCACATGTTGCTCCTCCACCGGCTACTTTATTAAGTTAGGCACAAATCCGATCTCATGGCATACCAAGAAATAGACTATAGTTGCTCGCTCTTCTGCTTAACCTGGATATTGAGCTATGGTTGTCACCACCTGTGAACTCACATGGTTGAAGTAACTTCTCACTGATTTTTGCATCTCTCATCCCAAGCCTTTCACCCTTCATTGCGACGATCAATCTGCACTTTATATTGCACATAATCATGTGTTTCATGAGCGTACCAAACACATTGAAATTGATTGTCACATTATTCATGATAAAATTCGCTCGAGCCTCTTCAAAACTATTCATACTTCTTCAAATGAGCAAGTCGTCGATATCTTCACCAAATCCTTAGGACACGAACTTTTTCATCATGTATCGTGCAAGTTGGACATTACAGATCTCCATGTGCCAACTTGAGAGAGAGTATTGACATATATCTCACCATATTTAGCTTACACAATATAAGGAATCATCTTAATTTTAGGAATCAATCAAATTAATTTGCTTATCTTATGTATAACTTTTTATACTTAATCTCTTGTACATCTATTTATCTGTAAAGTTGAATACAAATCAATATACAGTTTGAGCAAAATACTTCTCCCTCTTGTTTCTTACAACGTGTGTCAAGAGTAAATTATGCAAAGGGAAATACGTGAGGTAAATAAACTGATACCAACTAATGTAGTTAAATGTAATATGTTAACTTTTAACCTTATTTTATCTTCAAACAATTAATAAATGAGAATTACTAAAACATTTAATAAAAGTAAATTCATAAATTGACTAATTTCATGTAGTACATATTATAAAGAGTAATATTATATACAGATATAGAGTCCGCAAGCGCCGTACAGTAAAAAAAAATAGGGTTTACTATTAAAAATTTAATTTTTTTTTTTCATATGGATATCGTATTTATTTATTTTTTTCAAAATGACTGCACGACACTTATATACTGATGACTACAAATATCATTTCTTAATTCATAAATTTATTTTTTTCGATTGTATTTATAAAGTTGAGATTTCTCAAATAAGAGATCCGTAGAACGGTATAATCAATCCGATTCAAATTGAGACGCCGGTAACGCTCTCACGGCCCATGAGGGCTTTTATAAAGCTGTTTTCATAATATCAGCGCCCGCGCACGTGACCCGAACTAGGATTCCCCACGCTCATAGATTGCATTGCCCGCTTCTCTTTCACACATTTCAAATTCAAAGTTCTCATCATCGGCTTCCGTTTTTCTTTCGTTCAGACACCCTAACGGTCCAAATCTCATACTTTACAACAGAAATCCGAGGAGAGTTACACAACATTCAATCAAGACGACAATGGAAGGCGAAGAACCGCCATTTCTCTCCCCGTCACCATTCCCCTCTTCTTCTTCTCATCTTCTCAAAGACATCTCAAATTTCAAGACACCCAAACGCCCTTCCCAAATTCCCATTTTCCACTCCCCCTGCCCACAATTCTTCACTGCCTCCAAACAAACACCTCGCATATCTTCGTCCTTACGCCGCCACCGCCCTTCTCTCGCTCCACCCTCCTCCGCCTCGGCACGCTCCAAGGCCACGGCCCGCAGGCTCAAGGCCTTCGAGCTCGAGCAGTCCAAGTCCTCTCGCAGGGCCCTAATCAAGAAAGAACACTCGCTGAAATCCCTGGCCAAGTCGCTCACCGTCTGGCTCAACTTCCTGTTCGAGAACCCCGGATCCTGCGGCTGTGATTTACCCATCCGTGGCGATGGGGATCGTGCGGCCGCGAAGGGTAAGAGGGACAGTGGGCCTGGAATCGAGGTTGGCGTCGATGCCGCGTGGCGGAGCCCCAAGAGGCAGAGGGATTTGCTGTGGCGGGCCGGGGAGAAGAACGCTGCCGAGTTTTCGGATTCGATGTTCTCGAATTTACGGTGTTCGTTGAAAGATGTGTGCAGCTTCGACGACTTGAAGCAGCGAATGCGTGTTTATTTGAGCCTGGGGAGTTGCAAGCAGATTTTCGAAGTGATGACTCAAGTGACCAAGGTTCTCTCTCTCTCTCTCTCTGTGTGTGTGTGAGAGCACGCGCGCGTGCGCGCGCCAAATCAAGAGAAAATAAAATTGTATCAAGCTCGGTTGAGTTACGTTGAATGGAGGTTTTCATAATGCAGCTTCTGTAAGGCTTGGGGACATTACCCATGCTGAGAATAAAGGGTGATAATCACGTTACTATTAACTAAATCTCAGATTTCCAGCATATTTCTTTAATTGAGATGTGACTATCCTAATGTTGTTTTTTAGATACTCACGGAAGATTCTTGATGTATACATGTAAAAATACTGATTGGGGGTTGAATCATTTTGGTATGTTTTATTTCTCAGAATATTGATGAAGGGAGGTTGAAAATGAAGGCAAATTGCCCTATAGTAACAGATTTTGGATTGAAAGAGAAGGCCACTAGAATTCTCATGAGTTATAATCCGATATGGCTTCGGATTGGATTGTACATTGTATTTGGTGGCGATTCTTTGTTGTCCAATGCAGACGTTAATTCCGATCAAGAAATCTCATTTTTGAAAATGATTATTGAGAAGCAGTTCTTCTCGCATGCGGGTCTTGCAAAGGCTTATGCCTATAACAAGATGGTAGAAGGCCTATATAGACCTGGTTACTATGAAGCTCTTGGGAATGTTATATTGAAGAGATTTTTGCTGCTTGCTCTTATCCTTGATAAAGCTAAATGTCAGAGTAGCCTTTCCCTTAAGTACGGTATCGATGGATTGGATGGGGGCTCTCCGTTATTGTTTATGGTGCAATCTGGTATTAAATCGAGCCATCAAGTGGTCCAAGGTAATTATTTATGCATTCATCATTTCAGTTTTTTGTTGATTCCGTTGACTGTAGTTTGTCCATTGTGGGCTGAATTTTGTCTCTATTTTTTTGGGGTTTAAATCAGATTTTCTTTCATCGGATGTAATGCATGGGGAGGGTAAACTTTTAGTACATCTGCTGATATTGGGATACAAGGTTACTATAAACAGGTATATGGTTCGTTCTCGTATTATGCTGCTTTCCGTGGATATATATTGCGAGAGGTATGGTTGCGTCCATCTGTTTGTAACTGTGTATGCATATTTCTCTAGGGTGTACGTGTTGCTGTCTTGTAAAATTGGTTTAGACTAGCACCCGAGTGTTTGCTTTTTAGCTTTAATGACGAGGCATAATGGAAATGATTTTTTCAGCTTGCCATTTGAGAATTGATGTGCATGATTGTGCAGAGTCCACTCATTGAATATGACTTCAGAGTTACAGATTTATTCGTGGAGCTCCAAGATGGGGTGCGGCTCTGTAGAGCCATTCAGCTCTTGCAGCATGACTCTTCTATCCTCACGGTTGATCTCTCTCTCTCTCTCTCGCTCCCCCCCCCCGCGAACAATTGTTTTTCCTTTCCGGTCAAATTTGATTCTTTATTGTGTCCGCAGAAAATTGTTGTTCCATCAGATACTCGTAAGAAGAATTTGGCAAATTGTGGCATTGCCCTGCAGTATCTTAGGCAGGCTAGTGTGATGCTATGTGATGAAGATGGAATGATGATTGTGGAAGACGATGTCGTTCAAGGAGATAAGGAACTTATTCTTTCCTTGCTGTGGAATATTTTTGTTCATTTGCAGGTATGTCGGTTTCTATCCTCTGACCCAATTTTTCACAACAGTTGGTTGACGTTTCCTTTAAAAGCTTATAGTATTCTACTTATTCTCATTTTAATTAACTTACTTTGTCATGAAACTTGCAGCTACCTCTTCTGATCGACAAAGCAATTCTATTTGAAGAAATTTGTAAAGTCCGTGGAGTTCACGAGGTAGGCCTTAATAAGGATAGGCTTCCTCTTATTTAGCTGACCTGTTAAAGAATTTAAGCCATGAAAAAGCATCAAATTCAAGTTTCTTTGTTTTCCGATTTTTGGAAATAAGTTTAAACCAAAAGAACTCGATGATAATCTTATCTTATCTTTCCTCTTCTGTTTTTGTTTTTGTTTTCAACTTGGTTTGCTTAACGTACGCTGATTCTCTTTCATTTTCACAGGAGGACTCAGGTGGCCTCAACTTCACTCATTTGGAAATGCTTTTGAATTGGGTTCAGGTATAGCTGTCGTGTGAGAAATTGTATTAGGAAATTCTCTATCTATGCCTTAGATACCACTTTTTTGCAATCTAACAAACAATGATCGAGCATTTATCTTCTTCTATGACCTTGACACCGTTATTTGGCAAAAAGAAATGACTGTCTATGTATATAGGTGGTACATCCAACTACCATAAATGCATTGTGCATACTATCATCGCTGGCATTTTCATGTCACGGCATCAATTGTTTTTTCTCTGTTTAGTATTAAGTAAAAAACTTGAACAAAATCTGTAGCACAGAAGTGGCACTATATTTTACCTTCAGAGAACTTGGGTTTTTCTCAGTTTCCCCGGTGGAAATCGCCATGTTTCAATAAGAAGATGACTGGTAATTGTGCTAAGTTTCTCATGTTTTTTGTGAAGTTGTCAATTGGATTTAAAGCCACTAATTTCTTTCTCTCTTTTGGCCATCTGAGCTCATATCTATCTTTCTTCAATTATTTAATGCCTTTTTGTCTAAATTTAGAATACTGATGAATTTTGAAATTGTGATTGCATGTACATTACTCCTTTTTCTTTTCACCACCTTGCAACTTGGACTGTCAGCTTGTTGGAATGTGCATATTGCATTTGTTCATACTTTAGGTATTCAGAAAAAAACTGATTTATCTTGACTTGACAGTCATTGTAATTGCGTTTCCAGGCCATATGTCAAAATTATGGTTTCAAGATCGAGAAGAATTCTTCATTGGTTGATGGAAAAGCCATATGGTGCTTGCTTGATTATTACTTCCGCAAGGAACTTCATTGTTCTTGTTCTTTAAAGGTGTTTTATATACCTCTATCCTTGTTAATCTTGTATATGTACAGATCTGCTTTCTTTGCTTATTTTAGTTCTTTGTTCACAGGATTCTCAAAAAGCAACTAGTAAAGAATCAATCATGTCAGCTACTGATTATCCAGATGCGGTGCACAATTTTATTTTATCACAGAAATTGACAACATTATTGGGAAATTTTCCTGAGGTAAGTGTTGCATAGTTTTCTGATTGTATTCAACCACCTTATCAATCTGTACATGCTGCCGACACTGGGAAAAACATTGGCATTTTACCCTAAGTTAGAATGATGTTGTTAACAGTATAAAATTCCTGGATTTCTGTGGCTAAAAAGATCTTTAAGATATTTTTAATGATTTAGGTTTAGTTGCAATTAAATTTCCAGTGTCATTATTATTGGTATGCAGTGTGATTTGTTGCTATTGAAACTCCATCAAAGTTCCAAAAGAAAGCAATTTAAAGGTTCAGATATTCATGCACAATGTGTGTATAGATGTGCATGCTTGCTTTAGGTTTAAACTAGTATATGTGCAACCCTGCTTCAAGTTCTTTGTATAAATTCTAGAAACAATTTATTCTGGGTTTGTGAATCTTGGTTTCTCCAAAGTGTTACAGTCTAGCACCAGTTATGGGTCCTATATCCGTATATTGATAGGCTGGGTATATCGTGGAAAAACAAATACAAAACTGAGGTTCAGTGTGGCAAATTCTCTGTTTTTTTTTTTAATTTTTAAATTTTTACATAGAGTAGTATAGTGAATGATTTTTCTGTTTGGGAGGAATCCATATGAAAATATTTCCACAATATGAATTTAACTCCATATCTTTAAATTGCTTTGACCTGTGGTATAGTGAATGATTTTCCTGTTTGGGTGGAATCCATCCGAAAATATTTCCACAATATGAATTTAACTCCATATCTTTAAATTGATTTGAACTGTGGATTTTGTCTTTTCCATAGATTTCAGCAACAACTTGTATCTTTTCAAGCCAGATGCAATGGTTTTTTTTTCAAATATATATATATATATATATATAATGTTTTGGTCAAAGGACATGATTTGGACCCACTGCTTCTACTATATAGTTAAACCCAAAAACTTTTGGAAAAGACCATACCAATAGGGGTGCTACCCACCCGTAGCAGGTGGGTAGCCAGAACCCTCGCCCTCAGCTGGCAGGGGGTTAGTTAGGTCTCGCTGCTTGGGTGGGCGGATTAGCCCCTGGGCCGTCCGCTCAATGGGCCCAGAACCTTTTTATGGGCCATAATCTATTTTTGGGCCAATTTTGGCCCAAAACCTGTTTTCACTTCAAAATTACATATATTAATACAAAATTTTAAAATCTAAAATATATAAATTAAGGGTAAGTTTGGGGGTGAGATGAGATTTTTGTGTTTTGTTTTGAAGTTTAAAATATTATGTTTTAATATTATTATTGTTTTGAGATTTGAAAAATGTGTATTGGGATTTGAAAAAGTTGAATTGTTTATTATATTTTGTATGGGGATTTGAAAAATGTGTAATGATGAGATGAGATAAGATGAAAATTTTATGTTTTGTCTTGTGCGTCAAACCTGCCCTAAATGTTATCTCAAAATATAAATAAACCTATTAAAGTTGCTAACTAATATCCTAACCTATTAAAAAGTGGTATAAACTATTACACATTAATATACAAATATTACAAGTTAATCTAAAAGTGTTACAAATTGTCAAATAGCTTGAATGAATAACAATGTTACTATTGGATTTTTGTATGGAGCCCGATTTTTCACTTGTTAGTGACTCGAGTGAACGCTAGACAGAAAGTTCGGTCGACATTCGCTCTACTAGTCATTTGAGCGAACTTCAGACAGAGAGTTTGCTTGAGCGAAATACTCGATAGTTGACTTTAATTAGGGTTTCGTCACACACACACACACACACATATTTCGACTTTCATTCTAATAAAATCCTCTACAGCTCTGTTGACGTAGTCACGTTGCTGAACCACATAAATTTTGTGTTTGTGTGTGATTGATTTTGTTTCTCTTTATTTTTTTTTATTGTTCCCAACAACTGGTATCAAGAGCTGGGTTCGAGTTTGAGTAAGGACGATGGCTGGAGAAGAAGTGAGGTGTGTTGAATCGAGAAGTCTGACGGCACAGATTTTGCTTATTGGAGGATGAGATAGGGGTGCTACCCGCATGGTGCACCCCCCCCCTCCCGACCATGTGAGAGTTTTTCACACTCTGCCTCGGCAGGAAAATCCCTCCGCCCCCCGCCATTATATTAAAAAAAAAAATTTTTTTGTCTAAAAATATTTTTTTAGACCAAAATTATAATATAATTTAAATAATAAATTAAAATTTATAAATATAAAAAAAATTTAAACTCATTAGAGTTAGATTTTGGATTGATTTGGCCTCCTAGGCCAATCTTTATATAGGAGGCCAAGGCAATACAATAGTCATCTTTAAGCAATGTGGGACTTAGTAGTAAGTCCCACATTGCTTAAAGATGACTATTGTATTGCCTTGGCCTCCTATATAAAGATTGGCCTAGGAGGCCAAAGCAATCCAATGACTTGAATATAATTTTAAGTCTTTTATAAATTGTGTATATTTATATACAATATATTTATTTAATATATATAAATAAAAATTTTTAATTTTATTGTGGGGCAGGGGTGGGGCGGGGCCCCGCTGGGGTCATCCCGCCCCCCGCCCCCGCTATGCTCTCTCTATGCGGGGCGGGGCGGAAGCCGGGCGGGGCAGTGGGGGCGGGGCCCCGCTGCCCACCCCTAGGATGAGATTGAGGATTATCTTTACGGGAAGAGACTTCATTTTCTCTGTGAAGCCGGACAACATGGAAGATGCGGATTGGAACCTGTTAGAGCGACAGGTTCTAGGAGTCATTTAGTTGACCCTATCAAGGTTAGTTGCACACAATGTTATCAAGGAAAAACCACTGTAGATCTTATGACGGCCTTGTCTCGTATGTATGAGAAGCTCTCGGCTAAAAACAAGGTGCATCTGATGAAGAGGTTGTTTAATTTGAAAATGACAGAAGGTAAGTCTGTTGTTCAACACTTGAACAAGTTTAACACTATCACAAATCAATTGTCATGTATTGAAATTGGGTTTGATGATGAGATTTAGACTTTGATTTTGTTGGCCTCATTGCTAAATAGTTAGGAGGCCATGAAAATGGCTATGAGCAATTTTGCTAGTAAAACGAAGTTGAAATGTGATGATATCCGAGATTTGACTATTGTTGAGGAGGTGCGCAAGAGAGATTCTGGTGAGACCTTGGGTTTGGGTTTTGCCCTTAATATTGACACTCGGGGTAGAGGACATGACATGAACTCAAATAAGGGTGGGTCAAAATCGAGAAATAGGGGCAGGTGCAAGTCAAGATCTGGGCAGTATATCACTTGCTGGAATTGTGGCAAGACGAGTCACTTCAAAAGAAATTGCAAAAATCCAAAAAAGATTGAGAATGATGCTGCAATTGCAGTGACCGAGGAAGTACATGATGCTCTACTTGCAATTCATAGTCCGGTTGATGATTGAGTTTTGGATTCGGTAGCTTCATTTCACACTACTTCATACCAAGAATTCATGCAAAACTATGTTGCTGGTGATTTTAGTAAGGTGTATTTGGCTGATGGAGAAGTACTGGATGTCGTGGGAGTAGGTGATGTGTGCATCATTCCTCACCAATTCATATCGAGAAATCATGCAGAATTATGTTGCTAGTGACTTTAGTAAAGTGTATTTGGTTGATGGAGAAGCATTGGATATTGTGGGAAGATGAGATGTGTGCATTATACTTCCAAATAGAAATGTGTGGTCTTTGTTGTATCCGAAGTCTCAAATGAGATGATTTGGTTAGTGTTTCTTGGAGGAGTTAGGTAAGATAAATGAAAAGGGTACTCTCTAAAGTGGCAGTTAAAGTGCCATATTCCTTACCAATAATCCATAATTTCACTCTAGGACCAAACATATTCAAATTATATATCATTTTATTCGATCTCTTCTTGATGATGGTCTGTTGATACTTGAGAAGATTTGTGGAAGCAAGAATCCTGCATATATGTTAACTTAAGGGTGTTACACTTGAGAAATTGAAATTGTACGCAACTTTAGGTGGTCTTATAACCTGAGGACAGGAGCTATGAGTTGCAAAGGTTGAGGTTTCAGTTTTGGAGGCGATGGTTGAGTCTCCAAGTGGGAGAATGTTGGGTCTAGTGTGGAGCCTCATTTTTCGCTTGTCAGTGACTCAAGTGAATGCTAGACAGAAATTTCGCTCGACATCCACTCGACTACTTGCTCGAGCGATCTTCAGACATAGAGTTCGCTTGATAGTTGGCTCGAGTGAGACATCATACAGAGAGTTCGCTCGAGCAAAATATTCGATAATTGACTTTAATTAGGGTTTCACCACACAATACAATGATTTTGGCCACATAGTGTGTTTTGACTTTCATTCTAATAAAATCCTCTGCAGTTTCATGGACGTAGTCACATTGTGTTCATGTGTGATTGATTTCGTTTTTCTTTTTACTTTTCCTTCTTATCGTTCCCAACAGTTACACCAATGGAAATACATTAAAACAAAAAAATAATAATAAAGGTAACAACATAAGAAATCATTTGCCAACTCCAAGTGACATCATAAAACCTGAAAAAAAAAAAAAGAGGATATGAATAATATGATGTCTAAAAAGAAAAGAACGTCAGTTATGAAAAAATAATATAGCATAAGTACAGACTACTAAGAATTAATTAACAAACCAATAGTGTATCAAAGTCAAACTATCAATTTGCAACTATTGTAGATTGAGATGGAGTCTCTTTTTCCGAAGTTGTCCCTACAACAATTAAATTTGAAGTTAAGTGTTGTCAAATAAACATAACACAATCTATTATGAGCAAAAGCAAAAAATGAATTAAGAGCAATTACTGCTTCTAGGGTGATTAACATCCTCCTCATAGCTCTCCGCAAAGTCTATCACCTCTCGAACTTGAATTGACTTCCATTTGATCCAAATCAAAGCCTCCATAGTGCTAGGAGACAATGAATTCCGAATCGTTGGGCTGCCTTGATGTAGTTCAAACTTGATTGGGTCTCAAATTGAAAATATAAAAAATCAGATTTCGGAATTTCAAAGAACTTATGGTTTTGAGATACCTACAAGGGGAGATAGAGAATCCCTAGGGGTTGGCTCAAGTGGCAAAGGCCTTGGGTTTGGAGGTATACTCCCTTCAAGTCTAAGATTTGAATCTCACTTGGTGCAGACAATTTCTAAGGGCCATTAGATTGAGAGATTTTTTCCTTGAATTACTCGAATTACATTTGCAGGAAACTCCTTGCCAAGAGCCTGTGCACCCCCATGATTAGTCGAGATGTTGTTTCCGGACACCCGGTGCCAATAAAAAAAAGGTGAGATAGAGAGAAAATGAACTTGGCAACGGTGAGTGAGAGAGTCTGAGAGGAAGAGAGGCCTGAGAGAGAGTTGAGAGAGAGTCTGAGAGGAAGAGAGGCCTGAGAGAGAGTTTGACGTGGGGGGGATGAATTAAACCTATGATGAAACAATTTTGTTTTATAAACTCTCGTAAACGACGTCATTTCCTTATAAAAATTGTTTTTTTAATATATATATATATATACACAGGCTGGGAGGATGGGTGAAACCCGGGCAGGACCAAGGCCCAGCCTAGCTACAGCCCCTTGCCTTTCTGCATGGGCGGGCGCCCGAATACAGAACTCACAGGAGGGGGCTGGGTACAAGTACCTGGCACCTAGGCCTACATACCAATGTTGTGATTAGAACTCACAGACAAAAGATTAAGAGAAAAATTGCGGTGTTGTTAGTATATACAGTTACTCTAATATTGGTAGGACATGTTGCTAAGCTGAGAAATTTGATTGGTTAACTGTTTTTGGTGAATTGTGTTGATATATGATCTTGTGAGACAAAGTGGTTATATTGTTCTTTTACAGGTTCTGCAAATCAGTGATATACTTGAATATAATGGTGCGTGTAATGATCAGAGTGTGGCCATTCTGCTAGTGTTCCTTGCATCACAACTGGTTATGAAGAAAAATATGGTACTGCTTGAAGTATTGTGTTGATTGATAATTAAATTCTAGTGGTGACATTCTTAAAAAATTATATTTTATTTTTCCCCTTGTTAGGATCAGTTGAATTTCCATAAATTCTTAGGTTGTGATTGTAAAAGTCAAGAGAGAAAACATTTCTGTCTGGAGCGGTGCACTGTCAGTTCTGAGGAAGTACAAAATCAAGAGACGGATTGGCACAGTACCAAAGGTTTCTTTCTCTATACTATAACTGTCTTGATCATTTTTATGGTATGGTACTGAATTGAGGCCCAAATACAGCAGTACCTTCCATTTATATGGCCCAAAGTGATTCAGTGGATAATATGTATGTGGTCAGTACTATAATGGCTGCAACTTCATTGCTGTAGCAATTCTCTATTTTGAGAAAGCACAATCCTAGAAAACCACAGGAATTAGACGAATGAGATCTCAGATCACCATTAAAATGAATTTATAAAAGCAAGTTACATTATATTTACATAATAATTTCAATGTTATTTTTGGGGGATTGGTGCTAACTTTTACACGACTATTGAGTGATGGTGCGGATTACTTTCTTGTCTCATGAGACAAGAACCATTTGCCTTCCTCAGTTATTCTCTCTAACAAAGCCATAAGTCCGTAAGTTCCTTGGTTTTTTGGTTCTTGGGGTGGGGTCCTATGCTGTGCTTTATGTTTATATATTTTTGAAGAGTTAGATGTGAAATTGTACTATCAGGGGAAAAAAGAAACAAGTTGTATTTGAATGTGCAGAGTCAGCAAGTTAGTTGGGGCTTCCTTGTATTATGATACTTTTGCTTCTTCCAGTACTTCCCTTTTTGTTTCCCAATCTAATGTGTCTCTGTTCAAACAGATGCCGTCAAAAAGTTTAAGGCCATCCAGGCTTGGTGGCAAAATATGGTTGAACAAAATGACAAAAAGGTTACAAAACCAGCTCCTCCTTCACCATGCATATCAACAGTCAAAGACATTATTAGCATTCACAGAGGTAATAGTCATGACCTTCTGTAGCTTTTTGTCTTGTGATTGCGATCTTTTTCAGCAAGAATGGTGATTTCTTGCTACCGTGTTCCCTTATTCTGTTCATTAACTGCTGCTTGTTTCAATAACTTGTGGAATCAATCTCCTCAATAAAATGTCGGTAGTCTGCTTGATATTTTATCTAAAAAGAGTTGTAAAGTTTCTTTTCTTTTTCCCTCTCTTTTCTTATTATATAATTTGTTCTGTTATCTGATCTGTATTTAGAATTTTTCTGGACTAATTGATTGTATTATTTATTTGAAGTAGTGATAAGTTGGATCAGTAGAAACTTCAGTGTAGTCTTTACCCTCCAATTCACTTCTCTGAATTGAGAATCCAATATTTGGTATTTCATGCATTTCTACGTGTATGCATTTACTTTGTTTTCTCCTCTCAGTGGTTCAAAAGGTAATTCTTTATGGAAATATGCGGCCCTTACATAATTGGTTTCCTTCATACTTTGATATCTAAAGTTCTGTTAGTCAAACCTTTTCTGACTGAGCAATATCATTGTATGCTACCAGAAGATGCAGCAAAAGTGATACAATCTCATTTCAGACGATTGATTGAACGTCGCTATTTCTTGAAGATGGTCAATGCTGCTTCTTTTTTGCAAATTGTAATCCGAGCTTGGTTAACTGTGAGAAATAAATTGACTTGTATAAATTTTGGCACTATTCGAGTTGAGGAGTTATCAAGTGGTATGGTCTCTGCTCTGTCTCAATAACTCTTTTATATGCATTTGTGCATATTACTCACTAGATTATATGTTTGGCTAATCTCCCAGGAAGATGGAAACAAACAACAATAGGGGGGAGATATTTGATGTTCATTGCTGATAGGCACAGTTTTGTCAAGTTAAAGAGGTCAGTGTTACTTATCCAGCGAGCGACAAGGACTTGGATCAATCGAAGACATATCGGTGGGAGTGTTCTAACTGGTGATGAGTCCACTCTTGATATGGTCAGTGCTTCTGTTGTTGTAGAGAAATCTAGTTGTGGATACATTCATGCGGTTGCTTTAGAGAAAGGTTCAAACTTGTGTGAAGAAAATAGAGCAAATGATCTTCAAGCAAAAGCTGTGATTAAAATTCAGCTTGCTTGGAAGAATTTTATCATCTGCAGATCTCTCTGCAATCAGCACTCTGCTGCAACTAAAATTCAGAGTCATTTCCTTGGTTGGCTATCGAGAAGAAGATTTCTAAATCAAAAGCAAGCCTCAGTAAAAATCCAAAGTAATATCCGCATGACAAGATGTTGGAGGGCTTACCAACAATACAAAATTGAAACCATCTCAGCCATCGTTATTCAATCTTTTGTACGCGGATGGATTGTCCGGAGAGGAGCCTGTAGACGCAAGCATCTCATTGTTGCAATCCAAGTATGTTCTATTGGATTTAAAATACTTGTGTTGTAAATAATTACTATTTTTCTTGGTCTGTTTCTGGCTACATTTGCTGTATGCAATTAGATTCATTTGCTCCGACATTTCTATCATCATGGATAAAGGCTTAAACTAAATGTAATCTCTAATTCTAACATTAAGTTAATCTGAACTTTGCTTTTATGATTCCAGAGACATTGCCGTGGTTGGTTAATAAGAAGAGACTTCTTGTTCAGAAGAGAGGCTGTTACAAAGATACAAAGTGCTATTCGATATGTGATATGCTGGAATGCATTTCAGTGTCAGAGGCATGCTGCACTTGAGATTCAACGGTTTGTCAGGGGGCACATTACTCGGAAAAGGCTCTTAGGTAGATTCATCTTATCAATAAACATGCTTGAGTTCAGAGTTATGCTGTTCTTCATGCTATAATTTTTCTGGTAATTGTTTGTGTCAGGGGCTCGTAGCATGCGTGCTGTCAGTCCTGGTGGCTGCTTCTCAAAGAGTTCAAGATGGTGTCTCAAGAGTATTGAACTGGAAATGTTTTTATGCTCAGTTGTGAAGTTGCAAAAGTGGTGGAAGAGTGTTTTGTTTCTTAAATTAAGAACAGAAGCTGCTGTCATTATTCAGTCTCATTTTCGTACATGGCTTTCTAGGCGAATTTCTGCTAGAGAGAAGCATCGTATTGTTGTGATCCAAGTAATCTGGATTCTTCCCTGCATTACTATATTTCACATGCATGGTAGCATTGGATAATGCATCTAGGGTGCTACAAAGTGGTGTTTAAGGAATTATGTTTTGGTTATCCGCGTTTCAATAAGGTAGAACAAGTGGGAAAGTATGGTTTATGGTATAGAGTATCATAGGAGGTGCTCTGCTAAAGGCTAATGCTTACTGATCTACAGGCTGGATTTAAGCTTTTTGGACAGATTGAAAACTGTTCCTACCTTCTAACCCCCTTACCTGATTTTCTTGTTGAAAATTGTAATGTATAAGAACGGTAATTTGGAAGGAAAGCTGTTAGCTGTAACCCACTTTGATGAACCAGTGCATACTATAGTGGCTTTCGTGGCCAGTGTTAAATTCAGGATATGACAGACAGTTGGCATTGGAATTCTTTGGGTGTTAAATTCAAGATTATTTGTGGCCATTGAGAATTTATTTCAAGTGCAGAAGAACAATTTTTTATTTTTTATTTTTTTAATAATCATTCAGATATATTTTGGAGTGATAGTATCATCCACAGTCTACATATTTGAGAGTAACATGATGGTTATTGGGACTTACAGGATAATTTGAAAGTTTTGTGTTTTAGGAGGTTGGATGAATATGCAAAGTTGCCGTAAATTCAGTTACTTTAACAGTATGCTGTCTTTTTCTTTGTTTATGGGAGTTGGTTCATTCAAGGTATCCTTATTTATTGGTGTTTAATTTGACAGTCTTACTGGAAAGGTTACCTTGCTCGTAAAGAGCTAAGAGGGCAGCTTCTTGATTTGCGCGTTAGAGTGCAGAAGTCTTCTACAAATGTGGATGACAGTCGGCGTATCATAAACAGACTTCTTGCAGCACTTTCTGAACTGCTTACTATGAAAAGTGTCAGCGGCATTCTTAATACTTGTGCAACTCTGGGTAAGAGTTTAGATTGATGGTTTAATTACAGTGAAAGCATCATTTTTAGTGTGCAATTCTTGTGACTCTCTCAAATGTAATGCAGAAGCCTTCCATTGTTTTGGTTAAATTCTTAGGCCTTACATATTCTTGAATTTTTCGATCTAAATGGTGAACATGCTTGGGTAAGGATACTTCTAGAACATGCTTTCTTGGTAGATAACACAGACCGTCGTAGTAGTTTCTAATATATATTTCATAAGACTATTGTATATGGTCCTTGGTCTGTTTCTGAATCTAAATTCAATTGATTGAATTTTAGATTTGAGAATTTAGAAGAAATATAGTCTGTCTTTGTGTGCTTACTGCTGTAACAATGAGCTAGATGACCCTGACAAAAGCAATCATAGATACTCATACACTTAGGTCCAACTTTTCCTTACAGATATGGCTACTGAACATTCTCAGAAGTGTTGTGAAGAACTTGTGTCCGCGGGAGCAATCAACACCTTGCTGAAGCTTATTCGTTCGGTCAGCAGAAGCATACCAGATCAGGAGGTTCTAAAGCATGCTCTCTCAACTCTCAGAAACCTTGCCTGCCATCCACATCTGGTTGAAGCACTAATTGATAGTCATGGATCTGTAGAAATCATTCTCTGGGAATTCCTAAGGTCTGGTATCTATGCTTAGAGTCAAGAAGAACAAGGGTTTCTCTTTATCATCTGCATTAATAATGGGAAAGAATAATCAAGTCCTATATTTTAATAACTCTTTTCAGGAGCAAGGACGAAGGATTTTTCATTGCTTCTGAGCTTTTGAAGAAGATATGTTCAACTCACAAAGGTGTTGAAGCCATTCGCAAGTTACCAACCCATTTAAAAAGGCTTCAGAGTCTTGTTGAGGAACTTACAAGGAAAGCAAGCCACGAGAAGAGGTTAGATTCTGGCAGAAGAAATGCCAATTAATTTTTACTTCAGCCCAATCTTATGGGAACATGAATCCATTTCTGGCTCATTAGGATATGGTGATATACCAAATCAATGCTGCTAATGCAGGAATACACGAGGTCCAGCTGCAAGAGAAAACGTAGAGAGAAGATTAAGAGAGGCTATCCAAGTAGTAAAAGTGGCAGCAAATGGTCCAGTTTAGCAAATGATGCTTGCAGTGCAAAAAGACATATCTTATGTTAGGAATATAGCTGTGTATACTCGCCATTGAAATTTCCCGTTCGTTTAGTGCGATAGAGGAACTTGACTGTCATGGCGAGATTTGATTGTTGTGGTTGTCAGGATCTATCCTGCGTTCATGATCAGTGCACGGTCGTATGGTGGGAGATTGCAGGAATCTGTTATAATCAGTGCCTGTCTCTGTACCTTGATTTGATAGATGATTTTTTGGAAGAAGTTCGTAACATGTCTGTCAGATTTAAGCTGCCAGTCTTATCTTGCCCCCACTTGGTTGGAATCATGCCCCCTCGTTACCCTAGAAAGATCACATGGAACGGACCTTCAGGCTAATTTATTGTTCTATAAATTACTTGCTGAGTCATATATAATTGTGGTTCATACTTTGGGCAAAAGGTCCTAAAAAAGTGTGCAGGATTTAACCCACTGTTTAGTCGACCTATGGGTGAGCCTTGGGGCTGCTTTTGAATTGGTGCCCCAAAATGAATGGCTTCCTCTTCTTAATTTGGTAGGTAAAGAGGAATTTATTTGTGATCGTATAGCCTGGAAACTGGAGTTCATGTGATGTCCAGAGACAGGCCAAATTAGCTGAGCAACTTGCCACTACTTTGCTTTCTATTTTGACCGCTCAAAGTGACCGTTTTACTTTTTTTTTTTTTTTTTGTGCTTAGTAATTAAGGAGTGATTTTAAATATATTGATGTATTTTTTTTATTTTTTAAAAATATTAAAAAATGTAAATAAAATAAAAAAAAATACTATAAATCAAAATGAATAGATTATTCTACCGCTTCAAAATGAACGAACTACTGTAGACGGGCAGAATAGCCGACTCTTGTTGAGTTGGCAAGTTGCAAATATTCTAGTCAATTAATTATTAGACTTGTGAATTAGACACGTCACACTACCATGTGGGTCTGTGACATGAATCTTGCGGCCCCTATAGCTGCCGTCTACAAATCTCTCTTTGCAAACAAATGAGATTCAGATTCCTCGAAAAAAAAATTCTGGCAACTATTGACGCTAGGGCCAAGGCTCGTTTGAATAGCCAGTTGGTTTATTATGCATGATGCACCAAAACGTGGTCGTAAAAAGTTTGCGAAACAAATTCCCAAAAGAAAGTTAAAACTTTCGGGCTTTTGTCCTCGAAAAGCGTGCAGCACTGCCAACTTCGGTCATCTGGGTCTGTTTGGCAGCTGGTGGGAAGTTGATAATAATGGTCAGGGGTGGGGGATTTCTGCATCAGTGTTAAGCGAGGGTTACCCATTTCACAATTTAAGCTGTTTAATTGCCTAAATTCAAAATTCAATGATATTAGTTTGATAACTTTTTGTCTTCCTATTTTTTCCCCATAGAACGGCAGAGGATAAAAAAGATGCATTGAATGTTGTGATTAGTCACATAACAGAAGAAATAAAGATGCATTCATAGTGTCGATCAAATTGTCTTATTCAAATGCAATATGACGGTATGTTGAGAGGGGGAAAAAAAGCGCAAGATATTGGTAACTCTTTTGCAGAATCTATTTAGGTTCATGTAATAGAATCTTAGGATGGCAGATTCATTCAACCCCATACCATTACGGATAAATTATCGATAGGAATCGTAAACACTTCTTAGTCAACTAGAGAGATAGGACCAACATATATTGTAAAACAATCTTGTTCAAGAAACTCCAAATCTAGTGCACACCACCAATGGTTGGAAACACTACAATAACCTAAACTATTTAGAACCTAAGCAAACCCCATGTGTTTCAATTCAAGCAGCTCGTGCAACAACTTCTAGCTGCTCTGGCTTGTCTGCCGGGTCGATATAGAAGCCATTCCTTCGAAATCTAGGCACTGTAATTGTTAGGACCCCATCTTCATACCCAGCAGAGATTCCATCGAGATCGATCATGCCCGGAAGCCGGAACTTCCTCATGAAGCTCTTAGCAGGCTCTGAGGATTCATCTACTGCCTCAGTTCGGATTATAAGGTACCTTGAGTCCTCAACTTCCACTTTTATTTCTTCTTTCCTCACGCCTGCCATGAAAACAAAAAGAGAAGTACTATTCAATTCATACGACAACATAACGGGAAAAAGATGATGTTGAAGCAGAGACTCTCCAGCCTCCAGGTACTTTTATCTCCCCACCAGTTGGGAAGCAGAGAACGAATATAAGCGAAGACTTACCAGGGAGGTCGGCTGAGAAAATGTGAGACTCCGGGGTCTCAGTCCAGTGAACATAGTTTTCCGGGATGAAGTGGTAGGGGAAAAGGAGATGAGTGGGGTAGAGATATTGCAGCGAAGGGTTGAGAGCTGGGAGCTCCATTTGAGAGAGAGAGAGAGAGAGTAGTGCGATGTGGGTTCGGCTTGTAGGTGGGAAAGGAGGGTCGTTTGTTGTCTTTTATAGGCCAAGTTGGGGTATGGGCTTTGGAGTCGGCCGGAGGGGATTCAGAGGTCTCGGGACATTACCTCCTATATTAGCCATTCTTAGGAAATGATGAGTGTCAAATTCTGAGGTCGTGATTTGAAGAATTATGAGATGCTAGATTTACCCATAAATGGGCGCTAATTAACATTGAGTTGGTATGCCGATGACCTTGTCGTCTAGTGATATTTACGTACTTTGAGAGATATTTAGAGATCGAGCCTCCATGGTTTATAACTCAATTCTTTTATTAAAAAAAGTTTTGAGTTGGCGTAATATAAGATGAGTAATATTAGATACAATTTTAAAGTAGAGTAATATTATATACAGTTATAGTGTATAAGTGCCAGATAATCACTTTAAAAAAAGTGAAAAATTACGATTAAAAAATTAAATTTTTTTATGTGAATTTCTTATTTACTCATCTTTTCAAATAAATTGTGTGACGTTTACATACTCACGATGAAAAATATCATTTTTCCTTTGTATAAATTATTTCCTAAGAAAAATAATGTGTAAAGGATGATGCTACTAGGCCCCAAAACATTTACTGTTGGACATGCCCTTAGTGTAATTATAATTTTTTTCTTTTAAATATTTTTTAAATATTTAAAAAATACACACGTACATTATTTGTAACTTTCTAAATCATTAAAAAAAATTGTACCAACTGTCAAATCAGAAACAAAATGAAGAGCCAAAACTAGCATTTTCCAACGTGTAAAACACCCTTTGATCAATTACGATACTTTGTGCTGTTGGAGATCCCCTATCTACCCCGATTCGGAAAGATTGAGTAAGATGTGATGAACGAAGCTTTTACATGGTTGAGTGTATAGAAGGCAACACCAATATGGTATTAAATCAAATCCATTGAGGAAATCTCTAGCTTTTTTTTATTTATAATAAAAAAATACACGCATGGTATTGCTTTACTTTTGTTAAAAAATAGAAGTTTTAGGGTTTAGTGGTATGTCCTAGTTGAAATTAGATTTTTTGTTTCAAATATCTCAAGCATCATTTATCTTCCTCTATAGCAAAAAGAGTAATGCTAAATACAAATTTTAAATAGATAAATTCTGCGATCTTTCGTAAAAAAATAGATTTCACTTTAAAAAAAAAACACTTTTTCAATGTGAGGTCCTCAAAAGTTGGCGTGAAACTTATCAAACTTGCCGGCGGTGTTTCTCCACTAATTTAAATAGAGAAATTAACAAGAGGAGAAAATCAGGAATCCGTACTAAACCAGAGAGGTGCCTCCAATTTTGAAACTCCGGTGAAGACAGAAAGTCCTGGGAAGCTTCAGCTAAAGTTTTAAAAAATTTAGCAATTCAATTAACTTAAAAGTGGTCTACAGGTTCATTTCATAAAAGGGTAAACAATCCAGTGAATGCACAGACTAACTAATGAGAAGGGATTATCATCCAATGTTTTGTTACCCAATTCTGTTCCACATTTTCTGAACCAAAACCCATGATTTTTGAGTGGAGGGGAAAAAATTCAACTGCGGATGTACAAAAAACAGCCAATAATCTCACAAACTGGTTCACAGTAACACTTCCAAATTTCCAATCCACAAACGCGCCCCCCCACCCCAAAAAAAAAAAAACAAATGCAGCCATCCTAAGATGAATTTCATAAGAAAGTTAAAGGGAATTTCAAATGCGGAGCAGGACACAGTAAAGAAATGCATTATGAACAAACACATTCCCAGAGATTGGCAACGAACAGTCGATCATGTCTGTTGGTGACTTGTGAGCTGCTCACAGTAGATTGATAACAAAAAAATGAAAAAGTGTTTTACAACATTAAGAATGTCCACAATCAAAAAGCTCATAATTTAAATTGTATGAAGAACTTGATCACATTACATCACCTGTCCTCCCAGTCTCAAAAGCAAGTCATTGCCATCAACTCGCAGAGAGAGCAGCAGAAATTTGCCAAGGCATTTCATGGCTCCTGGCTCATGTATTCACCCCAAGCACAAAACCATTGCTGTATGAGGGAAGATTGCAAGAAGCCCCATTATTTTTCACCCGAAATGGATTTGGCATTACAGGTAGTGTGATATGCAGTCCAGCACTACGAAGAACCTTTTTAGCATTTGCACATGTAATTCAGATTGATCTGTGAAGAAGCAGGAGTGCCCCTGGATTTTATCAAATCAAAAGCTCCAGCCCAACTCACATAGCTATCCAATCCACAATTCATGGCAACACTAACATGCGGAGAAGGCAACTTCCTCCTGATAAACACCCCTCACAAGATTTACCCTCACTCTGCTACATATTCCTGACGTCGTACCAGATAGATTTGTTGGAACTTCAGGTCCCACCATTACTATTTGTATATTGCCCAACCCATTGAGTAAATGACCAACCTCCGCAAATGCTGGCATCCAGTCCAACTCCCCTTCAGGCTCCAGGTAATGAAGAATCACCTCCTTCCCCTTGAGTAAAAGGTTCTTTGAACTAATATGAGGGCTGTTAAGATGTGATAAACAGTCAAAGGGTGGGAGAGAATGTCAGCAACAGGACTTGACAATGGCAGTGACCTGAGATTATAATACTCTAACCAACCGGAAAGAAGGATTGGACTTGACAATCATGAGGGTGCTCTTCGTCATCAAGCCCACCCATGAATCCCATAACCCACCTTTCATAGGAAGGAGACCAAAAGGGCAGTGAGAATAGCAACTACGCCTTCTCCTTCACATGCCCTTCTGATGGATACCTAACAATTCAAGCCATTTACAAGGCTGGTCAGCAGAACAGGGGAACATGAAACATCTTTACTGCCCTCTTCATCATTTTCCATCATTTTTTTTTATAAGTAAGAAAGACAATTTTATTAAATCGAATGAAATAGGAGAAGCCCATGTACACAGGATGCATACAAAAGAAAACACCTAAATACATTCTAAGAAGCAGAAAAAGACAACAAAAAGTCATGAGCTGGAGCTCCATTAATCACTAAAGCAACGAACCAATGCAATAAAGAGTGTACAAAAAAATTCCAAATTTCCTCCAAAGTACGCTCCCTATCATTAAAACACCGCTCGTTACTTTCTAACCAAATATACCACATAAGACACAAAGGAATCATCTCCCATGCTGCAGCCACTTGAGAGCAACCATATAGCCCATTCCAACAATTCCAACATGCAAGAAGATCAACCACTCTCAAAGGCATCACCCAAGCCAACCCAGTTCTACTAAAAACGCCATCCCACAAAGCCCTTGCCACCTCACAATGCAAAAGTAAATGATCCACAGATGCTTTTCCATCATTACCTTGTAAAGATCACACATGCTTTTATGTGTCCATTTCCAGTACTGATTCTGGCACACAGAACTGCAGTAAACCACTGCTCAAAACTGCCCACAACAGAGACACTGTTCTCCATGAACTTCTTTATCGCACATATCACACTGCCTCCAGCCAGCTGTTGAGTATAATTTAACATCAACAAAAGAATCCTCCTTTGGTGGTTCTGCATACTTGGTAGGGGTAGAGCTAGCTGTAGAAGTAGCCTTTTCTTCGTATGCCTGACCAGGTGGGTGTGAGACTGTAACTGCAACAAGGTCACTGCTCTTGGACAATTCTGGAGGCCACTGAACATCAACTGTCTCAATAAATGGTTCAAAGTGCATTAACATAGACCACTTTGGACCACCTTCCCTATCTACCTGAAGCAATGGGTGTACAAGAGAGGTGGCTTTCATGAATGCATATACAAACCTAAGCTCTTCCAGTGTCGGGTTCCTAAAACGAAGATCCCCTGAAGATGTGCAACGTGCAACATCAATTACAGGAAAACGATCAGTCCCTGATGCTTCCAGTGACAAAGACTTGATCATTTTCCTATTTGAAGGAAACATCAATGACTCACGTTCGTACGTAACCCTTAAAAGCTCAATGTTCGGAACCCGGATAGTCTCTCTCGAGCCTGTCATCTTCTTCGCATCATTATAGGATCGAAACATGATGAATCCTATATCCCCACCATCCCCTCCAATGAATTGAGCACATGGGAAAGGCTGTTTCTTTCCGGACCAATCCAAATCTTTCCCCACCTTGATACCAAAATGATGTCCTGGCCGCAACCTTCTCCAGGGATCAGTCCTACATAGAGCTGTTGAAGCTTTAAATAACGACTTAACAAAATTAGGAGCAATACCCTCCACCTTCATGAGACATGTCCCAGATCCAAGACCAAGCCCTGGACCAGACCCAAATTGCTCCTGGAATCTATCAAACAGATTCTTCAAATGTAGATCCATGCTGTTATCGGATCTAACTAAGAATTGAACCTCCTAAACCTTCATGCACCTGTAAACCCCATAACAAAGGGTTATATGACTGCATAAGTTTTGTTCACGTGCAGTGACCAATGTTTCCAAAACAAGAACCCTGCAACTACAGGGAGCAGTGAAATAGCGCAAGTAAAGGAACAAGGATAATTTTACTTGGCGATTTTTGTAAAGTTAAACCTCTAAAGAAGATCACAAATGACAGTCACGGGAATCGCATAATTGACTCAAAGACCCTTAAATCACATTACGAATCATGATAACAGTACGGAGAGTATATGAATTTTCTGATGTTGAAAAGATATAAAGGTTAGAGCTTCATACCGGGTTTCTGGAGTCTGGTTTGAGTGAAGAGTTCTCTGTCGACGCAGTAGACAAGCGTGTTGGAGAATGGAGAGTGAGCGACCGCGTTACAGAGCAAGTCAGATTCGGAGGGTTTTGGACATCCGACCAGTTTTACTTTGGAACTGGGACGGACAAGAACCGCCACGGTAAAAGTCATGGTCTATGGAGACTATTATTTGACTAAAGAGAAGAAAAAAGATTTATAAAAATGGATTTATATGTACAGCGAATTACTATCCTCTACTTTTCAAGGCTAAATGAGTAAAATCTTTGGTTTTAAAATGCAATCGTTTTGTTTGAAGGAAAAAGTTAGTTTGTCCACTCTACTTCGTCGCTTGATCGTTTAGGAAAAAAAATATATTTAATAATTAAAGAAGTGATTTTAAGTATATTAATATATTTTTTAATTTTTAAAAATTATTTAAATATATTAAAAAAATATAAATAGAAAAATAAAAAAATAATAATTACAAAAAATAGCTATTGATAAATTAAAACAGACTACTCTAGACGGCAGAGTAGCCCGACTCTATGTTTGAATATAAGAAAAATTGGACACCTATTTTGTAAGAGAACTGTGTACACAATCTTTTACCATCATCATTCTATCATCTTCTAATATGGACTTAAACGATTAAAAAATTAGTTATCATTCATTATTTATCTTCCAATCAGCAGATATCACACATGAAGATAGTGAAAATTAAGAAAGAGCGGTGATTTTCTGGTATCTGAGTAGCATCGCTCTAAGTGATCGCTAAGCCAGATTGACATTTTTACTTTTGTTCAATTTTTTTATTATATTTTAGAACATTTAAAAAAAAAAAATCAATACACTAATAGTTATTTTCTTAACTATTAAGTAAATAAAAAAATTAAAATACACAATGTGTCAAAATAAAAGGACAAGTTAAATAGGTAAAGTAGCATTTTTCATTAAGGAAATGATGAATATAATTCCTCAACTTGTATTGTTCGCCATGATCTCCCACCTGACCTCATCACGAGTGGGCCTAAGCCCAGTTCTGAGCGTTCAACGTTTGTCTCATCATCTTGGGACTTTAGATCCATCCAAAGGGCTTAGGTCCTTTGTAGTTGCGGAATCGCACCAAAGAAAGAAGAGTAAGAAACATGGGAAATCATCCATGAAGGATAGACGAGACTCGTTGACTCCATGTCCCCTTGTTACATTTGTCATTAAAGATTTTACGATGGTAGAATGAACGAAATATGCAAATGACCTTCCATTCTCTGATCGGGGGATTAAAAGTGACCGCTCTGTATACTCACTGTAGGGACTCGTCCAGGAAATCATGCTGCATTAAAAGTGTCATATTAGAAGCCACGCTACATTAAAGACCTTGACCCAAATCGCCACGTCATATTAAATGCTTAAGTAAAATGTAGACAGGCAAGATGACTCAACTCTAACATCAAAAATAGGATGTCTCCTAGGGACTTGGTACAAAAGCCCTCTCTCTAAACTCTAAATACAAAATCCATCGTAATACGTGTAAAGAAACTAATTTTGGCATTGGAGGCCCTCCGTACAACCCCGAGCCCACTTTCTAAATGTTTGCAAGTGAAGATTTTGGCCCGAGATGCTAAAACATTGGCTGAGCATACAAAATACGGTCTTAACATGTATAGTACAAACTACAATGGGTTCTACTCAACAATCCTACACCACATATTTGCTGAGGAACAAAAAAAAAAAAAACAAGTGTGTAGTGTAGGCATGCTTAATACAAATTTTTGTATTTTTTTCAAACAATTGTTTTTTTTTTCATTTATTTTCCTTTACAAGTTTATAAATTCCTGCACACACACAAAATACTCATCCATTTCATTTTTCGTTTCAATTGGAATTAGATAAAGTCAAATCCTAGAAGGTTTTTTTGTTCCCGTTTTTGTTCGTAAAAAACCTTTTTTTTTTCCAAAGAAAAATGACAAGTTATTACGGAGAAATGCTGAAAAAAGGAAAATTATGTTTGAGATGACATAAAAATAGCAAGTCGCAGGCCCATTTAAAGAAAGAAAATTTCGTAACAGTTAAATTTACAACAGACTATTTTGTCATAGTCTTTTATTTTATTTTGAGAAAAGCTATTTTATCTCTCCAAGTATACGTTCAAGTATACCGCTTGTTAAAATTTTATTTATTTATTTTTAACATAGTAATTAAAAAAGTAATTTTAAATATATTAAAATATTTTTTATTTTTTTAAAATATTTAAATATATTAAAAAAATATAAAAAAAAATTCAAAAGTGATAAGATTGAGCAGGCTACTCTGTGACCAGAGTACCCGACTCTTTTATTTTACAAAAAATCTTCAAAACTTCTTAACACTCCACATTCTATATTATTTTTAATTTTTATTATTTTTTTCTTTTATTAAATATTTATTATATGAATAATGAATAGAAAATTTAAAATAATTTAAAAAGAATAAACTAAAAATAAATTTAAAAAAAATTTAAAATTTAAAAAATTTAAAAAAATATAAAACATAAAGTATGATGGAAGTTGTATATCAAAACTCTTTATTTTATAAGTAGCTTTGATACTTCTTGTGAAATACAAAAAAGCTCCGGACAATATCCTCGGGTATTGGCCCAACCACCCAAGCCCTGGCTTCGAATCTCCAAGCCCAAGCGTACAGTATAGATGAGATAAACCCAGTCCAGTCAAATATTAACCCCACAATCCCATCCCATACCATCACATTCATACACGCACTCTCTGCCTCTCCCCCTTTAGGGTTAGGTTCAGACCAAAACGCACTCACCGCATCGCGCCCCCTCTCTCTCTCTCTCTATCTCAAAATGATGCAACCTGCTCCGACGGGCGTGGCTCCACAAATAATGCCCCAACAGGCGCAGCAATACCCGCCACAGCAGCAACAACAATCACCTTACATGATGATGCCTCCACAGCCACCAGCGGCTGCTCAACCACCACCTCAGATGTGGGCGCCCCAGCAGGTCCAGCCCCAGGCCCAACAGCCCCACCCGACCAGCGCCGAAGAGGTCCGCACCCTCTGGATCGGGGACCTCCAGTACTGGATGGACGAGAACTACCTTTTCACTTGTTTCTCTCAGACCGGCGAGGTACAAACTGCAACCCCTCCATCGAATTCCTTCACGTTTTCTTGTTTACTTATTATCTTCTCTTTTAGGTTTCTAAGATCTCGGATTGCCTTACTAGTGTTTCCAATTAGTTTATTTGTTTGATTCGTCTTCTTGACCTTTCTTTGTTTTTTTTTTATAAGTAATAATTTTAATCAAAGAAATAGGCATAAGCCCAAGTACACAGGACATATACAAGGGAAACACCTACAACTTCCAAAAACGAAAAGAAACTGACACCAGAAAACTAAAACAGCTGCAGAAAATTATCCTCCATTACAAAAGCTTTAACCCAAGAACTCAAAGTACTCAAGAAAAAATCCCTAAGATCTCCCAATGAGCGTTCTTTATCTTCGAAGCATCTCCCATTTCTTTCAAGCCATATGCACCACATAAGACAAGGAGAAATCATCTTCCAAACTCTCGCCACCTTCTTACAGCCCTTCAAACCCTTCCACCCTACCATTAAATTAAGCTAGTTTTCAAGGGTAGTTCTACCTAGTGGGTTCATAACATAAATCCACCACTTCTCTAGGCATTACCCAATGTAATCCTGTCCAACTCAAAACCCCATTCCACAAGAATCAGTAGCCAATACTTTGCCCAAAGAAGCCACCCAACAGAAAAAAGCAACCTTAGAGGGAACTTTCACTTTCCATATACTTTTCCAAGGAAAAACACAACTACTATGGCTTGACAAAATTCTATAATAAGTAGAGACTGAAAACTTAGCATTTCCAGCAGGAATCCACACCATGCTATCCTCTCTTTCTAGCACCAATTTTGAACTGTAGAGTTTAACCAGCAGAGCCTTAACTTCATCCATTTCCCTGTCATTACTGTCCCTTTCAAAAATGATATTCCATTCAACCTTCTTGACCTTTCTTTGTGAAAGGTTGCTATTTATTGATTCCTTATTTTCTGGTGTCTGTGTCGCTATGGCCATTTTTTTAAAGTTAATATTCCTGATGCTAGTTTTTGGATCCCATAAATGTTTTTGTTATTTCTTGGTAGTGAAACATTGTGGGTGTTTATGGCTCATTGGTATGTTTTCAGCACGAAGAAGGTTGGTTTATTCTTGTGAATATACCATGAGCAAAATTCTTAAAAGCTAATGTTGAAGCAGCAGCACTATATCATCATTAGTCCAAATGTTAAGTAATAATTCACAAATAAATAAGTGGGAAGTTAGAGGATTCCTGGATTTTAATTTTGGTTTTCGTAATTATGGAAGATGTTTGTGCTTGCAGATTATATCGGTGAAAGTGATCCGTAATAAGCAGACCGGTCAGTCAGAGGGTTATGGATTTATTGAGTTTTCAACACGTGCCGGGGCAGAGAGAGTACTTCAAACGTACAATGGCACCATAATGCCAAACGGTGGGCAGAACTTTAGACTCAACTGGGCAACTTTTAGTTCGGGTGAGAGACGGTCTGATGATACTCCTGATTTCACGATATTTGTTGGAGATTTGGCTCCTGATGTTACCGACTACATGCTACAAGAGACCTTCATGGCCCGTTATCCCTCAGTTAAGGGTGCAAAGGTTGTGATTGATAGGCTCACTGGTCGGACAAAGGGTTATGGTTTTGTAAAATTTGGAGATGAAGGTGAGCAATTGCGTGCCATGACGGAGATGAATGGAGTTCTCTGCTCTTCAAGGCCTATGCGAATTGGGCCGGCTACAAACAAAAACACTACCGGAGGTCAACAACCAAAAGGTATGGAAAATATGTTACGAAATTCTCTTGCTGGTTATTTTTTTTTACTGGCCTTAATGGAAAAAATAAAAAAATGCATCAGATACCTGTGAAATCTTAGTATTTTTATTTTAAGAGAGAGTTGTGATCAGTTGAATTTGATTTCGGTACTCTAAGCCTGTGTTCTTTCATTGTTTAAAGTGTCCGTGGTTAGTATGTATTTGCCACATTCTTTTGGTGAGCTTCAGATAGTCAATTGTTATTCTTTCTGCTGTATTCTAAACAATATGGTTTAGTTTGCTTTCTTTAAGTTTTGCACTTGAAGATATGCAGCACTTTCAAGTCATTTCCTTCCTATACTCTCCCTTAAGATTTGGCCCCTGCAAATGCTATTAAATCTTAGAACTTATAGAACTCATGTTGTCTCAAAGCAGGGTGTCAAGAGCCTCTGTCATCTAGGGGCCTGGAACTGATTTCAGCTGAAATGGTTACCCTTATAGTGCATGGCCTCACTTAGGTCAGTTTGCCAGTTATGTCTTACCCTTTACTTTTGTGTGGCATTTAATGCTACATTTTCAGATTCAAGTTTCAGTTCATTCTTTTGGTTGAGCTTTCGGTCAAGTTACATTTTGTGACTTCTAGTTATTGAGAGTTTTCATTGGTCCAATAGAGTTTTTGGTTTTTGAGTTTTATTCACTTTGTTGGTGCTTCTAATAGAGTTTTTCAGAATAATTAATTCTTTAATTTATCTTACCCAATTTCCTTGTGTCAATTACGTTTTAGCTAGAATTATTGTTTTCGTTGCCACTACACAATGCTTGATTCTGGTCAATGTTTATAGATTTCAATCCATAGAAAAATATGTTCCAGGTGTGGAGCTAGAAAATCATTGGAATTGCCAGAAATTGCACGTTTCTGGCTGGTTTCTGTTTTGCCCCCCCCCCAACCTAATTCTGTCATATTTATAATAGGGTTCTGCCGGTACTTCACCTGTCCATGTTTTTTTTCATATTGCTGTTATTTGTAGTTATTTTCCTCCTCATAAGGGCTATTCTGGTTAGATGAATTGTAGATCATTCGTCAGTAGCTTGTCATTTCTTGCCTGTGGAGGCAGATGGCAAGTTCCTTCAGTGTTTCTGGGATTGCAATATTGACTCAGTAGTTTATGAATCAGGTGAACAATATATTGTCTGTAAAACCCTAAAAGCTATTGGTGGTTAATGGTTTATGTTATTGGTTTTTATCACTTGGAGATGGCTACAGGCATTGGCCACCTGTCTTTCATCGTATTTTTTGGCTGCATAAAACTATTGATGGTGATTTCATTTTTCCTTGACATTATATGGTAAGTTTGGTGGTTAATGCCAGATTTTACAGCAGTTTAATTTATTGGTAGCTTTCTTGTTGTTCTTCTCCTCTTTCTTTCTCCATCTTCTCTCTCTTTTCTCTTTCTTTTCCTGGGCATCTCCATCTTGGATCTTAAATTGTTTGTTTTTTATTTTTTATCTTTTTGCTATGGTGGTTCATGGGAGATGGATTATGCTGTCAATCCTCTTTGTTGCTATTCATCATTAGGCTTTTAATATTGGAGATAATTTAAGTCATGCATCAAATGGAGTTCTCTTTTTGACTGGCAATATTCATTGGAATTTGCTAATGAGATTTCTTTTTGGTATGTTGGGATTTACCAATGAAGACTCGTTAGCTTTTGACTGCAAAATAGGCTGCCTTTTTTTATTTTGTTATAAGTGATAGGTAGTTCAATTTCTCTATTTGCTTGTTTTTGTGTTTTGTAACGGAGAGCTATTGTTGGTGACCTGTTTAAATCATGTTTTGCCAAAAAACTTCCTTTTTTTATTTCCCTTTTATTCCACCTTTATATTTCACATGCAGCTTCATACCAGAATGCTCAAGGGACCCAAAGCGAGAATGATCCAAGTAATACAACTGTGAGTATATAATTTGTATCCTGCATTGAGGTTACTTTTATTGTAACATGTTTCTTACTCCACAACTTTCGCTGCAGATATTTGTTGGCAATTTGGATCCTAACGTTACAGATGACCATTTGAGACAAGTTTTCAGCCAATACGGGCATTTAGTACATGTTAAGATACCATCAGGCAAGCGATGTGGCTTTGTTCAATTTGTTGACAGGCAAGTAAATTTACCAGTTATTTTTAATAAGTAATCTACCCGATATGTGTACAGTGGTGTTTCTCAATAGTACAGCATGTGTAGTTTTTAAGTTGTGTATGTGATACATCAGAAGCTGTGCTGAGGAAGCATTGAGGATGTTAAATGGAACTCAATTGGGTGGACAAAGTATTCGACTTTCTTGGGGTCGTAGTCCTTCAAACAAACAGGTGGTAAGTTTTACCTATCACTCTCCAATTCTCTCTCCATCAAAGTTTCCATTTTTGCGTGAATTTGACTAATGTGAAGGGTATCTCTGTTGGCGTTCAGCTTCAGCCAGATCCAAACCAGTGGAATGGTGGCTATTACGGATATGCATATGGACAGGAAAGCTATGGATATGCCCCTGCTGCCCAAGATCCCAACATGTATGGATATGCTTATGGAAATTACCAGCAGCAGGCACCACAGCAGCAAGCGGGGTATAGCTAACAAGTTTGTCTTTTATGGCTACCTTGGTTTTGTTAATTTAATAAATAAATTCAGTAGTGAGATCCTGTTTGAATCTACTTTGATGCTCTTCCTAGCCTTTCCAAGGAAAACCAATATAGACCGATTCTTCTTCTGTGTCTTGTTAACATATTCACTTGCTAATATTGTGTTCCTGATAAGGTTTTGCAATTCTAAGGCATATGTACTTTCTTTGATGGTTGGTTTGTGTGAGCTAGCGTGGACTCTTCACCCCCATGGTGTTGATGGTAGGGTGTAATTGATGAGAAAGTATTCTCTGTTCTTGTTGCTGTGCTTGTGTTCATGATTTTGGCCACCTTAACCTTGCGTTGCTGGATAATAATACCCCCACGAATATATTTTTCGTCGAGATTTGGAATGAGCTCAAGGATTGGGCTTTTGTGTACGAGTCGAATGTTAAAACTCACCGGTCTCGCTCTTCTGAGCCCAACCCCGACCAGAGGTGGAAAGAGAGCAACCTAAATTGGGAAGATGGGAGTGTTAGATTGGGAAAGAGAGCTCATAGAGGGCTTCTTCATGGAGGTGAGTCTAGGATTAGATCGAGTTTTACAAAATTTAAGATGAATAGTAACAATTTTTTTTTTTTTTTTTTTTATAAAAATGTTAAAAATTAAAACGTCAAATAAAACTGATTTCATTATATGTTTCAGAAAACGGTTGCCATAACACTAAATTCAACACAATGGACGCCTTGATCGCATTCTTGAACAATCCATTAGCTACCAACACTGGTATTCAGTCACAGCGACCTCCACCAAGAGCCTCACTCATCATCTTTGTTACTAGCCAATAACTTGAACCCTCAATTACTGCATCCCACAAGATTTAGTGCATGTTTAAGATTGCAGTGGATAATATAACGTGTAGCATAAAACTTATAGTTTGAGAGCTTAAGTAATAAATTCTATTACTAAAAAATAATTTATTGTTTAGTAACTATATATCTAAAATACTTTCAAACATGTTATATTTGTTTGCAAATAATATAAAAAGTGATGTCTGTGGTAAAAATGACATAAAAAGTCATTTGAAAGTTGTAGTGTTGTGCCTATGATAATATCAAAGGGCAAAATTGTAATTATATGAATTTTTTATAAGTATTTTCTTACATCGATAGTCTTTTAAAATTGGAACTATGTTCTGCATTATTTAGAAAAACACGTTTGAGGAAAGTTTAAACATATTTTTTAACGTATTTGAGTTTAAAACGTATTTTAATATGTAGTACTCAAAACAACTTAAATTTATAATTATAGGATTTTTAAGATTATTTAAACACTTTTTTAAAACTCTTGATGCAACGTCAAGTAGGCCCTTACTCAAGTAGGAATCATCGATTTCTCTCCTAGCGTTTTGCTCTCTACCCAGCCAAAACCCATCCAACAAAATCTAGTCTTCTCAACCCAGAGGGGCGATGGAGCTTTGGCTCCTCCCTCCCTATTCCCATCTGGCTAGTCCAGATACTATACAACTCTTCTTTTTCCAGTGTTTTTTTTTTTTTTTTCGTACAAAGTAAGGAGAAACGCCAATCTGTTGTCTACCGGAGCCCAGCGACCACCACGTGCCCCACTGCAGGATTCCTTAGCCGCCAATCTTTCAGACGGTCAAATAATTTTGCCGAACGGAGTGGCGTGTGAGCCATATGAGCGGATCAAAGAAGCGTGAGACCCACACGCCACCGCATCGAGAAGCTCCTGTTGCCGCCACGTGCTGCATTTCTGGGGCCAGCGACCTCAAATCCTTAAGATCCAACTGATCGCCACGCGCAATGCTAGACTACCACACTCCTAGAGTGGTGCATGGCGCGTGTTCCTCACGCGCCACCACAGTCCCTATACTTATATAAAAAAGTTTAGAACTTATTATAAAAAAAAAAAAAAAAAAAGGTCTAGGACAACCCACCGATAGACCTAAACTCGAATGGATAGAATCATACTACCACTACTGATGCTGTTCCTTCACACCATGTATAATGTATATATTATAAGTCTATTAATTTATTATCTATATTCTAATATTATGTAACTAGATTCGAATACAATATCTAGCTTGTATTTAGATGGTTGGTTGTGTTTCCTATTTGTAATTTATTTAGCAATGAATGTTTGGATGATGGATATTGCCATTGGACCATGATGACTCATGATTGCTCTTGCTTAGCTACTTGTTAGCTGTTATTTGGGGCCTTGGGTGTTAGTTTAGGCCTTGGCTAGATCATTGAACAATTACTTATATTGTTTTTAGTTGATTTTTTAGAGCCTGAGACACTAATATGTATGAAATTATGAATAATATAATATCTTCTTCTTCTTCTCCTCCTCCTTCTTCTTCTTCTTCTTTTTATTTTTTATTTTTGTTATCGGTTTTAGTATGAATGATATTATATCAAAGAGAACATCTTCACGCATATATGTCCAATATTCTTCAAATAACAGCAACCAATGGTAGCCTGCCACAGAGACCCCATATCCTCCCAACGGTGGACTGCATTGCAGAGGAACAAAAAAATTCCCAAGGTCGGATTCCTCCTCCTCCTCTCTCTCTCTCAAGTCTCAGCCACCGAAACACACACTGTTGGAGCTCTCTTTCTCTCTCCTTCCCACGAAACCCTATCGAACAACACCTGTGGGAATGCTGATAGAAATGCTCCTCCCACCAACTCTACTGCCATTATCTTCTCTTCTGATCTATTTTTTCGCAAACGAATGAAGGCCAAAAATATTAAAAGCGAAAGAGATAGCAATATCAGAAGAAGAACCAAAGACAAAAGGGTTATAGATGCAGCCTTCTTTGTTCATGGTGTATATATACACATACACACACACCATGACATGCAAGACGATGAACCCTTGAACGTTGGGGTAGGAAAAGCTATTCCTATGGTGGACCCTCCATGACAGATACTTTTTTTTTTTGGTCCTTACAACATGGTAGCTTGTATTACTTTGTCAAGATTCAAGATAAAAATGAAGTGGGAAAGAGGAATTGGCCAGGGGATCCATGATAGAATTCATTGACTAATATTCAAATGATACAAAGCTAGCTACCTATATTAAAACTTTATGATAAATCTAAATATTCTTCTTTTTGAGATCCACGGCTAGAACAAGATCAAATGGTCAAAACAACTCATATTCTTCATCGAATAGATCGTATTATTCACTATCAGGAAAATATTTGGTTAATGTGTTAAATTCAATCTGCTAAGATCAAATAATGCAAGATGGCTACGCAATATCCTTCTTACTCAGTAACTTTCCAGAAGCAGAATGATGCATACCGTGTAATTTGCAGAACAAAAGATGTCGATGAACTACAAAAAAATGGGTAGTGTGTGGAGGGCAGCAGGTTCAGGATGGTTCCTACGACTACAGTGTGGTGCGCTGGTCTGGTCTGGAGCTCCTCCACCAAGATTGAAGGTCGTACGACGTGCTATGGTGCAAAGGGATTTTCTGGTGAGATGTGGGTTCACAGAGATGGTGCGATGCGGGTTCATAGGGATTTCCTGTCAAAGTGGGTTCACCGGAGGTCGAAGTGGGTTCACAAGGATGCATATTTCTGGTCAGTGACATTTTCTGGTCGATGGGATTTTCTGTCAATGAAGGCGATGCACTATGGTGGGTTCCTAGGGTTTCATTTTGTTGCTATGGTGCGATGCGGTTCAAGTTGTTAATATGTGCTTAGCTGGCATATCACTTTCTTATTGGCTTCCAATAAACCCATTACATAGGATATGCCGTTCCAAAGATGAATTGTATATCAAAAGTAGGCTAAAGGGCCTACTTTATATTTTTAGTTATATTTTTTATTTTTTTATATCTAAAATATGTTTCTTTTTCTTTTTGTAGTGTTTTTAGTAAACTTAAACGCGGAAGCCCACAAAAAAATAATATGTTATACGTAAAGTCTTGTTAAAAATGAGCTAAATATGAAACAAAAAAAGTCAAAATCTAACTCTGCTTCCGATAAATCGAAGTTGGAGTATGATTGAAGCCTATGTAAGTCGGAGTTGGAGCTATCCATTATGGCTAGTGTGAAATAGGGTAGCCCGTCAATATCTTAAGATATAGGCATATCAGGTTCAGACTCAAACTTTGACAAAGTCGGAGTCGGAGTTGGATTTCCTGGATGCCAACTCTGATTCAGTCCATGCAACCCTAATTAAAACTGTCAGTTCGGCCACCAAATGATTCTTAAGGTCGTCAAATAACATGCCAAATATAAGTACTTATATATGGAGGGGGAAAAAATGCCAAACAGGCAAATTGTCTTTACCATCTTTCTGGAGTTTGAAACTTAAGACACTGAATTTGAAGTCACTAAATTAGAAGGCTTTGCATCAACAACCTCCACTACACACCAACTAACTTTTGAAAGCTGAAATCATCCCCCAATAATATTTTTGCATGATTAAAAGACAATGCGTTTCACTTTTCTTCAATCTGGTTTCTTCAAGTTCAAGCAATTATCTGTTGCTTGACCGAACAATTCTTGGACCTGTTTTAACTCCTTCTCTGGCACCACCATAAAACAATGAGATTCTTACATCCAAGCAGTAACAAAACTATTTTTCATTTAGCAAGATAAGGAACAAATAAAGCGAAATGTCTTGGCTTAGAACCATGATCATCCAAAATATTTGTTATTCACTTTTCTATAGGCGTCAGATAAAGGATTGTTGTATTACAAATCAAACACCAGTGTCCCAGAGATATATAAAACAGATGCCAGACCATCTGAAGATGCCTAAAAGAGGTGGATCGCTTGACAGAAGATCCATCCATATATCCCATGTGCTCGTGCACACATCGAAGATCAAGTAAGACAGAAACCAGGGTTTTATAAACTAGCAAAAATTGCTATTCATCATCCTCTAATGTGGCATCAAATGTCTGGAATTAAAAATATCACATAGTTTTCTAATCATATGATGCCAAATGGATGATAAAAAAGATAATAAATAGTAATTTTCAAAACTAGTACCTTTTGGTAGGCATTTGAATAAAATTTCTCTTTCTGGCTATTTTTCCTCTAAACAATTGCAATGAGAGAGTGCTTCGCAATCGTACATGAATTTTAATGAAAGATTAGACTATGCAGAAGGCCAGAGACATACCTGCAGCTTCGAGTTGTCTCTGAAGTTCCTGGCCGACAGCATCATTTTCAGCCTGCGCAATCATGTTTCACATTGGAAACTCTTTAGAGACAAGATGTTAAATTGTTAAAATCCACCATGTGAGAGCTGTTGGCCAGTCAGTCAACTCCATACCTGGAGCTCCGCGATCCTTTTCAGTTGAGCTTCTTCACCTCCGTCGGACAATGGAAGTGCTGCAACCAGCGCATCAAACTACGAAAGCACAAAGCGTTAGCATTCATATAGTCGGGACAGAATCGAATACGTCGACAAACAAGATGTTATTGTCAAATCCTACGCGGATGGATCAACAGAAAGCAAGTAATCATATCCCAAAGTTTTTCCATATATTTGAAAATTTTTACATCTTTTTTGGCTATTGATACAAATTTCATTCCGAGTAAATCAATCAAACTTGCAGTAAGTTTCCTCAAACATAACCGGACATGCTTCCTAAATTTCAGTAGTCCGCTGCCAGTATGAGGAGGAAACTGCTGATTGCTGAAGTAACAAAAATTTTGAACCATTTAATTTTCTGAAAATATTAAAAGAGAAATGCAATTGAATGTATATATGTCGTTCAAAATGATGGAAAATCACGACAATATTTGAGGTCTAAAATCAGTTAACCTGTTTAGCGGCCTTGACAAGACCGGCGCCGAGGAGCTTGGGTTGTTCGGAGGTGTTGGGAGCTTCGGCGGCATCGTCGGTGGGATTAGGTGGTGGTTCGGGGTAATTAGGAGAGAGTCGGACAGGGGGAGCGTCCCTCTGGAGTGCACCGAAAGTGTTGAAGGCTAGAGCTGCGACCGTGTTGACTTGATCTTGCAATTGGGAGATTATGTCCATCTTTTTCCGCAAGACAAAGCTTCACAATCCCTAATCACATCTTCTTGTTTGCAGACAAATTGGTCCACGATCCGACTTCTGGGAGACGATGACGATGGAGCTCCGAGAGGAAGAGTATTATTTTATCTTGCCAATAGAACGTCGGCGTTTAAATGAATTACAGAGAGGGATATTGGTACCTTTGTCTAGAAAGGAATATGGGCTTAATCCATAGTCAGTCTGGGCCTGCGGCAATGAATCAAAATCAAATGATTCAAATCATACTCAAAACTATGATAGAATATCAGTAGGGTTGAATCTGGTCGGGTTTGGTCCGATTTGATTTTAAACAAAAATTAGAATTGAATTGGTATGTATCAGTTTTACATTTTTAAAAATTGATTACGCATCAATTATTTCTCAAAACCGATATTTTTGGTTTTACCAGTTCTGATCCCCAATTTTCCGGTTTTAATCATTTACCATAAAAAAAATTCTGTCACAAAAAAACTGCTGCCATAAAAAATGTGCTATAAAAAAATCTGCCATAACAAAAAAACTGCTATAGAAAAATCTGCTATAAAAATATAAAATCTGATATAAAAGAAAAAAATTTGTAACAACAAAATATACCCTAAATCAGAAGCTTATTAAAGTTTTTACAATATGCAGTTATGCAAATATTGATACCAGTTCACAAAAAAAAAAAAAAGAAAAAAAAGAAAAAAAAAACCAAAACTGACTTTTTTTATAAGTGTTCAATGGACACCAAATAAATTGATATAAAAGAATATCAAGCATGAATTGCAACTACAAGCCAAAGGGGCAAAGTACCCTACCTCTCGTTACATAGTACAAGAGAAAAAGCTTATGAGTTCCTTATATCAATGCACACATAATAAAGATTAATAGAGAAAGAAAAATCATCAATGCAATATCAAAAAATTCAAATAGAAAATACATACAATGCAAGAAAGATTATAAAGAATACACACAAAAAGAATACACTCATAATACACACATAAAGAAATTCAAATAGAGAATACACACAATGCAAGAAAACATTGTAATGATTCAAGAACACACAATAAAACCAAACCACTAGAATCACTAATTGACATCCACGCAACCCAAAAAAATTTATCAAGTTCAAATCTACTAACATATATATATATATATATATGAACAAACAAACAAAATTACCCACAAAAACAAAAAGAAAAGAAATCAAGCTATTTTTAGCTGGATAAGGAACTATACATGTTCATCCTCGATGGGGAGCTATACAACATATATAAACCCTAAATTTTAAAATATAAAATTATACATTCCACAATTATAAAATACAGATTCAGCTTGGTGGGAAGCTATACAAATAAAAAAAAAAAAACTATAAAATCTAAACCCTAATCAGATTTTGAAATCTGTAAAAAACCCTAAATCTCAAATCTGTAAATTCGATAAAAACCCTAAATGAAATGAATCAATTGGCAATGAATTGAAACATTGTAATTATTTATGAAGTAAATGTAAGATTTGGAAAATAAACAATATTTGTGATTATGTAGCCTCGGGAGCAATTGGAAGTGGAGGAGAACAAAACGGACCAACAATGTCGATGGTGAGGGTTTGAGCGTGAGAGACGACTGCGGGGACTCAGGGACTCGAGAGGTAGAGCAAAGATGGTAGAGGACTCGAGCGCCCGGGGGGGAGGGGGGGCATGTAACCGTAATAGTATTAAACGACGACGTTTGGCCTTTGGGACTAAAATTGAGTCTATATGCATAATATATAGTATGGTATATATTTTGTGTATATATTAATTATATATATAGTGATATTAATATATAGTATATATAGTATACTATAGTATATATTATAATACTAACTATATATTATACTATTATAGTGATACTATCATAATAATACTATATACTAATACTAATACTATATATAGTTAAGTGATTTAGTATAACTATATTAATACATGTATAACTATAGTTTATATTAGACTATTAGCATTAGTTATATATTAGTATAGCTATTATATATAGTTATACTATTAATATTAGTATATCTATATTAGTATTAGTTATAGCTATATAATATATTAGACTATATAATAGTATTAATATTAGACTATTAGTATAGTTATGTATTAGTATTAGTTATAGTGATTTAGTATAACTATATTAGTATAACTATAACTATAATCTATATTAGACTATTAGTATCAGTTAAACTATATAATAATATTAATATTAGACTATTAGTATAGCTATATTAGACTATAACTATAGCTATAGTGAGTTTGTTAATTGTTATAGTGAGTTTAATTTATTATAACTATATTATTGATAGTATTATAGTGATAATATTAGTATAGTAATTTATTATAGTGATAGTATTAGTATAGTAATTTAGTATTAATTAATATATCATTATTTAATAAAGTGATTATTTAATAAAGTTATTATTTAGTTATATATAATATATCATTATTAGTTATATATTAGTATAGTTATAAACTTATAAATAAAATGTTATTAATAATTTAAATATGCATTTTATGTTTAAAGCAAATGATAAATTAAATTTTCATATTTAAGATTAAACTTTTATTTTATTAATTATAATAACATTGTCTTATATATAATTATATTAATAACATATGATTAAACAAATTACAAATGTTCATATTTAAGACTAACATTTTATGTTATAATTTATAAATTATAATATGAAATTATTTCATATACAATTATATATTATATATAAAACTTATATATATAAAATTTCATATATAATTATATATTATATATAAAACTCATGTATAAAAAAATATTTTATATAATATTAATTTTGAATAAAACTTATATATATATAAAATATTAATTTTTATATTTTTTCCCCCAACGGGACTGGTCCAGTCTTGGAAATCATGAAACTGGGATCGGATCAAGTCCAACCGATTTTACGGTTACAAGAACCAGTCTCAGACCGGTTTTCCGGTTCAAATTTACATCCCTAAATATCAGTATTGTTTTTTTTTTTTCAAGTCTACTTTATAATAAGAATTTTTTTATAATATAATTAAGTAAATTAGATGAGATTTGCTACTCATCATCCTCATACACTACACACCACAAATATTTTTGATTTTTTTTGTTTTGTTTTATTCTTCTTAACTAATTGATTTCTCTACTGATTATTCATATACCATATATTTAGTAAAAGAAAAAAAAAATTATGTATGATGTGTGGTGTGAGGATGGTGAGTAGAATTTTTCTCTAACAATAGTGTGCGTAGGCAAGCTGGACCAAAAACTAATAAAATACTAAGCACAAAGCCTACAGAAATATCATGGGTAAATCATCACCAGATAAAGATAAAACCTGACATTAATTTTCAAGAGAATAACTTGACAGAGCTTACAAAGATAACAAAACCAACCATTGAAGAATTGTCAGATATAGGAGGAGACTAGTGTTGTATTCAAGCGTCAACTTAACCATGAGAACCATGACCGTCCTGCTACCTATTTATTATCATCAAACCTGACACTATCCTCATATCCTTTCTCCTATGTTTAATTTCAAGAAAAATTCTCAGGTCCTATTGTAGGGATCTAAGATTGTGGTAGCAGGTCATCTTTGACACCATTTTCAATATTGCTCGTGGTACCAGAACTATGGATCTGGGGTTCCATAATTCCTGAAATAACATATTCTTTGGAGGCAAGCTTGGACACTGCTGGAGTAACCTCTCCCTCTAACATCATTGCCGGTTGGCTGGTCTGCAACATTGGGTGTGAGCCCAACTCAGCAGCGTCAGCAGAATCACTTGCAGGCCTTCCATTTGAGAGGGACGCGCCAGTTCCACGTAAAGTCTCAATAGCAAGCTCCGGTTGTGTATCTTGTGCTATATCTTTCTGTGGAGAGACCTGCTCTTCCATCAAAATTTCCACGGGCTCCTTCATCTGTTCAGGAGACATGGCTTTGTGTTCCGCAAATACAGGAGTTTGGAGTTCAAGATTTGGGTTCTTCACTTCGTCATGAAGCAATTCATTCTGCTTAAGGTCAAGACTAACGTCCTGATGTTGAATTTGAGGCTCTTTAGTAGCAATTTCAACACCTGGCACTATGTCAACAACTGGTCCAGAAGCTGATTCCGGTTTAGATCCTTTTATCAGTGGGGAAGCTTCACATTCCAGCAATGCCTCGTCATGTTCAACAGCCTTGTGATGATCCGGCTGTGCCATAGTAGATGTAGATTGGCTCTCAAGACCAGAGTCCAATGTTTGCGGTGGCACTTCATTTCCTCCCAAGGAAAGACCTGCATCATTGTTTGGCACGTCGGCAGCCATAGTTACCACAACAGAGGCAGATTCGTTCTTGGGTGGATTTTGGATTGGAGTCCAAAGCTCAGGAGTTAGGAATTGATCTGAAAGCTCAGGTACGCGGGTTTCAAGCTCAGTGGGTTGCTTACCACCTTGTCCTGATAGGGGAACAGAATTATGTAGCTCTGTTTGAGGGTTGAGAACTGCAATTGGGATCTCCTTTCTGTTGTACATCTTAACATGTGGAGCAACATCATTTGCTGCCGTAATTGGAGTGAACCGTCCAGGAAGAAATACAACACCCCTCAGATGAGTGTCAGTGTCCCCTACCTTAACATTAAGAAGATATCCAGCATCAAATGAACCTTCAATGACACCAGTGACCACCTGACCCACCATGCCACCATTAACATCATCACTTGTATCCGTTACTTCTTTACTTTTCCTCATGCTGTCAGATGCAGCCATCATGGGATTCCTCTTCCCAATCACCGGATTTTCATCCTTGCGTGGACGACCACGTTTCCGTTTCATAGGGAGGTCTGCAGGAGAAAAAGAACTGGTTCTTTGACTCTGTTGGTCCATCTTGCACAAATGGATGCAAATGACAGTTTTACAATGGCCTTAGAAATTTTCCCTGCAAACAATAAAGAAAAACCAATTTTATGATTTGCAAAATACTTGGTCAATGATATAAAATTGCTGATTTTAAATACCACTACCAAGAGTGCATATATTGCACTAAATTATGCTTCAGTTTATTGGCAAAGATATTCAATTTTCATATTATCTCAGATTATTGATAAATTAATATACCTGTGCCAATATGATTATTGCTGAGCTACGACTTACTCCATGACTGATTTATATAAATATATATATGGTCTAGCTTGGTTCATGTTACTTATATATATAAGTAACATGAACCAAGCTTAGCTATGGTCATATGTGCTAGAATGATTCACCCAAGGAGATACGATAACACCAGCATCCTAGTGCAGGATAAAATGTTGATAAGAGTAGCATGTCCAACAAAACTACAATTCTTTTGGGGGAAGGGAGGGGATCTGCAGGACTACCTCAATAGTTAAGCAACCATTACAAACATGTCATGTAGAAACCCATACCAAAACTTGTACGCATGTCCTAAATATGAGCCACTAATTATGCATCCAAAATTGCAAAAGACCAAAAGTATTACTTAGAACGCTACCTTAGCAACAAAGAGAGAGACAGTAAAAAATGATAGAAATACACATTTACAGTAAATATGCCACCATCGTCCTAATTCATAAAAAAAAAAAAGCTTTTTCATATAAATGAATTTTTTATAGCAAGTGAACAAAAACTATAGAGATAAAATTAGCTCAACCTGCATAATCTATGTTAAGCCCTGAAGCCAGAGCTGAATTCATGACATGGAAATTTGGCTAAGTTGGGTGGGTAGCCAAACTATGATTTAAAGCAAAAACTCATGAATTGTTCTCTCTTCATCTGAACCTCTAGATGTCATATAGTAATGTTAAAACACCATGATGCAATGAAATATTTGAAGACGCACTTATTATTGGTCTGATCCACTTATACGACATTTAGGTTTGGACACAAAAAACATTTAATCTCATCTCATCTAATTATTACAACTTTCCCAAATTTCCACACAAAATACAATAAACAATTTAACTTTTTCAAATCCCAAAACAATAATAATATTAAAAAATAATATTCTAACAATATTTTATTCAACTTTCAACTTTTATCTCAACTCATCCCATCTCAACTCACTATCCAAACCTCTTTGCTTCACAGCAATTCTCATCATGTATCATTTTTCATCAACAATAGAAAAAAAAGCTCACATTCTAATTCAAGAATCCCGACTGTTTTACTTCATAAGAGCATAATTTTATTCTGTCTGTATGGAATAAATTTTGTAAATCCTATCACATGTAAACAATCAACAGACTAAAAACACTTGGATAATTTATAATATCAATAAATTCTTTAAGCATAAAAAAGTAATATAAACCAAGCTGAGAAAGTCAAGACTTCCCAAAATCTCCTAATGTTCACAAGATGGTCAACAATATTTTTTATTTCATGATTAACAATTTAACATCAAGATCCACAGGAAGTTCTTTATCTCCACCAATATTTGGTGAAAAAAAGAATAGAATAGTGATTTTCTCCCAATAGGAGGTAAGAATGGAACAGAGAAGCAGCATCTAAAACTTCGAATTGTGAACAAGAAGCTCGAGGAAAGTTCAGAAATCCAGCCATGGAACTAAATCGTCCTTGTTTACTGACATTTGCATACAGGACCATTCAACAGTCATACCTATCTATATTTATATGTTACAAAATTCATTTTGGCAAAATAGATCTAAATCTTCCGTTTACAGAAAGACATGATCATCACAAACAATAACAAACATAAAATTCAGGACGAAAACAAGTATCCGAAGAAAAAAGTTTACATTTTAATAAAACAGAAGACCCGATACAAAACAGAACAACCTAAAGATTCTCAATAGGCATAGGTTTGGCTCCAAGTAAGCTAGGTCGATCTTAGGATTTAAAAAATGCCAGAAACAAACTGCCATGAATGATATAGCATCACAAAAAGAAATGTACAATATAAGTCACAAAACCACAAAAAGTTCACACCCTTTCAAAAATTTCATGCAAAAGAATTCTATCCTAATGCCCAACAGTTCTATATTTTGAACTGCATTAACCATTTCAGTCAATCTGATCAAGAGTTAGAAATCTCAGCTCACTAATGAACTAACGCAAAATAAAACAAGACCAACGCCGTTCTACCTCGGATCAAAACCCTAAATAACTTACGGGGCCCAAGAAACTATTTTTCACTTTCTGCATCAACAATGACACAAAGTTGAAGACAATTACACAAATGTAAAAATATTATTATAAAAACGCAAAATGCAGATTGAAATACTTATATAAAGGTTGCCAGGGCGCCAATGAATTCAGAAGCGAAAAGGCTTTCGAGGAATCGACCAAGAAATCTGAAAAACCTGCTGTAATGGTGGGAAATACTAGGTCGTTTATTTCTTTGGACTTCTCTCTCGTGTGTTTGGTTCGTGGGATTTTCTCACAAACCGTAACGGAACGGACTAGGAATTGGCGCTAGGTTGACGACCGTTTCTCCTCGGCTCTGAAACGTTGCGATAAGGTGAAAGCTTGTTGGATTAGGAACAGAATGATGATCTGTCATTTTATGAACAGTCTGATCAAGCCCATGTCGTTCACTCTTTTGCCATCAAGATCATGTCGTTTAAGTCATTGGTAGCTGGTCGGGTCAGATTAATTACCGAGCTTTCAACTCCAAATATCAGTCCAACTTAACCCGATGGCCCATAAGTTTGGGCTATGGGCCAAATTATATAACCTTGGACTTGTCAATTTCGGTCGGGATTAGATGGGTCCTATTTGCATCCAGTCTTAAATTAGAGGCTTCATTTTTAAAATATTAATAATAACTTTAACTTTAATTAAATTGTTTAGGTTTTCTTCGACCTTGTTTGGAATATTTGGATCTTACATGGTTTCATGAATTGTGTAAGAGTTTTTTTAATAGTATAAAAACTTTTTAAAATGATGGTTTGACAGTGTTTTCAAAAAGTGATAGACTCACTATAAAAATATGATTGAGTGTAATTAGAGTGTTTTAAAGAAAGTTTATGATGAATTAATACTCGATTTTTTCTTTTAAAAAAAATTTCAAAAATGGCCGGAGAGGCTGCCATCACAAGGCAACCAATTAAAAACCTCTAGCAACAAAGTACTTCCCAGGTAGAGATTTTTTGATGTCTAGTTTGGCCAAAAATCCTTCTTTTATTTGGAGAAGTATGTGGAATTTCCATGATTTATTTAAAGAAGCACTAATATGGTGGGTTGTCATTGGACAAAGAATCAGTATTTGGGGTGATAGATGGCTTCCTAGGCCATTGTATATGTCTAGCTTTGCTCCATCTTTAGTTGTTTCCAGGGAAACAAGGGTTGCATCACTTATTGATCCTGACACCAAATGGTGGAATACTAGCTTGATTAGAGACTTATTTCACTACGAAGATGCTCAAGAGATTCTAAAATTGCCACTAAGTTTTCAAAATGGAGAAGATAAACTAATATAGGGTGGTACAAGTAGTGGGTGTTTTTCTGTAAGAAGTGCATATCATCTTCAACTATCCATAATCCTTGCAAAAGGAGTTCTTCATATAATAACGGGGCTTTTACATATTGGCAAGTTATTTGGCTTTTGGATGTTCCAAATGCGGTTAAGAATTTCACGTGGAAGACTCTCAACAATATGCTGGCTACCCGTTATAATTTATGCAAGAAGAGCATAGTGAAAGACCTCTCATATCCAATATGTCATAGAGCTGAGGAAACAATCATGCATATCTTATGGGAGTGCCCTCTTCTTTAGATGTTTGGAGCAAAGTTTTGAATCCGTTCCGTTCAGGTTGGAATTATCGAAATGTTTCGTACTAGAATAGTAACCGGCATGGGATAGGTCACTATTCCGTTCCGGCTCAAATTTTGGCCATTTTGGCTGGATTCCGATATTCCAATCGAAATAGACATTTTGATCTGAAATTACATTGAACGTAGGAATAAAGTTAAATCAAGATCCTTTTGTAAATCAGTTGAAGAATGAGAGAAAATTGTATTTTTATGCTCCAGTCAACTACCCCTATCTTTGGATCTCCCCCTTCCCAAGACTCCTTCTAAAAATCTCCCAAAAGGCCAAAAACTGTGAAAACACTCCTCAAATTTGACGTTTGACTTGTTAATGTTGTCATCCATGTCTGCAACACCTAATCCAATGGACCAAGTTCCAACTAGCCCCATCTCTGAACGTCTAGTAACCTGGCAAACTTGTCAGACTTGGGACGAAAGTTCAATTTACAATGTATTTACGTATTATATTGGTTTTAAAAATAAAATAAATATATCAATAAATATTTGTGTTTTACGTATGTGTTTTTAAAATTTGTATTAAAAAATATTATTGCGTATGTTTTTAAGATATATAATAACATTATTTTAGAATATAGTCTATATATATATAATTTATCCATTTAATGTCTATTCCAAAACAATACACCAAAATGTACCGATATCAAAATATTTTGTTCCGGTGACTAAACCGGAATGGTCACTGAAATGAATTTCAAAACTTAAAAGTTGTTTTAAAGGAACTTTTAATGAACTTCTTTCTTTTCTGGTAAGGAAACTAAGCAAAATGGATTTGGGACTTATGTTAATTACAGCAAGGTTTACTATATATATATACACACCAGTCTGCAAATAGAAAGACACTAATTATTGTAAAGAGAATAAGTCTAAATTATAATTGGAGTTTCTCAAAATTGCTTAAAATTGAACATGTATATATGAAACTTAACATCATGTAATGCTATCAAAATTTATCCACCTAGCTAGACATGATCCCGTGTACGTTATGGATGTTATATTAATCCCCTTCGGTGTATGATCATGACAAGATTAAGGCTCTTAATTTCTCTTTTGACCTTCTCCATATCATGCATGGGCTATATATATCTCTCTCTATATATAAAGAGCCTATGAAATGGAATTTTCTTGTTTTAACAGAAATTTATTGTTTTAACGGAATATGCTAGTTTTCATTAACTTTCCATCCGTTTGTAATAATTACAGAACACAGGAATACAATTGTATTTTTATTTACATTCTATTTATGGCTACTTTTATGATTTCTGTTGGTTTCTATTCCACTATTAATATATTTAAATATGCTAATAAAGCAGATTTATTATAATAATAATCATGGATTCAATTTTCAATTTGAAAATACGTTATAATAGGAAAACAGATTTATGTAGATTTGTCTTGTTGTCTTCATTATAATAGGAAAGCATTATCATAATTTACAAATAGCATATCTTTCAATAGCTTTTAAGATATATATTAGTAATAAAATAATAAGATATATGTACTTTATTTTTATTTTAATAAAATATATTAATGTTTTGAATTGCGCATACGTGCCTCAGGCACGTAACATCTTACTAGTATATATTTATATATATATCTCTTCCATCCAGTACTACTATATATCTGCGATATTGCAGCTGCGCGCTCGATCGATCGGTTAGCTTACGTAATTGATATAATAAGAACACACACACGTTTGCATTAAAGTACTAAAACATTTTTGCTGTGTTTGATAAGAAGAATAATAGAAATATAATAATTAAACTGCGATATTGCTAGCTAGCGTACTGTTTGAATTGCATTATTGAAATATTTTTAGTTCAATAATTTCTACTAATTAATTTATAAAACTCTAATAGTAGATGATGCTAAACTATACAACACATATAAAAAGCCTCCCACGTATATATAATAAAATATCACAGATTGGACCAGTGACGGACTACGGTTTATTTAGTTAGAACATATCATCTAAGTACGTATATATATATATATATATATATATATTAGTTTTAATTAATAAACTCTCTGATCTCCTCTTAACCATGGTTTTAGCCTATAGAAGTTCATTAACACGTACAGCTATAAATATATATATATATATATTAAATATATATAGTATACGCGGCCTATATGATGTATTAATGCATGTGATTCATCATGCACGCGCGCAACTCCTTACAAACCTAAAACGGTAACGTACGTCATGATCTTGTCTTTCTCTTCAAATATATAAATCATATTGTTGATGATAATATTGATATAAATATATATATATATATAAATATATATCATGTAGTACTAATGATATCATCGTCTTTAATTTGTCTTAATTATTGGACGGCATATAATTTGAGAAAAAACGAGGCAATAGAAATAAATTTTACTAACTACGTAAGTATATACTGATCTGATCTCGACTTATGTCAAAATCAAATTTTGGTGGATCGAGTTATTCTATCTGCGTCATTCTAGTAATCATGCATGAATATTATATCAGCCGGCATATATATATAATGCTTGATAATTGGCTTAATTGTGATATATTATGTGCAAGTGGAGGGGCATGCATGCGCGCCCAATATTATTATTATATTGTGGGTGCATATATCATATATGCCTCCATTTAACATAAACATCCAACTTATAACAAATAGTCTTTTATATATGTACCGGTAGTCATCATGTACAAATAATTAACATGCGCTAGCTAGCTGTGTAAATACAACCTTTTAATAGAATTCATGAGAGCGTGCATTATGATCTATAATTGTCTGATTGAATTGTAGACAAGGGTATATGCAAGACAGAGGGCCGATATATGCAACCTCCCACTTGGATATATAGGTGCTTGGATGCGTGGACAGATCTATTATCGAGATCATGCATGCTTGGATATATAGGCTAGGGGATCGGCCTCTCTTGTGCCCCTAATGCAACACAATTAGTTCAAAAAATTCCCAGCAAACCAAATGATCTGCTTCGTTTATGTCATGCGCTAAAGTCACCTGCAGAGAGATCAACCAAACACCTCATTTCATGCATTTCATAGATCTGCTCTTACCATCTACAGTATTATTACAAGCACTATTTACAAAAGGGGGTCTTTACAGAATAATGTCTATTATGATTAATTTGTGCAACCTCAACGTGCAGTCCTTCCAAAAAAAGTGGAAGATCACTACAAAAATTATTTTTTATTTTTTATAATAATGAATCTCACTTCATGTTCTAACAGATCGACTGCATGAGACTTATATTTCCTACGTTTATATATATATATATATATCTTCTCACCCGAAAAACTATATGGTTGGGAGAGGGCCAAAATGTATCTCCTAGCTAGATTAAATAATAGTCAAGGAATGCCATCATCTATAAAATTATAAACCTCCCTTTGCCGTCGGTGAGTTGACTCTTAGGGAAAGCCACTGCCCAATTGCTTGATGGCCGCCAACTTACATTGGGTTGCCTCTGTCCCCCTCACTTTCTTAGGACAATTGATCAGTTTCTCTTAGTTTGTCGATTATATTATATATAAGATCTACGTACATAATTAATATCATTCATGCCGGTGGAAATTTATCTCTAATATATATATATATATATATATATATATATATATATTAATTATATGGGGGGCGGGGGGGAGCGTGATGCCCCCTTTGACTCTGGAGCTCCATCACTAGTACAGCAGTGACCAGCCCAACAAAATCAGAAAGGAAATGCCCTCTGGGCCGGTTTATTAATATATAATGTGCATTAGTTTACTTATACTGTTTTCTAGATTCCATGCACAAGTAGTACTACTGCTCTATAATGCAATTAATTAATAAACTCTACTGGACTAGACGACTTTAATAATGTCATAATTTAAACATTAAGTTGTATTTAACTAAGTCACAATTATTATGGTCAATAGGCTATTTAATAATCTATAATAATTCAGCGCGCGTAATCAACCACATGCATGCATATATATATATATATATATATATATATATATATATATATATACTCTATTATAATAAGTAGCTATCTAACTGTAAATAGTAATTTTTGTTATTTTTCTGTTAATTTTTATTGTTTTTGCGTTAAGTCATATTTTACCAAAAGACCCTTAACACCCTTGACAATTTGACGTGTAACTCCATTGTAGAATCTAATGAATGATCATGTTTTAGTAAAAGGTCCTTAAAACTCTTAACCATTTGACATGTAACTCATTTGTAAAATTTAATGAATGATCATATTTTACCAAAAGATCCTTAAGATCCTTGACCATTTGACGTGTAGCTCTCTTGTAAAATTTAAGGAAGGATCATATCTTACCAAAAGACCCTTAATAGTCCCGCGGTCAGATACTTTGCTGAAATTCAGATTTTTTTTAATCTTGATTTTTTGTCTTTTTTTTAACCTTGCATTTTTTTTCCCAGATAAATAAGTTACTGGCTTTTTTATTTAAATTATTATGTTAGGTTCACCTAGGGCTAACGCACCTGAGACCGTTCCCTAGTGTGTGTATATATATATATATATACACTACAACACAATTACTTTTTAGTGACGGTTGGGAAATTGTGACAGTCCATAGACCGTCACTAAAAGGCATTTTCTGTGACAGTTTCTGAAAACCGTCACTAAAGATAGAATGAGATTTTTTTACGTTCCAACATATGGGAAATATACGTTCGAACGTCACATATATGTTCGAATGTTATGTCTGTTTACGTTTGAATGTAAAATGTTTTGGCGCAACCGTTCACACGTTATTAATTAACGTTCGAACGTAAAAAGTTTCTGCCAATGTTTGAACGTTAAGTAATAACGTTCGAACATTCATTGTAAATTTAAATTAAATGACTTTAATTTAAAAATAATGTGGTTTTTATTGTGCATAATTTGTGAACAAGTCTAAAAAATTGAATTGTATATATTTATATATACACAATTTGTAATATATAAATATATATTTATGTTTATATATATTTGAAATGCAGTGATTTAGTATTAAAGTTGAAAAATATAATATCAAAGAAGATTAAAAATTGAAATTAACAAACGATAGAAATATTCAATAATATTTTTCATTACAAATATTAAAAATAAAATACAAGATTTAATAAAATGTAGTAAACAACAGTAAGATGATAACGTTATCCGCAAAAGTCGAACTCCGTACCTCCTCAATCAAGGTATCAACCTTGTCGTTGAGGATAGTTACACGATGGGTGAGTTCGGCAACAGATGCCGATATAGCCTCGAGCGATCGATCGATCTTATGATCGATATGCGCAGTCAGCTGTGAGATGACCGCATCAACCCAAGCAGGCCGCACATCTCCTGCAGATGTGCTCGACGTATGCTGACTACTACTCCCGACATGACCTGGCTCAGGCTGCGTCGGAGGAACTAGATCCTCTACAGGGGATGGCTGACGTCCCCTCGCCTGTCCAATGCTACGTCGATGCGTGGTCATGTCGAGGGGGCTCATCTGATCTTTGACCCGCTCCTCTGCCTGGGTCGGCACTCCCCGTGCAAGTAATAGTCGGCTGATGAGGACACCGTATGAGAGATTATCCGTGGAGACGATGCTCGCCTCGTAACGGATCCTCTCAAAGATGTGCAGTGGCAAATCCATAGGATCTCCACGTGCCACTCGTGGTGTTGAGTGTGCAAATGTCTCAACTCCTCAACGAATCCCAAGGTGCTCGCCGATGACATCTGGTGATACCTCAATGGAAACACCGCGTACAGTCACAGTGTGAGAGGATGCATCATGAGGCATGTCTCACATCCCCATATAAAATTCTTGAACCATTGAGGGGTACACCTTCCCCCTCAATGTGCAAATATTTCCCCAGCCTCTACTGAGGAAAACATCTCTCAGGTTCGTCTGCTGCCAACAGAGTTCGTTGAACTCATTAATCAGGACCTCTCGCTCTACCATAACAGTACGAGCTCCGATACGGGCAGTGTCCGACGTGGCTCCTTCCCTCCCTCGTTTCCTAGTATGCAGTGGAAGAGCCATATCCTGAAAATAGAAAAGGAGAAAAAATTATTTACATTAATGCATTTTTTTGTATTAATTTGAAGCTGCTCTGCATTAACGTTCGAACATTTTGTCTTTCACGTTCGAACGGTAAAGATAAACGTTCGAACGTTAGTTTATACGTTCGCACGATCAATAATGTAAATAAATTGATGTTCGAATGTAAAACATATACGTTCGAATGTAAAACATAGCCGTTCGAATATAAACAGTAAATAAATATTGGCTGAAGTACGTTCGGACGTTTATGTTTTACGTTCAAACGTATTTGTTTTATGTGTGAACGTAAATACGAACATCCGAACGTCGAAGCATGAATAACGTAGAAAATCACTACGTTCGGACGTTATAATTAAACGTCCGACCGTATGTGATTTACGTTCGAAAGTAAAATATAACGTTCGGACGTATGTCGTTTAATAATATTTAGAGTATACATTAAACGTTTATGAAAATTGATGAATAAAACGTTCGAATGTAAGAAGGTTACGTTCGAACGTAGAAGTCGTAACGGCTCTGTAATTTAAACGTCGTACGTTCGAACGTCTCGGTGAAACGTTCGAACGTTACGACGCAGAGCTGAGTCGACTCAACCATTATTGAAATCTCGAAAATTTCTCTACAAGGTTCTAAATGCCGAAATGTCACCGTAGAAATGAAGTATACACTTCAAGAAACATTTCTATGGTGACTATTCGGCCAATGGCTGGCCGTGGTGGCCGGAAAATGAAGTTGAATATCCGGCCACCACTTATCCCATTTTAAACAAAACTCAATCCAAATTTCAATAAAATATATGTTATTTGAATAAAAGATGATTGCCTACCTTTTTGTGACGGTTGTGGCGGAGTTGACGGAGGCGTGGCGGCGTGCAACGTAACGGACGTTTGTTGATGAATAGTTTTGGAAATGTCGTTTTGACGTTCGGTTTTGTGATAATATTTGAATGAGTTTTAAATATTTTGCCTTGCAGAAGATTGTGCAGGCCTTGTATATTTATAAGCGTAGGTAGTACAATAGAAGTAGAAGTTTAAATACAATAGGAGTCTAGAAGGTTTGAAATTCTATCTAGAAGGTAGCTGTTGAGTTGCCGTATTGTGATGCATCTTTATCGGAATGGATGAGTGCTGGTGCTTATCCGTTACTGAAGATATATCATTAACACGCCCCCTCAAGCCCAAGGTGGTGGAGACCACGTTGAGCTTGTCTCTGAGTGTCATGAAACGAGTAGTGGACAGTGCTTTGGTAAAAACATCTGCTAGCTGATCTCGAGTTGACAGGAACTGAACATGCAGACGTTGTTGAGCTACCATATCACGGACGAAGTGGAAGTCAATTTCCACGTGCTTTGTGCGTGCATGAAAGACTGGGTTAGCCGATAGGTATGTAGCGCCGATGTTATCACACCACAAAATTGGTGTTTTGGTTTGAGGAACACCCAGTTCAAGTAGAAGAGATTGTAGCCATTGAAGCTCGGCAGCTGTGTTTGCCAAAGCTTTGTACTCAGCCTCCGTACTAGAGCGTGCAACCGTTGCCTGCTTTTTACAGCTCCAGGAGATAAGATTATTACCAAGAAAAATACAGAAACCACCTGTTGATCTTCTGTCATCACGCGAGCCTGCCCAGTCCGCATCCGAGAAGGCTCGGAGTTGAGTGCTGGTGGATTTTGATATTCGGAGGCCAAATGTGAGTGTTTGTTTGAGGTACCGAAGAAGGCGCTTGACTGATTGCCAATGAGGTAACTTGGGATCTTGCATAAACTGTGAAAGCTTGTTGACAGAGTAGGCAATATCTGGGCGAGTGATGGATAGATATTGTAGAGCACCAACCGAACTACGATATAAAGTAGGATCTGAAAAAGGTTCACCATCAAATGCCGAGAGGCTTGTTGCTGTTGCCATGGGGGAGCTGACAGGTTTAGCATCCATCATATTTGTTCTTTTTAATAAGTCAAGAATGTAACGATGCTGTGAGAGCACAATGGCTTCTTTATCACGGACAACTTCTATGCCAAGAAAGAAATTTAAGCCACCCAAGTCTTTAATTGGGAATGAGGCAGACAGCGAGTGCAGTAAGGCATCAATAGCAGAGGGCTTGGAGCTGGTGATAATAATATCATCGACATAAATTAAAATGTAAGTAGTGTTTGTATCAGTGATCTGTATGAAGAGAGACGAGTCTGACTGGCAGCCACGAAAACCGAGTTCAAGAAGGCGGTTTGTCAACTTAGAAAACCAAGCTCTGGGAGCTTGTTTGAGGCCATAGATGGCCTTATGTAATCTGCAAATATGATGTGGATATTGAGGGTGAGAGAAGCCAGGAGGCTGCGACATGAACACTTCTTCAGAGAGCTCACCGTGCAAAAAGACATTATGAACATCAACTTGCCGAATGGACCATCCTGCCGAGAAGGCTAGAGATAACACAGTGCGCACGGTAGTGGGTTTAATGACAGGACTATAGGTTTCAAAATAGTCTATACCAGATTGTTGATGATAACCCTTTGCGACTAACCTCGCTTTGTACCGATCAATTTGTCCATCAGCTTTTCGTTTGATCCGAAACACCCACTTTGAGCCAATAACATTTTGAGCTTTATCTGGTGGAACAAGGGACCATGTATGGTTCCGCAGTAGTGCATCAAATTCATTGTTCATGGCCTGACGCCATTCAGAGTGTTTCACAGCAGAGGAATAACAAGTGGGTTCAACTGAAACAGAGTGAGTTTCGGCAATGAGGGCTTTGGGAATAGGATAGCGGGTGGAACCATCAGTGAAAACTTTGGGTCTGGTTATATTATTTCGAGCACGAGTTATCATGGGATGTGTGGAAACAGTTTCGGTGGGAGGAGGTAGTTCAGGTTCAGGGTCAGGTGTAGAGTTGGGAGAGAGTGAGGGTGAGATAGACGATGGTGAAGCAGGGGTTTGAGTTGTGTCTGGTACTGGAGGAGAGGGAGATGATGGATTATTTTCGGGACAAGTAACATCAAATCTGGGTTGGACGTGTGGAATACAGATTGGTTGATGAGTGGAGGAGGCTGGTGGCTTAGAGAAAATATGAGTGTCAGTAGAGAATGGGAACTGAGACTCGTCAAAAACAACATCACGGGAGATTACGTATTTGCCAGTGGATGGATTTAGACACTTATAGCCTTTGTGATGAATGCTATAGCCAAGAAAAATGCAGCGAGTAGAACGAGGTTGGAGTTTGTATCGGTTGTAGGGTCGAAGATTTGGCCAGCAAGCGCTACCAAAGACTCGAAGAAAATTGTAATCGGGAGTGAGTTTAAACAGTCTTTCAAAAGGTGATTTATGATGAAGAAGGGATGTGGGCATTCGATTTATTAGGTAGCATGCCGTGTCAAACGCTTCATCCCAGTAGGTTAAAGGAATGTGACTGTGATGGAAAAGTGCAAGGCCAGTTTCAACAATGTGGCAATGCTTTCGTTCAATTGCACCATTTTGTTGGTGTGTGTGAGGACATGAACGACGATGGACAATGCCGAGAGTATCAAAGATTTTGGTTAAAGGGCGGAACTCACCACCCCAATCAGATTGGATGGATTTTATTTTACAATTGAAGAAGCGCTCAACATATGGTTGAAATTTATGAAAAATGCTAGTAACATCACTTTTGCAAGAAATAGGATAAAACCAAGTGTATTTGCTATAATCATCTAGAAAAGTAATGTAATAACGATTTCCATTATTTGAAAGAATAGGTGAAGGACCCCATACATCCGTATAAATTAACTCAAGAGGACTCAAAGAATGAGTAGAGGATCGAGAGAAAGGTAATTGCTTGCTTTTGGAACTTAAACATGAAGAGCATGTAAGTTCGGATTTATTTGACTGAACTGGAACAGGAAGATTGAACTGGGAGATGACTCTTCGAACAATGTTGAAGGCAGGATGGCCTAAGCGAGAGTGCCAATGAGAGAAAGATGTACGCTCACCAATGAGAGCTGAAGGAGAGGACTTTGTGAGGGGTGAGAGTGGATACAACCCATGTTTACTCGGCCCTTGAAGCAGAATTGTCCCTGTTGCTTGGTCCTTTACAAAGAAACAAGTAGGATGAAATTCAAAAAAGGTGTTAGTGGCTTCAGTGAATTTTTGGACAGAAATGAGGTTTTTGGTGATATGTGGAACGTGTAAGACATTGTGTAATAAGAAGGAAAATTTGGGTGTGGAGATTCGGCTAGTGCCCAAGTGACGAATAGGAATTTCATTACCGTTACCCATTCGAATCTGATCAAACCCAATGTATTCCTCAGCGTTAACATTCAGATTAGCAAAGTCAGAGGTGAGATGATGCGTTGCTCCAGTGTCGGGATACCAGGAAGGATCAGAATTTTGAGATGATGAGGCAGCATAGGCTTGTATGTTGGGTGGTTCACTTTGATAGTTGTCATCATACCTGTGGTAACAACGGAGAGCAGTGTGACCAGTTTTGTTGCAGACTTGACAAACCAATTTTGAGGGCTGAGAGCAACCACGTCCCCTGCCTCTTGATCCTCTATAAGAGTTGGTTGCACCACGATGGCCAGAAGAAGATTGATAACGCCCCCCTCGATTAGGACGAGAAGAGACAGATTTGCCAGCAAAATTGGCACCAGCCACGGATAGATCTGCAGGAGGCTGATGTTGCTCCAGGCGGAGCTCATGCGCAAGTAGATGACCATAGAGATCCTGAAGGGAAATTGGTTCCACACGGGTGGTCACCGAGGTGACAAAGGGGTCATATTCCGGACCAAGACCTGCTAACAGAAAAGAAACAAGTTCAAAATCATTAAGCGGCTGATTTGCAGCAGCCAAGGTGTCCGCAAGAGACGTGAACTTGTGAAAATAATCAGCTATGGTGGAACTGCCCTTCTTGAGCGTTGCAAGCTGATAGTGCAGATTCATAGATCGAGCACGAGAGGAAGCAGTGAACATGGTTTCTAAAGTAGACCACACATCACGAGAACTGGTGCAGTTGACTATATGAGTCAAGATTGATTCGGATAATGAGGAGTTGAGAGCACTCAGGATGAGTTGATCCTGAAGCATCCAGGACGTGTAGGCTGGATTTGGTATTGGCTGATTTGAAGAGGAATTGACAAGTAGAGGTGGACAGGTGAAACTGCCATCGACAAAACCATAGAGATGCTGGCCTTTTAAGTATGGAACTACTTGCGCCTTCCATAAAAGGTAATTATCCCGTGTGAGTTTAATGGTAATGAGATTGTGAAGAGGCACAACTGAGGTGGATATAGGTGGTGGGAAGGGTGGGTTACGTGAAAAACCAGGAGGAGGCATATCAGAAGTAGAGGAAGAGTCTGCCATGAGTGTTTGACGTAAGTCTATAGGCTCTTGATACCATGTGATAATATTTGAATGAGTTTTAAATATTTTGCCTTGCAGAAGATTGTGCAGGCCTTGTATATTTATAAGCGTAGGTAGTACAATAGAAGTAGAAGTTTAAATACAATAGGAGTCTAGAAGGTTTGAAATTCTATCTAGAAGGTAGCTGTTGAGTTGCCGTATTGTGATGCATCTTTATCGGAATGGATGAGTGCTGGTGCTTATCCGTTACTGAAGATATATCATTAACAGGTTTTGGCCTTATATACACATAACGTTCGAACGTAATAGTAATTACGTTCGAACGTTTGTCAATTTAATTTCAAAAATAATATCTATAATATATTATATTATAAATGTTTATGTATTATATTAAGATGTTATATAATATTATTGACAATTAAGCCAAATTGGTTTGACGTTTGTGAGTACTTGTTATACTTATAAAGTTTAGCAATATGTTTATACATGTTGTTGTGATTTTATGCTTACTCTTGAAATAATTGTGATTATTGTTTATAAATTTTGTGAATAGTTTATGAGTTTATGGTGTTTATTGATGAATTAATATGTGTATAAATATTGTTGTAAGAATATTGTGCCCGAATTCTGTGATATGGATTTAATACATAAATATTCTTTATTATATACATTTATGTTCTCATTTAAAGTATTATGCTATCATACTATACAATGTAGTATATAGTTATAAATATATACAATGTAATATATATATTATATTATAAGTTAGTATATAAGTTAGAATTTAATAAGTAACAATTTAATATATATCCTTAAGATTTATATATATAGTATAGTTTATATATTATATACACTTATATTCTCATTTAAAGTATTATGCTATCATACTATACAATGTAGTATATAGTTATAGATATATACAATGTAATATATATATATTATATTATAAGTTAATATATAAGTTAGAATTTAATATGTAACAATTTAATATATATCCTTAAGATTTATATATATAGTATAGTTTATATATTATATACACTTATGTTCTCATTTAAAGTATTATGCTATCATACTATACAATGTAGTATATAGTTATAAATATATACAATGTAATATATATATTATATTATAAGTTAGTATATAAGTTAGAATTTAATAAGTAACAATTTAATATATATCCTTAAGATTTATATATATAGTATAGTTTATATATTATATACAATTATGTTCTCATTTAAAGTATTATGCTATCATACTATACAATGTAGTATATAGTTATAGATATATACAATGAAATATATATATTATATTATAAGTTAGTATATAAGTTAGAATTTAATAAATAACAATTTAATATATATATCATTAAGATTTATATATATATATATATATGGTATAGTTTATATATTATATACATGATTTATGTTCTCATTTAATAAGTATAGTAGGAATAGTACGTTCGAACCTTTCAAGTTAACGTTCGAACGTTAAACCAAGAGCGGCAAATTTCCCGCTCGATTAAGGTATCTGCGTGATTATTCAGACGTTCGGACGTTTATACTATACGTTCGAACGTTAATTAATGAAAATCACCAGAAAATTATGTACATCCGAACGCCAAATCTGTTAACGTCCGAACGTTAGTTAAATTAGTGCGGGATATTTCCCGCTCAAATATGGCAACACTTTGATGAAATGTACGTTCGGACGTCTTAGTTAGACGTTCGAACGTTCATCTGAAAATCTTAGAACGTTCGAACGGAAAATTGTGCTACATTCGAACATAGGGAAGGAAAGTGCGGGAACTTTCCCGCTACATTTTATGTTACATTAGAAGAAGGTTACATTCGAACGTGTATTTTAAACGTCCAAACGTTCTTGGCGGGAAAATTTTAAAATATAACGTTCGGACGTACAACTTAAACGTTCGAACGTATGAACTTATATATTAGAACATAATCAGTACGCGCACGGGAGAAACATATCATTTCTTCTTCTCCCGTGCGCGCAACAGAGAGTGAGAGGGTTAGAAATTCCTTATGGCCCGAGGCTCTGCAGGAGAGAGAGAGATAGAGAGAGAGAGAGAGAGAGGATTAGAGTGAGAGAGAGTTGAGTTAGAGAGTGAGAGAGAGTTGAGTCTTGGTAAGAAAAAATTTTAATTTATTGTCCTTTTATGAATTTTATGATATTTATATTGTGTTTTTGTTATAGAATATTTCTAATAAATTAGTATTGTATTTTTTTGAAGGATTGGTTGTTTTGGGAAGTTGGAAGATTTTGATTTGTAAGAGGCTAGAACAATGTGAGTGCTAGGTATATTTCTAAACTTTATCAATATGTTATTGCATGTGATTTTATGCTTACTCTTGAAATAATGTGATTATTGTTTGTATAGTTTGTAAATAGTTTGTGAATTATTGTAAAGTTTGTTGTGATATGGAATATGTTAATACATGTGACAATATATTATGTGAATATATTGTGTGTTATTGCGAATATATTGTGATATGAACTTGAGCAATTTAAATTATTATTTGTGAATGACATTTGAATATGTTTACATTGTTACAAATATATTGTCCTTAAGCTTTGTTAATACATGTTTTGTGAATATATACAATGTTATTGTGAATATATTGTGATTATTATTTGTATAGTTTGTAAATAGTTTGTGAGTTATTGGGAATATCTTGAAATATAAATTTGAAATATTGTGATAATAATATTTCAAATTAAGTAATAACAAATAAAAGTAACTCTTTAAGAATTATAATAATTAAAATTATATTATAACCTTTGAAATTTAAGTATGATAATTAAAATAAGAAACTTTAAGAATAGTAATAATTAAATATTGATAATATAATTTGAAATTAAGTAATAACAAATAAAAGTAACTCTTTAAGAATTATAATATTTAAAATTATATTAAAACTTTTGAAATTTAAGTATAACAATTAAAATTATACTTTAAGAATGATAATAATTAAAATTTTAATATAACCTTTAAAATACTCTTCAATAAAAAAGTCTTGAACCTACTAAATAAGTAGAGTTGGAATTAAGTAAATATACTTATTTATTATAAACTAAAGAGAAAGAAAATAAGGATCAAATAGATGCTTATATAAAAATTATATACTTATTGTCTATAATAAATAAATAACTCACTCAATTAAGTATAACAATTAAGATTATAATTGTGGAATGATAATAATTAAAATTATATAATAATCTCAGAAATTATATATAACAATTATAGTATAACCTTTGAAATTAAGTATAACAATTAAAATTATACTTTAAGAATGATGATCTTGTACACAACGAGGGAATATGATCTTGAAGAAATGTTGAAATTTTAATTTAATTGCTTGACTGTCATAGTCTCTCCGGCCTTGAGAGTTGTCAAGGTCGGACAGTTTGTGAGGGTTAAGTAATTAGATTAAAATTTAAACATTTCTTCAAAATCATTCTCCCTCGTTGTGTACAAGACACGAAACTTAGGGTCACATAATATTTTGTAAATGACGTTTGAATATGTTTACATTGTTACAAATATATTGTCCTTAAGCTTTGTTAATACATGTTTTGTGAATAATAATTAAAATTATAATTAAAATTATAATTAAAATTATAATAATTAAAATTATATAATAACTTTTAAAATTATATATATCAATTATAATCTCTAAATTTTAGTCTAATTGCTTGACTGTCTTAACTAAAATGTGATAATATAATTTGAAATTAAGTAATAACAAATAAAAGTAACTATTTACGAATTATAATAATTAAAATTATAGTATAACTTTTGAAATTAAGTATATCAATTAAAATTATACTTTAAGAATGATGATCTTGTACACAACGAGGGAATATTATCTTGAAGAAATGTTGGAATTTTAATTTAATTGCTTGACTGTCATAGTCTCTCCGGCCTTGAGAGTTGTCAAGGTCGGACAGTTTGTGACGGTTAAGTAATTAGACTAAAATTTAAACATTTCTTCAAGATAATTCTCCCTCGTTGTGTACAAGGCACGAAACTTAGGGTCACATAATTATCTTCCATCTCTCTTTAATTTAACAATATAACACTACTTGAAGGTGACATTGTTAATGTAAACAACATGGAGACATTGTTAGTATGATTTTTGCTAGATGCGTTTGACATTGCATAAATACCCTTAGACCCGTTTGGGAATCAGTGTACATTTATGTGTCCACTGATTTCTGAATTGTCCAGTGTGGACAGTTTGAGATTATATTATCTGTATTGTACATTTTTGTTACTCGTTACTTTCCACGTTTAATATGAAGTTTTGGTGTCTTCTTCTACTGTTCTTCGGGTATACTGTTCGTAGGGTTACAATCCCGATATTTGAACATGTATACTTAGAGAACTATGGGGAGGTGCTGCCGAAATTTCTACTAACGTGGAAATTAGTAGAGTGACGAGATTTGTGCAATATGGAGAATATAATCTTGAATGGGATAGGACCAACTACCTTAAAAAAGAAGCAATGGGAATTGGAGCATGACATGCATGTGGTATTTTCAATATACGTGTTATTAATATATAGATGTTTTTTGAAATGGACAAAAATTAGATGCGTCTGGACGATAGACTTGGAAAGGATTACGTACCCTATGCACGTGGAGTAAGAACCTTCATTGATTTTATATTTATATCTTTTAATTATTTACATTCATATTCGTTCTATATATTATATGCATGTGTACATATTACAATTAATATTTTTAATATATTTTATAGCACTTGAGTTCTACAAATGCACATAATAGATCCGCTCTGACTGTCGATCATCGTGCCGGTTCAAGGTCATTCCACCGTCTTGCTGAAAAAATGGTAATTAAAAAATTATAGAATTCATTTATTTTCTTGATATTCTTTCTGATAAATACTAACATTATCTTTTTAAAATTGTTAATATTGTCGCTTTGTTAGAAACGTGATGATCCTGAAAATTTTTCCCTCATTCATGTCTATGTTGCTGCTCACACTAATGAGCATAGTGAGTGGATGGATCCTGTCGCTGCAGATAATTATGTAAGTAGTGTTAATTTTGTTCAATAAATTATTTATATAACATTTTAATAGTTTATTTCTTATTTCTATTTCTTTTAATACGTTACTAAATTATTTACGATCATTACCTTTTAAATTGCAGAGAAAAATGATGGAGATGCAGTCGGCTTCTGAGGAATCATCTCCTAGTGACATAGACATATTCACGCAAGTGCTCGGGCCGCAGTCTAGTATGGCAAGAGGTTTGGGACGATCTATCAAGCATAAATGTTCATCCTCCTCAACCTCATCGGCTTCACAAATTAATAATCTTACGGCAGATTTAGAAGCTGCACGGCGTGAGAATGAGTATATGAGGTCGAGACAGCAAGAGTTAGAGTCTCTCTTAGAACGACAGTCTCATTTAGAGACGCGTTTGCAGGACCAACAGAGAGACCAAGAGGAAAGAATACGCAGTGAAGTGCAAGAGCAAGTGCAACGAGAGATGATGGTGCAACTGGAGCGTGTTATGTCGTTGCAACAGAATCCCCGTGGGCGAGGGAAAAAGAAGAAATAAATTTTATCAATATTTCTGACTAGTTTTAATATCTAATTTTGTGCTTTTATAAGACATTGTTATTATTAATTGGGTATGTAATATGATATAACATTGGTATTATGTTTTTAAATTTTATGAAATTAGTATTTCTGATCTGTACGTTCGAATGTAAATAAAAATCGTTCGAACTTTGGTTCACAGAACAAACGTTCGAACGTAAATACAATTTGATCGTTCGAACGTCAAACTGTACGTTCGAACGTATTCACGCTAAAATGAACAAACCGTTCGAACGGTAAAGCGATTAACGTTCGAACAAGGAACTTGCATTCGAACGCTCATTCGTTTACATTCGAAATAACGTCCGAACATTATACACGCTACGTTTGAACATTTACGTTTACGTTCGAACAAATATTCGAACGTTTATTGTAGTTAACGTTCGGACGCATTAACATTCGAACGTAAATATATTGCGTTCGAACGATTTTCAACGAACGTAAAATTCTCTCATTCGAACGCCAATCGGTCGGGTGAACGTCCGAATGTAAATATGATACGTTCGAACGATATTCAGCAAACGTCAAATTATCTCATTCGAACGCCAATCGGTCGGGTATAACGTCCGAACGTTTTATTTTACGTCCGAACGTTATTTTCTGTGACAGTTTATAACCGTCACAAAAACATGAACGTTCGAACGTTGTACCGAACGGAACACTTCCAACCGTCACTAAAAATATTTTTTGTGACGGTTGAATAGTAAAGCGTCACCAAATGTTTTCTGTGACGCACTTTAGGTGACGGTTGTGGTGACGGTTTCAAACCGTCACCAAATATGTTTAGTGACGGTTTGTCCTTTTTTGGTGACAGTTTCCTTTGTCACAAAAGGCACATTCTGTTGTAGTGATATATGCATCCCAAGGGCTCGTTTAGAGACAGAAACTTGCATCTCATCTCATCATTACAACTTTTTTAAATTCTCACACAAAATATAATAAACAATTCAATTTTTTCAAATCTCAAAATAATAATAATATTAAAAAAATAATATTTTAATAATATTTTATTTAATTCATCTAAAATCATCTTATCTCATTATCCAAACGAGCCTAAACCAGTGATTTAATATACCGCTTCGTTATATTTTTAATTTCGTAGCATCCTAAATCAGTGACTGTACTTAAAATAGGTAAGAAACGCAAAGTTAAAATAAATTAATATTTTTATGATTTGGCAAAATCGTATAATTAGTTGGTTATAAAATGAATCGCAAAAAGTTATGTCCATATATATCATTATTATTTTCTTTTACGTGCATGGATAATGAACTTTTTATTTCTAAATGACATCAGAGATGCTGGAGGCCGTTAATTTAATTAATTTACATCATGACGCAAGGCCAGCTAGGTAGAAGAACAATATTGGAGCACATGCATGCATGCATATGCCCTGACCAGCTTCATCACCATATATGACCTTCTCTAGGACCCACGCTGCATCACAAACTCCTTATATATCCTCTATAAATATACATTTCAATAACATCTCAACCTACACTGTCACTACATCCATCTTTACTCCCTCTCGATCGCTAGCTACTCTCACAAACAAGCTGTCCCAATGGAAAAGGCTCTTCTGAGGGGACAATTATATGCTTACTCAAAGCTCGATCATGAAGATCCAGAAGAGAAAAAACATCGGCAGGCACAGTTCTTGATCCATAAAGTACTTTTTCAGGGGGATAATCTAAGAAGACCATCGTTTTTGAGAATCAGGATATGCAAGCTGAAGGTTAAGATTGGGAAGAGACTAAAGAAGCTGAGGAAGAGCGTGTTGTTGGGAATATCTGCGGCTAGAGTTGGTGTTTACAAACGAGTAATCATTTATATGAAAGCATGGAAGCGGCTGTTTCAGTACCGTGGGCAGACCATTGTTAGCCTGCCTTCTGTGTTCGCTTGAAGTTTTTGTTTCAAGTTTTCATCTTGTTATAAATTTGTCAGTAATATATATGTACTGGCATGATCCGCTTCTGATCTTGTACGCTTGTTATATATATATATATAATAGCATGGTTATACCACTTTTTATGAAGCCTGATCTAAATCTAGTTACACCTTTCAACAGACACGGAAGCATCAACTAAGTGCTCCAGAATATGGTGAGATGAATAAAGAAAAGAAAATTAGTTCGTGAGATGAAGCACTCGATCGATGCTGTTACGAAAATTTCTTCTTGTTTTAGGCTTTGATTGTAGTCTTTGTAGATCATTTCTTCTAGTTTGGGATCAGACTTTTATTTCATCTGGTTTTACTAGTCTTCCATATATAACACTGAATGATATACTCGTGAAAATGGTACTTCATCATGTCAATTGAGCTTTATGGGCTTATAGCGCTCGATCGTAATAGGAAGAACTGGAACTCAATGCAATTAGACATGCCTTAAATATTACGAAACGATGATCGTCTTTCCTTGGACTAAACTATATCATAAACTAAGGGGAAAAAAAAATGAAAGTCATGTTTTATCATTATTGATCAACTAAATTAAGGAAGTGCTTGATTCAAATTGAAACCGGTCAAGTTCGTGATCAGGTGTCATCATGCTTAGCTCGTTCTTCAAATATTTAAATGAAAACAATTTATATTTGTACATTCATTGTTCATACATGTATCATGTACGCCGTACGTTTAAAACGGCTCCCCAAAAATCTGCCATATTGTCGTATACTTATCCTCACCCTCCATGAATGAGTTGTGGGCAATATGCATGGTTAGTCCATCTAGATTCCAAACCAACCCATGTGTCCTAGTCAGCCCAACTCCCAAGAGTAACTAATTTACAGATGAGAAAATCTTCGAGCTGGCTGTTGCGTTAATCCCTTAAAAACATCCGCCAATCAAAATTCACCACCCCATCTGACTGCTCATTGTTTATCAAAAAGTCAGCAATCTCTTTTAGGGCACTGCTTGTTTGTGTTGATGATGTGCTTGTTTGTGTTGATGATGTGCTGCTAGTAAGTGATGATTTGGAACAAATTCAGCTCTTGAAGAAGTTCTTACATGATCAATTTATAATTAAAGACGGGACCATTGAAATATTTTCTTGGTCTAAAAATAACAAGATCTAAAACTGGTATTTCACTTTGCCAATGAAAATATGACTTGAACATATTACAAGACACTGCGAACCTTGGCTCACACCTGCTGCTTTTTCAATGGAATCAAATCTCAAACTCACTGCTGATGATCCAGAGCTTTATGAAGATCTATCAAAGTATAGGAGACTGGTTGGTGGATTGTTATACTTGATAATTACCAGACCAAATCTTGCCTATTCTATCCATGTGTTATCCAAAAAGCAAGCCACAATTAGTAGATCCTTTGTTGAAGTAGAGTATCGAGCTCTTGTAGCTACAACATGTGACGTGCAATGGTTGGTCTATGCCTTATAGGACTTGTAGATTGATCATCAACAGCCCACAACTCTATACACAGATAGCAAATCAACAATGTCTATTACCACCAACCTAGTTTAGCATGAAAGAACTAAGCATATACAAATTGACTGTCACTTGGTTTGAGAGAAATTGCAAGAGAAGCTTATCAAGTTGTTTTATATTCCCTCTCGGCTACAGTTGGTAGACATACTAACCAAGCCACTGGGTTCATTGCCTTTTCATCACACTCTACGCAAGATGAACATTCTCAATATGCATGTTCATCTTAATTAAGTGGGGTGTTGGAGTATAGCATCCCATATAGAAAACATGGAGTTAAAGTTCAAAGAAGAAAAGGCCAAGGCTAAAGTAGACAATATACATTAGTTAGTTATTTTCTATTTTTAGTATAAAAAAATGTAAACACAAATGATCACTCACTTGATACATTCAATACAATTCCTTTCAGATCGTCTACGTACATCATACTTTTCTGTTCTTCATATTTTTCATTTCCAGTTTATGAAATTCTTGATAGAGTTAGAGCGGAAAAGGTTCTCTCTTCAATGAAATCCCAATTTCTAGAGACTCCATTCAGAATATTGGATGCGAAGCCAAAGCTAGTATTTTCAGAATATTAAAAGACAACGACATTTTCAATTTTATCACGTGTCATGATGCTGCACATTAAACTAACATGTTGAGTGCTTAGGTTTCTTGCTTTTATTGGAGGGCGTTAAACCCCTGAGAACGGCCCATCCGTTCTGAAGCAGAACTGTTTACAGATAGCTAGTTATGATTGGGATCTGATATACATTATGCTTTTTTATTCAAAGCTTCTATATAATAAACACACATCCATATAGCTTAATTAGGATTCTTCTTGATTTAATCAAACAATAAAGTATTAATATAAGAACTATTGAACCGGCAAGGTTCATGTATGGCACGTCATTCGCTAAACACCACGCCATTAATTACATGCAGGAACATTAATTAAAATTTGAAGTGTCGGATTCACTTTAGGCCCTTGACTCCAACCCGATGATCATCATGATAAGATCAGTCAACGGTGCATAAAGTACTATATACGTTTTTCTAATTTAATTGTTATATATTTTGCTAGACATGCATACTAAAACTGCATGCACTTGATTGATTGGTGGTAAGATTCTCCTCGGGCAAGAAAAAAATCAGATAAAATCAATTTCTAGCTTGAGCTCAATATTAACCCTGCGGTACCATTCGATATATATATATATAGATCTAATATATATTACTAAAAAGAGAAAAAGCACGAAATTTATAAATAACTCACTCATTGAATTAGTTTTTTTTTTTTTTTTTTTCACAAAAAAAGCTTTGGAAACATTTTTTCCCTTAAAATAAACTATAAAAATTAAGGAGCCAAAGATCAATGCGCGAATTCTCTTCATGAAAGCTTTTGATCCGCTATTTCCTTGCTTGGCTAATATCAAATTATCAATAACCACCATGCATATCGGTCTCCAACTTTCTTAATTATCTCTCTCGATATTTCAAACTAAAGTCATGCACCAAACCACTAGAGGAGATCAGTACGCGGCGTTGATGGAGCACTTTAAGGGGCTTGCCTGTTGCGAGTCTCAATGCTAATAATCCTTTGCTTGCAAGACACTGCTTCTAATTGCCTTCCCAAATATATCCAACGCATTTCAACCTCTCGATGGTCAGTACGTAGGACTACTTGATGGTCTGTACCCAAAACTTTGAACTGTCAGTTGATCATGTACATTCAAGGCTTTAGACATAGTTACCATCTTGATCACCTGAACGATGAAATTCCAACTATAGTGAACATCGACTGCCAGATCATCAAGCAGATAATTTTCTTTGAAATACTTTATGACAATAGCTTCAAGAAAACCTAAATGTTACAGTACTACAAAAAAAAAAAAGGTTCTTCGTCGCAAATAAATATATGGCCACAAATAAGCTTTTGATCTTTCGTAGTGTTAAGAACTATCATATAGTCATCTATAAGTATCGCAACTTCAATATCCATAATAAATAAGTTCAACGAAAAACGAAGAGATAATAGATAGAAATATTATAAGAAATGGTGGAGATCATCATTAATAGACCAAAGCCTTGGCGTGGTTACTGATATCGTATAATTGTAACTATATATTATATATGCATACATATGTACGAACTTAGGGTTAACTGTAACGCCCCGTATCCGGAAGGGTCAGAAAATTACTACCTGTCACTTACAAACCTGTCTCTCTAAGCATCTAAAACTCCAAGGACTTCATAAATAGTACACAATTTCATATTTTCCAAATAACTATAATACAAATTCCATAAGTCATTATTACAAAATAACATAAACCAAAAAGGGGTCCACAATCTCCCAATAATCTCAACGAAATAAAACGATACATCTTTAGATCTCAATAGGTTCCAACAACACAAAGTACTTCAAATACTCAAGTTAAATCTTTCTACTAACAATTATACTCTTAGGTACTCGACCTTATATCCATATCTAGCCAAACTCCAATTTCTATTCCTGACCCCCAGCTGGGTAATCAATGTCATCTGAAAAATAATAAAGATAAGGGATGAGTTATCCACAACTCAGTAACCAGAGAATATATACTAGTATATAAACATGAGTCATTTTTAGAAAGTTTAGTATGCAGGAGTAAAACATTTCATTTTCATGTACACATCTCAAAACGTATTATCAGAAAGAAATCAGAGTGACTTTTCAATATTTTGGTATTCATAAACCACTTTCATATTCAAAAACCATTTTCATATTCAAAACTGCTTTGGCATAACCTAACTGCAGTATCATATTGTGAAGCTTCCCATTTTTTAATCTTGGAATCACAAGTATGCACACAAGAAATAACTCATAAAAGATCACTTTATTTTCAAAGTGGATGCACTCATATCATATCATATCATGTTGGTATCAACCATGTAACGCCACGTTCCCGAGGGTCCGGAGAGTTAACTCATATTACTAGATAATCAACTCCAACGTTGCTAATATTCTTCTAAAAGATTCAAATAAAATGTAAACACTTCAAAATTTAATTAACCACACCTAATCGTATATAAAATCCTCAATACAATAACCCCAAAAATTACCAATACTCATCGAGAGCTTTCTATTCTTAATCCACTATTCTTAAGTCATCACACCCAATTCTTCTTAGTCCTGATCCTCAGCTGAAATATCCAACAATCATATGAAAATATTGGAGATAAGAGGGGGGTGAGTTATTAACAACTCAGTAAGCATAAAACATATACTAGTATGCAAACATGAGCATTTACAGCTGAAAATGCAGAGTTAGAACATGTTATCAAAAATATCAGAGCGAAAGTTCAAAAATATTCTTATTCAAATTCTTTTGGCATAGCATAACTGACCACCATCGTACCAGAGCATCATATCGCATCAGAGGGCATGTTTAACCCCCGTGGTAGGGTTGTGTAAACCCCGATAGCTAACCGAGCAAAAACAGAATGTGAATCTTCCCCTTATTTATTCTCGGAGCTCCGAGTGTGCACACAGGAAAGACCACCAGAAAACCACTTTGTTTCCAAAGTGGGTGCACCAGAAACAAAACAGTTGGTACCAACCCAAACAGAAGCCACTATTAGCACCCGTGGTAGGTCAAATAGGTCACCATCCACAAACCACATCCCGATTTAGAATGTCATGCCAAAAGTTTTCAGAAATCACATCATATCAGAATACAGAACACCTTCAGAACATAACAGAGTTTTCAGAAATCATATCATATCAGAGTACAGACCATCTTCAGAACAGAACAGAGTTTTCAGAAATCACAAAACATCATTTTATGCACAAACTTTCATATTCGCTCTCTTTTTCAGAGTTTAGAGGCAAAATGCAAAATAGCTCATGTCTACACCAGTCATGCCAGAAAATACTTTATTCTTAAACAGAATCTCATGAGTAATGCATAACAAATAACTGAGGTAGTTCAAATATATTTTCATAACAAAACATGTTTATTTTCATAACAAAACATGTTTATTTTCAAAAATCAACCTCAGTCCATTTTATTTTTATGCAAATCTAGTATAGGAACCCCGCTTACCTAGACTTCTTAGTTTTTCAAAAATTTCCTCAACAATGTCAAACAAAATTAATCGTCACCCATAAGATAATCACTTAAATTTCCAATCAATCTCATATTTCGATATTCAAGCCTACAACTTCTAAAATAGTCCATTTTTAATTCCTCAAACTCAAAATTCTCATTATTCTCAAACTACCAACATCACTTTCTAAACTCATCAATATCCAACTTCGACTAAACATTTAATTCTAACTTATTTATGAAATAGATCTTACTATAATTTATAATACAAAGTAACATAACTATAACAAAATCATTATAATTAGAAACTCATACTTTTGTTTAAATAATAATAAAACAAAAATATTCTTTTAAAAGGATATTAATATTTTAAAATATTCTTTTTAAGTATTACTTATCAGTCTACTTACTAACCATTCCAATAAAATATTAGCCCTTTAAAAAAATACCCATTTAACAAAATAAATCCACGCATCTATGCCTAAATAAAACATATTTTACAACCCTCGCAATATACTCATGATTTCAAATCCGAAGTACATAACATAAACTTAATTAAGCTAACACCCTAAACACTAACCCTGGAGACGTACTATAAGAGGACAGAAAAATAAAAAGAAAACAAAACAATATTATTTCTCACTATTAAGTTAACATAATTTACGTATACATCCGCATATATATATATATATATATATGTACACCAGAAAAGTGATTTATGTATACATCCGCATATATATATATATGTACACAGAAAAGAAAGCTTAACACAGTGTGGCAGAAGCACTTACAGAGAGGTGGGGGAGCACGACGGCGTGGGGCTGGCTACGGCGGACGAGGGTGGCGCTTGGTCACTAGCTGCGAGAGCAAGAGAGAGAGATGAGAGAGGGACACACGGTGAGAGAACGAGGGAGAGACCGAAAGGCAAGGACCACCACTGGAAGTGGTACGAGCTCACCGTAGGATGAGGCAGTGTGCGGTGGACCGGGGTGATGGAAGGTCCTCGCCAGCGATTTTCTGTGGGGGCACGGCACGGTGTAGCTCCCGATGGAGCGTGATTGCAGTAGCTTGGATGCTGCTCTGTTTTAGGCAACTAAAACAAAGTATTCCGAGGCTTCTAATGGAGGCTACGGGGCGTTGGGAGGCGGCTACAGGGCTGAGGTTCCGCGTGGGCTAGGTCCGAGGGAAAGGTGGCGACTCGTTGGCTAGCTGTTGCTCTGCTTTTCGGTGGTGCACTGAGATAGAGTTGACACAATGAGGATGGTGGTGCACGGCTTGAGGAGTGTATTTCGTGTGACTGTGGAGGTGATGACCGAACGGCTTGGGAGGCTGCGGCGTGAAGAGAACAAAGGAAGAGCACCTAGGGTTGAGAAAAACTTAATCTATATATAAGCTATAAGTAGAAAGTAGAACAAACCTAAATAAAAGTAAGGGATGGACATGCATGAAATAGAAATGGCTAGACACCGTGCGATGAAGTCTGGACCCGATCTCACGGTTGGGCCTTAACGAGATTATTGCATCGCTTTTTGGGTTTCTAATCATCCTAAAATAAATATAATTATCCCATAAATTTTCCAATGAACATCTACTTGATCCATTAAAGACTTTGAAACCTAATTATCAAATCTATAGAAAAATTATATACTGCCAAAGATATCTTAGGCTCAAACTCTCCTCTGAAAATTTTACTTGCAATCCCAAACGATTTTTCATAACTATTAACTCAAATATATATATATATATATATTTTAAAGCGGCTTTACTGGCCTGGGTGTTACAAACCATATCACGTGAACTATTATCATCATATCATAACTATATTCAGAATCAGAATCAAAACAGATAAGCATGCCAAATATTTTTTTTTTCATATCCATATCGTATCAAAACACATGCTAAACATATTCATATAATTTCCATTTGATCAAAAAACAGATCCAAATCCTTTCATATCACCTGTATAAAAATCTCAATGATATCATATTTGCTCTTTTGCATATTTTAGAAACATGTCAAATATTGCTCATGTCTACAATATTCATGTCAAAGCATTTCTTTTCCCTTTCATACATATCTCATGAGTGAATGCAAAACATATACTGAGGTTATTTTTTACATTTTCTTTTTAAAACAACATGCACATTTTTATAAACCAACCTCAGTTTATTTCTTTTTATGCAAGTCTAGCATAGAAACCCCGCTTATCTGGACTTTTTAGCTTTCCCAAAAATTTTCTCAACAATGCTGAACAATTTATTAATCGTTACCTATAAGGTAATCATGTAATTCCTGTAAATTTCAAATGAACATGTATTTCAATATTTAAGCATAAGCTTCTCAAATAACTTATTTTAATTCCTCAAAACTTAAAATTCGCATAGCCTCAAAATGTATTATCACTTTCTAAAATCATCAATGTCCCTTTAATAACTTCGACTAAATTTTAAAACATTAAATTCTAACTTATTTACGATTGAGATTTTACTATAATTTATAAAACCAAATAACATAACTATATTGAAATCATCATAAGTAGAAAATCATACTTTTGTTTAAATGAAAAATATTTTTTTAAAATGATTCAAAATAAGATTTTGCACTTGCCGTTAAAATATAGTTATTAAATATTCCGTTAAAATATCAATTTCTTACAAAAACCAACTTAATAGTATAAATCCACACGTCTACTCCCAAATAAAAATAAATAAAATAAAAAAACATACTCTGCAACCCACGTAATATACTCATGATTTCAAACCCAAAGTACATAATATAAACTCATTAAACTAAACACCCGAAACACTAAATCTGGAGGCATACTATAAGGGGTAAAAAGGTAATAGTACTTCCTACTATTTGGTTAACGTAAGTTACATATATATATATATATATATGTATACGCTGTAAAATGAACTACCAGGAATAAAAAAAAAAAAAAAAATCTCAACAACAGTGCAGCAGCAGCACTTACGAAGATGGGGGCATGACGGTGTGAACTTGGCGGTTGGCTACGACGGATGGGGGTGTCGCCTGGTCACTAGCTGAGAGAGAAAGAGGGAGCAACGAGCAAGAGAGGCACATGGTGAGAGAATGAGAGAGAGACCGAGAGAGAACACCAACCAACCAGAAATGGTGTGAGCTTATTGGGGGACTTGAGGCGCTGTGCGGCAGACTGGGGTGACGGGAAGTCCTCGTCGGCAGTTTCTGTGGGGTCACAGCGTGGTGGAGCTCTCGGTGGAGGGTGATTGCAGCAGCTTAAATGTTGCTCTGTTTTTGGACAACTAAAACATGGGATCTCGAGGCTTGCAACAGAGGCTACGAGGGCATTGGGCGGCAACTTCGTGTGGCTAGGCACGGTGGTGAGGTCTAGACAGAAGTTCACAGTGGAGAGTGGATGTCGGTTTGGCCTTCTGTGAAGAGGAGAACGAGCGGCACTTATTCTAGGGTTGAGGTTGCTTAACATGTATATAAGATATAAATAGTAAATAGGTAAAACCTAGAGGAAAAGGATGAACGGACGTGCATGAAAATGGAAGGTGGATGTGTAATCGTGCGACGTGAATTCTGGATATGCTTCCACAAGCCTGGGCCTAGCAGTGGACTGGGTCTTACATTAACAAATATAGCCTAACTTTGAGGGGAGGACCTCTAGAAGAGTAGAGTGAAAGGGAAGGAAAACTTCACTGAAATTCTCAATAAAAGAAATTGACAGAGCATATTTCTTATTTTAAGGGTATCAGTAACTAACTAGAGTCTTGTATACTATGACCCATCCTCACAATATTACAAATTATAACCAATAACATTTCACACTTATTCTACTTAAACGGAAACACAAACAGAAATAAAAGCCAAGTAAAAGTCTTCTACAACTCTTCCTTCCATGCGCTAGCTTAATCACGAGCATCAACTTCACCCATAATCACTAACTGGCCAACTTAGTCTTCTTCCTTGCTTACTCCTTCAAACCACTTTAGCCCCAAAACCACTTCAGACATGTCACAGAGCCTCTCTGTTTAAAACACATTGCCCACAAGGTGTGGGTAGGCGTTCTTCATCTTGTAAAAATCATCCCAAGTAGCATCCTCCTTCTCTTGGCCTTGCCACTGTACCAGAACCTCCACCAACAAAAAGTTTTCCTTTTTATGAACCCTTCTCTCTAGCACCGCCACAAGCTCTGGTTTCACAACTCCCAGAGAATCTATAGGAGGTAGTTGAGGAAGAGGATGTATTTCTTTTCCCAATTTCTTTTTCAGCAAACTTATATGAAAGACAGGGTGGATTTGGGCAGACTCGGGGAGTTTCACTCGGTATGCCACAGATCCGACATGGTGAGTCACTTGGAATGGCCCATAGAAACCCGATTGTTGACGGTAAGGTTGCAACCTCACAAATACCTAGTCTCCCACCTCCAAACTTCTTTCCTTTCTTTTTATATCTGCATACTTCTGCATTCTTTCTTGTGCCCTTGGTAAATTTTGCTTCAGTAATGGCATGATTTATTCTCTAGAGCATAACATATAATCAACAGCTTCCACTTGGGTAGATCCAGCTTGGTAACTTAGAAGTCTCGGGTGAGGGTACCCATAGAGGGCCTTGAAAGGGGTGATCTGTGTGGAGGCATGTTTGGTGGTATTGTACCACCATTCTGCCATGGTGATCCCTGATGCCCAGTCACGGGGTCGATCTTCAGTGAAACAACAAAGATAGTTTTCAAGGGCCTTGTTGACGGCTTTAGATTGACTGTTAGTTTGAGGGTGGTAGGCCAAGCTAAAAGCCAACTGAACACGTTGCAACTTGAAAAGCTTCCTCCAAAATTTGCTATTGAAAGTCTTATCCCTGTTCGAAATGACCTCATTAGGCATCCGTAGTCTAAACACATGCTTTAGGAACTATTGGGCTAAGGTAGATGCAGTGTATGGGTGATCAGACAGAGGAAAAAAGTGGCTGAATTTGGTTAGCCGATCTACAATAACCCACAAACAATCAAAACCTTGAGATGTTGGTAGCCCCTCAAAAAAGTCTATCGAAATACTAGTCCATGGCCTTGAGGGTATTGCTAGGGGCTGTAAAAGTCCCACTGGTAGACTGTTTTTTGGTTTAACATACTGACACACATCGCAATTATGGATATAGTCCTTCACTTTAGTATTTAAATAGGGCCAGTAAAACTCTCTCCTAATTATGTGTATTGTTTTCTCATAGCCCAAGTGTCTCCCACTAGGGCTGTTATGAAGCAGCTCCAATAACTTCTTCTTCCAGGCCCTATCATTGGCCACATATAATTTGTTTTTGTAGTACAACAGTCCATCCCTGCAAGAGTAGTTATGATTGAGTTTCCCCTCATTCTCTTGTTGTAATAAGTCTTGTAGATTAACATTTGTAGAGTACAACTGCCTTAGTTCATCTAATAATATCAAATCAGGCACTGGCACCATAACAAGTGTCATCATTACACCTTCATGTTCTTCCCCCCTTCGAGATAGGGCATCTGCCACCCTATTTTTTTTTTGTCTGTTTATATTCAACCAAAAAATCGTATCCCAAGAGTTTGGGCACCCACTTATGCTGCATGGGTGTTCCTACCTTCTGATCTAGGAGGAATTTCAAACTTTTATGATATGTTTTTACTGTGAACTTAGCCTTTGGTAGATAAGGTCGCCACCTCTTAACTGCTGAAACAAGAGCCAACAATTCCTTCTCATACGTTGACATCATTAAGGCCATTCCTTTCAAAGCTTGACTATAGTATGTTATGTGATATCCCATTTGTAATAAAACAGCCTCTACTGCCTTGCCTGAAGTGTCACATTCAATGCTGAAAGGTTTGGAAAAAACTGGAGGGCTAGCACAGGAGGTCTCATCATAGCCTACTTCAATCTCACAAAGGCCTTCTTAGCTTCTTCATTCTAGTGAAACCCTTCTTTTTTTAGAAGTTTTGTCAAGGGTGCTGTTATACCCCCATACTCTTTGATGAACCCTCTATAGTATCCTATTAGTCCCAAGAATCCTCTATGGGATTTAAGGGAAGATGGGGTTGGAAGTACTAGGTTATGAGAATCAATAGAGGGAATGATATCAGAATTTTGTTTTTGAAAGGGAAAGAATGACTCGTAGAAGATTACATCCCTTGAGACAAAGCAAGAATGATCCTCAAGATCATAAGCTTTATTCCCATTGATGCTAGGAGGGTAACCTATGAAAATGCATTTTCTGGCTCTGGGACTCAGCTTGCTTCTATAACTCTTGAGGATAGAAGCAAAACATAGACATCCAAAAACTTTTAAGTGAGAATAAGAGGAGATGGATGAGAAGAGAACCTCATATGGGGACTTATTGTTGAGAACATGTGTTGAAACTCTATTGATGAGATGAACTGCTGTTAACACAACTTCTCTCCAAAATTTTAGTGGAAGGGAAGCTTGGAAAAGAAGGGCTCTAGCAGCGGAAATGAGATGTTGGTGTTTTCTTTCCATAACCCCATTTTGTTGAGGGGTATAGATGCAAGTTCTTTGGTGTAAGATGCCATGAGAGTTATAGAAATGTCATTTGGAACTCAAGGCCATAATCAGACCTTATTTGTTTAATTTTAGTATCAAACTGGTTTTTAATCATGTGAACAAAACTTTGTAAGATGATTCTTGTTTTAGACTTGAATTTCATCAAGTAAACCCAAGTGACTCGACTTTTGTCATCCACAATGGTTAGAAAATATTGATGACCTTGGATTGAAGGATGAGAGTATGGAAATAGAACTCAAATGAAATGGCTTCCTCTTTTGTTTAGCCAAGTGACAAATTGTGCATTGCATTTCACTATTACATTTCATATTAGGAACATGGGACTGAATAATGTTCATCCTCTGATGAGGTACATGGCCTAATCTAAAATGCCATAGATAAAATCTTTGTGGTTGGCTAGAGCTTGAGTCATGACTATTAAGAGAGTGAGTGACTGGGAATTTTTTTGGTTGATGAAGGACCTTTGATAGCATAGCAAGAAAATGATTGAGGTATGAGGATCCATGAGAGTATCAAGTTGTTGCATAGGAGCCAAGGGACATAAAGGGTACTGGAAAGCTTAGGTGTTTCAATGGTTCCATCTAGAAATCCGAGCTTGTTCTTGATTGAGATGGCTAAGGTGAATGAAAGGTGCCAAGAGAGGTAGTTGGGGCCTGTGAGATGAGGTGTGACCACCACAGTGTTGGCATTGTCACTGTGGTGCAGATAGAAAGGGTTGTTGGGGGTCTTCAGATGGGGAAGGGTGATGTTGTGGGTTTGCTTCAGCCATATTGGGAAAAAAGAATTACAAATAGAGTGGTGAAGAAGGAGATATAAGAGTGATTGATAACAAAAAGGAATGAAGCATGTCAGACCTACTCTGATACCTTGTTAGAAATGTAGCTTGAAGAATGAAAGAATGAAAGAATGAAGGAAAGAATGAGAGGAAACTGAGGCATAACAAGTGAGAAAATTCTCTCTGTCTTTCTCATTTCATTTTCTGCACTTATATATACAAATCCTTTATATGTTCTATTTACAGCTCGAATGAATACAAAAGATCAAAAGGGAAAATAACTAACATTTGACATAATCACACAAATATGTTTGCACATTTACACAAGGAGGAATACACTAGCATGACCATCCTAGGCACTTAGAGCAGACGGCAGGCCACTCATTGTCTTAGTTTACTGTCTCATGTTGGTCTAGTGCTTGCAGTGTAGTGGCTGCATGTTCCTCTGCTTCAATAGTAGCCAAGTTGGGTCTTCCCTCCATGGGCCTTAGTGCAGTTGGCCTTTGAGCCATGGGCCTTGATGCATTTCTTTCTGAAGAGGCTCTCAACATGTATAGTAGTTCTGATACTATTGATATTCAACTAACAATTATGTGATTTAAAACAACGTATATGTGAAGTCCACTTTTGGTGTTTTAAATTTCTGAACTCTGTTCAAATTGAATGTCAAGCACAATATATGTTTTAATTGATCGTAGAATAACAAAAACTCAACGAGCATCATCATATAGATGCGTAGCTCAAGATGAGTACTAAGTTACGAAGTCCAAGTACAAGGAGGAGTCTCATAACGTACGTAGATGGAGTAGGAGTCGTAGTTGTCAATAAGGAAATAAATTCACATGTCAGTAGTTGTCAATAAGGGGATGAATACCCATGTCGTGTTATTATCTAGTTGATGGTAATTTGTTTTAGGAGTCTTAGTCGTAGTTATCGCGATCGATCGTTTGGAGTCCTAGTATATATATCTGCAGTCATATATTATTTGAGTTAATGGTTTAGGCTATTTAAGGATCTAAGATGTACGAAAATAGTAGTACTTTTGATGATTGTTTAGACCAGTGAAACAAGAGTGTAACATAGGTGCTCGTAAAAATGCCTCAAAGAGAGAATATATTCATAAAAGTGTTCTTTTGAGTTCATGCCTTCCTCAGTACAGTAGCACTAGTATTTATAGAAGAAATACACAAGAGACCTATTCTAGAAGGTTCTAATTTATTCCACAAGAGGCAGAATTGGTTATAGCATTCTGTTGAGAATCAGCAGCAGAGGAAATGGAGATGACATTCTGTTGATGGTGCGCTGCAGATGCATTGATCTTGACTTGTGAGGAGTTATCCTCTACGGCAGGTACACAAGCTCTAATGTAGATTCTACAAGATGGAACATGTAAACAATTGTACCATTTGTGATCAGGAGTGTATCCTAAAAAGACACAGAGCTTAGATCTCATGTCTAATTTATGATGATTGAAAGGGCGAAGGTTAGGCCAACAGGCCGAGCCAAAAATACGTAAAAATGATAATCAGGTGGAGAATTAAAAAGAGATTGAAAAGGAGAGAAATGGTGAAGAATGGGTGTGGGCATTCTATTTATGAGAAAAACTGCTGTTTTAAAAGCATCAACCCAATATTTGAGAGGAGCCGAAGATTGGGCTAGAAGAGAGAGACCAGTTTCGACAATGTGGCGATGACGTCTTTCAATGCTACCATTTTGAGCATGAGAGTATGGACAAGAAATTCTATGAGAAATATCAAGTTTTTGCAAAATAGCATGAAAGGGACGAAACTCACCCCCCAGTCTGATTGAACAGCTATAATATTTTTTGAAAAAGTATTGTGAACAAGATGAGCATGCCATATGTTAGGTGAGGTCCGTTCGCCAATGAAAGCATGTCGTGGGGGAAGAGTGACATCCACATCATCAGTTGGAAGAACATACAAACAATTCTTAACGGGGCCTTGGAGAAGTACTTCCTGGGAACATAAATCCTTCACAAAAAAATCAAAAGAATTAAATTCAAAGAAAACTGAATTATCCAAACAAAATTGTCGAACAGATAATAGAATTCGAGAAATTAAAGGAACATGAAGTAGTTGACGGAGAAGAAAATTGCCAGGAGGTGTCGGAAGTAAGCCAGAGCCAGAGTTTTGAATAGCAAGGGATGATCCATCGCCAATAGTTACTTGATCTGGACCTTGATAAGGTGAGGACTCGAGATTAAGTTTGGAAAAATCAGAGGTGAAGTGAGTGGAAGCAGCAGTGTCTGGAAACCAATTTGAAGATGGTGTTGATGTATTTGAAAAATTGGTGAAATTAGCTGAGAGAGAAGGAGGAGGTGGGGACTGATATGCATGATCAAACCGATGATAACAAGAGATAACTGTGACCAATATGATTACAGAGCTGACATGTAGGTCGATTAGTCTGAGAAGGAGAAAAAAAATTAGAGGGAGATGGAGAAAAATTTTGACCACCCCGTCCACGCCGAAAGCCACGGCCACAGCTTCGATTTGGAGGAGTAGACGAGCCACGCACAGTGGTGGAGTTGGCAGTGAAGGAATTATGGGAGAGAAGAGATAGTGTTTGATGAGCAAGACAAGATTCATGGTTGACAATAAAACTATAGACCTGAGAAATGGAGAGAGGATTGGGACGCGTAGTGATGGAAGACACTACGGACTCGAAATTGGAGCTTAAACCAGTCAAAAAATACATGATGAACTCAGACTCAGGGAGTGGGTAACCTGAGGCATTGAGAGAGGCAGAGAGTGCTTTGGCTTTTTGAAAGTAAGTAGAGATTGAATCGGACCCTTTTTTCAGAGTTGCAAGTTGAAATTTAGTGTGCATGAGGTGGGCAGTGGATTGAGCCGAGTGTAATTCATGAAGGGTTTTCCAGATTTGCTGGGAGGTGGAACAATCGAGAATTTGAGAGAGGATAGTCTCGGTGAGAGAAGAATAAATGGCCGACATTATGAGTTGGTCTTGGGTACGCCAGGAGATGTAGTTCGGATTAGGAGCATTATCAATGATGGAGGGAGGCATGGGAGTGGATCCATCGACATAGCCAAACAGTTGGTTGCCGCGGAGGAAGGTTGTGATTTGGGCGTGCCAGAGTAAATAATTGTCAGTAGAAAGTTTAATGGTGATGAGTTGTGCGGCGGAGTTGGTGATAGAAGGATTTGGAGAAGAAGTTTTGGGTGGTGCCATGATGATCGGAGAAAGAAAAGTGGGCGTTGGCCCTATTCAGGCTCTGATACCATGTTTAGACCAGTGAAACAAGAGTGTAACACAGGTGCTCGTAAAAATGCCTCAAAGAGAGAATATATTCATAAAAGTGTTATTTTGATTTCATGCATTCCTTAGTACAGTAGCACTAGTATTTATAGCAGAAATACACAAGAGACCTATTCTAGAAGGTTCTAATTTATTCTACAAGAGGCATAATTGGTTATAGCATTCTGTTGAGAATCAGCAGTAGAGGAAATGGAGATGACATTCTGTTGATGGTGCGCTGCAGATGCATCAATCTTGACTTGTGAGGAGTTATCCTCTATGGCAGGTACACATGCTCTAACAATGATTTAATAAAATTTATATATTGGATCTTGAGATAGAAGAAATCTGGTGTGCAAGTTTTATTTTGTTTACAATATTGGGATCAGGTAGTCCTACGTCTGTAAGTTATGCCGACTGCGCGCTGTGTTGCCTATGCTTTATTTCGATTGCATGTCAACACTACTTTACATGCCATATATTCAACAAATGAGACCCTGTGCCAAACCCTTGAAAGGAAGTTTATTTTTCACTTATTATATTATATTTTAATATATCATGTTTGGCTAGTAGTTGTAGATTTTGTCAGATGAAGGTTAATTACGTACGTTCTACCCTTCAAACATTTTCTCTCATCTAACTTCAATTTCAATTGGATATATATAGTTGAAATGGATCAGTATTCCTTCTTCTTCTTTTTTTCACATTTTCTTTTTATGTTTTTCATCCTACATTTGCTTGCTCTCTTTTTATCATTTTTTACATTAAATCGGTGGGGTTCTGTGAATTGTTCAGGACATGCAAACATTTAATGAGATCCAATAATGCCATTGATCAATAGCTCCAGTAAAGTTAAAAGAGCACATTTGGACCCACTGCGATTTTTTTCTTTATTTTTGTGGTGTCCATGATCTCCCACTAGCCCAGGCATCTCCTTCTGCAACTTGTTATTATCAGCATGTTCATCGGTTCTTCAGCAGTGGCTCCTTCTTTTCCTCCCATTTGTCCAATCGACCCCTAGAAATCTCCACCTGAAATTTCATTGATCATCCTCAGAGGGTTTTTTTTTTTTTAATGTACCACATGCTTAAAAATCTTCCATTGTTATTGTTTTCTTTTCCCAAAGAACTAAATCAATATATCTTGCCATATATGGCGCATCTGGGTCTTTCATCTGGCCGAGAGTTTGTAAAGCTACCTGGCCTATTCAACTAGTCAATTAATGAGCCTTCAGATGCCTAAAAACCAGTAAACTTATTGTTTCTTAATTTCTAGTGCTGCTAGGCAGAAAAATGTCCCAATCTCTTGTTTGATGTGTTTAATTCATGTACTCAAAGTTTCGCAATCAGCATATCTATATATATATATATATATATATATATATGATATTAGTGAGATTAGTTTCTAGTAATTCATAGTACAACTTACCTCTTTATCCCAATCCGTGCGAAAAGTTACCCAAAGTAGAATGAAGGTCTGCATCATAGTCCCTCCTATCATCCCCGACCATATTCCCTACATGCACAGATATATGAACTCAAATTATTTCGTTTAATCGATCGAACAGTTTCACTTAGCTTGCTTTCATTTTGAATGATAATATTTCTAAGAATTTGAGCAAGATTTTTCTTTGGTCAAATCTAAATTGATATATAATAATGCGTATATATCAGTAGTGCATGAAATGAAGGTGCAATATCATCATATCGTACTACTAGCATGGCATTAGATTTATGAGAACTACTTATAATTATAATAAAAGCAAAGAAAGAGGGATTGATTGGTAAACCTTAGCGCCAAGGTCGAACTTAAAGCCGAGAAGGCAACCCAAAGGTATTCCAACCACGTAATAGCATCCCACATTTACATACGCCACGAATGCTTGCCATCCACATCCAACAGCCACCCCTGCAATTAAGATTTATCTTCATTTAACCTATTTGTACGTCGAGAATAAAGCCCTGATCTTAATGGAAAAGGCAATGATCTGGTTCAAACTCATTCACTGGTATAATATATATATATATATATATATATATATATATATATATTAACAGCTACAATCTACTTCCATATCATTATTACTTAAAAAAAAAAATGAATATTTGTCACGAATTATTTATAATAAAAATAACTATTTGTGATGAGAATATATAGATTTATTTTAATAAAAAAATAATTATTTTCATATAAAATAACTGAAAATAAATAAATAATTATATATGCCAAATTCAAATAAAATCGTAGCATATGCAGGAGACGTATTAACATCAACTTCATGCAATTTGGAATTGAGTGATGAAAGGAACTGTAGAACCTATTGACAACCTTGGTTAATCCTGCTTTGTTTCTTTTATATTTTGTTTTGTTTTGCCCCTTTTTCTGTCTTAGTTTTTACCCCCTCGAATTTGGGGGTTCTTTTGTTTTCAAGTTATTGAAATCAAATGTAACAATATAATTATGTTTACAAATAAATTACACAAAATATTCTTATTATAAATTAACATAATTTATATAATTTGATGAATCATTTTAAATCATAAATTATACAATACCTTTATCGTATTTTCTTAGAAAAAAAAATCACTAATTATTGATGGACGTCAAAAACAGCCAGCTTTATGATTTGGAATTCATGAGCGAACCCATGCATTTAATTGGCAACCTTTGGTCCCAGGTTTGTTCTGTCTGTATTTTATTGGGAGGGTCCTACAGAGGTTATTTCTTGACTGATGTACTGAAACTACAACACAACGCGAAGAAACGACAAGAAATTAAACAAGTTCACCTACAAAGAAAGAACAGCTCGGCATTAAAAACAAAAGTACTCTGGAAGAGACAATAAGTTTCCGCATGGCATGGCAGACAGTTCATGGAATTTAATGCTAATAATAATGGCCGGACGATGACAAATCAATTAGAAACCCCATCGTGAGGTCTTATTCATTCGTTTCTATATATTCTTTAATTCTCTCTATGAAAGTAACAATATATATATATATATATATATATATATTCGATCGTGCATACATACCCATAAAAAAAAAATACGATGATCGACGTGATCACGATATTGAGGATGAGAATGAATAATGAATACGAGAAAATTACGAATTACTTGAAAATCATATAATATAATTAATTAATGCTTCAATAATATTTACTAATTACAACTTACCAGATAAGACTGGTTGAATCCCATTGAGAACGAGAGTGACCGCCAAGAATGGACAGAGATCCGAGACTGCATTAGCCACAGTCTCACCGCTGGTGAAGGCATAACTTATAACATCCCGTAGTGCAAGCACAACCACTGCTTCTATTATCGCAACAATGAAAGAAACCAAATTGACTATTATAACAGCGAATGCGGCTGACTTGGGATTGCCAGCCCCCAGCTCGTTGCTCACCCTCACACTGTACGTCATCATGTTCCAATTAAATATTTAATTAATTATATATACTCAGGCCAATATATAAAGAGTAATCAACATAATCAATTAAATTGATCAGACAACTATAATATAAATATTGCTAATTACATGTTAATTAAGTACTACCCTATAATTATCATCATCATAATTAATAGCTATATATAAAGTAGTTAATTAATCGTGATCAGAAGAAAAAAGTTTTTTTATAATATTTTTTGTCAAATTAATCGATCGGCATAAGTGCCGGTGATGATAAAATTATAGATAAAAAGAATAGTACGATCACTAAAACAATATTAATTGCAACATTTTCAATAATCATGACTACTGACCTTGCTGCCGCATTAAACCCTACTGAAACCATGAACAACAACCCATTAATCGCCATGCTGCACAAGATGATCATGAAATAATTATAATTAACAGTAGTCCATCAATGATCATCACATCATGCAAAATGCGGACGTTGGTCATCAAGAAATTAATTAAATTGATTTATTAGGATTCATTCACATATATATATATATATATATATATAAAATGGATCCCACAAAGTCCTTTATATATTAATTATTTAATGAGTCGGGCCAGCTAAGAAATTTATTCAAGACAACTAAATATAAAATATATTTTGGGTTAGGACATACACGTGGCTAATGTTAAATATAGTCGTAGAGTGCGCAAGAATCGTGCATTCGTTTTAAAAAAGAGTGAGATTTACTATTAAAAAATTAATTTATTTTATGTGAATCTCATATTTTTTCATTTTTTCAAAATGATTATACGATACTTATATATACTCACTACTGCAACTATCATTTCAAAGCATATGGTGAATAGAAATAGATGAAACTTTCAGAAAAGTACTGCATACTGATCAGAAACCATGTGCTTATTATTAAGCAACCACTATATCCACCTTTTAAGACATCCGAAGGGTTGGTAGAGAAGTTATTTTTCATCCTTTCCAATATTTGTCCTTTTACCTAGCTAGCTTTATGTGTTTTCCAAAAGACATACGATCGATCGATCGGCTTCCATCATATAATATTTGTTTTTGGGCAATTAACTCCTCTCTCCAAAGTGAGATACATAACCGGATAACCCTATCTCCATGTCTGTTTGTGTGAATATACATACATACATACATACATACATACATATATCACGCAGTTATGACCAACTCACTATTTAATTTTCAATTTCCACTATATGAAAATGTAGATTATATCAGAAAATAATATGCTTGTTTACATAAATTAGGTATCGGAACAAAAATATTGATTTCAAGTTTCGGTCTATCGGGGAGGAGTACTGTATGATGAGCTAGCTTTTAGCATTTTAAGGATCCCATGCATGCAAGATTAACAAAAAAAGAGAAAGGTGATGAAGTCGTACTGTAATTTCTTACCATACAGCAAGAGAATCCAAAGCAAGCTCGGGGTTTTTGAGCAACCCAGCAACCAACACCAGTATCTGAAAATACCATGTCTCCAAGCACAACATCACAGCCGATGCAGTGGACAACTTCAGGAACCCCCAAAGACCAGAAAATGCCAGCAAACTAAGACCAGTCCAAGTCTGCTTACACTTGTCGCTGATCAAGATGTACACGAGCTGAGCCACTACCATGATCCACCACGACAAGCTCAGCACCAATGATGCACCAATCAACCCCATGTCCAACTTGTATACAGCGAGCCAGCTTAAGAGTAGGTGCACCACAAGCGTAGCTGTGGATATGTACGCACTTGGGGTTACAATGCGTTGAGATTGGAGGAATTTTTGTATAGGGAAGTTCACTGCGTAAGCGAATATTTGTGGGATAAGACCGTAGACAAAAACTGCGGCGGCAGATGCCACAGCGGTTGACTCGCCGAGTAAGAGCAAGATGGGCTTTGATAAAACGTAGATCAAAGTCATTGGGATCCCAGTAAGAGTCAAGACGATCGTCGATCTTTGCAGATAAATTCCTAGCATTTCATACCTGTGGGCTCCATACGCTTGGCCACATAAAGTCTCCACTGCGCTTCCCATACCTAACTATACATACAATCAAATAGAGCAAAATAACTAAATGTTAGGAAAAATAAAATGATATGCCATTAAAATTATTTATACAGGCATTAATTTTAATAAAACTGCATAATATATATAACAGGGTGAAAATACTCTATATATATTTTGCCTGGTTATACATATATGTATAGATACGTGGACTCATGACATGTATATCAGTCCATATATAAATACTTGTTTACAAACAAAAGTTGTATATATACCATAAGACCGTAAGCTAAGAGTTGGATCCCACTATTGCCAAGAGAGGCAGCGGCGAGCTCAAGATTGCCGAGGTGGCCAGCGAAGACTCGGGTGGACAGAGACAAAAAGTTGTTGATCATGTACACGAAGACGGCCGGACCGGCAAGCGGGAAGAGGAGTTTCAACTCAATCCATGTCGCCATTTGGAGGCGCTTGAACCGCGGTAACTGAGTATCAGACAGCACCTTTTCGAGCCGGGGGTCAACTCCGTGGAATACGGCTGAGATGGGCTCAGGCTCTGGTACGGGCTGTGCATGGTGCGAGTTGTTTAAGATGGGTTGGTGAAGGTCATCTTGGGAGGCCATAGTTATTCCAGTGGCAATGAGCCAGCAGCTTGTGGCCAGAGAAGGATGTTGATAAGGAGCAAAGGAGCGAGCTTGTGTGTTAGGTGAATTTGATTAGTAGGGATTGCACGAATATTGAGATCCTTGAGATGGTCCCTTTTTTATCCGGGAAAACGAAATTAGGGAATCAAATTTGGAAGCGTTTGTCAAGTAGTATTTGCTTTTTGCTGATGCTTGATGTGCATATGTATGTATGAGTATTAATGATATTCATCATAGTCTTATCTCAATATGTAAGACGATGCGACGTACACTTTTATCATTGTTGAAAGATAATGAAACCTCCAATAACGAGCAATGTTACAAAACTTTTCAATCTCTACACATTATAATTTTAAAAATTTTTTTTTTTAAGTTTATTCTTTTTAAAATAATTCAATTTTTCTTATATTCATTATTCATATATTAAATATTTGATAAAAGAAAAAAATAATAAAAATTAAAAAAAATGTGGAGTGTAAAAATTATGTGAATAGTAAGAGATTGTATAAATTTTTTATTAAGTAAAATGGTTGTTTCGTGGTGTATAAAATTTTTCATATAATGTCAGAGTCTTGCTCCCAATTATATATATATATATGCAGTTTCTAATTTCTTCTTGTTCTAAATTAAGCTGACTGGTAGGTAGGACTTTATATATATATATATGTATATATATGGCCCGAAGCTGGTCGACGTTGATGTGAGAGCAGGAATGAATTCATGATCAGATAGCTGCTGGCCTTGATATATATACAAATATATATAAATATAAATGCTGGCATGCATATATATATATATATATATATATATATGTACTAATAAAAAAGGGCCATGTACATACGTACGTTCATCAAATCATAAAAGATATATATAATGGCAGTACTGCTGGAATATTTCTTGTTCCTCTCTAAGTGACCATTTCATACACGCCATCGTAAAAAATGCATTTGGTAAAATACAAACTAAGACGCAATTAAATATATATAATATGTTCTGGCAGTTTGATCAATTGGCATATAATACCGATACTTAAATATGATCAGCAAATTAATCAAAGATTGCAAACATGCAGCTAGCTAGCTAGCTGGGAGGATAGATGCAATGTTTTGTCATATATATGAATATCATGTATATATATATAATTAGTAAAAATAGACGTCGGCGGCCTACCAATTCTTGGGCAGGCGGCAGCTTCTAATTGGATAACTGGACATTCTAGGATGACATATATGAATCATTTAAAGGAAGACCTTACAAATTGTAATACGTTTTGTCCATTAACGATGCACGCACATTTCTCCATATATGTCTCATCGATCCCTCAAAACGTTTAATTAGCAACAATCCGGGTTACTGAATTATAACGCGTAATCTCTGCCGTCCTCCAAACAGTAGTAGTATCAGTACTGATGAAACACATCATGTTTGTAACTTAAATTACATTAATATCCCAACCATCCAATTATCACTATATATAATTAATGCGTAACCAGCATGAGTACTTGCCTCTTTTAGACCATCTTAATTACACTCAAATATGATGATGATGATGATGATGATCCAGTACTATATACGTAGTTCATGATCATGATCAATTGATTAAATTAAATTACTTATATAATTCTTGTCTTTACCATGGCCTAGCTAGGTTGGCTCCAATTCATGACAGGTCGCGCGCAGACGTTTTTGCATTGACCCGGCCAACCATTGTGAATTGCATGGTTTAATTTGCTTTAGTTAATTAGATCTACCAAACATGCAACGTCACATTATTGACAATTGCCATATTTTTTAGATTCTCCATCTCCAGAAAATCAATTATCTTGATTTTAAGAATATATCTAATTTGTATAATTAGTCTACTTACATTTTTCACATGTTTCCACTTAGTCTCATGTACATCTATATATTTGTAAAGTGATACGCAAATAAACATACAATTTTGAATGAAAATCACTCAGCTCCCTCTCATCAGTTTTAACAACCATATATGAGACATACACGAAGTACTACCAAATATTTTCTATATAGGACTAGGAAAAAAACTAATATATTTATATTCTAGTCGATACTGGTTATTATATATAATTATTCATGCACATTATACACATTATATATATATATATATAATATAGATATGAGTCATATGATGACCAAGGCAGGCACCAAATTATCCCTTCATGTTTGTACAAGAATCGTAAATTAGACCACTTTTCAAGGATTAAACAATATATATATATATATATATATATATATATATATATACACACACAGACACATATTTTTTTTTTCACAAAAAAAAAAAAAAAAACAAAGAAAAAGAAAGAACATTATGTATATGTAGTACTACTATAAGATAAATTAACTGCATGTTTTCCGAGCAAGCAAGATGCCGCCCGGAATCATTTCGGCCTGATCAGACGAGAAGAATGTTAGTTGAAGTTCTCTCTCCCTGTGTGGTTGTGATCATGGTTTCAGTTTGAGATTTGTATGGTGATCAGCAGTACTACAAGTACTGCATGGAACAAGTCAATTGTTGGTCTTTGTCATTGATTAGAGGCCATGCAGGGATCCGGATTTTGACCTGATCATCATGTAGTCATATGCTTAAACATGATCACGATCACTTGGACCCATCATGTTCGTCCTTTTTGTGGTTATTATTATCATTATTTGTTTTGGTATATATGTATCATGCATGGATGGATCGATCGATCGTGATCTCGATTCTCAAACCCAATTAATTCGATAACATATGCTTAGGATCGATCTACAAAAAATGCCGGCCGTGCAGGTGCAACGCATGTAAAAACTACATTAACAGATCGAACTAATTGTTGTGGGCAGACATATATGTTTCTTTTTTTGGTTTTCTTTCTTGTTTAATTATGATTTCTGAAGCATTACAAGTTTTAATGATCACATGTAATCAATAAGATGTTGAAATAAAAATTAAATTAAACTAAATCAATATTTAGATATTCTATATAAGTTCATGAAGTTTGTAAGATCCATTAATAATTTGTAATGAGTTTAGCATTTTCTTTATTTCTCAGTTTTTATTTTACCAGCTTGGCTTGATGACGGCCGGCCAGCGATCGATGATCTGCTTTATTTATATGATTATAACTAATTTGGTAGTTATAAAATTATTTTATAAAAATAAATTGATGTGAACCGTAAATTATTTTAGCTGTTTTGTTCGGTCTCTCTGCCCGTGAAATCTCTAGTATAAATAACAGTAATCTTTGTACAAAAACCGTAACCAACGGACTAGACTCTTCCAGGCCGATTAAACCAAAACAACAAAAAATTACAAAAAGCAAAATAAGGCCGTGTTCTATTACGTACTATAGTCGGTCGATGAAGATCAAAAAATAAGGTTGATGGAGCCGAATATATATATATATATATATATATTTATATATTAACACAAATTAGATATATGAATCAAGACCTGATTTGGATAGCAAGATACTCTAATGATTCTATCCCATCTCATCTCACTTTATCTTAATATCCAAACACTACAAATAACATAAACATTTTTCAATTTCAAATTTTCAACTTTTTCATCTAATCATTACAACTTTTTAAAAACAAAATACAAAAAGCAATACACTTTTCAAATTCCAAAACAAAAATTATATTCTAACATTAACATTTTAACTTATGATATTTTTATTCAAAATTTTCTCTCTTTTTCCAAAATCTCATAAACATCTTAAATCAAATAATTTTATTATTATTCACATATTATATAATCATTTTATCTCACTATCTAAATCAGGTTTTAGTCGCTCACAACACTACGTAAAATGATCAGCTTGATTATTAGTAGTAGAAGAATATATGAGATTATAATAAAGAAAGCCGAGAGATAATTTCCAGCAAATTATCTTGTTATAAATTATAATATATTCTCGATCGACGTTATTGCAAGTATTTTTATCTATTTTAGTACTTACATTTTTTTTAAATCCTAGCTATTTTGCTTTCCCAAAGTATCATGTCCTAAGAAAATAAATTTAGAATATTAATTTGTAACAATAGATGTTAATGATGATGGTCATTAGTAATTGACATGCATGATCATCAAGGCCAGCTTACACATATTGAGTTGGACTAGCTAGCATAGATATACATTAGCCATAATATATATATATATATATCTATATATATATAGCTAGAGACAAAACTAATAAATCCGCACTTATCCATAAGATCAAAATCTAGTAGCACCTATATATAGTGAGGTAAACTGGATGTGATAATGTGTGTGTGTGTGTATATATATATATATATATATATATGTATGTATGTATGTATAAGAGTAAAAACTAGGAAAGGTAGTACCTTGAAGCATTAAATCATGACTGACTCCAAATGTTACAAGCTAGCTAGCTAGGGAACATAGTGGGGAAAAAGGGACAAAGATGACAGCTTGATCTTAGCTAGACCAAGGACCTCATGAGTTATGAGCAGGCATATTTATGTAAGCTCGATCTAGCATGCATATATATTATGTATTAGGTTCTTATGAAAAATGGGATATTTGATGCAAGAGGATATGAGTAAGATGATGTTGAGTTTTCAAATTGCACGTTGACTACGCTAAAATATCTAGAGGTGGCAGATCAGCACAAAGAGGGCATGAAATCGTGGTCTTTTCTTGATTGAGACAGTTTTGGACACGTTTCAGTATTTTGATCATAATTTTGACTACAGGTATCAGAATCGAGCATATGATCCCAATTCGGAAAGCTCTTTTTAGCACGCACGTCGTGGGCACCCAACTATGCTTCGTGTGCATCATTTTTTAAGCCAAATTCCACTATTTTTCCCTCCGATTTCCTATTTTTAATTATTTATTTTTCTTTTATGGTAATATTTCATTTACTGTTTTGAAAGTGATTCTAAACTCGATTTGGGCTAGATTTTTGACAGATTACTTCTTTATTTACGTATTTAATTTTGGCATGATTATTGAGAGTTTGTTATTTTTGGTAAAATTCGAATACAATCGATTTTCAGTTATTACAACTCGACTTGTGGATTGATTTGGTCACCCTTGAATATTGATAATTGAATTGAACATTAGAGAGATTTTATCTATATTTTTTGGCGATTCTCTTGTTTTCTTTCTTGTAAATTATCTGTTGAAACTAGCTTGCAGAATAATCGTTATTCTATCCGGTGGGTTGATTTGGTCACTCTTGAATATTGATAATTGAATTGAACATAAGAAACGTTTTCTCTATATTTTTGGGCGATTCTCTTGTTTTCTTTTCTGTAAATTATTTGTTGAAATTAGCCGTCTGCAGAATAATCGCTATTCTGTCTGGCATCAATATTGCATGGTTAATTAATGGCTGGGGAGGAGCCCAATTTCCATGCTCGCAAATTAAATAGGGTACTACTGTTAATCCTTCGAGTCATCCCACTTATCCAAACGATTCTTTGCATTTTGATCAACCTCGTGTAAAGTTTTCACATTTTAATAGAATGATACATAGATTGAATGATCATTGATCCGCCAGTCAAAAGTCCAAATTGATCACTTAATTGTTTTTCGTAAAATACCTCAAAAATGGATTATATATATATATAGGTGTACATGACCTATATATACACACGTGTGTATATTTTGAATAGGACCCGTTGGATGAAAGACACGTACGTACGTATATTTTGGGTTATAATCATGTTGGTAGCTAGATATGCACGTGTCTTGCAGCCTAGTTATATAAGTCTGGACTGACCAAATATATATACTACAGGAAGGTATTTTTGAGTTGATCAGCTCCTCCTGTAATATTTAGAATCAAGAATGTTAGTTGAGTTGATGATCTTTATAAGGTCAGCAGGCAATAAATTGATTATGATGGTCCAGAATTTTTCCCTGATGTGCTGGCGTGTGATCATGATTATGAGCGCGCACTTAAACCTTAAGTTTCTTAGTTAATCATTGCCGAAAGCGAAATATTTAGTTAAAGTTAATTTTTATATATAAGATGATAGTTTGTTTTTTTTTTATAGCATATAAGATTTAATCCCCGAAAATAGTCTTTTATAAAATAAAAAAAAAAATACTATTGAAACTATACGGCTATTGAAACAAGTAGGCTTGCTGCAGCTCAACAAGGTTCAATAAAACAAGGTTCAATAAAGCATATCATTGGCTATTGGATGCCCCATATACTTTAAATGAACACGTATCAGAGAGAGAGAGAGAGAGAGAGAGAGAGATTAGAACTTGATATGCTTTAGCCCAGAAAATAATAAAGTTAGGTAGCAAAAGCGCTAGCATTAGCATGTAAAGGAATATTCACCCTAAAACAATGAAATGCGAAAGGGCTTTGTAAAGAAAATTGAAAAGCGCAACAAAAAGTTCACATAGCCAGCTGTGAATGAAAAAATGAGAGAGGAACAAAACATCAGATCGAGCATACAAATACCCACACTGACAGCAAAATCAAGAAGGCAAAACAAATACTAGCAAAAAGGCTTTTTTCGTTTCATGGAAGCAGCAGAGAGCTCTGATCTTAAATATTGCTACAGAAATCAATTATTCCCTATTGAACCTATCAAATTTTCTTACTCGCATGTGAGTTCGATCTCTGATCGATTCACACAAAACCTTTCCCACATAAATATGAGTAAAAACACTGTCAAGTATATGTGATATTTGTTTAGCATATAGATTATGTATCGACTTGGATATATAGATGAAATTGAACCAACAAAAGTGTAAGCCACTCAAAAGTACACACAGGAATAAAAATACTAATTATGAGCCAACCAGAGCATTTTCTTCTAATGAAATGCAATGACTTAAAATTATCTTAACTTTCTACCACAATCACATCAATCTCATTTTATTTAATAGGTCGTTTAATAAAAAAAATGACTAGGTACATTTGGTATTTTTGAATAAATGGTTTGTTTCGGCCGCATGTATACAGCACCAACAACATTAATTTGCTTTTAGTACCAAAATAGTACTAGCAACAATCAAGTGCTCAAAATACTTCATGCCTAAACATCACAAAAGCTAACCATCTAAATCTCCTAATGAAAATCAGCTATTTAACACTTTCAAGAAAAATTTCAATAAATATGCGATCAATAACTATCTAAATGCAACTCAATTAGTGCCAAGAGATAGATCTATGCCTCTATCTACTCCACTTTTTCTTTTTCAATTAGATCAACAATCCCAAGTTGGATCATATAAGTGAAGCGAATCTAAGATTCTATATTAAGATTCATACTATGTGAATTCAATACCTTTAGCGGAGTCATATTACAAATATTGTCTTCTTGCCTCTAAACGACGAGAGAAAACTGATATAAAGCAATCATGCTATTTATGAGGATTATTATATTCTATAACTTTCAGGAGTTACTATCACTAGTGGTACACCATCACTCAAATGTATACGCATACTAATTGTTGAATTACTCCCACTATTTTCAACGATCTTAAAGAAAAAATTGAAAAAATTAAGGTTAAGATAATATGGAATGAAACGTGATGAAAATGTTTTTTTCCAAAAATTAAGTGTTACAAAAATTCACAATTCTCTACCCTCGTCGAAAATACGAGTAATTTTTTTTTACTCAACTAAAAAATAACCAATCTTAATCATTTCGATTTTTAATAGAATTCACATTTGTACAAAATAGTTTCTCAACCTTTCTCAAAGGTAAATGAACTCAATCTAAGGACGACAAATCAAAATTAAGGCCGCAACCCCCCATATTACATCAACCCAAGATGTAACAATTGTTTTGCTCCATAATTCATTTATAACACCATTCTCAACAAGTCAATAAACTGCGAGATAATTAATCTCATCATATAACTCATGATTACGATTTTGAAAATATTTTAACTGAAAAATATATTTTCTGAAAAAAAAAATTTGGATCGCATTTATATGATAAAACGATATTTTTAATTATCTCATATCCTTAGTATGTATGTATAGAAACTTTCACATAGAAAATGTTCATATTGTCTTTTCTCTTTGACTCTTCTAAATAAAGGAGAGAGATCTCATTAGCGAGAAAAACTTAAATTTCTCAAAATTCACACCCATCATCATATGCCTCCACGGCACATTTTTAGCATATCATTTCTCCACTCGAGAAATAATATCACTAAGTCAATAAGTGACCATCAGTCAATGAGTGACCATCCAACTCCTAAACCTCTAGGAATTCTCACTAACACCACTGTTTTCAATGAGTCTTAAATCAAATTAGGTATAGACTTCTTTAATATCGCATTAAAAGCGCTAATAAAAATATCGTTTTGTGCAACAAATGCAGTATGCGACATTTTAGCTACTAACTAGCGATATATTCATATTTCTCACTTACTAAATATTTTTCGTTTTCTCCAATTCACTTTAGGAGAGGAAAAAAAAAATTTTGAGAGAAATTATCTTAGCCTAAAACTTATTTTGCATTAACGCAACCACGAGTAAGATTTTTAGACTTAATTAAGTCATACTTAATTATTCAAACTTTTGTCACAGTTACCATGCAAACATCCAAGGTGCTTAGTATTACACTCAAGGGGGTGCTCCAAAGTTTATATATTTGCAAGAACCTATTTGTTCTAACTAGACAAAAATAAAATTTGAGCAAGATTACCAATGTTAATACCATATAAAGGTGCACTGATAAAACCTTTAAAAAATGAATGTGCCAATCAAGAATGTCCTCAACACTCTTGCACACTCAAATTTTAATGTTCTTACTTGTCGGACATACTAGCAAGTAGAGAGGATATGTGCTTATCTGTGAGTTAATCTAAGTTGCTTCAATATTATAATGTTCAACCTCAAATATAGCAGCAATTTAAAATTTGTGTTACAAAAACAACGTGCAACTTTTGTTATTATCCACAAGATTCTCAAAGGTAAAATAGTGGTTTAGCTCTTATTTGACACTTCTATAAAAGTTGTAGTGCATGCGTCACATGCGCACTTCCAATTTTACTCTAGACCTTTCAGAGGTTTCACAATAATGATGGTCTAAGATTATCTGACACTCATGATAGTCTTCATTCATTTTTAACTACTGCTCATGGAGGAGATTAATGCGACAACTAAGTCGCATACATAATCTCTACGCTTTATTTTGAGTTATCTCAAAGTTACTAACTTATGAGTATCTAATTGCACACACATATAAGAAATTTGATGCGTTAATCTAAGTCAGAGCAAAAAAAATTAATACATGTTGTAAGATTGAAAACTCGCTAAGCTTACTAATCATCTCTTGCACCTCAATGCCTAATTATTAATTTCTAACTTAATTTTGGCTCAAATTTATATCATATAGGAGATTAATTCCAAATCATTCTCAACCATACTCCCACTAGGATAAGTAATCTACCGAGTTAGTCACATGAAAAAAAATAATTTCTTCTCAGATCGAAAAAATTTATTTGGTCTAATCATAAGCATGGCTATTCATATAACTTAGACTACTTAATCGTTTATTTTATCACATTTTAATAATTTGAAGACTAATTCCTAAAATTAGCCTAGCAAATACTAGTGATAAAATAAGCTCATAGTTTAACATGTAAATATAATACATGTACAAAAAATTCATTATATTTCACCCAAACAATTATTATTCACAAATAATAATAGCGTAGGCAATTTGTAGCATAAAAATAGAAGGCTTAACAAATGTGACAAGAATTATCTCATGGCATGCATATAGTCAATAATAACAATCATGCAAATAATATTTAAAAAAAATATTTGTGCCATAACAATATACTCTGGCCCAATGGTTGAGGTTATTGCACGTGGGGTCTTGGGCTCAAAACACCACAAAAATATTTTTGTCAAAAAAAATTTTCTGATCTTGGACAGGCACCCTCTTGGGCGCCCAATTGCAAAGCAGGCTGCCCGAATCGCTCAATGGACTCTTTTTTTTTTTTTAACAAAAAAAAAAAAGAGTCGGACTTTCCTTTTATAACAAAACTAGAACATGCGAATTTTTTTAAAAAAATGTCGCCCAAATCTATTTTAGCCCAAAAGAAATTGTTCACATCCCCTAAAAAAAACTAGTTTTTAGCCCAATTCAAAACTTTATTTGAATTTGTTCTGAAGCCCACAAATGATTTTAAAACATAAGCCCATTTCATTTTGTAGCCTCCAGCCCAAAACTTCATCACAAACCAAATGAACACCACCGCAGTTTTTGTCTACGGCCTTATCCCACAAATATTCGCTTACGCAGTGAACTTCCCAATACAAAAATTCCTCCGATCTCAACGCATTGTAACCCCAAGTGCGTACATATCCACAGCTACGCTTGTGGTGCACCTACTCTTAAGCTGGCTCGCTGTATACAAGTTGGACATGGGGTTGATTGGTGCATCATTGGTGCTGAGCTTGTCGTGGTGGATCATGGTAGTGGCTCAGCTCGTGTACATCTTGATCAGCGACAAGTGTAAGCAGACTTGGACTGGTCTTAGTTTGCTGGCATTTTCTGGTCTTTGGGAGTTCCTGAAGTTGTCCACTGCATCGGCTGTGATGTTGTGCTTGGAGACATGGTATTTTCAGATACTGGTGTTGGTTGCTGGGTTGCTCAAAAACCCCGAGCTTGCTTTGGATTCTCTTGCTGTATGGTAAGAAATTACAGTACGACTTCATCACCTTTCTCTTTTTTTGTTAATCTTGCATGCATGGGATCCATTAAATGCTAAAAGCTAGCTCATCATACAGTACTCCTCCCCGAAAGACCGAAACTTGAAATCAATATTTTTGTTCCGATACCTAATTTATGTAAACAAGCATATTATTTTCTGATATAATCTACATTTACATATCGTGGAAATTGAAAATTAATTAATAGTGAGTTGGTCATAACTGCGTGATATATATATATATATATATATATATGTATGTATGTATGTATGTATATTCACACAAACAGACATGGAGATAGGGTTATGTATCTCACTTTGGAGAGAGGAGTTAATTGCCCAAAAACAAATATTATATGATGGAAGTCGATCGATCGTATGTCTTTTGGGAAACACATAAAGCTAGCTAGGTAATTAAAGGACAAATATGGGAAAGGATGAAAAATAACTTCTCTACCAACCCTTCGGATGTCTTAAGCGGTGGATACCATGGCTGCTTAATAATAAGCACATGGTTTCTTATCAGTATGCAGTACGTACTTTCCTGAAAGTTTCATCTATTTTCTATTCATCATATATTTAGAAATGATAGTTACAATAATGAGTATATACAAGCACCGCGCGTATAATTATTTTAAAAAAATAAATAAATAAGAGACTCGCATAAAAAAATTTAATTTTTTAATAATTAACCTCATTCTTTTTTAAAACGATTGCACGACACTTGTGCACTTTACGATTATATGTAGCATTACTCACATATATGTCCGTACCCAAAATATATTTTATATTTAGTTGTCTTGAATAAATTTCTTAGCTGGCCCGACTCATTAAATAATTAATATATAAAGAACTTTGTGGGATCCATTTTATATATATATATATATATATGAATGAATCCTAATTAATAAATCAATTTAATTAATTTCATGATGACCAACGTCCACATTTTGCATGATATGATGATCATTGCACTATAAGAAAACTGCTTATTTACGATCAGTTAATTCTAGCGAAATGACTATTTACAGTTGTGAATAGTCTTTTAGTTGTAATAAATTAGTTATAAAAGTTCGTTTTTCTTGTAGTACTGTTGATGGACTACTGTTAATTATAATTATTTCATGATCATCTTGTGCAGCATGGCGATTAATGGGTTGTTGTTCATGGTTTCAGTAGGGTTTAATGCGGCAGCAAGGTGAGTAGTCATAATTATTGAAAATGTTGTAATTAATATTATTTTAGTAATACTATTCTTTTTATCTATAATTTTATCATCACCGGTACTTATACCGATCGATTAATTTGACAAAAAATATTATAAAACAACTTTTTTCTTCTGATCACGATTAATTAACTACTTTATAGCTATTAATTATGATGATGATAATGATGATTATAGGGTAGTACTTAATTAACATGTAATTAGCAATATTTATATTATAGTTGTCTGATCAATTTGATTATGTTGATGAGGATGCTTGATCTATAATATAATTATAGTATACTGATATAATATAATTTCTAATTAATTACTCTTTTATATATTGGCCTGAGTATATATAATTAATTAAATATTTAATTGGAACATGATGACGTACAGTGTGAGGGTGAGCAACGAGCTGGGGGCTGGCAATCCCAAGTCAGCCGCATTCGCTGTTATAATAGTCAATTTGGTTTCTTTCATTGTTGCGATAATAGAAGCAGTGGTTGTGCTTGCACTACGGGATGTTATAAGTTATGCCTTCACCAGCGGTGAGACTGTGGCTAATGCAGTCTCGGATCTCTGTCCATTCTTGGCGGTCACTCTCGTTCTCAATGGGATTCAACCAGTCTTATCTGGTAAGTTGTAATTAGTAAATATTATTGAAGTATTAATTAATTATATTATATGATTTTCAAAGTAATTCGTAATTTTCTCGTATTCATTATTCATTCTCATCCTCAATATCGTGATCACGTCGATCATCGTATTTTTTTTTTATGGGTATGTATGCACGATCGAATATATATATATATATATATATATATATATATATATATATATATATTTTGTTACTTTCATGGAGAGAATTAATTAAAGGACATATAGAAACGAATGAATGAGACCTCATGATGGGGTTTCATGATTTGTCATCGTCCGGCCATTATTATTAGCATTAAATCCCATGAACTGTCTGCCATATGCCATGCGGAAGCATATTATGTCTCTTCCAGAGTACTTTTGTTTTTAATGCCGAGACGGGCACAAAAAAAAAATTCTCAGAAAATATTCAACGAACGATCGAGCTGTTCTTTCTTTGTACGTGAACTTATTTAATTACTTGTCCTTTCTTTGCGTTGTGTTGTAGTTCAGTACATCAGTACGTGAACTCTGTAGGACCCTCCCAACAAAATACAGACAAAACAAACCTGGGACCAATTAAATGCATGGGTTCGCTCATGAATTATTCCAAATATTTGTAACATCCAATTATTCAATTTTTCCTAGGCTAGGGTTTGTGAATAGGTTAAATGAAGATAAATCTTAATTGCAGGGGTGGCTGTTGGATGTGGATGGCAAGCATTCGTGGCGTATGTAAATGTGGGATGCTATTACGTGGTTGGAATACCTTTGGGTTGCCTTCTCGGCTTTAAGTTCGACCTTGGCGCTAAGGTTTACCAATCAATCCCTCTTTCTTTGCTTTTATTATAATTATAAGTAGTTCTCATAAATCTAATGCCATGCAAGTAGTACGATATATATATGATGATATTGCACCTTCATTTCATGCACTACTGATATATACGCATTATATATCAATTTAGATTTGACCAAAGAAAAATCTTGCTCAAATTCTTAGAAATATTATCATTCAAAATGAAAGCAAGCTAAGTGAAACTGTTCGATCGATTAAACGAAATAATTTCAGGTGGAGATTTCTAGGAGTCGATTGGACAAATGGGAGGAAAAGAAGGAGCCACTAATGAAGAACCGATGAACAGGCTGATAATAACAAGTTGCAGAAGGAGATGCCTGGGCTAGTGGGAGATCATGGACACCACAAAAATAAAGAAAAAAATCGCAGTGGGTCCACGTAAAGTGATCTGATGAAGTCAAGCTGGCAGGAGTTGGGTTGTGGAATGATGGGCTGGTTCAGATATCTGAATGTAGTGTTTGATAATGTAGGCATTGATTCGCTCAATGTGCTCTTTTAACTTTACTGGAGATATTGATCAATGGCATTATTGGATCTCATTAAATGTTTGCATGTCCTAAACAATTCACAGAACCCCACCGATTTAATGTAAAAAATGATAAAAAGAGAGCAAGCAAATGTAGGATGAAAAACATAAAAAGAAAATGTGAAAAAAAAAGAAGAAGGAATACTGATCCATTTCAACTATATATATCCAATTGAAATTGAAGTTAGATGAGAGAAAATGTTTGAAGGGTAGAACGTACGTAATTAACCTTCATCTGACAAAATCTACAACTACTAGCCAAACATGATATATGAAAATATAACATAATAAGTAAAAAATAAACTTCCTTTCAAGGGTTTGGCACAGGGTCTCATTTGTCATGCAAATGAGATAAAGCATAGGCAATCGAAATAAAGCATAGGCAACACAGCGCGCAGTCGGCATAACTTACAGACGTAGGACCACCTGATCCCAATATTGTAAACAAAATAAAACTTGCACACTTTGCGTCTCACCAGATTTCTTCTATCTCAAGATTAGGATGTTCATCCGGATTCCAACCCGGGAACCCGGGTATACCCAAACCAAAATCCTGGTTTCAAATCCGGGCCAAAACCCGGATGGATCCGGATTTTTAAAACCGGGAATTCGGGATTCCGGATTGTACCCGGTTTTTTTTTTTTTTGAAAAGCCTTTATTTTATTAACTGTTTTTTTTTAAGAAGTCAAGTTCATGAACCACTTAATATTTGTGTTCTGAAAGCTCAATTAAGCTCAATTAGCAAAATACACAAAATTTCAAACCATAATTAGTTTTTATACGAAAGCCTTTATTTATTTTTTATTTTTCTTAAGAAGTTAAGTTGGGATGCATAATGTGTTCTAAATACTAAATGCATAAATTCATCCATGCATGCATCACAATGCAATCCATTACATATTTCATTATTTGTTATTTATACATTATATTACAATATACAAAATTACAATATATGAATTGCAAAATTAGTAACATGTCCATCAATGATTTAATCTCCACAGCAAATAGCAACTTCAAGTAATTGGATTAAAGGATCCTGCAAAACACACAAAGTTTTGAACAATGATTATATACAAGGATTAAGACAAATTCCACTTAATAAATTAAAGATTAAGATGATAATGGTTTCTTACATTTTTTTTTTCCAAATACACCCACACTAACAAATATTTTGTAGTGTTTGTCACCATTATCCATTTAACTCATAAACCAAGTTAACATAACATGGTATAAGTAATTCTAAACTTGTTGCATCTGTAATGCCATCTGTAACAATACTAAATGCAAATTCAAAGTTCTTTTCTAAGTTGATCCTGAAATTCAATAGCAACTACAGGAGACAAACTAGAACGATTATGCATTACATTAAGGGTAATAAAAACCAAAGAGCTAATGTCGCATAACCAGAAAGAATTCAGAACAAATGTCATCAAGCAAAGCTCACAAAAATAGATCAAATTCAGCATGCGAAACAAGTACAAAACTCAAACATAAGAACTAGGAAAATATAAGAAAATATTAAAATTACTCATCGATGCAACAAAAAAAGAAAATTGGGGAATTGAGAATATCAGAGCAGCTAGATAAGCTGCAGGAAGTGCAGGGTGAAGAGCTAGATCCTTCTCCTCCTCTCCCTGTTGAAAGAAGTGGGGTGGGGGTGAAGTGGAGCAAGTGAAGTGGCAGATAGGAGTGAACAGAGGAGAAAGTCTTTAAGAAGATATAGCGTTATCAATTCCAAATCTAACTGATTTGGTGGCTGACCGTTTGTTAACTGTCAAAGAAAGCTACACATTATCTTTGTCCTCACTCACTTAACAATACGAATATCAAAATGCTTAATACAGTAGTACTTGTGCTAGTACATACTCAACTTTGTTTCATTGAAGCATACAATTTCAAACCTTTTTTTTCAAGTATTTTTATACAAACTATAGTTCAAATAGTTGGTGCAGTACCATGACCCTGAAGAAAATTAAAATCTTGCCCAACTTTCTAGTTTTTTTATATTTTAGAAAGCATATATGTACCTAATAACTATCTTAATTAAACTAGATTGAACCTAGCTTAACTCTCTAAAGTCTTTGTTTTTCCTAACAATAATTTGGAACCCAAAGGCCCCAATTTTTTTTTCCAAACTCCACTCAGAAACACAACTAATTTTTAAAAAATAATCTAGAAAAATCAAAGATACAACATCCTAAAAGCCATTTCTTCCAAATCATAACAAATCTTCATTATATATATATGTGTGTGTGTGTGTGTGTGTGTGTGTGTGTGTGTGTGTGTGTGTGTTTTCGGATATAACAGAAATGAACAAATCTTCCAAATAATAATAATCCATGGCTCTAGCATTTTGCAACTAAACAGATCTAAACAGATATTCCTCAAACATTCAAACAGATTTAACCCATAAAAATACTCCTCAAACATTCTCATAAAAAAAAACTCAAAATCAACAAACAGAGAACAAAATAAACAGAGAGAATAAAACATACCCAAGTATGAAGACGATAGCAAGAGGATGAAGACGACGCTTTACGCAGCAAACCCAAACAGAGCACCTTGCAAATCGAGAAAATCTTTGCTGAAAGACCGACGGCAAGAAAGATCGTGGTCAATGGGGGATTATCAACCCAAAAACCAACCCAAAATAAATAAAAAAACAACCCAGATATCAGAGCACATCAAAGATTCTAAGATCAACAAATAAATAGAAAATATAATACAAATTATAGGATCAGATATAAGAGTAGATCTAGAACAAAAAAGAAAAAACAACTCAAAGCCACGTCTTAGATCCAAGAGTAGATCTAAGAGTATTAGGGTTTCGGCACTCGGCAGAGGAAGGCTAGGGTTTCGGCACTTAACAGTCCAAAACTCAAACCCATGACAGAAAATACAAAAATTTCTCTCACCTAGTGGTGGAATGGGACCCTGACGACGCAAGAGAGAGAGAGAGAGAGAGAACGGACCAACGGAGGTGATGAAGGTAGAGGAGGCTAGGGTTTCGGCGTGAGAGTGAGAGAGGACATCGGCGCAAGTTGCAGAAAGAGAGAGAGATCCCGATCTGAAGGAGTGATGAATTTGCTTTTACATCGGGTACCGGGTTTTGATACGTGGGTTTTAAAAAAAAAATCGAGTACCGGGTTTAAATCCGGGTTCCGAATTTCAAATCCAGTACCCAGGCTGGATGAAACCAATTTTAATCATGCGGGTATCGGCCCGGGTATGTCCCGGGCCGAAACTCATACTCGAGACCCAATTATTCAGGTTTCAGACCGGACCTGAAAAAAATCTGGCCTGGATGAACAGTCTTACCAACTGCCGCGCGCAGCACCTCAGGCCACCTTGCGCTGCTTCATATGACACTCTTGGAGCACTGTAGCTCCTTTGTCATGGCAATGTTGTTGTCTTGTGTGGCCGAACACCAATGTGCACCACCACCTTTCAGGTGGCCATGGTGTTACCAAGAGAAAAACAAAAATTTTCTTCATGCTTGAAAAAAGATTTTGATCGTGCAAAAAAAATATTTCAATAAACAAAATCACAATATGCACGTCAAATACAATCAGGAAGAACCAATTTTGGCTCTGATACCAATGTTAGAAATACTAGATCAGAATACGTAGTGAAAGCGATATTACCTCGTTGGTAAATCGTAAATCTAGTACGATTGTTCTACAGATTCTTGAACGTCATTGTTCTTCCACGATCTTCATATTGATGGTGGAATGTGCTATATGGTAATACCAGCGTAACACTCACACGTTTTACAGTTTAGATTCCGAGATTAGAGATAATCATTTGAGAGAGAGATTTTCTGTTTGTTATGCAATTTGTTATCCAAAGGGGGGAGAGGCTATGTAAATAGTCCCTCTAAGTGTAACCCCCGGCTAGCCATCAAGAGCCAGCCATCAAAGCACATGAAGTAGTTTATGAGCCACTTCATAACCTTCAAGGAAAGGTGAAGGGGTTTCCATTATGGGTGCCTCTTTTTTACAATTTCAATCAAATTAATTATATATGCACGACTTCAGCCCCATCAAGCGATAAAAAAGAGAGGGTTCAGGGCCAATGTGGAAAAATGATCAACTTGGAAAGATGAGATAACATTCACTTTGACACATATTTGTCTTAAGGAAAATTCTATACACTATACTACCATCTCACTTTCATCCCACTAAGTATGATGTGTCACATTTTTCACTATTAAATGATCATTTATTGCATGTTTCTTTATCATCTAATGGTGATGAATGTGTCACATACTACTTAGTATAATTAAAATAGAATGAGAGTATAGTGTATAACATTACTCTTATCTAAATAATTTGCAAGGAGCCATACTGCATTAAATAATCAAATACAGAATGCAAACAAGAGATCCCGACAGGAAGCTCTATACCTAATTGGTCACCCGTCGCCCAGGCAAGGGCTAGGTCTCTACGTACCGCACTCCATATCATGCCCCAACATTTCTATAGAAGTTTTGTAAGCTGTAGCTTGCCGGGTAAAATAAATTGGCCACAATGGCCAGTGAACTAACACCATGTGATTTAAAGAGAAGCGTTTAATATTACGACATGCATTTATATATAATCAGCTAGCACATGATATTAACGATCCCACTCGATCATTACAGTTTATTATTATATGTATTATCAAACTCCATATATATAATATAATATATGAGGTACGACTCTTAAATTTTTTTACTACTTTATTATAATATATTGACTCCCCTTTTGGGTCTAATACTATAATTAGTTCATATTTAAGAATGTGCCAAACTAATGAGACTATCACGAGGAGCTCACCTTATTAATTGAATTACTGCAATTTGTCAATTAATATCAGCACACCTTATTAATTTCCTCGGACTCCCCACAATTCATGCCAATTCACATGTACTCTGATCAGTACCCCCACGGCCGGCCGGTATTTGGAGCACGTCATGCAAGACTCCGACTTCCTCTTCCGAAATAGATCGAAACCACTAGTAGTGAATTAATTAATTAAGCACGTACACGTTTGCAATTTTCAAGCTAGCCCAGACATCCAGCATTAATTATCAGATGATCAATTGCCTAACCAACAGTTAATTAATCTTATCACCCAAATAAAGATATATATATATATATTTATAGCTTGTCCCTAGCTATCCTTTCTGAATTTGGTTTGTAATTAACCTAGTCCGTCAGTCAGTGATCAGTCTCTTTAGTTTTGATTTGAACGATGACAACCTGGCCACTCCTATCCTCAACATGCATGATAAGTACTGAATCTTTTTTAAGACCTACTTGCCGGCCACCTGTTTAAATGGACATTGGCGGCCATGGTATAGTCGCTAGAATAATGATATATACAAGTCTAAAATGTTCAAGTTTCACACGGGGCGCCTTTTATTAAAAAAAAAAAGAAAAGTAGACCTCCATCATGAAAAAAATATGAAAAAATTATTTTTTCTCATTTTTTCATTGTAAGATCTATTTGTTTACAAAAGATTTGTGCATGTGGGAATTGTCCTTAGCATTACGCTAGTCACTAATAACGTGCATGCATGCCTCTGGAGTTCCCTACTTCTGAATTGAACCAATAATTCCGTATAAATGTACAAATTAGGAAAGGATCGAAATACCAAGAAGGTTGCATTAAATCACTAATCAATCTAGATGTTACAACAATAACAGTACAAGAACATGGGGGCAAAAGAAAAGAAGAAAATGCAAAAGAGGGACCAATTTAATTAAATGATGGCTTTCTATTTAAGACCATGCAGCTGGGACCATATATAGAAAAGGATTGTTTGCCGAATCAGGGTAGCCATGGCCGTGAATTAACCTTATGATCAGATCACATACAGGAGTACTATCTGAGTCAAATCGATACCATTCTCGCAAGGGGACCATTCACTTTGGCTAATTCTTGGGGTCTAATCCTTGGGGCCGGTCTAATTCCCACTTGTCCAAACGATTCTTTGCCTTTTCAACCTGAAATGTTTTCATATTTCATTACATATAATCACCCCCACTGTTTGCAAATTGAACAAATTGAATGATCAAGAATGTTAGTTAGTTGAGATTAAGATGGCACATGAACATTAGTCCGCAGGGAACAAATAAATAAAGTATTGGCAGTAGTGATCTTTTCATTAATAATGATATGGTCTTGTCCGAATTTTTCCCTGATGTGCATGTCATCATGATCACTTCAACCCATGTTTCTTCAAGTTATCATCATGATTGCCAAGACTCGAGATCAGAAAGAGTTAATTATATAAATTAGTTTTGGTAAGATGCAGCCAATGAACAAAGTATAAATTGAATTTACCTCTTTCTTCCAATCTGTCCGAAATGTGACCCACAATAAGATGAGAGTCTGTATGAAAGTGCCTCCTATCATCCCAGACCATATTCCCTACACCAAAATACGTTTTGAGCAATTTCTATTACATATTATTTAAGTTGAAAAACTCAAAATTAAAGGAAAAGAAATCCTTAATGCATGCAGGTACTTAAGTCAGCATAAATAAGACAATATAGAAGATTTGGAAAATTTTACTGATAATATCTCAAGCCAAAACAATGTATTAAGCCAATCATTTTCTTATAGATGTACAAATTTGCAATAATTATATAATTATATGGATTTAAAAACAAATAAAAGACGTTGAAGATCACTACAAGAAAACTACTTATAATTTGTAACTAGTTATTTCCAACGAAAATATTTATTTTTTGTTAAAATAAGTCTATTTTTATTACAAATAATTATTATCGTCGCAAATAATCTATTAATAATATTTGGATACCGGAGCTCCTAGGTCGAACTTGAAGCCAAGAACTGCACCCAAAGGGAGACCAATAATGTAGTAACATCCTACGTTCACGTACGCAACAAATGCTTGCCATCCACAACCGACAGCCACCCCTTAGAAAACAGACAAAACAAAATTCCATTTAATATATATCATATTGTCTATTTTCTACAAAATTCTTTAATTTGCTCTGTATATAACAAAATGATTATATATATTATATGTAATATGTTTTTACAGCTAGCATTGCTACGTACTCACGAATAATAACTCTAAAATTATATAAGATATTACAAAAAAAAAAAAAAAAATCTGAGAGAGAGACCCTGATCATGATCATGATCAAGCTGTTCAACTACCAGCCCAGAACTAACACTACTAGATAGACCGTTAGGTTTATTTACTAGTTTCACTGATTGATGGTTATTAATTTATATATATCTTGATTGGTCTACTAGCACCACTCACTTGACTGCTCCGAGGTTCTCCACTAAGGAACAGACAGATGAGAGAAGACACGGAATCATCAAGCTATAATTCACTGAAACGACAGGTTATTCTATACCAGTACGCTTTTCGCGTTGTCGGTTTATGTAGCATGCTAGCTAGCAAAAGCGAACTCAAACGTCTCGTTTACTATATCAATTAGATGAGATTTGAGATTTGAAATTTCAGTACATATAATGGCCATGCCGGTTCTTAGATGTACTTACGGTTACAGTTCATTTTTCTGTCTTTTACTTAATTTTTATTATTATATATCTTTTTCTGGAGAAAAATAAACTAATTTTGTGGTGGTCGATAAAGTTATTAAATACATGCACGTCCAGTACTCGACTAGTACAATATCATTATTTTCCCTTGCAAGGTTTAAATATCCGATTAAATAAGCTGGAAAATAATGGCTAGACGATATTATATAAAGAAAAACACTTGTTGTATGCGTATGGTGTAAACGGCATGCAAACGAGACAAACTATTCATTCTAAATCTTTCGAATTTGAAATACTATCGGGTTATGATTAGAGAGAGAGAGAGAGAGAGAGAGAGCTGATGAGAGAGAGCTCTAATAAGAGAGAGCTGATGAGAGAGAATATGTGCGTTTAGAAAAAGGAAAAAAATAATAAGTCTGACATGGAATGAACGATTGCACACCAATTGTATCTAACGATTATATATAGAAGAACTGTTATACAAAACATCCGAGTTTGTCATCATATTGGTTTGTCTTTTGTGCACGCATGCATGCTTCTTAGATTGCTAATTTTAAATAATTAAAATTAACAAATAAATAATAGAGAAAAGATAGTTACAATCGTAAATTGTGCAACCGCCGCGTAATCATTTTAAAAAAAATGAATAAAATATGAGACCCACAAAAAAAAAAAATTTAATAGTAGATTTCACTATTTAATTTTCAAAACGTTTACGCATTTCACGGTTATATATAAAATTACTCTTAATAATATATGACAATCACATGTATCTATCTCTATTAAATAAGTGTGAATAGGGGATAAACAGTAGTATTTTCGTCCATTATTATTTTCCTGTTTTGCCCATGCTTTTATAAGGAAATTCCGTCCGCCCATGCAGGATGGCTAGACTAGCTAATATGATAATTGAGCAGAATTAATATTCCAAGTGAAGATCAAAAGTAATACGTACCGGACAGAACGGGTTGGATTCCGTTGAGTACGATGGAGACAGCAAGGTAGGGGGAGAGTTCTGCGACTGCATCAGCTACAGTTGTACCACTGGTGAAAATATAGCTTATCACGTGCCGAAACACGAGCACTAGGGTGGCGCAGATCACAGCTACGACGGAAGAGCTTAGAGTTACTATCAACACAGAAAAAGCTGCTGATTTCGGATGACCGGCCCCTAGCTCATTGCTCACCCTCACACTGTTTTTGCACAAGTACTTTCACCAATATTAGATCACAAGCTAAAATATGAGATCCTGGCTCATGGTCATTTATGAAGATGGAAAATGATAAACATGATACAATCATTTTACAATTAATTATGTAATTATATTTTAAATGAAGGGCATTTATTATAAAATAACTTATAATAATAACATTTCTTTACATAATTATTATCATATTTTAAAACATGTTTGTAAAAAGTGTTTGTAAGGAGGTTTTCCTTCACATTGGCCTATATAACAAGCCTACGAAGAACCATAGGAGAAATAAGTTAGAGAGCCCAGCCAAGCCCAACGACCCTCCTCTAAAAAAGAGTCAGTGGGCCTCTGTAGAGTCTCACTCCATGAGCAAAACTCACCCATGAAATAACCCACGTGTGGGGAAAGCGAACGGTAGAAATAGATGAGACTCGCTGCTCTGACATCGCCTTGACACCTATCCGATAACAACCTACCCTCGGGAACCTACGCAAACAAGTGGGCGAAAAATATGAAAAATCTTTAATCTCTTGACAACAGGGATGGACGGGCTTAACAGAGAACGTCTACAGGATAAAGTGAGTCAAGGAGTCACGCTATATTAATGGCACCACTCTCAAGACTCTACGTCGCATTAATGATGCCGTCCCAAGAGCCACGCCGCATTAAAATATTCTAACTAAACGAACAGTTAAAGTGACACAGCCTCTCCAAATCCAGGTGTGAGTTGTCCCTACCTGAAAACTTAGTATAAAAGTCGACCCAAGGTATGAAGAACTATTTCTGATTCTTCTAAACTTAAGCACAAACTATTAAAGAAATATACTGATTTTAGCATCAGAAACTCTCCGGCCTCTACTAAGGCTCCCTTCGTGTTTTTCTAAGTGTGCAGGTAAAAGACTCAATATTCGAATTGCTAGAATCTGACTCGAAGGCGTACAAAATGTGACGTTAACAGTATTGTAATAAGAATTATTCGTATATGATTAATCAACCAAGATAGGGATTGTGCACCAATTTATCAGGCAAGAACTTTAGAGGAAGTGTCAGACTCAACGAGATCAGAGACAAAAATGTTGGAAAAATGACGACAGAATCTCGCTAAATTAACCCAAAAACTTAAAAGTTACTGTATATTGAGGTACCAAGCCAGTTGAGGCCGGCGTGAATAGCTTGCTTTTATTGACCAGTAATCCATATAATATATATATATATATATATATATATATATATATGTGTGTGTGTGTGACTAATAAGTACTTACTACTGAGAGCATTCATAACAAATATTGGACCATCGCTGACATTTTTATCAAATTTCAACTATAACAAATATCTGCACGAAATAATTAAAGATATGAGAAAAAGTACATATGATTGAAAGAACTAAGAAGTGTTTGTTTTGTTGGTTACATAAAATATTGACAAAAAATAATTATAGATAGAACAGTAATTTTTCATATTTTGAAAGTTACTGTACAAATCTCAAAAGCGTTTTAAAAAATAGTCGGCCGGATGGAGAAGATTTTTTTTAGGCAATGAGCTAGCTGGATGTTGAGATGAGATGATTTGAGATTAAAATTAAAATTAAAAAATTGAATAAAATATTATTAGAATATTATTTTAAATATTATTTTTATTTTAAATTTTAAAAAAATTAAATTATTTATTTTATTTTGTGTAAAAATTTTAAAAAATTATAATAATTAAATGAGATAAGATAAGATAAGATAAAATGTATTGAAAAAAATTATAAAAACAAACTAGACTTAAGTAACCTAACTATTCATCCTCATAATCGTTCTAATTTCTAGCAAAAGTAAAAAAAATAAAAGAGAAGTACTGTGTATTAATGCATGATCATGATCATGATCATGATCAGTTTCTTTCGTAGAAAGAGACATGCTAAGTGGAATGATAACAAGACATGTACAACTAACCTCGCAGCCGCATTGAAACCCACCGAGATCATGTAAACCCATCCAGATATCGCCATGCTGCAATATCCATCCAATTAATTAACCACGTACGTATTCTCGATCATCAACTATTCATTGCAAATTCAGAAACGAGCAGTTTCAATTTGTCTCCTTATTATAATTTTTTAAAATTATCATATAAAATATAATAAATAATTTAATTTTTTTAAATTTAAAAATAATAATAATATTTTATTCAATTTTTAAATTAATCTCAATTCATTCCATCAGCTAGTCTCAATATATTATCCGAACATTACTTATAATTTGAGGCAAAGTATATTATATAAACCCTTGATGTTTACTATATAAATAGTCCATAGATAACTATTGGACCTCAAATAATTAATTAATTGATAGACTATGTAGTATGTACTTTTATTATTTAAAGTCATGTGATTTTATTAATTTATTTTAATAAGATCTCTCCATGTAACAATTCTCCATAAACGCTGTTAAACTACCATAGATGTTGTTAAATAATATAAAAATAATTTTATAATTCAATATATCATATCAACTATGTCAACTAATTATGAGTTTACTTTTATAAAATATTTTTATCAATAAAACATTTCTCTTCCATATATATCACCTTGCAAAAATACTGGAGGCACTGTAGAAATTAACAATGAAATCCGTTTGAATAGTGAGATGAAATGAAATTTTAGTTTTAGATAAAAATTTAAAATTTAAAATATTATTAAAATATAATTTTTTAATATTATTATTATTTTAAAATTTTAAAAAATTAAATTATTTATTATATTTTATGTGAAAATTTAAAAAAATTAAAGATGATATAAAACCGTTTCTCCAAACGTGTCCGATAGAAAATCCGACGTATAAGGAGTACGTACAGCTCATGAAAAACAAAAAAGGAATGGTAGCAGAAGGAAGGGAATGGTAGCAGAATCGGTAGAAAGTTCCAAGTTGACTGTTTGTTTAAGTTATTATTTTTCTCCTTTTTCTTCTAACACATTACTTTCAATGAAATTCGAAGTGATCTCAAATATTGTTTTTCGATCAGAAAAAATAAAAGCGACAAAAAACGATTGGGGAGCCGACTTTAGGACCACTAAAATTGGAATGGTTTTGCTAAGGTCTAACGTCGTGTGTTCGTATTCGTATTGTATCCACTCAACAGTGGATCCACCAAGCACACAAGCCATGATATTGATCAAGAAGCTAGAAAATCATCATGTGTACAGCTCCCAAGCACACAATTATTGCGATCAAGATTGCAGCAAATTAGTAGTACTAGTAAGGGCTTAATTTCGATCCTTACCAGATGGAGAGAGCGTCCAACGCAATCTCGGCATTTTTTAGCAACCCAGCAATCAACACTAGTATCTGATAGTACCAAGTCTCCAGGCAAAGCATGACTGCTGATGCTGTAGACAATTTCAAGAATTCCCAGAGCCCAGAGAAAGCCTGCATGCTGAATCCAGACCATGTGTATTTGCACTTCTCACTTGTCAAGATGTACACAAACTGTGCCACCACTATGATCCACCATGAAAAGCTTAACATCAGTGATGCGCCCAACAATCCCCAACCCAGTTTGTAAATAACGAGCCAACTCAATAATAGGTGTACTACAAGCGTAGCCGCAGAGATGTACGAGCTAGGAGCCACTATACTCTGGGATTGGAGGAACTTTTGGATGGGAAAATTGGCAGCATAGGCAAAGATTTGTGGGATGAGGCCATAGACAAACACTGCAGCTGCGGATGCTATGCTTGTTGATTCACCTAGCAAGAGCAACAGGGGCTTGCTGAAGATGTAGATAAACATAACTAGGACCCCAGTCGACATGAGGAGGATCGTTGATCGCTGGAGATATACACCTAGCATTTCGTACCTGTGAGCACCATAAGCCTGGCCGCACAGTGTCTCCACAGCGCTTCCCATTCCAAGCTGCGCAGAGAAACGTCATGATATATATATACACGCACATAATCTTTTATCGAAACTATGACGCTATAATTAATGTGGTAAACAAGATCTGGAACAAACCAGCTGATGGTGATTACGTACCATGAGGCCGTAGGCGAATATTTGGATGCCATTGTTACCGAGAGAGGCGGCAGCAAGCTCAAGATTGCCGAGATGGCCGCAAAATATTTGAGTGGACATTGAGGTCACGTTGTTGAGCAAGTAAACCACGACCGCAGGGGCTGCTAGTCGGAAGAGGGTGTTCAGTTCGAGCCATGTGGCGGATTGAAGGCGGCGTAAGTAGGGAAGGTGGGTGTTGGAGAGGACGTCTTCTAGTGCGGAACTCACTGGCTCTGGTGTTGCTTCTTTGGTTTGTAACATGGATTGATGGATCTCATTGTCAGTGGACTCCATCCTCTCTTTCTCTATCTCAGTTTCTCTCACAATTAACACAAAAAGCAGTAGGTAGTTTCTCTCTCTTAGTCTTTCTCACACTTAACACAAAATAGTTGTATATGTAAAATAGTTTATAAAGGGTTGTAGATGGAGGATAGCCCTTGGAAAATGGATCGGGGATATTCGTGCAGTTCTTGGAAGATTTCTTACCGTCCAGCTAAATTATTAGGTTTTGCAGTGTAAAGTTTGGTACACCATATCTTTATATTTATAAAAATGGTTGAAATATTAATATTTTTAAAAATTGTAAAATCTGCGTTAGCGATTTATTGAGCGTGTCAAAAATATAAGCTTGAAAATAAATTTTGAATTTTATAATACTCTGTATATAATATTTATTGAATATTTAATTGTTTAAAAGATTGTATTTCGATAATATAATTATTAGAAATCTTATTTTATGTGTTTATTTCTTTATCTTAAAATAAAAATAAAAAATGTAGAGATATGTACTGCGCTTTTATTAATTCTACTGTACATAGTAAATGTGACATTTTATATTATTATTAGATCATCCCATATTATTTAAAAATTTTAATAATTAAAAAATAATATTAATAACATAGAAGATTAACTAGAGTTCATTATTATATTGCATTTTCTTTTTTTAAAAAAAATATTAAACAATAAAGACGGGAATGGATGTTTGGTCATATGAGAATAAGCTCACGATTAGAAGACAGACTCAGCCTACAGGTATAAGACTAGGAGACTCACTGTCCAAGAGCCCATGACGCGAATCGTGTGATACGATAACGTTGATAAATTAGAATAGTTATCTCATTCCCTTATTAAAAAATTATTTAAGATGAACCCTTAAATTTAATAGTTATTTACGTTTTCAGTACTTTTATAAATAACAGTTGAAAATAACATATTATTCATTCTTATCTATATATTTATATTGAGATTATATATTTTTTAACTTGGGTATCGAAACTTCTCTAGTCTAAACACCCTGTATCGCCTTCACATTTATTGCAGGTTGTCCAAATAGTTAGGGGATGAAATACGACCTTTACAAAGACTTTGGCTTTGCCAGTGAGGAAAAAAATAAGGAAAAATGTTTTCTTTTTAAGAAAGGTGAGTTAAAAGGCGGGCATATGGAGGAGCTCCAAGACTCCGGGGGTGCAGTGTGCCTGTATAGAGCTGTGACCGTAGCTTTGTTTTCTTTAATCGATGAGTCAACTCAAGAGATGAATGGCAGTCCTGCGATTGCAAGGCTGCAAGCTGCAGCAGCCACATTATAGCCTCTCATTTTTTTTCTTTTTTTTCGTTTTCTGATGTCGCTGTCAATATCTGGTACTTCCTAGTTCCCGCTCCCGCTTTTTTTTTTTTTATTTTTTTTATTTAATGATTAAGGATATATTTTTTAAAAATATTATATTTTTTTATTATTTAAAAAATATTAAAAAATACATATATAAAAAAACAAAAATCCACTAACGGTAAGAGCTGGTGGCTGTAGAGCCACTCCTAAAAAGAAAACCATTAATGGCCTTTATTAAGAAATAATATTGATATTATAATTATTTAAGAAATAATATTAGAAGGCTCCTAAGGAAGCTCTCTAAAAAAGATAAAAAGACTAAAGAAATAAAAATATCTACAAACACTAGTTTTGATTAATTAATGTAAAAAAAGAATTAACCTTATAAGTTCATATAAAAGAAAATAATTCTTAATGTAATTGAGAGAAAATCAAATGGAGATCAACAAAATCACTTACATTAGATAGTGCATAATTTTGTAATTTAAAAAAAAAAAAAAAAAGCAAAAACTTGTAGTATTTATGTAACATAATAGTTTATTAAGTTATTGTATCAAAATAAATAAAAATAAGAATTTTTGAGATTTTTGGCTTAGGGCTTGTTTGGAAAAAGTTTACATCCCAATATTTTCATCACATCTCATTCCCAAACATCATTTAAATACAAATATTTTCAAATTAATCATTACAACTTGTTCAAGCCAATCATTACAATTTTTTCAAACTTTCAAATAAAAAATAAAAATAAAAAATCAATATTTTCAAATCATCAAATAAAAATAATATTATAAAATTATATTCTAATTATATTCTAATTATATTTTAACTTTATAATATTTTTTATTCAATTTTTTTCTCTCTTATTTTTTAAAATTTAAAAAATATTCATCTCAAACTATTTTATTATTATTCATAAAATGCTCATGTCATCTCATCCTCAAATATGTCCTAGCAATCACACCCATCCAACGATGAACCAAATGAGCCCAGCGAAATTATTAGGTGAAAAAGGAAGGGAGGAGGGGTAGTAGGCCCGGGGATATTTATTAAGTTAATATATAGTAATATATTATGATTTGTGGATAGGTTTGAGATCGTTTGAGTTAAGTTTTTATAATATTATTATAATATTATTTTTATTTTTATAATTGAAAATGTTAAATTATTTTTTATTTTAAAGTTTTGAAAAGTTATAATGATTAATTTGAAAAAATTATAATTATTAGTTTGAATGATGTTTGAGAAGGAAATGAAATAGGATGAGATACCGGATAGAATGGAATGAAATAAAACTTTTTCCAAACATTCCCTTAGTTCTCAATTTTAATTGCGACGCCTTGTGATGGGCCATTAGTAATAGCTTGGGGTTAATCTCACACCCATTCAACGTTTGGGTCTTAGGCTAAGTTTGAATAGTAAGGTAATTTTAAATGATCTGTAAATAAAAAAAAAAATTATAATAAAATATTAAATAATAATAATAAATAGTATAAATAGATAAAAAGTAACGATAAAATATTAAATAGTAATAGAGTGATCACTACCCAAACACAAATTAATAAAAAAAATAATAAGGATAGAGTACTTTGCAAATAATAGATTAAAAAACACTCAGAAAGAAATCATGAAACCGAACTTCACATATTTTCCTCTCGAGTAATTCTATATTTATTTAGAGTTTGTAAGTTTGTAATTCGATGTTTTCCTCTCTAATCAACATTGCATTCGGATTTAAAATGTGTGGTTCCACTCTTCTTTAAATGTTTTTTTCTTTCCTGGGATCTGTTATCTGGTTTTTTTGTAGTCCGGCATTAATTATAAAAGCTTTAAGTTATCCGAGGATCTCGATATCCTGAGTTTTTTTTCTTATTCTTTGTAGAATGTAATGGGTGCCATTAATGGAGGTACCAAAAGAAATGGCATAAATGTTTGGTTATTGTATGGTTTTTTCCCTTTAATAAAAGAAATAAGAAATACAGGAAAATATATATAAATTTCGTTGGCAGGATCCATCATCAACCAAACTACAGGAAAGTTTATCACTTAGTCAACGCAATTATGTTCTATTTTACGAGTCGTTTGTTTCGCGAGATGTGTTGAGTTGATCTAGAAATTAAATAAAATATTATTAAAATATTTTTATTAATATTATTTTTATTTAAAAATTTAAAAAAAATTAAATTATTTATTTATTTTGTATAGAAATTTGATGAGTTGTAATAAGTAGATGAGATGAATTAAAATATGTTGTGAAAGTGAACGAAGTTAATCTTAGGTCTCGTTTGTTTTCACAGATGAAATGATATGAGTCGAGATAGAAGTTAAAAGTTAAAAGTTAAATAAAATATTATTAAAATATATTTTTTAATAATATTTTTATTTTATAATTTAAAAATGATAAATTATTTATTTTATTTTATATAAAAATTTAAAAAAATTATAATAATTATACGAAATGAAAATAATTGTGTAAACAAATCAATGTCTATCATTTGAATAAAAAGTTACTTAAATATACTACTTATCTTTCTTTTGAAAAGGATTGTGCCCGCACAATTAATGCATTCTAGCCCGGTCTTATTCTCTTTACCTACCATCCACAAGCAAAAGATAAGGAGTGAAAAATTTTCGGTCCGGACCATACTAGACTAAATTTACCCCTATTCGGCTTCGGTCCATGGTATTTTTGAAATTTGGTTTTTGGTCCAGTTTCGTGGTGTGATTTTTTGGGACCGGACTAGATTGAAAATGACCCAATCACTTACGTATAAATATTTTAGATATATAATATATTATTTATATAATAATTCTATAATTTTCTCTAATCTATCATCATTAGCTATATATCATAATTAGTTAATTACATAACATTAAAGAGCTCATTTAATTTTAATTTTACTAATTTAGTTAATTGTTTGTATGAATTCATCTACCAAAAAAAGAGGAAAAAAATATTCCTACCTCAAATGGATTGAATCAAACCAATTGGACCGACCTGACTAATAGTTAACGGTCTAATCCGGTCCTTAAGGATAATTGGTCTGAAAAAAGAGTAGACTGAAATTTGTGGTCTGTGACCCTGGACTAGTCCAAGTACACCTCTAGTAAAGATCCTATGGTATCATCTCATCTAATTTATTCTATAAATTTAAATATTAAAATATTAAAAATAATTTTAAATATTAAAACTTATTCAATAGAAAGAGAGCGAAAAAAGGAAAAAGAAAAACTCTTGAGCTTGTCGTATTAGTTAACTCTTTTACCATTTCATTAGTACCTTCTAAATTAAGAACAGAAAAAACAAAAAAAGGACCATATCGTTAATATAAAAACCTACCATATGAAATAACATAAATAACTGGCTTAGAAACGAAACAAAAAATGGTAAACATCCGGTCGAGCTCTGTCGTAGTCCAAAATGCATGTAAAGTTGGCCAATCATTATCCGAAATAGATGGAGCACTGACAACTAGGGATTGGCCATGTTACAACAGACCCTCTTCCAACCACAAGTCTACAACCCAACTTTACATGGCAATATTGATAATTACAGTATCATCAGTTTCCTCCTTTTCTTGGTTTTCTCTACAAAAATTTCTACCATACCAGCAAGCATGAATGGCTAATCAATATAATCAGAACCACAGCTCTACAAGCTCCGGAAATAGAGATTCTCTGCACTGCCCAATACACAATTGTCTTCAATTCGGGAACTTGGATTGGATGAAGAAAAACCTTACTGGACATGACTTTCATCTAGCCTTCGAGGTGTGACAGAGTGCAGTGTGCAAGGAAAAGCTTCTTGAAATTACAATAGCGTTACGAACTTACGAGGACTACTGATGAAGCAAAGAGTAGAAAATGCATGACACCATCCGGATGAAGTCCTGCAAAGCAGATGAGCATTAAGTCCACAATTCCTAGCAACAGACTAGGGAGGAGCTTCCTCCAACCTCTTTGCCAACAAGTCTTTCCTTTTTCTCCTTCTTCTTTTCCTTTTTTTTTTTTTTTTTTGTGTGTGTGTCCCCTATAAAGATATAAAAAGTGGATTACTTAGGGATTCGGTTTCTCCTTCTTTGGATAGCCCCTCTGGAAGAACACTAGCGCCCCTCAAACACCTCAATCAGGATGGATACCATTCAAGGCAAGTAAAACCGTGAAACTAAGCATCTGTTCCAGGTTTTGCACAATTCAAGCTTGCATAAACCCAACCCACATTATGTTAAGAGAAGTGCTACAGCCGCAAAGAGATCCCACAAAAATAAACTCAAAAACTGACATGACTTCATATTACACGTTAGATCTACTTTACAATAAAAGTAGTTTTACAATATAACATACCACATCAAGCCACTTCAGTTTTTGGATTTACTTTTGTGGTATCTCTTCGTGGTTAAGCATTTCTTTGTGAGTTTACTTTTGTGGATATCTCTTCATGGTTAAAACATTTCTTGTGTTAAATGTTTTTTTAAAAAAATGTACAAATGCAACCCACATTGAATTAAAATTTAAAGAATGAAATAATTATACAAATACTTACCATTTTGGGCAGATGCCACAGCTGGAAGTGCAGGAATTTTCACAGCTGAAATTGCCAAAACTCAGGTTGATAAGTAGAACAGAGAACATAACCCTTTGTTTTACAAAAAGAATTTTGATTTTCAAACGGAACAAGAAACAAATTTGCAGGATTTGGCACTCCATATTAATGAATAAAACTCAACAGGCAGAACATACTTTTATTACATGAAGTTGGCACTTGAGATGTAGTGGGCCAGGGAGCGGGAATGTTGTCATTCAGATCACAAAGGAAGCTTACTTCTGAAGATGTGTCAAACGTTGCATCAGAAGGTGTGCTTGGCAAAAGACATCCAGCCTCTGCTCCAGAAGAGGATAAAGAAAAACAAGCTAATCACAAGATTGCAATCTGAAAATAATACTTTTTAATCCATCCTCTAAGACAGGTCTAGATAAGAAACTATATGTTTTAATACTTCAAAAACTTGCACAGAACAAGAACAGAAGAAAGATAGGAAGAAAATAAACTAAAAAGAAATGGGTAATTTTGGAATCATACTCGGTGATTCTGTCTATAGACTACCAGTTCTTAATGCATATGCATCATGAACATTACCTTGATTTCCAACTGAGATGTTCAAATTATCGTTCCACAGCATTTAAAAATGGCAAAAAACAACAAAAATATCATGTGTTAGAATCATCTTTGAGTAAATAACAGATTTAGTTTGCCCATGAAAAGGATACAGAGAAACAACACTTACCTTGGAGGGAAAAATCCTTGAGGTTAATATGACAGAGGCTGTATACATTTTTGGTAATATTTGATTTTCTTAACTTTGTTCCCAATGATGCAGCACAATCCAAAGCCTGCAAGTTAGTTATAAAACTCTGCTTTTGCAAGTGGGATACATAGCTTCCCATGGCACTACAGCATGTTGTTTGGTTATTTATCCGATCCCCACAGCCCGTTACCACATGGCTCATGTCAGGAAACACCAAGGGGCAAACTGAAGAAGAAAATACAAGAGACATTATCAGTAAGGTCAGCTGAAGGGACTGGCATCGCTAGTCAGTAGTTAACAAGTATAAAAACGTAGAGCTAACAAGAACTGCTGCACAACAAAATGTGGAATTAATTAATTTGCTCGATAAAGGATTGAGGAAATTACAGATACAGATAGATTAGACCAGCTACAAACCACCAAGGTTATCAAGAAGGATCCAGTATTAATAGTATGCAGTATTCCACACATTCTCACACAAGCATTTTGCTTCTAATACATACACATTTATGAATTTGTAAATAATTTAAATGTCACGAGGTTTCTCTAAAAAAAACCCCAGACAAGTAATCTTGAGAGAGGTTTTTTTGGCCTACATTCATTACCCAAAACTCACCTTTATTTACATTGCAATTGGATAGTCCTCTGAGAACTTTCTTCGCATGAGAAGCATTAAGTTTACTAGCCAGCCAACGGAGGACAATACTTTTACAATCATTCACCCTGGTAGAGTGCTGAGGTAGTATATAGGCCCCATCCATGCTCGAAAGCTCAGAAGATTTCAAAGCAATCCTCGTAGCAGCTTCTAATATCGCACTCTGACAAATTTGGCTGCAGCATTCTTTCACAGGATCAATCTCTTCACAAGCTGCCAGAAGCTTCAAAGTATCAACAATGCTCTCCAACTCATTAACACTATTGACAGGGCAAGATGCTTTAGTGAGTTTTGAAGCATGAATTGAGCAAATCTGTGTGAGATTCTCATTTGCACCTTGGCCTACCAAAACCTTCTCAATATCTGAGAGACAAGATTTGGCAAGGGTCCCATTTAAAGCAAGAACATTGGTTTCTTTACTTGATTGACCAATAAGAATTTCAAGTGTGGCTTCCAACTGTGGACAACAGATTACATTAGCCAGAAATGGTGCAAATGCCGACCAGCAATCTATTGCTGTTACATTCATCAAGCTTTCTGCAGCAGTGAAGTTTAACACACAGATACCTGCATTGGAGGAGAAAGAGAGAGAGATCACCAAGCAGAAAGCGTACTGAAATCTTCAATCCAAATAACTTCAAGGAAATGATTTAATGGATATTCAATCTAAATTAAAAATAAATAGACCTGATAATTTTGTGACAGTGGTATTTGTGAAGGGTACCAGTGGTGAAGGTGCAAGGAGAGGAAGAAAAGGCCGAGGAGACCCACTAGGAGAGGTCTCAGGAAGAATCGCATCCCCTTTTTTATCCATTAAAACAGGATCACTAAGATGATCTAACTGGCTGCAGCAAGATTCATGGAAACCTATACCAAAAGCATGAGAAAATGACGTTGTAATCTTGCAAGTTAAAAGATAGTATCAGAAAATCCTACATGGACAGTTTCCCTGTACGTTTTATGAACAGTTGTGGTAAAGATTTGAATTACTAGACGCATTATGTCAGAAAATATATGAGGTGACAAGGGAATAAATCCTAGTTGTATATAAACTAACAAATCATGTTATACTAAAGCGTTTCAAGAATGGATAACTTCTCGTTGAATCAAACGAATGCAATGACGAAGGTGTATCAATTTAAACTTCCATTCACCAATAAAACTTTTTTAAGTTTTTTGGAGGAGGGGGCACACCACAACCTAACTCGCCTCCGTTTGGATGTTGAGATGAGTTGAGTTGTGAATAGTAGTATTATGTGGGTCCCATTGAGATGGGTTTAACTTTTTTAGGTTGAGATGGGTTTAACTTTTTAGGTTGAAAAGTATGAAGCAGGTTCGACAACCAAACACAACCGATGAGAAGGTAAATTCTAAAATGATGAGACTACTTAAAAAGGCTGAATATGCAATAAAAATAATTCTCTACAAATTATAACATGAAACCTACTGGAAAACTAACCAAAACTAAAATACTAAATCCAAGGAAAGCAGCCTACAAACAGAAATAATGAGAGAGTGAAAGCTCTGACCAGTGATGCAATATATGAGAAAATAAAAGACCAGGCTTACAGTGGAGACTACCCCATATCAAGCAGCGCCAATATTAGTGATCTACTGAGTCTGTCTCTTATTGACCCATCGGTTTATTTCATTCTAGGTAGTGTACTATAATATGAATTTCACACGTGTAGGTTTGAAATATGACTCGTCCCTTGTACAAAATACAAACTATAAGAAATTCATCAATCCACGTGTATATTTGAATTGGCATCCTTAGAATTCTGAGGGTATTCTACCATGCAAAATTTCTTAAATCTCAATCATTTCTTTCATCTCAAGTGGTTGGAATCTACCACATCAGTATTTGCCACTATTACCACTCAGTATCTACCACCTTGGTGCTTTCCACATTTTACCATAATTAAAAGTACCAGATGATGCTGATACCAAAAAAATAAAAACAATTTTTAAACTGGACATGACAAAATCGTAACCGTTATTTAAAAAAATGATTGGAATTTAAAAAACTTAAAAATACAGAACTATTACTTGCTGAGAATCTCAAGGCTCGGAAATTTCAAGTATATAGTCTTCAGATGCACCCAAGGTCGTGCTTTTCTTAGCACCATTTCCATGAAAAGCAATCTTTGCATTATTTGATCCATTCAAGATTAGAGGTGCTATTTGTGTCATAACATTTGTTGCAACAATCAAAACAATGGTGGCCAGGGTACTATCACAGCGACAAGTTATTAACACAATCCTGTACGGCTCCTTTCTGCCTAAACTAATCGCACCAATTAATTCCAAAACACTAACGCTAGCCTAAATCTTGAACAGTGGCACATCATTCTGAACCTTCAAAGAAAGAAATTGATTTACCAGAAAAACACGCAGATCATGCAAGTAAACTGGTAGTTTCAATAATACATACTAATACAACCCCAGTCAATTAATTGCCAGAGCACTATATTCTCAAGAGACGAAAAATGAACATAAAAAAGATCCATAAAGAGGAACCACCACATCCCTACACCAATGTTGAAATTCTGGAAAACCCAGATTGAAAAACCCCGCAATTCAGCAAAACATACAACAAACCCATTTACTTTTCTTCCAAAATTGAGAGATTCAACAATGATCCAACTAAAAAAACTCGTAAATCATGTAAAATAACGAAAATCCAGTGAAGGAATCAACCAGTAAGGGTTGCATACTCACAGACAGCCAACAGAAAGACTTCCGCAAGAATGATGTTGGGAGTGAGCTTGAGAGATGCCCTCTCCTTCATGCCTTCTCTAGTATCACTCTCAAACAGACAAACCATATAAAATATATAGTACCATTAAATGTTGAAAAGCAGAGCTAAAAGAGAACCCGAAGAGAAAGAGTGGTTAGGAAGCATCAGCTTTGGAATTAAGGGAGAGGTGGGTATACGAATAAACAAAGAGTATTGAGAAGCCATGAATGAGCTCGAAAGTGTGTGGGGACGAAAGCAGTATCAGTAATAGATGTAGGAGAAAGATGGAGCAGCACTGGACCCCTGGAGCATTAAACGCCATCAATGACCTTTTCCCCCTCCCCCACCTTCGTACACAACACCCGTTGTCTCTCCCACGCGTGAGACGCGGGTGGAGCTGTTTGTTTTGCCTGGCACATGCACAGGTGCGGTAGATTTCTCAAGCATTGAAGGGGCTAAGCCTCGCACATGCTACTTGTGTGGGCTATTAATTATCATTATTATTGCTGTTTTTCTGAGCCACTTGCCAGTTGCTTGTTTGCCGGTTGTTTTGAATAAGAGAAAGAAATGCCTGAATACTCATGGTTTGATCGATTGTGTTTTTCTTTTTTTTTTTCCTTAAAACAAAATTTATTAATTAAAAAAAGTGATTATTAATTCATTTATATATTTTTCAAATAAAAATATTTAAAAATAAATAAAAATTAAAAACAAAAATGTGCTTATCATCGATTCGATATCAGGATTATTTGAATAATAGAAAATATTAAATATATTTAAAAAAAATTTATAAAAAACATACTTATACACATGTTAGTTATTGATTTATTAAAAAATATAAAATTTAAATTTAAAAAAAAAATTAATAAAATAAATCTTATAAATAAAAATAAAAATATAATTATAAATACATATAATACTATTTTAAAATAATTATAATTTTCAGCGATTAGAATTGGGATTTAATTTCCTTTTATTTCTATGGTGCTGATTTCACAGCCAATCCCGTAAATTATTAAAATTTGATGTGAAATATTGTTTTCCTTTTACGCTTGTTTCGGTATGAAATAATTTTAACATCTAGAGTATAATAAATATAGGGTAGTGATAGGGTTATCATTTTATTACCCATCTATTATTTATAGTATATTTATTTTTTTATTTTAAATATTTTTTTAACATCCTTAATCATTAAAAAAAATTAAAAGAAATATATAATTTTACTAATAGTTATTTCTTTAATCATTAAGTAAAATAAAAAATACAAAAAATTAAATACAAAATTAATAATAAATGAGTACTAAGAGAATAATAACCCTATCATTTTCTTAATAAATATATCATAGTTCTTCGTAATATGTATTAGACATTTAATATTGTTTTAAAAAACTTTTTTGCTGCATTAAATATTAAGGCTTCGTTTGGATCATTAACCAATTTCAACTCATCTCAATTCATCATTACAATTTTTTCAAATTTCAACACAAAATATAATAAATAATTCAACTTTTTCAAATCCTAAAATAATAATAATATTAAAAAATAATATTCTAACAATATTTTATCGACTCAACTCAACTCAATTCAACTCAACTCATTTCAACATCCAAACTCAACTAATATTATGAGGTCCTCCAATAGGAACCGATGTATTTGACCAACGCTAGTGATTGGTACTTCATTTACGTATTTTTTAAAAATAATTATAAAAAAAATGCAAATACACTATCGTCGTCAAATACATCGGGCATATTAGTATTTTTCAATATTATGATATGTATTTCATGTTAGATAATATAATTTTAAGCAAATGATTGAAAAATGTTATTTTTTTCTATCCACGTGACAAACAATACCGAATGCATGTTAAATACATCTTGAAATATTTTAGGTTTTTGGTTATACGTGGACAATACGATTCTTAAGATAGTTGAAATATATTTTTTAAAATATAATTCTTAAATAAAAAATTACATGAACATAATATACGAATGTGCTATGAAACTACGATATATAATAAAAATGGTCATGGGTGGATTTCTGGCTGCCGGCTGGTCACAACTCCACGCCCACGGTGGGTTGGGCACCGGAGCAAGGTCTACAAGCTTTAAGGGTGCAAATCAGTTTGTTTAGTCCGGTTCGACGATAGATTGAATATTTTTTATTCATCATTTTTTCGAATCAGACTGGACCAAACACCCATAGAGATTGGACCGGTCCGACCTAATTATTTTTTTCTTTTTAAATCAATTAATAAATTTTTTTTATTAAAATTATTAAATTAAAATTAAGTGATTTATTAATGTGATTTATGTAACTAATTTAATAAAAAAATATTTTATATGGTCAATAATAATAAATTATATCAAAATTACATTATTAATTTATATAACTACTATATAATTAGCTAATTGATATTATATGCCTCCAGGAGTCTTATTTTTCTCTCATTTTCTCTCTCGCTTCCGAAAACAAATTGTCGCCTCCAGGAGTTTGATCCGTTTGCTAGGAGGAGGGGGGTTAAAGCTTTGGCTTCACCCACCTCCCTCGCCAACCTTAGTCTCTATTTAGATTTTTCTTTCCCTAACTTTTTTGTTAGTTTTTTATCGGTAGCACCGAAACTAGTTGATATGTTGCTTTCCGGCGAGCAAAGTCCGACACGCACCCCGCCATCAACCGTCCCAAGTGCCGATCTTCAAGACGGCAGAAGAAATCTGCCCATTCGAGTGGCGCGTAAACCTCACGCGCGGTCTATGCTGTACGTGAGTTTCACGCGCCGCCACGCCTGCAGAAACTTTCTGCCACCACGCGCAGCACTGTTGGGATCACCGGCATCAGATCTTCCTGTTCCGTCCTTTCAACCCTCTCCAAGTGTGGCGCGTGTACTGCATATGCCACCAAAGACAGTGGTGGCCCCTCACGACGATTCGTCTCAGTTTTTTGTCACTACACTATGTTCTCGCTTTCCCTAATCGAAGATCAAGTGAAATTGGATGTGACAGTTCCTTCCAGCCAGTCCAGACCAATACGTTGCAGCACACCCCTTTGTACTGTGGCTTATAGCTGCAGTTTAATAGTCTGTTCATTAGACTATATAAAAACCGTCACAGTCTCCCCTTGTAGGGAATTGGGTGGAAATCAATTTTTTGGCTCCGATCACCCCCTTTGTGTTTTTACTTTTGTGTTGTAATGTGTGTTAGTTTTGGGAAGACTGTAGCGGACTCCCACCCCACCAAACTTGTGTCTTGTATCCGTTAATTTATCTATAAATGCTTACTTTCCGAGGAAAAAAAAAACTAATTGAGAATATATATTAGTTAATTGATAGAATATTAACAAGTGTTTATAAAATATTTAAAACTTTATATTGTTAATGATGATAGGTTGGATGAAAATTATATAATAAGTTGTACAATTATTATATAAATAATATATATAAAATATTTTTTATATTTATTTTTCATTCGGTCAAGTCCAGTTCGGTCTGGGGTGGAAAAACCCTTGATCGGGATTGGACTGAAACTTTGGTCCTCTAAGACATGGATTGAGACCAATTGATCTCAGTCTCAATCCGGTCTGAAATGATTGGTCCGATCAGTTTCTCCAGTCCATACTGACCGTTTATCACCTCTAATAAGTTCAAAGGTGTAAGAGCACTAGCAATAGTATAGGCAAATACCATTCCAAACCAATATTTAACTAACTCCATTAAATCTACTTGGAAGATCCAAATATAAATTTTTTGCTTAGTGTCTCTACATATTTGGATAGATATTGTTTACCATATATTGATTATTTTATCACTTATTTCTCTCTCCTCCCACTCACTCTCACTCAACATAAGGCAACAAAATAATTTAATTAACAATTAAATTATTAATTAACACATGGTTAGTATAATTGTAAAATATTAAAAAAATAGAAAAAATATTATTATTATTAAAAAATAATATTTTATTATTATTTTGACTAATAGGTGAATAATCTAATATGAAAATAGCTCTTGAATGGCAAAGAAAAATGATAAAACATGTGATTTTAGTTAAATTTTACATTTACCTTTGCCTACACCATTACTAATGCTCTAATGGGCTAGGTTCGAGTACTTGAAATCCTTTTAGTTGCACTTTGTGTCGAATCAACACTTATCTTAAAAGTTTAAGTAGATAGAAAATGATTAATTTATAATTAGTAGTGTTACATGTACTTACAATTTTACTTACAACACTCATTTTGTTATTTTTCTTTTGAAATTGAAATTTTAAATTTTAAATTTTATGATTTTCAATGTATCAATAACTGACATGTGGAAGAAATAAGTTTTTCTTAAGTACATTTAACATTTTTCATTTATAATTATTTGTATTACAATCTTAACATTCATCCGCCCAACATGTAGAATATTTAAATAAATAGAATAGAGAGTAAAGTTAGGGTTTAAATCCAAGAACGCTACTATGATACAATATCAAATCATCACTTATGTCAAAAGTTAAACTAATAGAAATAGGTGGAATTAGTTATTTGATATTTAACAGTTTATTCCTATACGTTGTTGTTGGTTTTTAAACTTATAAATGATTAAAATATTTGATGTAAAGTAAAAAATAATGTATCGGTTCGGTTATCTAGATTTAAATGAAAATGTATCATGGTAACTTGAACTAATGTATATTTTTTGGAGATAGAAATCTTAACCGCTTGCCAACCAAATAAAGGGTCGTGTTCTTTGGTGAATTAAAAACATTTTCAATATATTCTCTAATATTTGAGAAGTTGTAACTTCTTAAAAGTTTTCCTTCATTTTAGTTGTGACTTTTTACAAGTACCATTTCATTTATATGATATGACTTTTCACTAGTACCATTTCATTTATATGATGTGACTTTTTACAAGTATCATTTCATTTAAATAAATTGTGATTTTTCACATGTGTCATTTCATTCTCTATAAATAGAGAACCTCACCTACAAATTCATTGATTTCAAATTCCTTACAAAAACTATTGAAACATTTTCTTTTTCTTTTTATCTTTTTTTCTTTGGGCTTTGGCTATTTTATATCGGGTTCGAGAATCTCTTTTTGTGTGCACTGACGAGGAGATTAAAGGGAACCGACGTTGTTGTATCTTGGGAGTAGATTGTCAAGAAACTTAGTGCATGTTTAAATTTGGAGGTGGCGAAATCTAATATAAGGAAAGCATCAATCACAATGTGTCTTGACACCGAGTTCTCTCTTTCTAATTTGTTCTTATTATTTTACATATTCTCTAGTTTACAAAATATTTCAAAATATTTACCAACAATCTTATAGTAGAATTCTCTATGTTAAACTAGAGGTTTGTTCTAATTAATTGGTTGTCACTATGATTTCAAATGAACCTATTGCACCCAAGACATTTGGATGAGTCAACTTTAAGCGTTGGCAAGAAAAGATGAAAATCTTTCTTACAATACTTGGATTATATTTTATTATTAAAAATGATCATCCTTCTGATAATTTACATGAGCCCGCACGTACTATTGAATTGCAAACATATGCAGAAAAATATAATTTGTGTAGATATAAGATTTTAAATTATTTAAGTGATATACTTTTTTATGTTTACCTACACATTAAATCTGCCAAAGATATTTGGAATACTCTTGATAAAAAATATGGTGTATAAAATGCCGAAATGGATAAGTACACCACAAGCCAATTTCTTAGTTTTAAGATGGATGATTCTAAATCTGTGGTAGAGCAAGCCCATGAGTTAACTATCATTTACCATGAATTGGACTAACGGGGAATGTATATTATCGAGCGTCTCCAAGTTGTTTGTATAATAAATAAGTTACCTCTTTTATGAAAGAATTTTGGCCTATCTCTCAAATATAAGACTGAATATATGATCATGGAAACCTTGATCTCTATTATTAGGATTCAAGAACAATACTTGGAAAATGATCATGTCCCATTATTGGTTTCTGATTTTCAGTCTAAAACTAATATTGTAAAAGGTCATAAAACACATAAGAACTCATTACATCAGAAGTCCAAATTCAATAAAGGTAAAACTAATTATGGTAATAATTTGAAACCAAAGTTCTATATCAACAAAGATGATAAGAGACCCATTTGTTTTAACTGTAACAAACCGGGTCACTTGGCCAAAAAGTGTCGCTATAAGAAGAGGAAAAATCAAGGCAATGAACAACAAAGATTGTCTAACCCACAATCTCATATGGTGCTTTATGAGACTGACTCCGTTGGAACCGATGAACTATATGTAACCAGAAGTCTCCAAGTTTATTTGGCTTGTAGTTCTACTGATTGGATAGTAGACACATGAGCCAATGTACATGTCATTTCTAACCGTAATATTTTTTCAACATATCAGGATACAAGTGGCATGAAAGTAACGATGAGTAACTCCACCTTTACACAAGTATTTGAAGTATGAAAAATTGAATTCAAATTAACGTCTGGAAATACTCTTCCTTTATGTATTAGAGGCGGGGAGAAATATAATTAGTCGATCTTTACTTAGTGGAGTATGTTACACATTATTATTTCAATTTAATAAAATTATTGTAACTAAAATGAGTTATTTGTGGAGAAATGTTACGTGAGTTGTGATTTGTTTGTAATAAATATTTAAAATAATGTAGAAGATAAATTTGATTTTAATAATAAATTTATATTTTTTACATGTTCTTTTTCAATATAACATGTTAGATTAGATTATATTAATTATCATAATATTAAAAGAATGATAGTTTTAAAGATTAGTCTAATGATCTGAGCCCCCGCAAAAAGTGATAGACCGTCATCATGGTGTATTTTTTCTTTCTTCTCCGAGCTTATCCAGGCCGATGTTGAACTAATCAAATTAAAATGTTCTAAAAAGGCTGTACCGAATTTTTTTTATTACAACTTAGGTAATAAAAAAAATTAAAAAGATAATAAAAAGGAGATGTAAACTATATTTTATAATTTTATAAAATAATTTTATTATCATAATTGTAAACTGGTCGTTAAATTGCATCCGCGCTTAGAAAGTAAATAAACAAATAAATAAAAGAAAAGGCAAAAGATAAAATAAAGACAAAGTCACAAGTACGTACTATTCCCAAGGATGATCTTGACCCTCCTCTCCTCTGATCTGGACCAGTTCAGGTCTAGAAGATTCTCTCTATTATTTTTATTTTCATATAAAATGTCAAAAATCATTAATAAACGTACGCGTTCTGGCATTCTGCATCTGAGTTCTATTTTGTTTTTATAATTATTTTAATTTATTTAATATGATCTTATCTATCAAATTAATTTACATATAAAATAAACTAAACCATTAAATTTTTTAAAATTTTAAAATAAAAATAATATTAAAAAAATATATTCTAATAATATTTTATTTAATTTATAATTTTAATTAATTTCAAATTATTTCATTTCTTCTGCAAAAATAACGAGATATGAATCGATCACATAAACAAATACACATCGCCAATTTTTTTTTTTTAATTGACTGCTGGAAAATATATGGACCGAGAAAAGAGTAAATCGTTATGATCACAGTATCGACGTACCATGCATCGTGAGAATTTTGGTTTTATAAATCCAATTTAGACGCAAGGGATTGAACCCAAAGCAGCAAATAAATGTCACAAGAAAGGTAGCTTGGTTAATTAAAGACTAAATTATTACATAAAAAAAAAAATCAGAATTAATCAAACTAATTCAACGCTGGCCTCTGTTAATGCCCACTACGTAGATCGAACTCCATCGAATATGTACAGAAATAATGATACATTCCAATCTCTCTCTCTCTCTCTCTCTCTCTCTCGCTCTCTCTCCAGATACACAGAAATACTCATGATTCCAATCTTGTTCATGATGAACTTAGTGAATCATTAATTGACCTCTGGAATACTTTGCAGCGCCGGCCTCCACGACCGATGATCATGCTCCGCCTCATCGTATATATGATCCGCAGCATCCATCAACTGAGCCAAGACCTGTTTTGCAGACAAACCTCGCACGTCCACTCTCCCCACCAACTCCTCCAGCTCCTTCTTTGTGATCTTGACCCTCACCTCTCGTGTAGCAGCCCCCGTAGTAGTACCGGTAGAAGTCGGAGAATTAGACAAAGCAAAATCTCCATTTTCACCAAGAAGCCTCAGCCTTTCCACGTTGTAATTAGTGTTTTGATGATCAGCTTCTTCGTCGATCTTCGACGTGAGAGAGCCCCAGTCATCACCAGCCCATACCATCGACCTCGATTCACGTCTACAGCAGTTTCCCATTTTCTGTTTCTTATATTTATATATATATATATGTAGATATATAATCTGGGTTTTTTCTCTGGGAAAAGAGAGATCTGAAAGCTGGAGAGGTTCGGGCTATTTATAGGTGTTTGATGGAAACTTGGGTACTGTTCATGGCGGTTAAGTAGGTTCCAAGAAACTACGTTTAGAGAGACGAAAGGGGCCAGGGCATGCAGGTCGGTTGAGATTTATATACATCTCTATTTCTCTTTCGTGGCAATCTAACGGCGTGGTTGGTTGACCAAATGATGATACCCTGTTCCGTGTACATATCTCAGATTAAAATCTAATCCTCACCTAAAAATTAAGGAAATTATATGTAATGGAGATCTAAATAATATAATTTTTGAAGTGTGAAACGGATCAAAAAGGGCATCTAGCTATTCGAACAGATCAAGTGTGAACATGGATATGTAATTGGAATCTTTGACTTGGCTCGGTTTAATTTGATTCAAGTCCATTCCTTCACTTCACGTGTGCTTTGTTAATTTGCACAGGCAACACGTCCATTTCTTCTTGAATCATAAGGTTCATCGTGCTGTCTTTGTCTCAAAATTAATCTTTTCATTAATTTAGTTTGTTGAAGATTAAATCCATTATATATATATATATATATATATATAATCTTCATGATTTTGCTTGTTAACACGAATATAAAAGATAAAAGTACTAATGTTAGAATGAAGCCCACGGGAATCATATATAAGATCGTACGACGATTAATGCCCACTGGAAACATGTTAATTTATACGAAAGTGAAATAGACAGATAGATATATAGATCAAAGCAAGTTTCATAAAAAACGTGCAATTATTAATTTCTGAACCCAAGCCAACGATCGGATCAGGACTTAATTCAAAGTTTCAAATACGTAACCTGTCAGCTAAAAGAAAAAACTTGATAATGAGATCATGGCAAATTTTAAGTCATTTTCTTATATATTGAACCCTTGACAATCAAGTTAGATATGGAAAAAAATTTCGACTACGTTGAATGGGATTTCTTATTTGCCGTGATGAAAGTAATATTGGGGTATAATGGGGATTGGATTAATTTGATCAAAGAATGTGTAATGCCAGTCTCTTTCTCAATCCTAATTATCAACAATACTTCTCCCAGAGGATTTTTTAAAGCATAGAGAGGATTCAGATAAGGCGACACCATATTACCATTTCTTTTCATTTTGTACACAGAGGTGCTCTCAAGACTAATTGCCAGATCGAAAACAACAAGAAACTTTTAAAGGCATTCAATTAACCTGAAATTGCTCTCTAATATCTCACTTACTTTTTGCAGATGATTTAATCATATTTGAGAAAGCCAATGAGAGTAATGCCCAAATACTCATTGATAATCTAGAGAAATACCATGCTTGGTCAAGTCAGAGAGTCAACAATAAAAAATCTTCAATTTACATCACCAGAAATACCAACCAAGCTACAAAAACTGAGATATTGACGAAAATGCAATACAAACAATCATCATCCGGGATGAAGTACTTGGGAATCCTGACCTCTTTTGGAAGATCAAAGAAAGAAAACTATAAAGAACTGCTGGAAAATATCAACAAGAAATCGAAGGGGTGGAAATGAAAATTACTATCACAGGCAGGAAAAACAATGCTAATCAGAACAGTTGCAAGCACAATCCCCTCTTATAAAATTTCAGTCCATCTATTGCCAAAGTTAGGCTTCAAATCGTTAAATACAAACTTCAAAAATTTTTGGTTGGAAACAACAAAAGATCAAAAGCATAAACTGAACTTGAAATCTTTGAAATCAATTTGTCAACCAAAAAAAGAAGGGGGTTGGGCCTGAGGCTAATGGAAAACATGAACTTAGCACTTCTAACTAAAATGAGATGGGAAATGAGTCAAACAAATCCAAGCGTGTGGCATTCTCTTTTATCGAGAAAGTACCTAAACGCAACTTCTTTCTGGCAGGCAACACCAAAATCTACAGACTCATGGTTTATAGAAAGAGATTTTGAAGACAAGAGAGCTACTAACAAAAGGTACATGCTTTCAAATTTTTAATGGGATATCAGTTAAAGTGTGGTTAGATCCCTAGATCCTAGCTTAAGAAAATTTTTGGCCAAACCATCTGAGCCAAAATAGTGAAACCTCTTCATCTATGAGAGTCTCTGATCTGATCAATCCAAAAACCCACTCTTGGAACACCCAGAAAATGCTAACTCTTTTCGAGCAAGATAGCATTAGGAAAATTCAAAAAATCTCATTGCCTTATAACAACCAAAGAATTGATTTTCGGATTTGGATAAATAGCCAGAATGGAAAGTTTACTGTCAAAACAACTTACCATATTGTAGCAAAATTTTCCAATAAACATTTGTCAAATTTCCCTAGTCCATCAATTGAAAAAATCTGGAAGCTAAAGATTCATGACTGCCACAAGTTTCTCGTTTGGAAAATTATATGAAACATAATTCCAACTAGAGGAATATTGAAGAGTTTTATTCGAAATATCCCTTCTATTAACTGCCCTTTGTACCATGAACAAGAAGAAACAATACTCCATCTTTTCATTGAATGTCCAATTACCAGAATTTTTTGGAGCCAAAGCAACTGGCCTTTAAATCTCTCTTTACTGCTGATTATTTCAATGCAAGAGTGGATACTGATTATCATCAACCCAGAGTCTAGATTGGGATTAAATTCTCAAGAAAAACATCATTTCCAAATTTTTGCAGTTTTAATGTTAGATTTTATTTGGAGAACACAATGACATTGTCCACAACCAATCCGTTTTTTCTCTAAAGAAGGCAAAGGAACAATTGGATTTTTCCTACCAAGAAAATCTACAAGCATGGAAAAGAAAGTTAAAATCTCAGCAAATGTTGAAATGGCAAGCCCCATCGAGAAATCAAACTAGTATATCATTTGATGCAATAGTAAGAGACTCTTTCTTTACGTCTTCAGCTGTAATTTGAGACTCAGACGGTAACATTGTAGAAATCTGTATAGCAAAAAATATGCTACAAATCCAGGCTTTGCAGAAGCTTATGTAGCATTGCTTGCAATAAAGATGGCATAACACTTAGAAAAGGTTAACAATTATGGAAGGCGATGCCCGGCTTGTGATATCAGCTATACATGGTGAAGTTCCAGTTTGGTAGATAAATCCAATTATTTAACACATAGTTCATGTATTATAAAATCGAAATGATTGGAGCGTTAAAAAAATTGATCGATCTCAAAATCGATGTGTATACTCAATAGTACAGTAGATAGCAACCAACCTTGTTTTTGGTAGCATACTCTTAGAGAATCTACCTACTTGTATTTTGTATATTGATAGCGGCAATGACCCTCCCTCTATCAAATTGTAATATTTTCATATTTATGATAAGCATGCTTGATTAGGAATAAAGGAAAAAAAGAAAAGAAAAGAAAAAAGAACCATTAGATAGAAGAAATTAAGAGATGATATTCATTGACCACATGAGTTGGGTTTCCAAAGCGTGTGTGTGTACATATATATATATATATATATTTATATATAATATGTAGGTCAGTCATGTCAAAATTAATCCTCTTAAGATCAAACCAACTACAAATTATACATTCACAACTGAAAGAAGTCAAAGCCCGGGTGCATGCAAGAATTTGATATTTTGAAAACTTACACAAAATCTTATAAAAATATGCATTTCTTTTATATGGACTTTCGACAGACATATATATTTCCTCCTGTTTTTACCAAGTTTCACTGTTTCAGTATCAATATATATATATATATATATAGTTTTGTACAAGTTTTGCATGGTTCTGATACTGGGATCATTTGAATAAATTTGTTGAGAGACTCAGATAATTTGAAGTTAAGGTAACAACGTCCGCAATTCTCTTATTGATTTAGAAAGTCAACTAACTAGTTATTTTAATTATAATTCTCATAATTTTTGTGATGTTGTAGTCAAAATGTAATAAAAATAAAGAGTGTCGCAAGAAGCATGTAGTTGTTCACAACGGAAGATCAAAAAATTATGCATGAAATGCTCATGATGCGGTATTTATTTAAATATTGCATTCAAATACTTAAAAGCTCGATCGGACCAATAAATAGATATGGGCTTACATGCAGCTGAGGCCGACGGTAAAAAATGGAAAATAACTAATTAATATAATAATTAAATAAAAATAAAGTTTTAAGGGAATTAATGAGATTGTAAATGGTATAGTACGATAGCAAGCATCTTCAAAAGGAAAAAGAAAAATCCATTTGGCACTTCCTATTTCTTTTCATTATATATATGGTACTTAATTATATATATATATTATATATATATGGTTCTTATAATATGGACCAGTTTTCAATAATTAATTAACGCCCTGCAAATCCTTTTACAAATCTCTAATTTGAAAGTAGTAATTATGTCAAAATACAGGCAGCTAAGCTAGGTAGGAGACTGCATCGATCCATGCATGTGATCAGAGAGGTGGTTGCATGGACATGCATATACGAATCCTCGTACGTACGTTTAATTCTCAGCGTACATGATGATCAATGATCACTTGAAACTGTTCATCTTGATTAAACATGATGAGTCATGCATGAGTTGTTCGACAGCTCTTAATTTGTAGGGCTCTGAACGTACACGTACGTACGACTTTATATTGGACGGTCATTATAATTAAGTACTAACTAGATCATTAGTCTGTGTAAAAATTAAAGAAGATTCACGACTACTTATAAAATGAAAGAAAATAAAAATTAAATGGATTTATCATAAATAATTTAGAATGGCTAGCTAGGTGGTTAATATATATGGCAACTCAGAACGTAAGATCAGAGATCGAGGAATTAATTAATTAATGAGTGTAGACGATGGGTTTGGGTCTGGCATTAACAGTACACATGATGATGAGTTGTGCTGACTCTCGATTACCTGCCTGAATCCATCTGAAATTAATTATTAAGGCTAGGCTATATATATATATATATAGCTAGGCCGGCGTGTACAGCTGTACATTTGAAGAATATTTCATTTTTTCACTTATTAATAGTAACGTATTAATTTGGCAATTTATGGTTGCTAGGACGTGTCACACGTGTGTAATTAAGGTGCTAGCTAGCGCACGAATCCCTCAAAAGGAAAATAGAATAAAGAAAATAAAGCTGCAGAAAAAGATAAAATTAGTATTTATTGCTTAAACGAAATTATAATGTTCAACTTATTTTAAGATTAATAATATTTGATAAAAAAACATGAGATGAAATAATAGAACGTAGAGTGATGTAGAATAAGATTAATTTGTAAGCCTAAGTAGTACTCTCTGCTCCTTAATTTTATTGGGGTCGGGTCGACACAAATCTAAATAACCAGCTTACCTCGAATGGCTTATAGATCTATTCGAGTTAAGTTATGATAGACTCTTTTTTAACATTAACTTGAATAACCCGACGCGAATTGTTACACCTAATTTGAAAAATGAATGGTATTTCTCATGTCCTTTTAAGCAAATTACAAGGTACCCTTCTCCAATAACTACGTGTAGCTCGAGCGCTACGTTATGTACCGTTCCTTCGGACATCGTCAGCTTACACGTACTTCCTAAAACTCCCAAGATAAACTGCTTTTTTCCTCTCTCTCTCTCTCGGTCATGGCACCCACACCTCGTTGAACCTAATGAACTTCACTGGCGTGCCCCATTCCTCCTCGGCGACTCCCCATCGTCGGAAACCCAACCGTCCGAGCTTGGCCTTATATTCTCTGCGCCGCAAGGACGTACCTCCACAAACTCCTCTTTCGCAGTGGAAGTTCTTTGATGAAGGCAAGCTTGCCTTCGTTTCTTCCGGAGGAGGGAATTTCTGGCGATCGAGAGTCGAGGTATCGGCGAGAAAGCTCTCCGCTGGGCTCTGGAAATTCTGGTTTGCCGAGGTCTCATCTGGTACTGGCGGTTTGGTATGTGGACCGTGTGATGTGGTCGGGTCTCAGGTAATGCCGTAATTCCGTGTAGTTTTGCTCATACTACGTTGATTTATGTGGAGATAATTTGTGCTGTAAAAAAGTTCGGCTCAGACAAAGAGAGCAGTTTGGTGATAGGAAAACATTGGTTTCTTATTTTGTTTGCTTTGACTCAATTTTCGCGGCAACCAATAAGATTTTCGTGTCGCCGTTACTGATGAGTTTGGTTGCTGTGGAAATACGAGAAAATAATAAGAAAGGAAAAGCATAAAACAGCATTTTCATCGAGAAATTCTAAACTTTATATCTACCATAGTTTTCAAATGAATTATAATAATCTTGCAGCTTATTGCTAGACAATGAAAATACAATTAGGTTAATTATTAGATTATCGCTGAGTAAGCCATGGAAATCTCTATATTTCAATGTGATTCAAGCCATCAAATGTGTGAAAGTCCGAGTTATATACATGACCTAATCTTGATCATCTACCTCCTCGCTCTCTCATTCTGATCACTCCCACTAGCTTGAATCGACTTCGCTGAATCACGAATATTCTTCAATGGAGGGAGGAGCGAAGCGTGATCCTAGGTGTTCAGGAGTGTCTAATGAGGTCTACAAGTTTTATGGCCATACGAAGCACCCTGATGATCAATCAGATGCTTCTCGCTGTGTTGCTTCTGCTTTGCAGGCAGAACTAGTGCGTGCTCGTTCCAGAATTCGCGAGCTTGAAGCTGAGGAGCGGTCCTCTAAGAAAAAGGTTGGGCACTTGCTGAGGAAGCTGGAGGAGGAAAGGATTTCCTGGCAGAGCAGAGAACAGACGAGAAACCGTACGGTAGTTGATGGTTTAAAGGATGAATTAGTGAGGCACAGGAAAAGTTATCATATGATGGAAAGTCTCAATAGCAAGTTGGTCAATGAGGTAGCCAATGCCAAGTTATCTGCAAAGCAAATCGTGCAAAAGTATGAGGAAGAGAAAAGGGTCAGAGAACTAATGGTGGAAGTATGTAATGAACTAGTGAAGCTGATTGTAGAACATAAGGCTCAAGTAGAGGAATTGAAGAAAGAGTCGAGGAAAATCCGTGAGGAAGTGGAAGAAGAGAGGCAGATGTTGAAGATGGCTGAAATTTTGCGTGAAGAACAAATCCAAATGAAGCTGGTTGATGCAAAACTTGCTTTTGAAGATAGGTATAGTGAGATGAACAAACTGATAAATGATGTCCAGACTTTCCTGCGGTCCAGAGGCTCCACCCCGGATGCAAAGCCAAAGGCATTAAGGAAAGCCAAGTCGATCCAACATGCGGTAAAATCAATGAATATTCAAGACATCAAGGAATTTTCGATTGTGCCCACGAAACCAGAAAACATGTACTCGAATCATAGTGATCTAAGAGAAGGTGAAGCTGATGAGGGGGGAATTGCATCATCCTCCAAAATCCCTACCTCAAGTCCTAACAACATCGCCTCTGTGAATACGGAAACTGAATGTGTCGAAACTACAGAGCAGCGATCTGTGAATACGGAAATCAGAGAGATTTGCTGGCCATCAGCAGAGCAATCAAAGAAGAATGCACGCCTGAGCAAGGATGAATCCTCTGGCCGGATAATGGTAGAAGAGTGTAATGGAAAATTGAAATGGGGCTGTTTCAAGTGATGTAGCGGCACAAAGGCGCGCAGCACAAGACTCCCCCAATCCACACATTGCTCGTGGAATGAAAGGGCTGCGAGCCACCCACAAACATAAGTTGATAATATATGGGAAGCCCAAAATCTCAATTTCAAAATTCATCTCAACTCACTTCAACTCATTATTATAATTTTTTCAAATTTCAATACAAAATATAATAAACAATTCAACTTTTTTAAATCTTAAAATAATAATAATATTAAAAAAAATATTGTATTTTTTCATCTCAATTCAACATCCAAAAGCCGAGCGAGTTAAAAGCACCAAGTGAGACTTGGGTCATGATGTGGGTTTCTCATTGTTTAACAAAATTGAAGCCGAGCGGATCTTAAACTTAGGCATGTGCAAAAAGCCCCATGGGCCGATCAACCCGCATGACCCGATTGGATTTACCCAACAATAGTCGAGTTCATCGGGTCCAAATCATCTAACGGGTTTGATAATTCTCATATCGGTTGAAACCGATCATCGACGGATTTGATCTTGCGTCGATCTTCGGCAGATTTTGAATGAACTACTCACAAAAACCCGTCGATCTTCGACGGATTCCCCCACTCCTAATTAGATCCACCAAGAAATCAACAGTTTTACATTTTTCTTTGAGAATAAATCAAGCAAAGCCTCTGCTTCCTCCCGAGGTGAAGGTCGTCGATGATTTCAAAGAAAATTAAATAGATCTTGAACTAGATCTAAAAAAAAATGAAATACATTACAAAGAAAATGAATTACATCATAAGCTTCATCACCGGTGAGACATCCGACAAGTTCCAGAAATAGAAGTGACGAGCAACGGCGATGATCTGCGCGCGATGGGCCCTGACCGCTCTCGACTTCGAGAACTACGTGGAGCCCCTCAAGGTGTACCTGCAGAGGAAGGGTGGGGAGGGTGGGTTTTGGAGGGTAAAGGCTGAGCTGCAAAGGAGAGGAAGAGGAAAAAGTGGAACGGACGATGTGAGAGAGGTTGAGTTTGCAGAGGAGCAAGAATGAGTCGTGGCCGCGTGGGTCTGTAAATGAAGGTGAACGGGTGAGGAAGACGATAAAAAGCAAGACAAACGGATTTGACCCAATCTGACATTTACGGGTCGGGTCAAGTCGAGCTAAAAACCCACTTCATTGCGGGTTGGATTGGGTCCTGCTAAAACTTGGTCGGGTTGTGTCTCTGTGCAGCCCTACTTAAACCTGTAAATTTGCCTCCTTTATGGTAATTCAGTTGAAAAAATTCCTACCCTGATAGATCAGAGGAATTTCCTTTCTCCTCTTGGATCCAGCCAGTTAAAAGCTATTACTTTTTTCCAGGCTGTTGAGACCTGCATGATCTTGTTCTACGAAAAAAACCAATATCGTACTTGTCGGATCTGTAAGGAGAAAAAAAGACGTAGACACCAAAAGACGACGCGTTCCCTTTGTTCGCATCATGCACCGGCCCTACCCTTTCGGCGTGACAACTTGTACTCATGCCGTGGAGGGGAAAAAAAAAAAAAAGGAAAAAGACAAAAGACAACTTATAGGTAAGTAATTTTGTGTGTTTTATTTAATTTTATAATTTAATATAATATATTAAATAACCTCGCTTTATAAATTTAATTGATTAAAATATTTCTCAATTATCAACATCGAAGCTAAATTTGAAAACACTCTCTTAATCTAATTACCAAATATTTTTACATTGAGATAAGATTATCAGTAAATGATATTCGTAAGATTCATGATAAAACCTTACCAAAAATAGTAATCATTCAATTATATATACTTCTTAAGAACTGGCAATTTCAATTTCAAACCTAACATATGGCAAGCATTAATGAATACCATTCGTGAGAATCTAATTAAAATGGGGCATTCTATTAGAAAAATGAGATAAGCTATTCATTTTGTGTTGAAAATTCAAGTAAAGGGTTAAGAGATTACCTAATGAGTTAAAAGAACCACATCTCCGTTACTGTAGCTGCAGCTAAATCTTGAGATAGGAAAATTTTCTCTCTTAACTCTTAACAACTACAGATAATGGGCCAATTCTATTATAGGTAGGGTGAGAGAACACTTCCTCATGTATTAATATTTTGACTTATCTCATTAAGATTTAAGTCTATTTAGATTCGAAAATTATTTCATCTTATCTTATTTTAATATTATAATTTTTTAAAATTACTACATAAAATATAATAAATAATTCAATTTTTTAAAATTTTAAATTTTAACTTTTAACATTTATCTAAAACTATCTCATATTATCTCTAAATTCAAACCATCCTTGTGCTAGTCCATCTTAAAACTCTCTTATTCTTGGATTTTTCTCTCCGAACTTAGGGGCGAAACTGTGTAAAATATTGGGGGGCTACCGCACCTCCAGAAAGTGTTTTAAAAATTAATATTATATATTATATATTTATAATTTTTCTTAAAATATTTGAGATTGTCCTCCAATACTCGAACACCCTCTACTACGGACATTGACCCTAGCCTTGATTTGACATGCTAAAATCTAACACTATGAACACAACATTGAACACTAGCCTTGATTGGCACATTGACACTACCATTTGAGGCTGAGTTCCAAATTACTCAAACCTCATTATTCTCACATACGCCCGTGTATCTCTCTTTCTCCGCAACACCACCCGTGTCTCTCTTTCTTTTTCTCTGCAACCCATCAAAGCACTGCTGCACAGTTGGTTTTCTCTGTCTAGCTTGCATAGTCAAAGCAGATCCCACTAGTAACACTAGATTTCCAGATCCGGATATATTATTCTAAATATTTACTGACGTATATTATTACTATTTACTTAAAAGAACAATTTTATTTTATTTCATTTCGTTTTCATCGTTAATATTCTAGATAGATCTAGAAGAATTCATGAATCATGATGATCATCTTGAGCTATTGATGAGCCACAGGCTCTTTAATCTCTATATATCAAATGTGTTTAGTGTGTTTGCATTCTTGCCTTTTCATTTTTCGGAGTTGGATAGTACACTATTGCATGTTGTTTTTGTTCAGTACTGCATTTCTTTACTTGTCTTAAGAAAAACGCTACTCACAGTCGCCTTGCATAAATGGCTTGCAAACGGCTGCTGATGCGGAAAATTAAAAATGACACCGTTTAAATAAATAAATCTAATAAGGCCAATGTAATAACGCCACTACATTCCCTCTAAAACGTAAGTAAAACCCACAACAGTTTAAAAAAAGCAAAGTTGTTGCTGCGAATGCTTCGACGCCCAGAGATCTAGCAAACCCAACTCTGCTCAAAACCGCGATGTTCTCCCCGGCCCAGGAGCTTCTGAAGGTGTAGTAGTAATTGACACAGAAGGGCTTGCCCAAGCCTCAGGAGAAACATGGGAAGGCAATGGCAAAGAAGTCACCACTGTCGGGGACGGAGAACTCATCGGTGGAGTCTTCACAGGAGACAACGCAGATGTGGGAGTCGTAGTTGTCGAAGACTGCGTAGGAGTAGGGACTTTCGTTGGTGGACTTGCTAGTGGTGATTTTGAGGGAGACGGCACCGGGGGCTGTGCCATGGTGGAGGCAACAGAAAATGCTATCAGCATTGCTATTAAAGAAGGAAAGCTTAAGCGAGCCATTACAGAAATTTGAGAGTGAGATGACTGACTATAAGAGTGTGAGTGAGAAGAGAACGAGTGCGTCTACGAAATGGATTTAGTCTCTCTGTTTCTGGATGGACGATGAAGTCTTGCACAACTAAGAATGTTTTGGTCTCAGAAGTGGGAAACGAAATGGGTTTAGTCTTTGTTTTCGTATTTGGCTTTTTTTTATTTATTTATTATTTTTTTACAGCTAACGTGGCATCATGCCATGTCAGCCGACTGCACAATATCTACATGAGACAAGTGTGCATAGAAGAACTGCTTGTGTTAATGATCTTTTGAACGATCTTTTAGATTTTTTTGAAATTCTCGTTAACTCATTCCATGATCCAAGAATATTTCATGATATCTAAATTAACATAATAAATCTTCTTCGGTGATCTTCATATAAGGCCTGAAAAAGAGAGTAGTTTACTATTATTATTTTTTGTATACAATTTTATGATGTATAATTATTGTTTTTTATATAATCACGTGCAAAAAATTTATATTATTTATGTTAACACATACCATACACTTTACCAATCACCTCCCACACACCAAATTCCAATTCCGCCTCTGAATATAAATTGACTTGCACATCGGAGGGTTCCGATTTTGGAAAATCCAATAAGCTCTAATGAGCATTTCTATATCTTGTATGAAAAGCTCTTTATGAATCCAGCTATACGAAAAAAGGCATCAATGATATATATCATGAGCAAAGTTAAAAACTTTAAAATTATGATATTATGATATGATTTCTAGTAGCGTTTAGTAATATTTTAGTAATACTTAAAAAAAAAAAAAAGTCACTTTTTTTCTGGCATCTCCCTGTCTCTTCTTTCCTTAATTCCTCTGCCTGTGCATGTGGTCTTCTCTCTTGTACGAGCACTTGGTGGGCTTTACCATCTTTGTTGAAAGGGTAGTGAAATGGGAGAAGCTATCTACAACGTAGCTATTGCGAGGAGTTAAAACTTAAGGTCTTGCTAGTGAGACCGAATATATATAAGTGTATCGAACCGTGTATTTAAAAAGAAAATAGAAAAATTTAATTATAAGCGATTATATGTATTAATATACACATTCATTCAATATGATTGATCAGAAAATAGATTTTATTAAAAACGGTACTAATTTAAATTTAAAATATAAATGCAACAACATTACTACGCAAATTGATACGCAAAGTTGCTTATATATAGATATGCTTGCATTTTTTTAAAAACAAAAACACACAAATACTTTAAAAAAAAAATGATTGGTAAGCTTTTTCGGTATCCTTCAATGTAGTGAATGTTTGGAATTGTGGTAAAAAATATAATTTATAGATTTATGATTTATAACTTATAACTTAAGTAATAAATTATATTATTAAAAAATTATTTATGTTTGGTAACTTCAAACACTTGAAAGTATATGGATATAAGTGTATTGAACAGTAAATTCTTTTTTTTTTTTTTAAGTATATCTGTGTACTTTTATTAAAAAAATACTAAAAAAACACAAACAAATGCTTTAAAAAAATAATGATCAGTACCCATCTTCGGTGTACTGAGCATTTTCCAAGAACTTGTAAACTTAAAAAGTGGGTCAGAAACCCCAGTTTCGGATCCTCAAAGGTTAGCAGTCTACGATTGTCAGTTGTTAACAATTCATTAAATCCTATTTTTCTTTTTCTTTTCTTTTTTTCTAATCAATAAATCCTGCATTCAATTCCTATGTTGTTAACAGTTCATTATGGGTGAAATTCAAGCAAAAAAAAAAAAAAAAGAGTAAAGTTTGTGCCTTTTAAATATCATAACCTCTTTAAACAGCAATTACCTGGAAATTGTTAATATCATGGGCCAGCAGTTCGAGCTTGGCCCAACATTCAAGCCTTTTCAAACCAGTTCTTAAAGTTATTTCTTGAACTAAGGACTTTGTTAGGCCTGACCCTTTATTTCCCCTCCATTTGTTCTCTGTTCAGCTTAAACAATCCCTTCGAGCAAGGTCAGAATTTGCAAGCAACTAGTTTGGGCCGGATCTATAAACGAACTAATAGAGCTTAGGGCAGGTTTGAGGGGTGGGATGAGACATAAAATTCTCATCTTATCATTACACATTTTTCAAATCTCTATACAAAATATAATAAACAATTCAACTTTTTCAAATTCCAATTCAACTTTTTCAAATTTTAAAATAATAATAATACTAAAACATAATATTTTAAACACAAACAAAATATAAAATTCTCATCTCATCCTCAAACCTGCCCGCTAAGCTCGATCCAGCCCTTGGATAAATATGTAGTTCAATTTGTTTGTGGGCATGTCTAACACTAATATTACATGCCACAATACTATCTTATATTTCTAAATTCGTTCCATTTTATAAATATAGCAATTTTCTTATCACCCTTAGATCATCTCTTATTTTTTTAATAAAAAAATAAAAAATTAATGGAAAGAGACATGTTATAAGAAAATCTTACACCACACACCTCCACCAACTAATATGTATTGATTTTTCATTTTTACACTTCTATTTTAGACACACACATATTTAAGCATTAAAATAAAATGACAAAAATAACAAATCACATATTGATTAGGTGAAGGTGTGTGGTGTAAGACTCCAATGTAGAATTTCTCTTGATAGATAATGTCACCTTATCATAGTGAGATATGAATGAGATAGTGGTGTAGTATGTAGAATTTCTTCATGTCTAAACAACCATGTCTCTAGCTTTCTCTTGAATTTAGAATCTCATCTATCTTGATATTTTGGATAAAGCATATGTTTTAGGTTAACAAATATTACAATCTCTTCGAAATTATCTATCTTAATTATTTAGTAATTCCAAAGGTATACCCACATTAGGATTGTTCATTCGGGCTGGATTTTTTTCCGGCTTGGTCCGGAAACTGGGTGTTTAAAAAAAAAAATTCGGTATCAAAACGACGCCATTTTGATACCGGTTATACGCTTCACCCTCCCCCTCGTGTCTCTCTCGCTCTCTCTGTCTCTGTCTCTCTTTCTCTTAACACTGCGGCTAGAGAAAACTAAGAAACCCTAAGTCCCTGCCTCTATCATCGTGACCTTGTGAGCCGTGACCCCATCATCATCACCGCATCTCTATCGCCGCATATCCGTTGCTACATCTCTGTTGCAGTCAGCCTTTTCCTCTAGGGTGTTGTTTACTTGTTTGGGTACTCTCTCTCTCTCTCTCTCTCTCCCCTGTAACTATGGTTGATAATGGTTTAGGTTTTTTATGGATTCTGTATTGGTTGATAATCAGAGTTAATGGGTGTTGGTTTCCGTGGCTTATGGGCTTTAAGCCTCTGTTTTTCCTTTTGGATTTGTGTTGTTTTATATATCTTTTATTTTTTGTTGAGTAGAATACTGGACCTCTATTGGATTTCTAAGTTTGGCTTTGCTTGTTTGGATTTCTGGAACTCTATATCTTTCATGAGTACGTATATATATATATATATATATATATATATATATATATATATGAATATGTAAATAAATTGGATTTATACAGACTTTAATTTAGTAAGAATAAATGTATTTCTGTCTTGTTTTGCTATAAAAAAAACATGTTTGAATTGAAGGGTATTTTGTAGACGGTAAGTTTCCCAATAGTTCCTTTAACATGAGATGGTTTGTGAAATGTTTATTTGATGATAATTAGAGATGTTCATTGGTAAAAGCCAATCACATAGCATCTTAGGATGACCTTTAAGAAGTCTTTTTGTCATATCTAAGCTCTAATCTTTATGCTGCCTTCCAGCCATCAAACATTCCAATTTGGTGATTTTAAGCCTTTATTTCATATTTTCTTGTCATCTGTGCATTCGGCATTTCTCGTATCATTTTTTTTTCACTTCTTGCTCATGCATGCCCTATGTAGTGTTCTTGTTTAGAGGGTTTTGTTTTATTATGGGTAGTGTTCTTCAAATTTGTTTTCTTTTTTGCGCTTGTAGACTTGTAGTTGTGGTCTGGGGTTGGTATCCATGTTGGGTTGGGAAGTAAAGACTAATTTGTAGATTGTGAGCATTGTTAGCATAATGAGAGCATTGTTTGACAGTTTAGATGCTGAATTTGTATGGTGGTTTGGTGTTATGGTCAGAAAGGCGTTTGATGATTTGTAAGTTTTGTTATATTTTATTATATTTGATTATTAGTGTTTGATTATTTATTATATTGTGTTTGGTGGTTTTTATTACTCAATAACAGATGAAAGAAAATTCTGTGAGTTGTAATATCGGTACAATCCAAGGGGTTGGTGGTAAATCCTCATCTATTCCAATGGATGTGGAGGAGCATGAGAGTCTTCCAACCCTTTCATCCACATATACACAACAGCTTACCCATTTCATCCCACCTTTACCTAAGCAATAATAAAAAAAAAAACGTCTAGTAACCAATCGGTGGTTTGGGAACACTTTATTAAAATGCAACATATTAACCATGATAACCCAAAAGCTCAGTGCAATTATTACGCTAAGCTATATAGCTGTCACTACAAGAATGACACTTCATCTATGATGCACTACTTTCAGAATGCATGTAAAACTTCCCCTCTTAGATTTAAAGGAGTTGAAAAAATTCAATCATCTAGTGTTAAGAGGGATGCAGAGGAAAGAGTGTGTAGCCCACAAAGTCTAATCAAGTATGATGTAGAAAAACTTAGGGTGTCAACCACTAAGTTTTTTATTAGGTGTGAATTGCCTTTTAGGCTTGTGGAGAACGAAGGGTTTGTTCAGTACGTGGCTGATTTAGAGTCTCGATTTATTTTGTCCTTTCGAATCACTTTAAAAATTGATTGTATTAAACTATATAACAAAGAGAAGATACAGCTAAAAAAATTGTTGGATGGTCAAAGAATCTCTCTAACCACTAATACCTGGACATTAGTGCAAAATATGAACTACATGTGCATTACTGCACATTTTATATATTGCAACTGGAAATTGCACAAAAAAATAATAAAGTTTTGCCAAATTTCCAATCATAGGGGCGAAACTATTGGGAGGGAGTTAGACTTGGGGTTGCATGATTGAGAGATTAATAAGATCTTGACCATTACAGTTGATAACGTCTCCTCTAATGAATTGTTGTTGATTACATGAGGATGAGAATAAAAGATAGTAATTGTACCATATTGGGTGGTGAGTTTCTTCACATGCGGTGTGCTGCCCATATATTGATTTTGATTGTTATGGACAACTTGAGAGAAGTTTATTAGTTTGTAACAAGTATTAGAGATGCCGTCAGATATGTGAAGTCTTCACTGCCGAGGTTTACCAAGTTCAAGGCTTGTGCGGTAAATGAAACTATTAGTGGGAGGATGATTTGCTTAGATGTTCCTACTAGATGAAACTCCATATATTTGATGTTGAGTACCGCTGAAAAGCACAAACAACCCTTTGAACAGTATTATATGTGTGTAGATAGTGAATTTGAGAACCCCACTCTTGATGATTGAAAAAAAACACATTTTTATAGTTACTGAAAATATTTTATGATGTTACATTGAACATTTCTGGTTCTTTATATGTGACAGCTAATGTATACTTCCAAGAACTCTACACAATTGAAGTTACATTAAATGATATGTGCAATAGTCATAATATTATCACTAGGACCATGAGAATAAATATGAAAAGTAAATATGAAAAGTATTGGAGTAGCACAGATAGGTTCAACTTAATGATATATGTTACTTTTGTACTTGATTCACGATATAAAATGATAGCAATGAAGTTTTGGTCGAAACAGTGCAAAGAGGATGAGTTGGCAAATAGGATGGAGGCCAAGGTTAAACTCTTGTTAAGCCGCTTGATTTAGCAGTATAACAAATTTTGTGTGGGTAGTGGGAGAAGTTCTAATGTGGCTCAAGGGAGACCAAGCACTACTTCTACTTCTACTACTATCTCGACTAAATTTGATATCAAGTTAGAGAAATACCTTCAGGAGCAAGGGTTTATGGAGTTTAGATCAGAACTAGATCGGTATTTTTCGGAGGGGTGTGCACAAAAATACCCAGTTTTGATATTTTGGATTGGTGGAGAGTTAATGCCACCAATTATCCTGTTCTTGCTGAGGAAGCACGTAATGTATTAGCCATCTTCATTTCTACTGTTGCCTCAGAGTCTACATTTAGTACTGGAGGACGCATCTTGGATCCTTTTAGGAGTTCATTGTCTCCAGAGACTATCTAAGCTCTCATTTGCACTCAAAATTGGTTAAGGATTAAACCTGTCGACATCCGAGAGTTGGAAGAATACGCATAGTCGATGGACCTTGAAGGTAAGTTTGAAACTTGAAATAGTTTTTTAATATCTATCTATCTCGGTTTATTATCTATCTAACTCATTTTTAATATTTTTTTAGATGATCATCTAGCTTCATCTTCAATAGAGGCTGCTATAAGTCTCTCTTCTCATTCATGCTGAAAACAATCTAGAGTAAGTGCTTTCTTCTTGCATAATCTAGAGGCTACAGGTATTTATGATGTTTAAAAAATGATTATCATTGCTTCTATTTTGTTCTTTCTCGGATCTTGAATGCTGTTTTTTCTTAGTTTTGCTGCCTTTTGCCAACCTAATTGCTTAAAGCATCTTTTCATTACCCTTTCATCCACTTGTTGACTCTAAATCTAGTTGGGATTAAGCTTGGCATTTAGAGCTGTTAGCTCCAAATGCTCAAAGCCTTCTAATTCATAATGATGGAGACAGTGGTAGGATTGAAGGAAAATGGACTTGAGAGATGTTTGATGGATAATCCATTCATGCATGAAACTGGGATGCCATTGTCATTGTGATTATGTGTAGGGTTTTCCACTTCCTTTATAGTATTGGAGCCTCAGTGTGTTTGTTTCTTCATGCTCTTTTTGAGAGTTTAGAATTGAGACTTCTCCTATGGGGAGTGAATGAAACTTGGTGAGGGAATAAAATTGCTACAAACAAGCAGATTTTTAGAGTTTTATTTTTGTCAGGTTTATGTACACCTATTATCTTGCTTCTAGTTTGTACAATTTATAACAAATGCTCATTTCCCATATGGCGTGCAACAACATCAAATACAAGTTTTTGATTCAGGCAAGAGAGCTTGTCAAAACCACTATTTTGTGATTGTTGGAAGAAAGGCTAATTGATGGCAAAATTTCTTATTTTTTGCAAACAATTTGTTGTGTATTAGAGTTTGATTAAAGTAATATATATGTTTTGTAATATTCTTAGCAAATTAGTTCAAACAATGTAATATGGAATTGATTACATCTTGTATGTTGCATGCATTTTACATGATGAATATTGTTTTTTTTTTTGAACATGCATTTAGTTAAAAAGTTAAGTAATTGTTTATAGGCTTATGTTTTATTGAGAAGTAAGACTAAAAGAGATTTATATTGGTTTTCTATTGAGAATATGATTTGAAATTCTAAATGGAGACAAAATATTTGATGTCCAATTAATAATACAAAAGCTTTTGTAAAAAAGAAATTAAAAAAAAAAAAAAATGAACCCGGATTTCCGGGTTTCAAAAACCCAGATCTACCCGGGTTCCGGCCCAGGTTTGACCCAGACCAATCTAATCTAGGTTCCGACTCGGGTTTGAAACCAGGGTCCCAGTTCAGGTATACCCGGGGTTCCCAAATTGGAATTCGGATGAACACCCCTAACTCACATCACATCAATTCTATTTCGCAACTGATATACGTACGAGAATTGCGATTTATTAAAATGGATTAAGCATCTATGAAGCTCGGTCTAGAACCTAAAACGAGAGAGATAGATACTTTATACAAGTTCAATAATATTTTTTAATTTTTATATAAGTTTATTAAACAACATTAGGTGTTTAATAAATACAAATTATGAAGAATATTAATCCAGGTTACAAATATCACAGTAAAAAATTATGAAGTATACATAGTGCGATGATAATATAATATAGGATATTAGAGCACTCTCAATGTATTTTATCTTCATCATATTTTTTAAAATACATCATCAAAATTTATTTTTTATATTTTACATAATGACTTTTACAATATATTATAAATCAACTTATCTATTTTTTCTTTATATCATTTAAAAATTTAATCTTTTTTATTCATTTAAAATATTTTCTCTAAACTATCAATGATATATTCATATTTTTTTTTTTACATTTGTAATATCTACCCATATACAATGTCATATAATTATGCTTTACTTTAAACTAATCTAAATTTATAAGCTAAATCAAAATATAAATTAATTTAAAAAATAAAAAGAATAGATTATATAATGAAATTAATCCAAATTAGAGGGTAATTTTTTTCCCGTTGATAGTATATGCATATATATTTGATATTTTTGTATAATCCGTAGCAATTCTAAAAAATATATATATTATTTGATATTAAAATTAAAGACACACAAGTATATTTGATATTAAAATTATTGTTGGAGGGGCAGAGTGCGTGGGAGACGAGTAGATGAGAGAGAAATGATTAAAAAATTATTTACACTTGTGAACAGTTACCGTTAAATATAGTGGTAATACTGTAGTCAACTGAAAAATATAGATAAAATAAATAATCTATTAGAAGCCACTTTTAGATTATTTTTTTCGAATTATATAGAAAGAGAGACTTTACATAATCCGTTAGGAGTGCTATTAGGATTTAAAGTTATGTGCCTTTTTAAATGTCAATCTCAGAGTTTGGCTTTAAGATGCGTTTGGCTGAGAGGCATTAATTGGTTCAACAAATTCAATAATTAAGGTTATCATGTTTGGTTGTTAAATTAAATTTAATTAATCTAAAATTTATTATTTTTTTAATTTTTTATAAAAAAAATTTAAATCTATTTCAACTTACTTCATATATATCACCTAAAAAGTTAAATATATATCAATCTAAAAAAGTTATACACATCTTAACGTGACTTATAAAATATTATTATTTACAATTCAACTCAATTCAATATCTAAATAAAATTTAAAAATATGAAAATATGAAAGTTGTGGCAATCATAACAGAAACGATGTAAGATATATGAGACAAACACCTGCGTTCAAATTTCAGAAATTCCATATAAATAGAAATGACCAAAATTTTATTTAAAATTTGTTTGAATTTAATAATCTAAAAAGCGATAACATCAAATGAAGGGGCCGTTTGGTTAGCCAAATGAAATACAAACTATTTCACTGGATTTCGTATGGCTAAAATGGTTTCAACATCCAAACAAGAATTTAAGAACTCATCTCATATGTGTCTTCCCTTATTCGAGTTCTGAAAGTTGAGGAGATATAGGCTTCATTTGTTTATGTAGTTTCTCTCAACTTATCTCATCTAATAATTATTTTTTTTTTAAATTCTTACACAAAATAAAATAAATAATTTAACTTTTCCAAATTTCAAAATAAAAATAATATTAAAAAAATATATTCTAACAATATTTTATTCAACTTTTAAGTTTAATTTTAACTCATCCCATCACATCTTATTTCATTTGCTAAAACAAATGAGACCATAAAGAAAATATAGACTGGCCAAGCTAATAGCTCCCATGTCTAATCTTTCCCTTCCCCATACGAGCTTTTTCTCTTCCTGGTCTTGAGAACCCTCCCTTTCCGAAGTTGTTGTTAAACCCCACTCCTCTCCCCCGCTTCAAAGACACCAATGTTGCCCCGAGTCGAACACCTACGAAGTTTATTTTCCTCATTTTTTTATTGTTGCCATTGTTATCGTCCCTTACCGCCAGCCCCACAACTCAATCGATCCAAAAAAAAATGAAATAACAAGTCCAAGAACAATCGAAATAAAATAAATCCACAAAAAGATCAGAGAGAGAGAGAGATGCGGCGACGTTCACGTCAACGGGGAGTAGTGGCGATGCCGGGCTGCAACGAGGGAGCTGGAGGGGGGTGGTTTGGGAAAGGGAGGGGGGAGGGGGGAGGGGGGGAAAGGGAAAGAAGACCAAAAAAAAAAGGAATCCTTACTTTAAGGGAAAAGTTTCAAACCGGTTGAGTGTCATTTTCCCTTTTACACCCTCCACTAAAGGAGCAACACGTAGTAGATTTATTGGACTTAAGGTGGATGCGAGTCCATTCTCCCCTCTTCCATCTTTTCTCTCCTCCCTCTTCCTTCTTTTCTCTCCTCTCTTCTCCCTCGAAGCTCTCCCTCAACACATCGATCATCTTTCTCCTTCTCTCTCAATAGATCCCATCTTCCTTCAATAGATTCGAACCCATCTTCATCTCTGTCTCTCTCAATAGATGCCATATTCTTTCAAGAAATTCGAACCCATCTTCGTCTCCGTCAAGATGGTTTTACTAGCCAAAATCTACAAGTCACCAAAGTATCAAAATTTAGGCCAAATTGTTCCAAGCGGTGAAGTGACATGGTAACACCAAGAATGCAAGTGCTTCCAAATTTCAGAAGAAAACCCCAACTTTATTATAGGACTAATGTCAAGAACCAGGGCAAAAAGATTAAATTAAAATAAAAAACCTCTTACCAAAGGGGAAAAAAAATTATGAACAAGACATAACAAGGGACAAACTCCTTAATAGATAGAAGAGGTATATGCAGCTCTAAGTAACCAAGGATTCTGGATCCAAAGGGATGATAGTATCTTGAAAATCTGTTCTTTGTCTAGCAAGGGAGTAATATGCAACTATATGGGCGGGATGCTCAACTAGAACAGTCTCTTCAAGCTGATCGATGACAACAACTCATCTAGAATGAATTAATTCAATATTCCAGAATGGACGAGTCATTGCCAAAAGGTCACAACCCGTTATAAATACACCCGTCCAACCCCTAAAATACTCCATAAGCGTAAAATATTATCATTACTTATAGAGTAAACCGTTGTGTGTGTGTGAGAGAGAGAGAGAGAGAGAGAGAGAGAGAATCTGTGAAAACAGAGTGGGACGACAATGGGTGTGTGGGGACAACAGAGTGAAGATAGGGTTTTGGATGTGTGGAGAGGAGGACAACATATTCATTGCATGCAACTCCATATTTAATTTTGGTAGAGTTCCTATGTGTCTTAATATTATCAGTGGGTGTAAAATAAACTTTCACACCAATCTAGCTCGTAGCTGGACCCTTACTTTAATCGAACGTGGTTCAGTATTAATTTTTGAAAAATATAAAAGTTATAATTTTCGATTTTAATATGTAGTTAATATTTTCATTTAATAAGTGATATTAGTCTATGGAAAATATATTCATAATTTGTGGGACCAATTATTGAAATACTTTCCAATAATTGGTGGGCCTACCACTTTATCAAATCCCCATAAAAAATTAAAATTATCTAATCTAACTTCTACATCTAAACACACGTATTTTTACAAACCAACTATCTTATCTTTTAAGTCGAACCATCTCACTTCTATTAATATATTTCTTATCTTATTTGACTATCCAAATGAGGTCTTATATTATTTATTGAACAATTATTACACATAATGGCTTGTTATTAGTCTTAATTTTGATATAAAAAACAAGTTAAGTGATTATATATTGATTACTTTACTAATCTAAATCTTTGGTATATGTAGTTAACTATCGAATGCAAAGTGTTAGAATAATAGTTATAGAATTAATTACCTATTTCTCAGTTGTTTAAATTTCCCAAACAAATAATATTGATCTAAATTTAAAAAAAAAAAAAACACATTTTCAAGCCTTGACCCCCACAAATTCATTCATTTGATGCCCATGTTGCAAAACAAAAATGATATCTATATTGATCCCTCGTACGTATTAACAGTAATCTATAGGATCCCTTATATAAACAGTATTTTTACCGTTCACGTGAATAAAAAAATATTCGTGTTAGGGGTCCATGTACACGGATCATGTGTTCTTTGGATTGCTTCCTATAAAAATAGCAAACATATTGGAATACCAAACTGATGTTGGGTGATGCAAACCCAAAGTACTACAACTACTGTTGGGGGGATTCTGGTCTAGATTTTACATTGATAATATTGAGTTATCTTAAAAAAGTAAATCTGGGCAAATATAGTAAAGACCATAAGGATAATGAAATGAGATGAAAATAATTTGTGAATAGTAGTAAAATAGTTTGAATTAAAAATAAGAGATAAAAAGTTGAATAAAATATTATAAAATTAAAATATTGTGAATATAATTTTTTAATATAATTTTTGTTTTAAAAATTAAAAAAGTTATACTGTTTTTTGTATTTTATTTGAAAGTTTGGAAAAGAAGTAATGATTAGATAAAAAAGTTAAAGATTTAAAATTGAAAAGTATTGTGTTTGAGTAATGTTTGAAAAAGAAATTATGAAAAATTTTAAGGTCATCTCATCTAACTTTCCAAACATGCCCAATTTTCCTAAGATTTGATCTTTCTCCCAAATTATCTATTTGCGTTCATTTTTGTCTTCTTAGAAGATATTTTGTTTCAAGTTATGGAACTAATTTTGATTTCAATTTTGACCAAATTTTTGACAAGCTTCTTGTTTAATTACGTATTTAGTTTTCACACAATAATTTAAATTTTTCCGTTTTGAAAAAATTCTCATAATTTTGAATTTTGAATCTATATATTAATTAAGCTCAACTTGCTGACTTCATTAAATAGTTTCAAATTTTATCAATAAATTTACTCTAAGAGCTTTCTCTCTATTTTGCATCTTTTTGCAATTTCAATTCCTAATTTCTGTTAATTAACTAACCTTCAGAATAATTATGAGAATCTTTTCAAAGAGGGAAAAATCCAAGTTATTGCCTGAAAATTAAATAAATAATTAAAAAATAATCATGTAAAAAACTTAGTCAAAACCAAAATCAAAATCTTTTCCACGCTTGAAAGAAAAATTAAAATATTCTCCAAGAAAACAAAAAGTGAACGTAAATAGATGATTTGGAGAAAAGACAATTGATATTGCTTCAATCATAGAATGATTTAGCATTTTTTACCATATTTACACAAAGAATAAATCTTATGAATATCAATTATTATTCACTACCCCACACTCTATGTGGCAAATCGGGTTCACTAGCAAGTGAACCAGTTCTCGCCCCAACCCCTCCATCTTGGTCCCGCCCGAAGGAAGCGCAATGAGAGAGAGAGAGAGAGAGAGAAGGTGATGGGTCTGATATAATTAAAAAAAAATTACTGTCAAGTGTGAGGTGTGGAGATGAATAGTGGATGATCTATAGGAAAACTCTTACACAAATTTACTTTCTAAAGGTAGTCCAACACTATTAAAGTAAAATTTGGACCTAATCCGCCTACATCAGCATGGGCATATCAGTTTGGTGTTAGAGTGATGGCGGGTTTGGTTCATACAATAAGTAATTAGATGCCAATCAAATCGATCGTTCCCATCAGTAGTTTGGCCAAACAAGAGCATATTATATATATGTGTGTATATATATAGTACTACTTTTCAGAATGGTACAAAACCGGCCTACATGTATATGCATGTTCAACAAATGGACTCCCCACCATGTCACAACCCCAAGATTTGGAAATGATACTCCGCAAAGTGGGAAGCACAAAAATTGATAGCGTTATTTCCCCATGAGTTGTACATATAATATGTAGACTCTGAAAATTAAAAATTCGAATAAGATCCTGTCTGTACAAAAAATATATTCATGATCATGCAGAGGATCATGCATATATATATATATATATATATAGTCCTATTGCCCCTGCATGTAACATGCATGTTGATTGTCATTCTGCAGACACAGTGAAGTAACAGCTACCAGATCAGGAACTAGTTGCATTATCCTGGATCCAAAAAAAACAAGTTTGCATTATATGTTGTTTTGCAAGTGAGCTACTGTATTGATTTTGACCTTAATATAATATAGTCTTTCAAGTACTGATCATTTAGAATTGTTTTGATCGATTAATTTAGGTGGGTTTCGGGACGACTGAATTAACAGCGCCATGCATGTGAGTCGAAATCAATATTTAATTACAAGTAATTACTACAACATTTCTTTACTAGTTTCAAGATGCTCCATCTCATCTTAGATATTATTAAATATTGTTACAGGCTGGTAATTCGTTCGTCATCTGTGATCTATATTTCTTTCTGATATTCGTCTAATTAACTAAACATGAGTACGTACTACCTCTATATATAATCGTTTCATCCTATTCTCGTTTAGAAACGCGTGCATCAGACTGATGATATTGCACCGATCGCGAGATAGATGTTACATGAGGACAGTGTGGTCGCCACGAACTTTTCTGTTTTACTGGTTAAATAGTATTCTTCCCGGCCCAGCCCCTTTGTGAAAGCGATATAACTTCTGTTCACTGTTCCGAATCTGGAAGAAGACTCTATGTGCATGTGGTTGTAGATTAAGATATATATATATATATATATATATATATATATGCGTATACCCTATAATGTGATTGCAGATTTTGAGGATCTAGAAATCAGATTCTTTCGAGCTAGCTAGCTAGTTGTAAACAAGATCATGCATTATTATTATAAATTCAAACGCCCAATTGATCATTGCGGCACACATGTCATTATCAGAATGAACTTGATCAGAGAGAGCTGCGTGCAATGTTTAGGCCGGCAGCTGATTAGATTTCTAGCTTGGGTAGGTACTGAAACTTTCACGTCAAATAATAAGATGCCAAGCAAATCATGCATGATGATCCACTCGATTCTAAAGGGCCAAACCTAGCCACAGAGAGCTGTACTGCCACTTTCACGACGAAAATTAATGCTTGTATGCGCATTATTAATCCAAGTATACTCTCTAGTGTATTTTATTTTTTTAATTATTTTCTTCTTAATAATTAAAAAAGTATTTATTATTTTTTATAAAATGTTTTAAGGATGTTTAAAAATTATTTTTAAAAAAAAATATAATTACAGTACTATGGACATATATATTTGGAATGCACGTTTAGTGTGCACCTAACATTGTCCCTTTCATGATTGTACAAACTACAGAACGTACCTGACAAAGAAATGGACTCCCCACCAGTGTCAAAACCACGAATCAAAATTGCGTCTAAGTGGAAGGAGCACTTCAACTTCATGTGTGTGTGTATATATATATAGCGAGCTTAACTCAAAGATATGTATGCTTGGTTGCTGTTAACCTTTTCCAGTTAACGAAGACAAATATTACATTATCTGCTAGATCTTCTGTACATTGAGAGTGACCTCACACCCACCTGCAAAAGGTCCTGATCATATCTTAACCTATGAAGTTAATAGCTGACTCTAATTTATACCATGCATGCATGCTTGTTTTCTGGGTATTTGGCCGTGGTAATCAATTACTTTGTGATAGCTCCAAATGCTTGCTTGCACATCCCTAAGGATCCAAGATATAATATAGTTTTCTGTTGATTTATCATTATATTATTGTCCACGACTATGTGATCAGGTACAATCATTATGTACAACTCTGACCAGAAATAGCAAAAAGGACAGGAGCAGTGGACTCGCAGAGAGTGCATGGTTGATTGAGATGTAGCAATTCAATGCTTGAAGGGAAAGATTCTTGTTTAATCTAATTAATTTGTTAATCAAAACAGAACATGATTATGCAGGAAGAAATAATTGTTGAATAAATAAACCCAGAAGGAATCTACATGGAAAAGAAAAGGCCGACAGGTCATGCAATAATGAGATTTCATTTGAATTAGTTTGTAGATAGTGAAAGATCGATTATCAAGATTATCTTATAATTATTCAAAAGGAGTTTTCTAAAGACTGTACAGAAAGTGCTACGTAATTGACAAACTCTAAACTACTGCCTGATAGAGAAATAATTAAGCAACCCCAAAAAAACAAAACAAAAACGAGTGAAAAAAACATGCTATTATCGATATATAGTAATGATATCCATACAATATATTTTATAATATATTTTACAATACATATTTTAAAATAATGATATTTTTGTAAAGTGATTATGTCACTACTATATATAAAATATTTTACTAAATTATCCTTTATTTTAAAACATAATTATATAATATGTTGTGAAAAATAATATGTTTATCAATTTTTCATACCAATATATATATTAAGACTTCAAATATTTCAAAATCTTTTTTATTTTATTGGCTTCATTAATTTCATATCCACGAGGAGATCAAGACAGATTCATGGGGCACAGGACTCAAGTGGTGTATGGCCCCCAAACGTGAAAATAACACCTCATGAGAAAAGAGAAAGCTGGGATAGTGATCGATCCTTTGCTCGTGACCACCTGCGCAATGCTTTTCACTTTTTGTGCATTGAGCTATTAATTAGTCATGTATTTTATTTTATTTTTAAATATTTAAAAAAAAAATAAAGAATTAGAGAATCCATAAATTTGTGGTTAGAGCTGGGCGGCCGACTATCAAGATCCATCATGATAAATTTGTGACAGAAAATTTCCATCCAGGTGTAGGGGAGAAACTGAGAGAGAGAGAGCGACCTGCATGCATGCTGGAACTTTTTCCGTAATATAATTGGGCATTGAAAATGGCAAGAATATCTAACTCTTTCTCTCTACTAGAGATTCATTGTCCGATTCGTCTTGTTGCTGAGCTAGCTGTACCCAATTGATCAATGACACTCACAAACAGACAATTCTGGCTCAACTCCCTCATGAAATGAACTAAATGTTAGAATTTTAGCACGCTTTCAATTCTGCAAGTTGGCCGTAATTTTGGTCGACTAGTTGGGAAAATGCTGATAAATAGAACAAAATCAACAAATCCTTGTTCATAGACAGCCACCGGCCTAGCTACAAGCTAGAAACATTTGGACATGACATCCATATTAACTATTTATATTTTCACTCGGAAAGAGATTGAGAATCCAAGTTTTTTCAAATATGTTGGACAAAAATAAAAATAATATTAATTGGTTAAGATATATGATGACCATTGAAAGCTTCAGAGCATTAATATTAGTCTATATATATGCATGTATATATATATATATATATATATATGTAAAATCATCTCTTTTACATAATTACTTTGTCATTCAAGCAAATTTTTCATATTAACTTATGTATATTTGAGACAAAATAATAATATTTTATTATTATTAATTTTTTGCTAAAATCAATTTTTTTTATATATATTTTGTAATTAGCATTCACTACATATATTTGACATTAATACTACAAATGTAATAATAAAAAATATATATTTTTATATTATATTAAAAATATAATAAAATGAAAAATATATATAATATATTATAATAATAAAATAAATGTGCAGGTGAATATTTGTTGTATTGTTGAAGGAGGGAGAAAATGAAAGAATTGTGAGAGAGAGTGGGAGGAGAGAGAAATAATTATTAAAATATATTTTGTTGAGTAAATAGTAGTTATCCAAATTCAGATGAGCATTGTTCATAACTAACTAAATATTTGAATATGCATAAACCAATATAGAAGATTTTAGGATCATATTATGCAAATATAATTTTGCATATATATATATATATGTATAGACCAATATGGATGCTCTAACAATGATCATGATCTTGAGTGGAAGAAGAAATTATGTATGAGCTTAAGAAGCAGTAACTCTATTAAGGTCTCGTTTGGATAGTAAAAATATCTCATATTATCTCATCATTATAATTTCATCAAAATTTCATATAAAATAAAATAAATAATTTAACTTTTTCAAATCTCAAAACAATAATAATATTAAAAAATAATATTCTTATAATATTTTATTCAATTTCCAACTTTCATCTAATGACCAGTTTAGATAGTAAAAATAATTCATCCCATCTTATCATTATAATTTTTTTAAATTTTTAAATAATAATAATATTAAAAACTAATATTTTATCCAATTCTCAATTTTAATTATAATAACAAACCGCACCTAATTTGTCGCTGGTCACAGGCGTAGGACAGACCATAAATCTCTGATGGTGTAGGACTGACAAAAAAATCTTCGACGAGGAATACTTTGTCAACTAATTATATATATCAACACTTTTTTCTTTTTTACATGCAAACATGCAGCCAGCACTATAAACACATCAGAGCGGATGACTAAGATAGAGATCAAAGCATTATTAGCACAAGAAAAATAAAGTTTTGTAAGAAATTATTTATGACGATAAAAATAAATTTATTGTATCAAGAAATAATTATTTTTATTAAAAATAATTAACTACAAGTAAAGAAAAATTCTTAAACTTACATTTATATATATATATATATATACTCATAAAATAAAATCTATTATTGAAAATGCAGATGGGAACTGCAGAAAGTTACAGCTAGCGCTTACCAAAAGCATAAGTCACTTATTGATGATCTCAAGCGTATTTTCCAGGCTCAGAAAATGAACATGTCTCTCTAACATTATTCTGAAAATGCTGGACCCCATTCTGCTTCAACCAACCATGTGTAGAGCTCGAGCAAGAATCAGTACAGTTCATTGGTTGGCCTGAGCAGTGTACAAGCAGCTGCAAAACCTCACAACCCGACAAAGCTGATCCCCGAACAAATGCTCTCTCTTTCTAAAGATACTCCTCCTGCAACTTCCCATGCAGGTACAAAGCAGCCCATGTTAAACTATTCCTAGCTACAGCATGATCACATCTTCCACATTAAATATTGCAATAAACCCTAAAATAGTGCATACAATCCATCCTAGTACAATCATTACACAGGCAGTGATCTGGTGGTTGCAATTAAGAAATATTAAAAAACCAATGGTGGTCTCTGATAATTGTTTTATAAAAAGAAGAAAAAAAAATAAACTTAAAAATGCCTCCTTTTATCATCCACAAACTGCTGAACAACAACATGTCAACCTGGAAACCATGAAATCACATGGGAAAGAACTTTTTTTTCCCATTTTTTATTGTTTGGTTATATGTTTAATTATATCGTTCTGGGGATGGCATGGCTTATAATAAGTAGCAGGTGAGATTCGGATTCCTTAAAAAAATGACACTCGACCTCGAACCATTCATTTTTCCCGGCCTCCATGGTTTAATTTGTTGCATTCTTCCAAGCTAGTCCAATGAAGTCTTCAGAAATCATGCATCACATATTTAATCAGCTTCTTCTTATTCTGGTAGGGTTTTGGCTGGCTGTACATGAGAGACAAAAAGCCCTGGTAGGCCATGCAATATTACAGGTTTATACGAATTAACTACAGAGAAAATTAATAAAATATAACAAATTATTAATTAGTCGACTTTAATTGTTACCATAACAATTAAGAGGACTGCTGTATCCACAAAGTAATTATATAAAAATAATTTCACAAATTGACGTGACTTTATCTTATCCGTTAGATCTACTTTTCAATAAAAGTAACTTTATAATCTGACGAACCACATCAAGCTACGTCAGTTTGTAGAATTACTTTTGTGTAATCTATTTGTGACTAGAGTATTTTCCAATAATTAATTATTTTGATTCAATATATATATCATGTATATATTTATATTTATATCATGCTGTAGGTTATATCATGTATATATTTATGAATGAAGAGTAATATTTATTTTGTGAATTATGTAAAAAAAAAAAATATTGCTCTCTAATATCTTAGGGTTTTTTTTTTAATCTTGAGTCATTAATCATATTGACGCAATATATTTGAAGTGCATGATCATGTCCATTTAAGTATGAGATATTTAAAAAAAAAAAACACTAAAAATATGTCACCTAAATAATTGTGATTAAAAATAATAAATATAGAATAAAAATAATATTGCTCCTATATATAATCATTGGAAAAGAACACATAAAGAGTAATGCTACGTACAATCGTGAAGTACACAAGCGTCGTACAATCGTTTTGAAAAAAAATAGGGTTTACTATTAAAAAATTAATTTTTTTTTCATGTGCGTCTTATATTTATTGATTTTTTTTAATATGATTGCGCGACGATTGCATACTCACGACTATAACTATAATTTATTTAATTTATGTAACTCTTGCTTTCACTACAGTTATACAATAAATGTGAAATTATATTGATTTAAGACCTATATGTAATTTATTGGTTTTTTTTTAATTAAAAAAAATGGAAAGACCTATATGTTGCTGTCCAAGCATAGGATACTTCATTTCAATGATATGTCCAACACAAGCCAGAGTTGGGCCAGGGCCCGCATCTGGCAAAACCCAACAAATTAATAGCGGGTCCCAACCAAGTTCGGGGCATAGGATAGGGCAACCTCTACCGGGTCCCACCACCCCACTCCACAAAATAGGTCCAATCCATGAAAGGTGGGGTCCGCCACAACAAGTGGCACTTTACAGTACCAATAATCAAAATACCCATATTGATAGATAGATAGATGAGAAATGATATTTGCAATCGTGAGTGTGTAAGTATCGTATAGTCATTTTAAAAAAAATAAATAAATATGAAATTTACATAAAAATAAATTAATTTTGTATAAGTGTATTTTACTTTTTTTTAAAATGATTATATAACGTTTGTACATTTTATAACTGTACGTAACATTATTATAGATAGATAGGGCAGTCAAAAACAACAACATCAACAGTACTCAAAAGGGCTAGAATTGGACCGTCCGATTGCCTTTGATCGTGATGTCTCTTGACAATGAATGGTGATAAGCCACCTTGTTCACTTCACAAACGACAAACGCCACATGTCGACCCCACCATTTTTATTTAAATTTTATTCTGGACCGTCGAATGTGGCTCTCTAGCACAAGTGGGGTGAATAATTATTTTTTATTTTATTTTTTAAATATTAGCTTAAAATTCTGATTACACCCAAAAACCATCGATTATGTGCGTACTAGTGTTTAGTTTATTGTCACTATCATTAGGGTTCCCCGCAACATCCCAACCTTTTTATAAAAAATAAAAATAAAAATTTAATCCGTCACTATTTATGCCACGTGGCGCAGATGGAGTCAAGGCCGGTGGGACCTACTCGAATTGGAAACGCACACGTGGGGAGTGTTTAGAGGACAAGTGGAGTTGGGGGGTCTAGTGTGCGTACCCACGTGGACGTGGGGCTTCGATTGGGTGCATCGGACGTAGTCAAACAAGATGGGGTTAAAGAGTGGGGTCGTTTCTAGGAGGAGAATGAAAAGTGACGTGGATAAATCCAATCTCGAGGACGTGTATAACAATCGCGGAAAATGATATAAAAACACCTATATACTACATTTCTTTACAACTAAGTATATAAAAATTATTATCTTATCTATTGTCAATTGCTGCAAGTATAAAAAAATTAAATTAAAGTAAAAAATATTAATATTTTAATATATAACAGTAGTTGAATTGTAATATAATTAGTGGTATATCATTGTCCAATAATCGCCCACTCCCCTCCCCAGAAATATAGATTTTACAAAAATAATTTCAAAAAAATTTCAGGATTTTTTCTTCCAAAATTAGTCTATAGCTCTTGTTATCAGTGATAGAACTAAGAGGTTGGTAGGGGCCATGGCCCCTCCTTGTTATTCAAATTTTAAATGATCCATCCTCTTAATAATTGAGAAGAAATTAGGAATTTAGGGGTTTGGTTTTGGTACCATAAAAAAAAAAAAAAAAAAAAAAAAAAAAAAAAAAAAAAAGAAAAAGATGATCGTCTCATAATTGATAAATTATGACAAAAAAATAAACCAACTTAGATATGCCATGAAATAATCTCTCACACTTACATTTTTAATAATTTAACTTATTTTATTCGGGTAGTTTCTTAATACAATTAAATATAGACATCTTATATGTGAATTGAGATTGTATTCATATTTCTCCAAATTTCGGATATGCTATGTGTGTGTATATATAAGCATAGGCATTTGTATATGTGAGTATATACTGCTTATGTTTTATTTGATGAAATTCTTATTGAGAAATTCTATTTGCAGTCCTGAAGTGGGGACTGCATGTGCAGGCACATTATTAAATGAGAGAAAACATTATTTTAGGAGGGATAATTTTGTAATTTTAACAAATTTTAAAGTTAAAATAGCTTAGGCCTGCACATGCAGTCTCCAAGTAGGGACTGTACCTAGCATTGCTCATTCTTATTTTACTTGTGTTTTGGAGAATTGTGGAGAGAAATTGAATAATAATTTTATGTTAAAATATAAAATACTTTTATCGAGAAGAGACAAGTCAATATCCTGTATTTTTTTGTTTTTTTAAATTTCAAATTGAGTGCATACTATGTAGGATTGCAAACGAATCGAGTCGAGCCAAATTTAAACAAGGGTTCTCAAGCTTGATTAGCATGTATATGAGCTCGAAGTCAACTCAAACTCAAGAAAAATTGAAAACTTCTGATTGAACGTAGCTTGCCTAACATATATTAAGGCCAAACTCAACTCAAACTCGAATAAAACAAATAAACAAATTAATACGAGCTCGAGCATGAGTTAATTCTCTTGGAATAAGATTTGCCAGATATGTCATCAAGCCCCCCAACGCACAAAGAATCTCTTAATACACATTATGAAGGCATCTTACTTATAACTATAATCATGCAAACGATAGGAACATGTATGTTTGTAAAAAATACAAGTCATATGAACATTATAACCTAAAATTTGTGCAAAAATGTGCATTCTTTATTAAGTAATTAAACTTTAAAGAGAATATAAGCTACTAACACAAAACTAAAAAAATGAAAATTGTTGCATTTAATCGAATATCCATTAGAGAAATAGAGAAAAATAAATAAATAAAATTTATCGATCAAGTTATACTCTTACCCAAGCATGAGGTGATCTAACAAAAGTTGCTTCCAAAATCGAACATATGACTTGGGCAAGAGAATGAAAAAAAAAATAAGATTTTGGATTATTTAGAAGAATATAAATGCCAGAGGTGCAGAGACTCAAAGACTTACGGAGTGAGGGTTTGGAGTGTTTTTAACTTTTCAATAGAAGTTTGGAGCGTGGACATAAATGCAAATGAAAAAGAATAAGAAGATTGAAGCAGAAACTAAGAGTGAAGTGCGTCGTGTTGTGTTTGGGAAAGGTGAGAAAGAAATTGTGAAGAGTGCTAAGTTGAGAAAAGTCGAAAACCTTATGGTGGCAAGTTAGGAATTGATGTAAATAGTATTAAGTGATGTCATACTTTGGAAAATGAAGTATTGGGAAAAAGTTGAAGAGTAATGATACCGACACAATATGATATGAACCCGTGAGAATAGAATCTCTTGAACCCACAATCAATTTGAAAACTTACCCAAGAAAGTCAAAATCAAGTCAATCGATGGAGAACTTAGACCCGTTGAGAACTCGTTTTAAGAATTTATATTATATTAAAATCTAGACCCGTTGAAAAACCTGTCTCAATAACCCAGATTATAAAGAGAAATGCCACAAAGGTTGTGATTTACTTTTGATAAAAAAAATTCATTCAAGAATAAGAGGAGATAAACTCAACTCACAATGAATAAATTCATCAAATTTCATAAACTCTTTAACATAAAGCTACAAAGAGTATTTCAACCAAAACCTAATTAAAATCCTAGCCAACATAAAGCCATTTTTTCCAAAAATACCCTTAGATAAATAGTGTCACGGCTACAGTAACTCGCTACAGTACCTCTATAAACCCCAGTTCCTAATAAGTAATTTTCCAAATAAGCCATTGGTCAAAATACAAGGCCTTCCCAAATACCCTAATTCATAAAAAATAAAACATGTGTGAGTCAAGCATCCTTAAGCCCAATTATTTTAGACTAATTCCTATAACTAATAAAATAAGTCCCTTTAATTAAATAAACAAATCCAAGACATTCAATCACATAAACATAATAATAGGCCCTAATTTATGAGCTTGTATCACGTGGATGATCACTAGATCTCTTTCTCTCAAACCCATTTTGAATATTCGGCTCTTGCTAGACTTGTCCCAAGTAGATTGCACAAATCCTTGCATTGCCTCCTTCATCTTCTTGGCTCTTGACCTTGTAATTGGCTCATCTAGAAATTGCAAATGATCTTTAAGACTAGGTTCATCTTGGTACTTATCATTTCCCTTCTTCTCAAAAGGATTCAATCTTAAATCTCCACTTGCATCAAAGGGAAAAATGTTAATAATATTGAAAATAGAATAAACATGGTACTTACCTGGAAGACCTACTTTATATGAATTTTCATTAAGTTTTTCAAGAATTTGGAAAAGTTCATTCAAGTCACTCCTATCATCAACAAGCAAAAGCAGCAAAGCTAAAGGAGTAAGTGGATTCAAACCATAAACAACTTCAAAAGAATGATAAAAAACAGTAATATGCATGATCCTATTATATGCAAACTCTAATAAGGGCAAATGACACTCCCGCAAACGTCTATATAACAATTCAATGAATGACAAATAACGTCTATATTAACATATCTCAAGTACGAAAATATATCTCTGATTCATAAACTCTCTTAGATATTGCTATCCTTTAAGAATATTTACTGACTTTGACATCGGAGGTTACTCAGCCCCTAAGCCACCCTCTCAAAGCCGCTATCATTTCTACCTTGTACATGACCCATTTTCGAAGACCTGAGTTATTGGACCTTGGCCCAAATGTATGCGAAACATGACGTTAACACAAAGTATCTAAATTAATACAAATAACACCTAAAAATATATAAAATAAAAGAATATATGTAAGAATGTATATAGAGAGTATTATAACGAGCTCAAAAAGAGTCGAGTCGAATTTATACGAATTTTGTTTACAAATCTAAATTGAGTCGAGTCGAGATTAAACGAGTTAACTCGTTTATTATTCGAATAAATATTAGTGGTCACAAACAACTTATTTATCAAATGAATCGAGTTGGAACCGAGTATATACAAGTCAAGCTCAAACTATTCACGAGCGGCTCTGTTCATTTGTAGCTCTAGTAATACGCATTCAATAGAGATTTTTAGTTCCATCTTTACTTATAATGGTTTATTATAATCTGTAGAGCGTTTGCAATATGTTATAATCATAGTTATTCTTTAAAATAAGTCTAAGACATGAAAAAATATTTTAATAGCTATAAACTGATGTAAAAACTTGATATTTTTTATTCATATATAGAAAGGTAATTAGTTAAAAATGGAGGAATAAAATATATTTGATTTCGTGTAGTATGAGTAAGACCTCCATCTTGTTTACTTCACAATGCCAAGCTTCACTCGATTGTATTTGTATGTAATGTCAAAGGGAATTAGAGGGGAGAAAAGTCCAACGACCATAATTGGTAAATTTTTCTAATTTTGTAATCAAATTTGGCAAAGTCGTATTCTTCAAGCCCACGGTACACTCGCCCCCGTTGGTAAGTGGTTCTTACGCGGAAGGTGGAGCGCGTGGGCTAGTAAGAATTAATTAACCTTTGATGTTTTCTTTCATTTCGAGACGTGGCCTACTTGGCGTCTTCTATTCTCTCTGTAAATCTCATTGGTGAAGTGATGAAATGCAGAGACAAAATGCACCCGAAATTCACATGAAATTAACTTCTGGGGTCCGGGGTTTGAGTTTGTGAACTTAAAATGCTATATATACATTCCCATTCTTCAGAAGCGAGCTTATGCGAGAGCCTCCACCAATGGAGTCGTAGTAGTTAGTAGCTTAATTTGGTTCTAAAGAAATTCTCGTTTATATTTTATTGCGTCTCTGGTGAAACCCTATTCCGTGGCCGAGCTCTGACCATGTTCTAATGGCGAAGGGTCGAAAATTGACGACGAGCCGAAGCGAAAGGTTACTGGGGAGCTTCAGCTATGGCAACGGCCACGGTCATGGGTCGAACGGAACGGACTCATCGGAGCTCGGAGAAGAAGATGTCTGGTCCATGGTTGACGGCATGACTGACCGGGAGAATCACGCCGGTTACAGCAGTAACAATTCGCAGGGGGAGTGGACTCCACAGTCCTCTGTGGAGAGCAACGGGAGCGTGGGTTTCAGGAACCGCCGCCGGATTCCCCGGGATGACCGACAGGTTGGTGGGCTGTCCCTGGCCTTCGAGGAGTCGGGCCGCCAGACAGCGTCTTCTAGGATCATGCACCAGTTCCGCGGGAACGATGACGTTGCGGCAGCACCGTCTCCACGTGGGGGCCACCAAATGGCCACGTCGGCGCCAGTGAACGTGCCGGACTGGAGCAAGATCCTCCGAATCGACTCGGTCGAGTCGTTGCATGAGCTGGACGAAGGCTTGGGCGATGGCGACCCGGAGATGGTCCCTCCACACGAGTACCTGGCGCGTAGCCGGAAGACGGCTGCCACCTCGGTTTTTGAGGGCGTGGGCAGGACGCTGAAGGGCCGGGACATGTGGAGGATCAGAGATGCGGTTTGGAGTCAGACCGGGTTCGATGGTTAATTACGAAGGGATTAAATCCGGTTCGATAATTAGTTGGTAACGTTACTGCTGTTTGTTACTGCTGTATGCTGGTAATGTTAATTGCTATTTTTTGGGGGAGTTTATGGGCGATGATTCGGTCTAGTCGGGGTGGGTTCAAACGAGTCAACCCGGCTTACGTGTGAGCCCAAGCATATTTGTTCAGATTTTGTGGCTCTGATGGAGAGGTCCTCTTGGTCTGTCCTGGGTCCTGGAATTTGGGATTTGGGTTTCCAAAATTCCCCAATTTCTTTAGAAAGTAATTTCACTGGTTGTGAGCGTAGCGTTTGTCTTGTCCAACTCTGTGTATCAATGGACGTCTTAACTCATTTTTCCATATTAGGGTCCCATGGGAACAACAATATTATTCTTATCTTAAATTTTATTATTTTAAACAAAAATTCTATTTTCAATTGCATTTTTAGTAAATTATTTAATTACATAATTTGATTTAAAAAATAATTTTTAATTTTTAATTTTTAATTTTTATAAAAAAGGAAATTTCCGTGCTATATATATAGCCAACATCTTCTTATCCATTTCTAAAGAAATAAGTACTAAATATACGATAAGAGTAATGCAATTCATAAACATCACAAGCACAACTTCTGCGTAACATAATTAACAAATTTACATATATTTTACAGTAGATGTTTCCTTTAATTTAAATTTACATATAGTTATTTGCTTGAGATTGCCTAGACACTTCCAGGCACTTAAAAAACAAATCTTTAATCAATATTAACCCACCATGTAACTTGTAAACACATTGCATGTCCTCCTGAATAATATTTTTTTTTTTTTTTTCGCCCTTATGACACAGTCGGGGTTGAATTGTCTTGTCATTTTCATGGTTCTTTCTAGAATGGGGATTTTGGTGGTAGAATGTCTAGAGTTGGATAAAATATTTATTTTTTTTAAAATTCAGACTAACCACTCGATTATTTTTGCATATGAAATAAAATAAAATAAAATAAAATACTATTATAATATATTTTTTAATATTATTTTTATTTTTAAATTTGAAAGATTAGATAAATTATAAAAAATTATGAAAAAATGCAGCATAAATGATGATATAAGCAAGATATATAGATTTAGAATTTTGTTACGTAAAATTGTTGTCTTAACGCACCATTTTATAATGAGATAGCTTTAAAAAAAATTTAAAAAAAATTAATTATTTTTTAGTATAGCTGCTAGAAAAAACTTCAACATGAACATATAAAACTTTCAAATAGATTTTCTCGCAAATTTAATAAAAATAAAATTCTTATAAATAAGAAAAAAGAAATTCAATTTTAAGCAACTTATTCATCAAGTTTAATTACTTGAAGAAAACAAGTACCAGTTGAACATACTTACGTGGCATGATTGCTGTTAGCATTGTACGATACATAATAGGTGGCATTGCATCACCAATATATTATGTCCAAATCAGAAGGCTAGGCATTCATCATATCATATGCATCACCTGCTTTCAATTATTGTGCCATATCCATGAACGTATCACATAGTGCAAGATATATATATATATATATATATATTATAAGTACCATAATCATAAATAAATTTTATAAAAATAAATTTATAAATTGAAATATTTATATGATATGTTAATTAAAAATAATTTTATAATTTAATGGATCATATCAAATCCCGTCAGTTTATAAATTTATTTTATAAAATTTCTTTGTAGCTAAAATTTTCAATTATGATAAGTTCACTTGGACAAGCCCAACGTGAAAATTATGAGATAACAAATTAAATGCTAAATGAAAAACTTCTCAAATTTTGTACTTAAATTTTTCGAAATGAATTATGGTTACTTGTGATGGTCTTCGAAATTCGAATGCGAGAACCCTATCTTTTATTTGGTTGACATCAACCATTTGCTAACATTATTGAAGTCTCCACATACTAAATATGAAAACAAGACAATTTAACCAAAATTAAAGATATGCCCCCCACTGGACTCGTTTGGATTCGTAAGTCATCTCAGCTCATCTCAACTCATCTTAATTCATCTCACTACTATTCAGCAACTTTAACTCATAAATCTCACTACTATTCACAACTCATCTCATTACTATTCACAATCCATCTCAACTCATCTCAACTCATCTCAACTCATCTTCGAATCCAAACGTCTCTTGATGATTGTAATGATTAGATGAAATTAGATGAGATAACTTGTGAAGAGTTGTGAAAACAAAGGGTTAAGCAAACACCAAGTTAACATAAGCACAAATCAATCTATGGGAATTTTGGACTTATAAAAAAGGTTTTTCTTTTTATAAGTAAAAGTAAAATACACCTATTATGGCTTGAAATCTTTGATTTTTGTCTTAGAAGAAAAAAATAAAATTATATTTATAAGTCAATTTGGAATAAAATTCTATTTCATATAAAATCTCACCATGTTTAAAAAATAATTGTTGGGTCTACAAAATTCAAAAGAATTTCGCAAAGCTAAACTTATAAGCTGGTGTTACAGTAAAAAAAAATTTTATAATATGACGTACTATATTTTAAAATACTTCAATTTATAAACTTATATTTTTGTAAAAAACTATTTAGATGAATTAAAAAAGAAGAAGATATCAGTGAATTGTATGGCGTCCATGGATCGAGATATTTTAACTCAAATAGAGAATTGGACGAACAAAAGAGGAGGAGGGCCCAACCCCACGAGAGAGGAGAGGTTATTAGTTAAAGGGGGAAGGGGATAGATGGGGCCCGGGGGAGTGGGGTCACATTGGCACAACTTGACAAAAGGTCCCGTGCAGAGCAGAGGAGAGGGGTGTTAATCAATGTCTCTCCGAATGATCAAACAAAAACTCAGGGTCTCCACTGTGGGATTCCTTATTGGCTTACCTTTTTCAAGAAAACGACGCCACTCCTTCCTTGAGCCTCACAACTTGGATGGCTTTCAGATGCTCTCTCGGATCTTCTTTCACTGCATGCCATTCATATTAATTCATATATAAACAAATCTGCGTAATTTATTTTTGCCCCATAAAATAAGTATCCATGCACATTATTTCTGGATTTATATGGGTTACCGCCTATAAGTAAAGCATACAAAACTATTCAAATTAGCTAACACACAAGAGAATCTGTATGGACAGTGATAAAGACCCTCTAATTTTTTTTTTTTTTAAATAAAACGAATAGGTTCGGTTTAATTGCATATTTGACCATAATGATTCTTTATGAAATTTTAGACTGTGTTTGAATATTGAGTTGGTTTCATATGATCTAAATTTATTTATGAATAATAATATTTTATGAATCTAATTGAGATATATTTGAATGTAAATTAATTTGAGATATATGTTTGAATATATAAAATAAATTGAAATGAATTTAATTTTTTATAAAAATTAAAAAAATAATAAATTAATTTGAGATAGATAAAAGTGATTTTAACATCTGAATATAGCCTTTAAACTTAACATGGGAAGCAGATGGCAGCTGAAAACTTCTGGCAAGTCATTTGCACGAAAAAGGCCATATGGCCTATTGCCAAGAGGCCCATTTTTATTTCGCCAAAAGTTTTGTTTGGTTTGCTGGAAACTGAAGCTGATGGGCACTTTTAGGAGGATGTGGGTTGAGCTCCCAAACCGAAACGCAAAGGGTTTATTTAAAGAGCGCAGCACCTGAGACCTAGCAAGTTGATCGTTGGGTTAGGCTACGTTTGGGATATACCAACGGGAAACAATTTGTTCTCGCCAGATTAAGGTATCGATTAGATAGTGAGCGTAGATGAGAAGAATTAAGATAATAGTTAAAAGTTAAATAAAATATTATTTTTTAATATTATTATTATTATTTTTTAATTTTAAAAAATAAAATTTTTAATATATTTTACCTATAAATTTAAAAAATTTGAAATGATTAGATAAAATGAATTAAGATCACTCAAATTCAAATGAGTCTCGAGAACAAATTGATAAAAAAGAAGTTATAATTTTATTTTATGTAATGAATGCTAATTAATATACATTTAGTGAAAAAAATAAATAAAAATAAATAATTGGTCAAATGCAACTGTACATGTAGGCGTGACCTCAATTAGATGTATTAGTTTGGGTTTACATTGATGAATGGCCAAGTACCGACTGACCTCCGTGACAGCTTGACAGATGTTAATTTCTGATTCGGAAAAAACTACTTTGAAGCCAACCGATCAAGATTGACTGTAAAAAGTAGAAACCGGAATGTTTCGACTGATCAAGAGCCTTTTCCAAGAGCCTTCCTCGGGATTTCGAGGATGGTGATTTATAAGAGACTTTTCTAAGAGCCTTCTAGAGGATAGTGATTTGATTTTTTTGATTTATATGAGACTCTTTTAAGAGCATTAGGCTTTTTTTTTTTTTTTTTAACATAAATCATCTCATTTCATCTTATTTTATCTCGTTTAATTATTATAATTTTTTTAAATTCTTATTAAAATATAATAAATAATTCAACTTTTCAAATCTCAAAATAAAAATTATATTAAAAAATTATATTTTAATAATATTTTATTCAACTTTCATTTATCTCAATTTTTTTTATTTGTGTAACCAAACTAAACCTTACTTCCTCTAGGTTTCGAGGATGGTGATTTACCAAAGAATCTTTTAAGAGTTTTTTTTTTTTTTGTAAAGAGTAGTGACATGTGTACTTATAATTTTATGTATAAAATTCATTTTATTAGTTTTTTTAATTTAGAAATTTGAATTTCAAGTTTTACAATCTTTAGAATATCAATAGCTGATACGTCAGTACGTATTGTTATGTAAGTAAAAACTATAAGTATAAAAATATTTTTCAATTTTTTATTCTAACTTTTTCAAAGTTTTGAGTATGTGAATCAATATTCTCGAATTTTCGGTCCGACTGAAATATTTAAAGTGAAAAAAAATAGAAACATAAAATAGGAGTAAGGTACCTTCGAATTCATACTCAAACGTGAGCGCTTGGAGTTCGAATAGAAAAGAAATAAAAAGTAAGTCATACACCATTATATTTATAATTTTTGGTAGAAAATCGTATGAATCTTTATAATTTTTTGACGAATAATTTTACAAACTATACTGTTTATACATTCATTCAAATATATAAATGTGATTTTTAAAATAAAAATTTTAAAAAGATGTAAGACGAAATCGTAGTTTATAAATTAGATAATAATATGCTTATTATTTTCTACCATTTCTTTATTAATATTTTAAAAAATTTATAAAAAGCTTTTTTGTTTTTTTTCACAAAAAAGTTTACAGAATCTATCGACCGGCTCTAATACCAAATTGTAACACCCATTCCCGTAGGCTAGGAGTGTCACGTATTTTTCATAAAAATAAATCCGACAAGAGATCTCAAATTAATTTATTTTTTAGAAAAAGATCTAATAAAATGTCTTCCAAAAACATTAAATGAATAAACTAAATAAATTCATATCATAAAAGCATGTTTTATTTTAGAAAGTCTGAACTAAAAATAACTGCTTCTTCTTCTCCTGCCTACTCGTATTCATCATCCTCACTTGTGTGGTTAAAAGCATGAAAATAAACTAAAATGAGTCGAAGACTCAGTAAGAAATTCATCACAGCGTAAACATAGTAAACGTAAGGTTTTCATAAAAAATTTCATGCTGAGAGTTTAAAATTCATGACTGTTCATACTGATGCTTATACTATGTATGACTGGTTTAACTGAATTAACTGACTGATCTGACTGATTTAACTAATTTATTTGACTAGCCAACACACTTAATCCTGTGTGCGAGGTTGTGCACTGACCCCACGTCCCGCTGCAGCAAGGGGAGCCGTTGATAGTATTCTAGCATACTATGGTGGACCACGACTGAGTTTGTGGCCTGCACATCCACCCTGAAACTGAACTGCATTGGTACCATGTATCTGAATGGCCATCTTATTAACTGATCTGATTTTTTCTTTCACTTGAATTTAAGATGGCTTACGTATTTTATACACATGAAATGCATGACATATTACATACATAATCATAATTTCTGAATTTAAACATGATGCGGAATGACAAAATCGTATGCTATACTGGATGACATGTTTATATATGACATGAGTGGTGCATAAATAGTTGGCTGTAAATGAACTGGCTTGAATAATAATTATCTATAAACTGAACTATGATGATCATAATTTGTGATCAAACTACTTATCTCGTTGTGCTTTTTCTTGAATAACAATTTGTAACTTGATACCTATATACAATAATAACTATCACTAAATTTGTTTGGAAACAAATAAGTACTAATATCTTATTTAATTAAATTCACAATCTAAAAGATAGTCAAACAAATCTTTTGTTTAACACTATAATCAATAAATCCTAATATTTAAATTACTTAAAATACTAATTTATATTTTGGTAGAATACTCTAGCTATTTTAAAATAATTCATAAAACTTAAATTTTTAAACTAAGTTTCATTTCTTAACATAATTATTAAATCATATGAGAAACCTAATAAATACTAATATTGTTTAAATATTCTTAACATAATAATTTTATAAAATTCTACTAAATAGAAAAAGAAATATTAACAAAATATTAGTCTAAATATCCTTTTAAAATAGCCTTTGACTAATATATTTATTTAAGAAAAACTGACTTTTAAAATGTTAAGCCAAATAAATTTAGTAAAACTGTTGTTGAAATAAAATAAGATTAAATCTAATTTAAAATACATTTCAAATTCTTTAACTATTTTCTTATAAAAATGAGCTCATGACTAATATATTTATTTAATAAAAATAAACTCAACTAGGAATATTAAGCTCAATAAAATCACTAAAACAATTATTGAAATAAAATAAGATCAAGCTCAATTTAAAATACAAGTCCATTTAAACATCATTATAATTTTGTAAGAGTTGAAATCTGGCCCATAATAATATTACTACATGAATCCATCTGCATAAGCTCATCACACGCACATAAGGGCCTAGGGCCTAACGACCCATCAAGAATTTAGGACTCCTCTAGAAGACAAAGTACACGGGCCAAATAAAACAGAGAGTTTGAGAGAGTGAGAGAGAGGTTCTGCAATAGGGCCGAAACTCATCGAGGGAGAGAGGCTGACTCGGCAACTCTGGGCGACCGAAAATGGTCAACGGCGTGACTGGAAGTGGACGGCGACGCGGCTGAGTTCCTGAGCAGAGAGGTGCGACGCCGAGAGAGAGAGAGAGAGAGAGAGAGAGAGAGAGAGAGAGAGAGAGAGAGAGAGAGAGAGAGCTATAAAACTGAAAACAAAAGAGAGGAAAAGAGAAAATTGGTGGTTGACGGAGGTGAGCTTACCGAAAAGAAGTGGGTTCGATGGGGCTGCGTTGGTCGGCGGTTTCCGTTGCCGAGGAGAGGGTGGTCTGCTGCGTTGGCTGGCTAGGATGGAAGCTACGGTGGCTGCTAGACAGAGAAGAAAGCTTAAGCACAAGTGAGTTTCTTCGTATTTTCGTATGTTTAAAATAGATATTCTTTGTGGGATTTTAAAGACGATGGAGAGGATATATTGTAGGATTTTTCTTATGAGAGTTGGTCTCCTATTAGGACTCGGATTTACAAACTACGGGATGAGAATGAGTATGAGGTTAGGGTTACAAATATGAAAAAATATGGATGAAACTTGGAGGTTTAAAGTATCTAAATTCAGAGGCTAAAATCAGAGATGGGGTTCGGTGGAGATAGAAAAAAATAAATTTTAAATTTCAAACCAAACCGTAGTGAACGTAAATCTGATACAATTTAATAATCAATATTAAAACAAAACTCTAGCAAATTTCAACTAACAATATAATAGCAATTATTAAAAATAAAGTAATTATAAATTTTGATAAAACTATAATCATAATAATAATAAAAAAATAAAAAATTTACTTATATATCCTAAATTCAAGACCGGTACGTTACAACTAACAAGTAGTAAAACATCATCTTAATATAAGAGCGCGCACGCATATATCTACTTATATATAATGAGTGAATAGGTTAGGAACAATGTTTTTGTCTAATATTTTTTTTCCAATTTTACCCCTGTTTTTATTCCAAAATTTCAGTTTTGCCACTGAAATTCTTCCCATTTTGCCCCTGGTCCTCGGCGGTTTCCGTTGCCGAGGAGAGGGTGGTCTGCTGCGTTGGCTGGCTAGGATGGAAGCTACGGTGGCTGCTAGACAGAGAAGAAAGCTTAAGCACAAGTGAGTTTCTTCGTATTTTCGTATGTTTAAAATAGATATTCTTTGTGGGATTTTAAAGACGATGGAGAGGATATATTGTAGGATTTTTCTTATGAGAGTTGGTCTCCTATTAGGACTCGGATTTACAAACTACGGGATGAGAATGAGTATGAGGTTAGGGTTACAAATATGAAAAAATATGGATGAAACTTGGAGGTTTAAAGTATCTAAATTCAGAGGCTAAAATCAGAGATGGGGTTCGGTGGAGATAGAAAAAAATAAATTTTAAATTTCAAACCAAACCGTAGTGAACGTAAATCTGATACAATTTAATAATCAATATTAAAACAAAACTCTAGCAAATTTCAACTAACAATATAATAGCAATTATTAAAAATAAAGTAATTATAAATTTTGATAAAACTATAATCATAATAATAATAAAAAAATAAAAAATTTACTTATATATCCTAAATTCAAGACCGGTACGTTACAACTAACAAGTAGTAAAACATCATCTTAATATAAGAGCGCGCACGCATATATCTACTTATATATAATGAGTGAATAGGTTAGGAACAATGTTTTTGTCTAATATTTTTTTTCCAATTTTACCCCTGTTTTTATTCCAAAATTTCAGTTTTGCCACTGAAATTCTTCCCATTTTGCCCCTGGTCCTCGGCGGTTTCCGTTGCCGAGGAGAGGGTGGTCTGCTGCGTTGGCTGGCTAGGATGGAAGCTACGGTGGCTGCTAGACAGAGAAGAAAGCTTAAGCACAAGTGAGTTTCTTCGTATTTTCGTATGTTTAAAATAGATATTCTTTGTGGGATTTTAAAGACGATGGAGAGGATATATTGTAGGATTTTTCTTATGAGAGTTGGTCTCCTATTAGGACTCGGATTTACAAACTACGGGATGAGAATGAGTATGAGGTTAGGGTTACAAATATGAAAAAATATGGATGAAACTTGGAGGTTTAAAGTATCTAAATTCAGAGGCTAAAATCAGAGATGGGGTTCGGTGGAGATAGACAAAAATAAATTTTAAATTTCAAACCAAACCGTAGTGAACGTAAATCTGATACAATTTAATAATCAATATTAAAACAAAACTCTAGCAAATTTCAACTAACAATATAATAGCAATTATTAAAAATAAAGTAATTATAAATTTTGATAAAACTATAATCATAATAATAATAAAAAAATAAAAAATTTACTTATATATCCTAAATTCAAGACCGGTACGTTACAACTAACAAGTAGTAAAACATCATCTTAATATAAGAGCGCGCACGCATATATCTACTTATATATAATGAGTGAATAGGTTAGGAACAATGTTTTTGTCTAATATTTTTTTTCCAATTTTACCCCTGTTTTTATTCCAAAATTTCAGTTTTGCCACTGAAATTCTTCCCATTTTGCCCCTGGTCCTCGGCGGTTTCCGTTGCCGAGGAGAGGGTGGTCTGCTGCGTTGGCTGGCTAGGATGGAAGCTACGGTGGCTGCTAGACAGAGAAGAAAGCTTAAGCACAAGTGAGTTTCTTCGTATTTTCGTATGTTTAAAATAGATATTCTTTGTGGGATTTTAAAGACGATGGAGAGGATATATTGTAGGATTTTTCTTATGAGAGTTGGTCTCCTATTAGGACTCGGATTTACAAACTACGGGATGAGAATGAGTATGAGGTTAGGGTTACAAATATGAAAAAATATGGATGAAACTTGGAGGTTTAAAGTATCTAAATTCAGAGGCTAAAATCAGAGATGGGGTTCGGTGGAGATAGACAAAAATAAATTTTAAATTTCAAACCAAACCGTAGTGAACGTAAATCTGATACAATTTAATAATCAATATTAAAACAAAACTCTAGCAAATTTCAACTAACAATATAATAGCAATTATTAAAAATAAAGTAATTATAAATTTTGATAAAACTATAATCATAATAATAATAAAAAAATAAAAAATTTACTTATATATCCTAAATTCAAGACCGGTACGTTACAACTAACAAGTAGTAAAACATCATCTTAATATAAGAGCGCGCACGCATATATCTACTTATATATAATGAGTGAATAGGTTAGGAACAATGTTTTTGTCTAATATTTTTTTTCCAATTTTACCCCTGTTTTTATTCCAAAATTTCAGTTTTGCCACTGAAATTCTTCCCATTTTGCCCCTGGTTCTCCCGTGCGCGAGCCCCTCCTCTCCTCTCCCCCGTCCGTTTCTTCATTTGCTACTGTGCGCCGCCGCACGCCGTCGTGCTCGACACTGCCACTCTCATTATCTTCCCCTTCGACCGACATTCATTCCCTTCTAATCTCAGCCCCTCTCGTGACGCCGTTGACTGCCATGAGCGAAACCAAGCCGCCGCCCGTCCTATTCTTCGTCGCCTCCAGTGTGCCGCCACACGCCGGCGTGGCTAACACCGCCCCACCTATTCTCTTCCCCTCCGTCCGGTATTCCTCCCCTTTCAATATCAACTCTTATCGTGCAGCCGTTAACCGCCACGACGAATCCAAGCCGCGGCTTTTTTTTTTTTTTTTTAAAGAGCCGCTGTGTCTTTATTGTGTTTTATTTCCTTTAATTTTGAATTATGTAAATATTGAATTCAATTGTTACATTTTAGTATAAATCTAATTTTTTCCTTTTATTAATGATTTTTGTTTAATGATTTATTAAGAAATAAACTTAAATATTTTTTTTTATTTTTGGATAAATTGAATAGTTTATTAATTAACCTGAAATTAATTACACTATTTGAGGTAGATCTATAGTTTCTAATGTACTATAGTTTATTTAATTTTGTTTAAAGGAAAATGATAGGTTACTACTCATTTACTACTCTTTTTATATTTGATTTTTTTTAATTTCTAATTTTACTTAATGGTCAAGGAAGTGATTATTAATAAAATTATATATTTTTTTAATTTTTTTGATTAAGGATGTTAAAAAAATACTTCAAAGAAAATGATAAAAAAATAAAAAACTTGAAATTAACTATAAGTAGTAATTGGGTAGTAATAGAGTAGTAACTCTATTATTATCTTTTTTTAAATGTAAAGGATGAGACTTTATAAAATATATGATTAAATTATTTAATACTTACCACTGTAGTTTTAAATTTTAAAACTGACACATTATATATTTATTTTGGAAATAACAAATATACAACATGCGCATCCAACTATAATTATTAAGAGTAATAATAGTAGGTTGGTTAGTATAATTACAAATTTTTATAAGGAAATAAATTATAACTTCTTAATAATTTAAAAATATAATATGTCATTATTACTATTTTATTTAGCCAAGTGTGAAAATGTTAAATAAATTAATGTTTTTCATTGTTATTATTTCTTATAGTGTTTCTGTTTTAATAATATTAAAAAGAGTAATGAAAACTTTTGAAATAAATTAAGATGATCTGGTTTGCATTCTTAAATTAAGAGCTAAACTGCCTTTGAACTAACACAATAATTTAACATTATCTGTAGTGTTAAATAATATGGTCTAGAATATGTTAATATATCTTAGAACATTTTTAATTTTTTCCTTCTCTGCAAATTTATATAATGTTGGAGAGAGTTAGATGAGATGAAATTTTATAAAAAATAATTGAAAGAGAGAAAGAGTCAAATAAAAAATATTATAAAACTAAAATATTATAAGACACTTAGATTATAATTTTATAATATTATTTTTATTTTGAAATTTAAAAAGATAAATTATATTTTATTTGAAATTTAAAATTTAAAATTTTGAGAAAGTTGTAATGATTATTTTAAAAGTTTTGTATTTCAGTTATGTTTAAAAAGGAGATGGGATATGATATGAAAATTTTGGAATAAAATCTATTTTCAAATAGACTTTTATTTGAAAAAAAGTAAGGGATGAACAATATTCTCATCAATTTCTCTCTCTATTTTTTCCTATTTTTCTCATCAAATCCGGTTCTTTTATATTTTTGCTCTTTTGCCAATTATGTGAGTTTGGATACTGAGGTTTTTTTTTTTTTTTAGGTTAGATCCTAATTGAGATGAGATTAGTTGGAATGAAAATTAAAAGTTAAATAAAATATTTTTAGAATATTATTTTTTGATATTATAGAAACATTAGCATTTTAAACAAGAGATTTTGATAAGTTTAACCAAATAATATTTTATTTTTAGTAAAAGAAATAATCTTAATTTGCTTATAGATGTTTTATTTCATTTAAGTGCATTCGATTCTTAAATTTGCTGTTTAACAAGATCCAAGATTCTCATTATATGTTATTTTATCTGGAACTCGTAAAAATACTATTGGATATAATCATCGATATTAGGGTTTATAATATGAGATAAAAATAGAAATGATTTTGTCAAAAATCTTTACTCTTATGTTGCTTGTGATAATATGATGATTTGCTTTACATGATGATTCTATATGAAATTAATCATATTTTACTATCTATTCTACATCTCGCAAAATTTAATAGTAGATAACTGAGCATACGCGTTGCCCTAACTAGTGTATATTTATATATAATATTTTTTGTACTTATTTGCTGAATATGTATAGCAACTCTTACCAAATACGTAAAATCGCGTGTAAAAGTGTCTCAACCACTTTATCTAGTTTAGTCAATACTGCATATATATTCAAATGTTATAATATTCCTGTACTCAGATTTCCCCCTAGCTAGGTTTTTTTAGAAATAGAAAAACTGTTTGTGAAATGCATTGTAGCTTCCTTAATCGTAGCGTAGCTTCTCCTCGGCTACTTCTGTCTCAATCAACCTGCTTATTTATTTAAAATAAAATAAAAAAATTGATTTTCATTCAAGGCATGGGGAAACGTTCCCTAGTCAATACTCAATACTCCTGCTTTCTTCTCCATTTTAATATATGGGTGTTAAATAAAACATTTTGTTCGTGTCCTAAATTTCATTTTCTTGTCCTTAATTTGCCGAGATATGACTATTCAAAGAGAAATACTATTTCATATTTTTTTATGTCATATATTAATATGAGATTTATTATTTTTATATATTTAATTATATATAAATAAAAAAATTATTTATTAATATGTGAAATATAATATCATTATCCTAATTGGAACCGCTCTTCTGAGTACATACTACAGTACTCTGTCAATTTTTTTTTTTTTTTGACCAGGTGGTCATTTGACTCATTCCTTTTTTTAGAAATATTATGCTTCCTATTTTTTTTTTTTTGAAATATGTTATTCTCATCTTTCTATTCTGTCGCTCTATCTTATCACTGTGATTTTTTAATTTTTTTTATTTAATGATTAAAAAATTAAAAGCTATAGACGTAGCACCACTTTTTATTAAGAGCATTGATAATGGATTAGTTAAATGTCAATGTAAGTCTAAATTTTAGCTAGATGTGAAAAAAAATCTCTATATTGAACTAACCAAAGGTCCAAAGTTTAAGATTTGATGAATAGTAAATCTTAAGTCCTCTTTAAATATGGCTAGCTACTATTCACAATAAAAAATAATATTTAATTATTTAATCACTTCCCTCTTTCTTTGAATGGTAAAACATATATGACATGCATATTATTTCTATTAATTGATAGAGTAAATATATTATTTCTACAAAGTATGAAGATCTAAAAAATATATAAATTGTATTTATAAAAAAAAAATATAATCTTATATTATTATTTTAACTTTATAATAACTAATTTAATATGAACTGACCTAATTAAAAATTAATATTATAACTAAAAATTAAAATTCTAATTAGATTTTGAAAAATGCTGAAGACAGTCGCCCGGGGTAGACGCCGCGCAAGCGGCTGCTGATGTGGAATCAGTGTTTCAAAACGCACCGTATCAGTCTTCCGAATTTGATTCAAAATTTTGGTCCTCATCGAAACGCACCTCACCGTTTACATCAAGCTCCCCCCTCTGCGTTTTTTCCTTCTCCATTCTCTCCTAGAGCGATTCCACTTGAAGTCGAAGAAGGCGATTCCATCCCTCGAAGCGCCTCCGTCGAAGATGGCACGTCCCTCCCCTCAAAGCCGCCGCCTTCTCTCCCTCAGTGTCTTGATGGTTCTCTGAGACCCACACTGGTAAGCCCTAAGTTTCGTCGCACCTTAGTTTTCTTTGCCATCGTCTTCAGCAAGGGAGGGAGCACACGGAATGACCCTAACCCTAGCCCCTTCCCCTTTAACCTGAAGGCAAGCATTTCTGAGAACTCTTACAATTTTTTTTTTTTTTTTGAATTTGTGTTACTGTTCGGATATTGATTAGCTTTTGGTGTGTTTTTGACTGTACGTAGAAGTTCTGCCTTTATTCGACCAAGGACCAAGGAGCCCTGCCACCGCACCACCGCACTCCAACTCCAAGGACTGGAAATTGCCGAGTTGACTCAGAACCAGGTAAACTCCTCTTTCTCTCGCAGACTCCTTGGTCCTTCAGCCCCTGCTTTCGATTACTTTTCCTCCGATCTTTCTATCCTCCTCCTTTCATATTAGTGGGTTTTGATTTTACTTGAGTTGTTACTGTTTCTTGTTGGATTTGGATGTTTCTGGATATGATTTGCCCTCCATTGACAGCCCCAAGTGCACACTACCACATTATGTAGGCCGCGATCCTATACACATTCAATCAATTAAGGCCGTTTAATTTAGCTTTTATGAAAATCTTGAGTTTGGTCAACTTCTCTGTGCCTGAACCCTTGGAACCTGAGTTTAGAAATGTTTTCTAGATAAGCCCAGAAAAACTAATGCCTAACCTTATTCAAGTGCATACTCAATGTATTCTAGGTAAATTATGTCTTACAGAGGTCTCGATTCTTGTTTGGTTGCTTGTACGACGTGGGTTGGATGACAAATAACGGGTTTTTATTTTGATTTGCTTTTTTTTTTAGTGTTGGTTTTCTTTCCTAGAAATTGAAACTGCACAAGTTAAGACTAATGATTCCCTTGTTATGGACAAAAAACAAAAAAACAAAAACAAAAGATCAGTTGAGAAAATATAGTAGAAATAGACAATTCAGTATGATGATAGAATTACCATTCTCGATATCTTGAGTGGATCTTTTATAAAGATAGTAGGATGCTAATTTATTTCATCATTATGGTATGTATATTCTGCGTAAGTTGTGTCTTTTGTGTTGCTATTAAAAGGTATGACGAATCCGTCTCTGTCACGTACATAGTAGAATATGCGAAGTTATATCTGTTTGAAATGTGATCATTATGTTCTCTGGCATGATTTTTGTAAGTTCTAAAGCCTTACTATTAAAACTTATTATTTACAAACCTGGAAAAAGGCAACCCCATTTGTCTTTGCCCGATAAGTGGTACTACATTTTGACAAGTTCTGGAAATACTTGGTCATTATATTCTCTGTCATGATTTTTATAAGTTCTAATGTCTCTGGGTGTTGAAAGCATTTCTGTACTATGCTTTCCATGCCTATATATGGCTTTATCTGTACATTCATTCGTGGTTGCCATAAATTCTGTCTTTTGAGGTAGTATTAAAAAGACTTCCATGCTGATGCAACTCTGGGAGACTCAAACTATCTTCAGTTCTAATTGGTCTTGGGTTTAGATTGGTTAAAATGTGGCTAAATGCTTTGCTTGTTGTATGTACCTAATAACTGCTTGTTCTGTTTTTCCTGTTCATTCACAGCATGGTGGAAATCTTGCAATACCGGCTGATAGGTTTCTGCATGAGGTTGCCTTTAAGCTTTGGAAGGCCCCCAAGTATGGAGCATGAGATATATTTATCAACAGTCCAGTTACGTGAGACAATACTCAAGTCCTAAAATATAGATCAGAATAACAGCTTCCTGTCCTGATTCTATATGCATTATAATCTGTCGATTTTTATTTTTTATTTTGGTAAAACCAGACACTGCTTGATGGGACATGTTTTTACGTGCTCATTTCTCATTTTCCTTCCTGTTGCCAACTAATGCAAGTGCTAGTCATTTGATTTCCTGACAGATTTGTCAATTTTCATTCAGTCCCAGATGTGAGCTTGGCTTAGAAAGCTATTCTGATGTTTGTGCAGTTGTGCTTCCATTTTCATCTGCCAAACGTGGAAAAATTTTAGCCTCCTGTCCAAATGGTAACATATAGATATCAAAGATTTCAATTGAAGTAAGCCTATTATGTCGCAATTCATAGAATATCCAACTGGGTCGGGGTGGTAAGAAATTAAGAACTGAAGAGCCTGTGAGGAAATAACCATTGTGGAATCGATGTTTACATGAAAATGTGTACGTAAAAAGGGAGAAAATAATCATAGGATAGGCCTATCAATCTGCCTTAGTTGTTTCGTAACATCAACCATAGTTGGCCTCATCTTTGGATCCACACCAACGCACATGAGAGCCAACTGCAGCATTGCTTGCAGCTGCTCCATGTCTGTTCCTCCAGGCTAGACTTCACAAGAACCACAAAGAGGAAGTCAGGAAATCATTTTCAAACTTAAATAAAAAATAAAAAAAGGTATTTGTATTTATTTCATTATAATCAAATACATTGATTCTTTCTGCGCTAAAGAAAGTTACAATTGACAAGAATAGTCCATCACAAGCTTCTGCCCCTGCCTTACGATTTCCATAGATCTATTACCGAACCGAAATGCTGCTTAAAAAGTTGAGCCGTTGAACCCAAAGAAGGATTGCTGGACCATTTCCCATTGATAGGAACAATGTGAGACACGGTTGCAAGGGGGTCTGTGAATGGGAAAGCAAGCTCGTGGGTTCTTGATTTTCTATTTCCTAATCTTACAACATGAGAACAACACAAACATTCATAAAAAAAAAATTTTGAGAAACTAAATCCCATTTTTAGACATGTTTTCAAGCTTGAAAATAGAGCTTGAAAAAATAGCTTCAAAACAGAGCAAATTCATTCAATACATTCAAAACACAATCTAAAATGTGATTTCTTACCACACGGTGAAGAAGAAGATGAAGACCCACGCGGTAGAGTACTGTGAAGAAGAATACGAAGACCCACAATGTGATTTCTTACCGGTTTATTTACAGACGAAAATTTCGATGATTCAATGCAAAAGAAGACGAAGATGACAATCCCACACAACTGAACTCAGTGTTTTTTTCCAGTTTTTTTTTCCGCTTTCCTTCAACAATCAAAGCAAGAACAAAAAGTTTTTTCCTTTTACGCAGTAGAGCTCACAATATTTTAGAAAAAGAAACTCGAAGAAGAAGAAGAAGCTAACAGTAATGTCTTTCCTGCATTTTTGTTTTTTATTTTTTTTTTTAAATAATTGACGTGGCATTAAAAAATATTATTTAACTAGCGACTGCGCGCCGTCTGTAAGGGCCGACTGCCCGTAGAAGTATTGTTAAATTTTAAACTTGAGCTATATCATTACCAATGCTCTAAGCCTCTAATAAGTAGGCACCAACACAAACATAAATTCAGCCCACCACTTCCCTGTTCTCCATAATTGCCTTCCCAGTCTTCAAGGCATAAACTGACCTTGCCATTTTGTGGAACACGAGGCAATGGCAATTTCCTCAAGATGGCTGTTCTTCCTCTCCGCCATTGTTATACTCACTACACAAGCCGTCGCGCAGAGAAACCCGCTATTCCATTTCTGTTTAAACAACAAGGGCAACTACACCTCCAACAGTACCTATGACAAGAATCTGAATCACCTCCTCTCCTCCCTCTCCTCCGACGCCAGAGCTAACTCCGGGTTCTTTAATTCCTCTTATGGCAACAACTCTGACGAAGTCCACGCAATCGGACTTTGTAGAGGGGATTCTAACTCAGAGGACTGCCGCAGTTGCCTCAACAACGCTACGTCTGTTCTTAAACAGCTCTGTCCCGTTCAGAAGGAGGCAATTTTATTGTACGACCACTGCATGTTTCGCTACTCAAATCGCTCTATTTTTGGCCTCATGGAAACTGTTCCTAGTCTCTATATGTGGAACGTGAATAACGTACCGGCCAATTCTTTGAATCAGTTCAATGATGTTCTATGGACCCTGTTGGAAGGCTTAAGAGATGAAGCTGCAGCAGGTGGTTCTCTTCGTAAGTACGCAGTAAATAACACAATCGCACCCCAATTCATGACGCTATATGCACTTGTGCAGTGCACGCCTGACTTATCTCGGGAAGAATGCGACACCTGCTTAACTGGGGCTTTCGGAGAAATCCGAAAATGTTGTAGTGGGAAGCAAGGAGCTAGAGTGTTTAGACCCAGCTGTAATTTCAGGTTTGAGATCGAACAATTCTACTACTCTACATCCATGGCGCCGCCGATCCCGTCCCCACAAGCACCACCAGCTTTTCTTCCTCCTCCATCTTCAAATAATACCAACAGTACTCCGAGTGCAGGTACTCACTCCATCATTATCACAACATAACAATTAAAAGAAATATATATCGTATTCTTTATTGGTTTTCCATGTTAGCAATCAGTTTCTTTCGTCTTTGTTTCCTCGATTCTTCTGAAAAGAATCGTGGTCCGTCTGTCGATTACAATTTTGTTCAAAACAATAAATCTAAAAAGTAGACAAACGAAAAGAAAAAGCAAAAACACAAAAGTTGCAAAAGAAAAAAAAGAAGTCAACCGTGGATGAGAGCGCGTGCTACGGCATCGCCAGTCTACAGTTTCTTTCTGATCTTCGATTCTTTACTGTTATTAATCATTTTTTAATCACTTTTTTTTTTAATAAATCTTTTGACGTTCCATCGAAATTTATAGATGTGAATATGATATGATGGCGAATTCAAAAAGTCGGTTTTCCTTTTGAGGTTTTTTCTATGTTTGGGTAGAAAAGAAAATTCGGCGGAATAATTTATAATAAATACTCAAACTAGAGCGCTTGGAGTTCGAATAGAAAAGAAATAAAAAGTAAGTCATATATACACCATTATATTTATAATTTTTGGTAGAAAATCGTATGAATCTTTATAATTTTTTGACGAATAATTTTACAAACTATACTGTTTATACATTCATTCTAATATCACCATCTGATTTTTAAAATAAAAATGTTAAAAAGAAGTAAGACGAAATCGTAATTTATAAAATAGATAATGGTAAGTTTAATACTTTCTACTATTTTTTTTAATTGTTTTTATTTTTTAATTATTTTTTATATAATAATTAAGGAAGTAACTATTAATAAAATTATATATTTTTAAATTCTTTTTTAATGATTATTGATTTTATAAAAATATTTAAAAAAATAAAAATAAAAATTTCTAATTCATGTAGAATAATAGTAAAGATGCGGTAGTAACCCTGTATCCTTACAAAATTTTCCTTCTTCGACTCGCCCCACTACCGTTGACGCGGTCACGCGAAACTTCCCACTACCTTCCTCAACAAGAAGTGAAGTACGCCTGTCGCCTATAAAAAAAAAAAAAAAAAAGCATCTTTAATTGCTCCACCATTAACCTCTCTTGATTGAAGACATGGCAATAATGGTTTCGTCAGCATAGTTCTTTTGTTCGTCGCTGCCATTTTCAGGATAATTTCTCAAGCCGTTGCACAGCCAGCCTTCCTATACCATTCTTGTTTAGACGACGACAGGGATAACTTCATTTCTAACAGTACATATAAGGCAAATCTCAATCACCTCCTCCACTCCATTTCTAACAGTACCGAAATTATTAACAACGGATTCTACAACTCTTCTTATGGCTCGAACATCAACGAAGTACACGCGATTGGACTCTGTAGAGGAGATGTTCAACTGGATGTTTGCCGCGGTTGCCTCTACAATGCTAGTTACCTTCTCCCTGAGCTCTGTCCCGATCATAAGGAGGCAATTGGGTGGTACGACCACTGTATGCTACGCTACTCAAATCGCTCCATTTTGGGCGTCATAGAAACCAGCCCCAATTTCACCATTTAGGGCATCAATAACGTATCGGCTAACTATGCGGATCAGTTCTTTGACGTTCCTAGGAGCTTGCTGCAAAGGCTAAGAAGTCAAGCTGCCGCAAGCTATTCTCTTCGTAAGTTCGCAGCAGGGAATGCAGCCTTATCAAACTTCAAAACAATATATGCAATGCACGCCTGACTTATCTGAACAAGAATGCAACGATTGCTTGCTTGGGGCATCTGAAGGTATTCCACGATGTTGTGATGGGAAGGAAGGTGGGAGAATCGCTAGACCCAGCTATAATATCAGGTTTGAGGTCTACCCCTTCTATTACTCTACAACTAACTCACCACCCCCTGCTCATTCGCCAATCCCAAATGATCATCCTCAAAAGTCGCCTACTAACAAAGGTACCCACGCCATTACGCTTATAAGAATCTCATGACTGACATTAAATGTAATGCTTGATATGTGTTTGTTGTTATTTCTGCTTTAAAGATTAGTTCTCCATATCCAGACGAAATACGGCTTCCAAAACTCGATCAACACAATCAGGATGTTCCAATAAGAACAGATTTATGATTTTTGCAGGGAACCGGAACTTTATTGTAGTTTTGGCATCTATTACTTTTATGGGACTAATCTCGTCCATCGCGGGCATCTATATAAAGGCGAAGTGGGGAAGGAAGAAAGCTGGAAGTAAGTGATACATTCTTCATGTTAATTAATGGTTATTCTATGAGTAAAGACTGTTTTTGCATATCGCTAAAGGAAACAACAAATTCAAACAATAGGCATGATGTTGGGGATAAGATTCAGCTTCCGATTTGCTGTATGGATATATTTTAGGTTGTTTTACTTCTCATTTTAGAATTAACTTAGTTGATCCCTTATGTGTGTTGATTAGTTCTTTGTAAAAGTGTAGAGGAGATAATTGGATCCATACTATTCGACTTTGACAATATTAAAGTTGCGACGAACAACTTTTCCGAAGCAAATAAACTCCGAGAAACTGAATTTGGTACTGTTTACAAGGTAAGTAGATGTTATCCTTTTGAATTGTAACAACTATAATTCTCAAAAGATAGTAAATTTCAAATTCCTGGATGATTACATACACTCCATTTTTATTATGATCAGGGTACGTTCTCCAATAAAGTCATTGCTGTAAAAAGGCTGTCAACGGGTTTTGGACAAGAAGGTGTAGAATTTGAGGATAAGGTCCTTTCGCTGACTAAACTTCAACACCCTAATATTGTTGAGCTCCTAGGCTGTTCCGTTGAAGGAAATGAAAGACTTGTAATATATGATTTTGTTCCAAATACAAGCCTTGATCACTACCTGTCTGGTATATTTCGTACTTACCTACTTCTCTGATTTATATATACAGAACATTTGTTTTACCTTGCATGTCTTGGTAGAATATATATATATATATATATATGCTTCCTTTTATTTTAGTTAAACGACCCTTATACTTGCTTGGAAATGTAGATCCGCTCAAGGTTGCAACTTTGGATTGGGAAATGCGCTACAAAATCATAAGAGGCATTGCACAAGGGGTTCTTTACCTTCATGAAGAATCTAAACTATGTTTTAATCATGGTCTTAAAGCTAGTAACATATTTGTGGACGAAGAAATGAATCCAAAGATTTCAGATTTTGGCTTGAAAAGCTTGCTTTCATTGGATCAAATTCCCGAGAATACAAGTAGAATTGGGAGGATCGAGTAAGTATCACGGAAAGGGAGATTAATATTTAATAGGTGTAACTTGTTTCGTAGAAGAACATGAAATTAGTGTTAGTACCAATATTTGAATTAAACTGATGGACGTTATTTACAATGTACAGAGAAGCTCCGGATGTAATGCACATGCTGTTCTCAACGAAGACCGATGTCTTTAATTTCGGTGTATTAGTGTTGGAGATAGTGAGCGGACAGAAGAATAATTTCTTTCGAGATGAGGAGAATGCGGACAATCTTTTGAGCTATGTAAGTACAATCATACTCAATTGGATACATTTCCTTTCTCCATTTAGTCCAGCACTAGTCAATACTTCATGCACACGATATCAACATAATCATAATGGAAATAAATGCTCTTAGTAGCTTCCTCTGCCCATTAAGTAATTATAATCATATATATATATATATATATATTTCTATCCTGCAGGCTTGGAGAAACTTCAGTGAAGGAACTGCTTCAAATATTATAGATCCCACAATATTGATGCCAGATGGCTCAACATCTGAAATAATAAACTGCATCCTCACTGCCTTACTCTGTGCTGAAGCAAATGAAGCTGATAGACCAACCATGGCTTCAGTTGTTACCATGCTCGACGGTAGTGACAAACATGGAAGCATGGTAACCGAAATGCCATCATTTGAGGATGATCATAGAGTGTTAGGTAGGAGAACTTTCCTTCGGAGGGTCCGGAGTTTGCTTTGGACGAAAAAAGGCTGCTTTCGCATCCTAGAATCATCGTAGACAACGCTGATTTGAGCCACCATATATAGGCATCGGACGCATTCTGAACTTTTGGTGCTTTCTTAGGCAATTTTTTCTTAGTTATTAGATTGAAAAGCTCTGATTTAGGTGCTACCCACTGATTAAATTAAGATTTATTTTTTGACAAACAATGGGTTTGCTCATATGGGTGGGATTAATTTAAAAAGTAGGAAGGATGATATCCAAGGTTTAGCTACATATTCCCCTGACACAAACTGCATCAAGAGACGACCATTTGGGTTACTATTGCACGTGAGCTTGTTTTCTATATTGTACCCCACTAAGCATAAAAGCATATTAGATGCAAGTGTGCTCATATTGTCTTAATGTATAATCTCGGAAAAGGGGTCATCAGACTCGCAAGTCAAGACAGACACCCAATTCCTATCTTTTCATTCCACTAATTACAACCTTTGCACCTTGATTTTTGCATTAATCAATTGGTAAATTGGCATTTCTCTTAATTAATTGAGACCTTTACTTCACTGAATAAACCTTCAATCTATAACCTTTGTTTTTCATTCTTTACTCTAGATACCAAAGCATATTTACAAGCAGATACAATCACCACATATACTACAACAAAAAATCTACTCAACCTCCTACTATTCACACAACCTCCACACTCCATATTATTTTTAATTTTTATTATTTTTTTCTTTTATTAAATATTTATTATATGAATAATGAATAAAAAATTTGAAATAATTTAAAAAGAATAAACTCAAAAAAAATATTAAAAAAATATTAAAAATTTAAAAAATTTTAAAAAGTGTAGAGTGTGGAGTGTGGTGGAAGTTGTGTAGCAAAGCTCATACTACAATAGAAACTTTTTTTTGGAAGAAACTTACTACAATACAAACTGTGACCAGCTCGATTGCATAGGATATACATATATATATCTTTTTTAAAGAGGACGGAACCCCAATTTTATTGATTGTCCTCACTTTTGACGGAGGAAAACCGCGGTTACAATCACGACACCTGGGAGGTACAAAAAACTAAATCTAGAAAAAGAGCACCTAGGCATCAAAACCAGTGTAACTATATAGAGTACAAGCCTTAAAAAAGATACATAACCTACTTCCGAGAAAGCCAAAGAGAGAAACCTGCAAAAAGCCAAGTACACAAGAACAAAGAGATGCAAATACCAAGATAGCAAAATTAGACAAGCAAATAACGCAAAACAAACCTGGCAAGAGGCTTATGATATCCTCAGGTAGGGCATACCCAATTTGTCCATGCGGAGAAGACCCCTCAACAGGCTAGGCAGCACGTGAATAACAGACCAATCAGAGTTCAAACCTTCAGCCCCACACTTAGCTAGAAAGTCAGCCACAACATTGCCTTCACGAAAAATGTGAGTTACTGTATACTTCAAGCTATTAAGATGTTCTTGTAAATCCTCCCAAAAGTCTTCTAAATACCAAATGGGACACTTATTCTTTACAATCCAATTGACCACCAGTTGAGAGTCAGTCTCTATTTGAACACGATGAAATCCAAGCACGTGACATCTGCGAACACATTCCAATAAGCTGCTGAGTTCTGCAAAATTATTGGTACCTAAACCCAAGGGAACATAGTAAGCCAGAAGTAATCTCCCATCCTCATCCCGAATAACACCCCCAGCGCCAGAGGTTCCAGGGTTCCCGAAACTACTACCATCGATATTGAGTTTTTCCCAGCCCTGAGGGAGCCGGTGCCATTTTACCACCCGGATCCTCTTGGGCTTAGGGAACAAGGTTGGAATATCTAGTCTATGCAAATTATCCATGTCTTGGGTGGAAAGAGAACTCACTTTCATGATCTGGTCCATGATGCGCCGGAGCCAAAGTTTAATAGCGTGCCAAACCGACTCTTTTGAGTGAGCCTTATCTTCATACTGGGCTTTACAACGCCTCTCCCAAAGTTTCCAGGAAATAATGGAGGGCAGAAGGCCAAAGATGGTTCTAACCTGTGAAGACTTACCCGCACGACGAAACCAAAAATTAATTTGATCCTTCCAAGTGCAGAAAGGGGCCATATGAACCCCTAGATGAGTGGCCGCTAGATGTCAAATGTGTCTAGCGAAATCCCTCGTGCAGAGCACATGGTTCAAGTCCTCAGTATGACCCTTTTGACAGCAATTACATTTAGAGGCCATTGATACACCCACCATACTAATATTCTCGTCAACACTGAGGCAATTATTAGTAGCCTTCCACATCATGATGGAAATCTTCTTAAGAAGATTAGTATGCCATATCCACTGAGCCCAGAGTAAAGGGGGCGCCCGAACCTTTATACAGTCTCAGGCGCTCTTAGTAGTAAAATTGCCCTCCTTATCCTTCAGCCAAACAAGCGCATCTTCACCCTCCTTCCGTCTAGCCAAAAACTCATACAGTTCATTGGCTTTCTGATGGCCCACTAATCTGTTCAGAAGAGAAATATCCCACCCATTCTCAATGCGGCACTCATTTATCTTAATCAATGAGTGCTCAGTCACAGGAAAATGAGCATAGAGAGGACCTTCGTTGTCCCAATTGTCATACTAGAAGGAGATATTACCTTCCTTCACAATCCATTTGGAGCTATTTATCACCTCCGGAATACTACGGACAATAGATTTCCAAAAACGGGTCCCTTTAGTAGGCTCTAGGAGGGATAAGTGATTTCCTTTAACTTATTTACCTCCAAAAAATTCCGCCCAAAGAGAGTTGCCCTTAATAAGATTCCAGGCAAGTTTCATGTGTAAGGCTCTCTGAACATCCCCAAAGTCCCTAATACCCAAACCACCTTCGTCCGTAGGCGTACATATATACTTCCAGGAAATCCATTTCCTCCTACTCTTGCCTCCCGATTCACCCCAAAAGAAAGAGCTTAGTAGCTTATTCAGGCTACGTATCACCACTTTGGGGACATCTAAAACAGCCAGCAGGTGGGTGGCTATGCTAGATAAAACATGACGCAACATAATAGTTCTTCCACCAGCAGAGAGAATCTTCATCTTCCATCCTGCAATCTTCTTATTCACTTTGCCCAGTAAATCGCCAAAATCGCAAGCCTTCAGCCTACCATCCACAATTGGCACCCCCAGGTACGTAAAAGGAAACGAACCCTCGGTAAACCCAGTAGAGCAGAGAAGAGCATGTTTCCTAGAGACTGAAATTTTCTTAGAGAAAAAAATAGCACTCTTCTCTTTACTAAGCACTTGACCAGTCCACTCCTCATATTTGTTCAAAACTTCCATCAAAACTCTCATACTTCTTTTTCCACCATTTGCAAAGATAACTATATTATCTGCATACATAAGGTGAGAGATAATCGGGGTCCCTCTAGCTTGAACAAATTGACCAATTTTACCTGTCTCAAAGGAATTCTTAAGGAGACGAGAGAACACCTCTTGCATTATAATGAAAAGGTAAGGCGATAAGGGGTCAAATTGCCTTAGGCCTTGCTTTCCCTTAAAGAAACTCATGGGGGTCCCATTCATCATGACTGAGTACCACGGCGAGGATATACAAGAGTTAATCAGGTCACAAACATTAGGAGAGAACCCAAAACTAAACAGAACATGTAATAAAAAATTTCAATCTACTCGATCATAAGCCTTAGACATGTCATGCTTAACCAGAACATTGCCCCCAATGGATTTCCTATGAATAGAGTAGACCATTTCCTGAGTTAAACTGATATTCTCAAAAATACTGCAGCCGGGAATAAAAGCCCCTTGCTCATTCGATATCATTCTTGGGAGCAAACTAGTCATACGAGCCACAATAATTTTTGAACAAATCTTATAGACCACGGAGCAAAGGCTAATAGGCCGAAATTTATCAAAGCCAGAGGGCTTATCCACCTTTGGAATTAGCACAATATAAGAAGCAGTGAAATTTTTTGGGAGCATATGGCTATGGAAAAATTCCACAATGGCAGAAAGTAGATCATCTTTAACCAAGTCCCAACAAACTCTGAAAAAACCTGAACCAAAACCATCTGACCCTGGGCTACTATCAATGGGAATAGAGAATAGAGCATCTTTTACTTCCTCTATGGAAGGATCTCTACCAATAGTCAAGTTATCCTCATTAGTAACAATGGGAGAGATCAAGTCACTCAAATTCGGAAGAGCACGGGAACTACTCTGACCCAGAAATTCCTGAAGATGATCAACAGCGGCTTTATGAATGTCAAGAGGGGATTGTAAGACCCTACCATCTGACATACTCATCTCTTGAACTCTTTTATGCAGTTTGGCCTTTAAGTAAGCATGAAAGAATTTAGAGTTCTGGTCCTCATCTTTCAGCCAGCTTTTCTTGGCCATATGAGCAAGCCTAGTGTCCTCTCTACCCAACCATGTTGAAAGTTCCAGCTTGGATGCTAATAGGTCAGAGTCGTCCTCGGCATTAAAGGAGACTTGAAGACGGCTTTCCAGATTATCAATATGAGCCTCTAGACCCTTGATTATGATGTTAGTCCTACCAAAGACACTCTTATTCCACTCTTTTAAAGCCACCTTAACCCTTTGTAATTTAGAGGACAGGTTGATTAATCCATGCCCTAGGCCCTCACGTTTCCACACTCCCTCCACAAAACTATAAAAATCCAAATGATCAGTCCACATATATTGAAAGCGGAAAGGACTAGGACCATACCTGAATAAATTCTCCCCCATTTGAATAACCAACGGGGAGTGATCCGAAATAAAGTGCGCCAAAACCTGGTAAGACACATTAGAAAAAGAATTAAGAAAATTAGTATCAATAAAACATCTGTCTAACCTGGCCCAGCTGTGCACTTGTCCTCCTTGACCATTGCACCAGGTCATATTCGGGCCTTTGGAACACATCTCTAAAAGACCACATGTTTAAATACACTGGTTGAATTCTTCCATGGCTACAAAAGGATGAGGACGCCCACCTCTTCTTTCTGAATCTTCCTTAATGATATTAAAATCCCCGCAGAGAACCTAAGGAATTCTGGCAGTCCCCATATTCTCCAAATTCGCCTAAAGCTCTCTTCTATCATTTCGGTTGCACTTCGCATATATAATAGATGGTAGAAACATATGAGCATTCTCCTTTACTTTCACAGTAATAAACTGATTAGACCCCGCCACCCACTGTATCGAAACCAATGAATTCCACATCAACCAAATTTTACCACCATGCACCTTATTTATGACAAAACAATTGCAACTAAATCTTCTTAAGAATGACGGGATTCTATCCTCTAACAAAAAGGGCTCAGCTAAAGCTATGATATTAGGACTAAATTGCTTAATAATTTTCCTCAACCTCCTATAAGAAGTGCCTACTTCCCTAATATTCCAAAAAATAATAGGACTGATCATAATTTAAATTTTGAAGGATGAATTACCACCTTGGTAGAACCCCTTTTCTGGCCTTTTTTTTGGGGTTGTTGGAGCCCTCAGAATCTGTGCAGTATTCCTTGTGCATATCATCCTTGATTTTGTCTCTCTCACTCTCGTGATCGGAATGGGAAAATAGTATCTCATCTGTTCTTTCCTCTTCATATGCAACCATAAACGTCTCATTAACACTGACTGCTAAGGATCTTGCATTTTTCTTCTTCGATTTCCTCTTTACGTTTATTAGAGGATTCTCCCATTCTTCGCCCGACTCAGTTACTTTGCTCACAACTGGATTAATGGCTTCTGTGCTAACCTCTTGTGGGTCTGGTAGGGGATAGGTATATTTAACGATTTGCAGGCTCTCTTACTCAATTAAAACTTTCCCTAAGTCCTCAACAACTAGCTCTTCTATTGATTGCGTGGAGGGGGCAGGAAACTTCTCTGGTAGATCATCATTCAACTGGACCACAATATTGGTGTTGTCCTGACCTTGATCTGTAGCTACAGTGTGCCTTGTTGTTCCACTAAGCTCCTGGTTATTAACTCTATTCGCCCCTTTAAGCTCGCTACGTTCTTCTTCTTCTTCTACTTCATGCAGGTCGTGTGTGGCATGCTGCACTTTTTCTTGTTCGCCTCCCTTCTCCTGAAGAACTAGTTGGCCCCTTATTCTATTGTCTGTATTATTCTCATTTTTCGAAGACCCTCCTGCTTCATTCTCATCCATCTGATTTTTCCCAGCTTCTAATTTTGTCTTGGATTCTGCTGAAGATCATTTCTTGATCCAAACTTGATTCCCAGTCCCTTTCCTGGTATGGTCTTTACCATTACGGCATGTTTTAGAATTATGGCCCTGTTGGTGACAATTGCAGCAGTAAGCAGGTAATGTTTCATAGACCATTTCTTGTCTCCTACTGTGAGGCAGTCCTGGACATCCAAGCCAGAAGTGAGTAATCGGATCTCGGGAGGCATCGACCTCTAAACAAATCCTTACTCCATCAGTTCTTGTAGCGCATGTGGTCGGATTGTCTCTTCGAATGAACTTTCCAATCAGCGCCGTTATCATTTTCAATACCGAAGCATGGTAAAAATGAGGGGGGAGTCCAGACAAGAAAACCCACATAGGCACGCATGGTGACTCATATTCCTCTGTGTAATTTGGAGACCATGCAAAAGGCCTATGGCAGACGCCATTGATCTCACAGGATTCTCTAGACAGAGCTTTGTTAAAATCATCTTCTTTCAACATCCTGATGAACACATTTCTTGGATTTTGCATCGCCGAGACTACAGGACAGCAGGATAAACCCCATCGGCTACGGATGAAAGACCTTATAGAGTCAAGTGAGGGTCTCTGACGGAGGAACTTCAGAATAATGGAAAATCGAAATGGCCTTGCAGTGGCCTCTGTTTCCTCTGCAGAGAAAATAAAGCATATTTCCCATTCTATTATCTTCAGTGGCCTAAGCACAACCTCCACTTCAGGCAATGGTTGAGGTGCTGCAGAGATATCAACAAAGGTGCGGCGACCTGCCACCAGTGGTTCTATGTCCGCCATGTATCCCCTCCCATGAGCGGCTCCCAGCTTGATAGATGAAGATCAACGTGCTGACCAGTCGCTGGCCATAGCCCGAAGACTGAGGCTTGGGGCCGATCAGTGTGCCGGAAGACCCTCGGCGGGGTCGCCTGAGCCCGGCGTGTCTATCTGTGTCGGCGGTGAGCAGCCACTCGCAGGACAGAGGTCGGTGATCGGACTGAGGGGGGCTGATCAACGTGCCGGAAGACCCTCGACGGGGTCGCCTGAGCCCGACGAGTCGTTCTGTGTCGGCGGTGAGCAGCCACTCGCCGGACAGGGGCGACGATCGGGTTTCTCTCTCCTCAACAGTTCCTCTCTCCTCAACGTTCTTTTTGATGTACAGAGCGTTTCTCTCTCCTCAATATACTTATATATATATATATATTTATATAAATATATATATAAGAACTAATGGGGGCAGGTATGGATGATGAACATTGGAATTCTACCACTGTACTATACTGCTACACATCCCTTCTGTTTGTGTCAAATGTTGGAAGGTAGGTAAAAGCTCAAATATATTTTAACCTGTTGAGCATCTATATAAAAAAAAAAAAATTATTACACGATCACAGCCTCGGATGCTCCTACATGGGGCACCAGCCTCACCGCTTACAATATTAGAAGGCAAATGCCATTGTCACTTAACCGGAGTTGTGAGTTGTTGGAATCAGTAGAAAATTAAGTGATTAATTATGTTATTTATGAGGCTGTAAGCAATTATGGCATCATTTCTTAATCTAAGTGCTTTATGTTTTATACATATAGCTGATGGTATCCATCTACGACTTTTGATTAATTGCTCGATCATAATTAGATTGGAAAAATCAATTGCAAGTACAAGATTTTTCATGTAAAAAGGAGTTACATTTAGATGTTATGAGATGAGATTTTTCTTGGTAAATGGGTCGTTGAGATAACTTATCTCGTTTGGATTGAAAAGTGATCTCAACTCATCTAATCTCATCATTATAATTTTTTTAAATTTTCACACAAAATATAATAAATAATTTATTTTTTTCAAATCTCAAAATAATAATATTAAAAAATATTATTCTAATAATATTTTATTCAACTCATTTAAAACAATCTCATCTCATATTATTTCTCATTCTAAGCATACGAATCCTTAGCCTTGTTAAGATTTTGTTTGAATGATCATGACCAGGTATGCCAACGTTTGACACCTGAAGAGAGGAAGCCACTCAACTAGCTAGGGACATTTATTAACAGGTGATTTAATTGCATTAACAGGAAAAGGTAGATTTTTTTTTTTTTTTTTTAAGGTTTGCCATCTTCCTCAAAATCTTTTCTTTTTTGAAGTATTCAATCTTTTTCTTAATCTTCTGATAAATGTAGAGGTGGTACAAGTGTATACCCAAATTTGGAAACTTCATCCTAGTTTTGAGTTTGCTATTTGGGTTTGACGAGGGGTATTTGGGGCCCCGAGAATCCAAGGAGGGAGAGGGAGGGAGGGAGAGAGAGAGAGAGAGGCGCACGTGGTGATGCATGCCTTAACCCTCGGCGTTCTCATTTCGATTTACTACCGAAACCGAAGGGATAATCAAACCCAAGAGTCTCCTCAACTTCCAATCACGCTCATCTGCGTCACCAGAATGTCATCATTGATTATTCAGAGACGTCTTCTACTTCTTCATCTCCTCGTTTGAACTCTTCCTGTCAATGACCATGTAGTTTCAACATTAGCATAGTTTCACTTGCACTGATCAAACTATACTGTTCTTCAAGCTCTCCTAATTCCTTCTCTGTAACCCTTTCATGCTCTCTTCTGATCACATTCGGATAGTCGTTGATTATCTTGATACATCTCCACTAAAAAGCTAGAGAACAAATGAAAACCATATTTTTATGACAAAGGTTTTGCATTCAAATGGTCCGTTCTTTGCTTTTGCGGTTTTGCTACATGGTTAACGTCCGATCACTGCTCTCATATATATCTTCATTTATTTTGAAGATTTTCATCTGGGAAGCATTTCTACGAGGTTTTCATTGGTGGGTATATGTAATTTTTGTGATTATTGGTATATTTCAATTGTGGAGGTTCAATCCTGTGCTGGCTTGGTCAATGCTTCTGCATTGTGTGCTCTAGAGCAAGAAGTGAAAGGGGAGGGCATCAGTGTTATTGCTGAGATTACTGCCGAGTTACAAAGGGAAAGACGGAAGAATGCTGAGCTTTTGGAGAGAGTATCAATTCTTCAAGCACAAATACAGGAAAGAAAAAAACAATCTCTTCCTACAGATGGACAAGTATGATAGCCTAGTTCATGCTTGCGTTTTTGCTTAGTTCATTGGTTTTGTCTTCCTATTAGCCCACGAATACTTTCTTTTCTTCGAATTCTCTAATTACATAAATAAAAATGAGATAAACCATCGAATGTGCCCTCTTGTTTTTCCTTATTTGCTTCTCTTTTGTTTTGTTTTGTTTTATTTTATTATAACTTTAATTGCTCATTAAAGTCATTTTTTATCAGAAGAATCTTGTTAGTTTATTGTGATGTTTGCATGTCTCTTTTACGAGTAGATAAGAAATCATCTGTTCAATCTGGCTATTTTGTTATGTTCCAAAATTCCTGCGAAGTATGTGTTGATTCGATTGGCCAGAGGAATTTTGCATTTGAAATAAGATGAATGTTAATTCCGTTTTAAAGTAGAAGATACTGAAACTACTATTACAATACAAAGAAAACAGCGTGTAAGATGTAATGAAATGCTTTTTATATTGTTTATGACAAACTCACTAATGAAACTTAACAGACAGACGAGGGAAGTTGTCACTTACAGACACAGATGGTTTAGCAATTGTAAATTACATGGTGATGAGTATAGTTATAAAATCAAATCTCTTAATATCTGATAACAATAATAACTAAATCAAATTTCTTTATCTTAATCATATTATCAAAGGCCTTTCTTACCTTAAAAAATTTCAGGGCAGTTGTCCCAATGCAATAGAAAGAAGCTTCAAGAAGTTAAAAAGACAGAAAACAGAACGGAGTGCTGGAACTGAGAATGGAAACATTAGCAAAAGTGAAATGGCAACACAGCAGATGCATGACTCGCAGTGTTCAGCCCCGGGAGACGCAAGCCTAGAAGACTGCCTGGTTAGTTGGATGAGAACCAGTGTTTTCATTACGAAAAATTTAAAGATGGTGATTCAACAGCAGACTGTGATGATGAAGATGATGATTATCATGAAGAGGATGATATTAAGAGTGGCCATAAAGTTGGGAATATTGATGAGACTTCAATAAATGTTATTGAACAGAAAGAATATCCTAATGAAGGTGGTGATGAGGGATTACTTATACCATGTTTGGAAGGTTCCTCTGGTGTTCAGCTTGAGCCAACATTTTCAATTGTGAGCCAAAAAACGAATGAAAACCAAAATGAAAATGGTATGGCACCTGATACACAGCCATGTTATTATTAGGGTCCCATGGGAATATTATTATTCTTATCTTAAATTTTATTATTTTGAACAAAAATTCTATTTTCAATTGCATATTTAGTAAATTATTTAATGTTATAATTTGATTTAAAAAATAAATTTTAAAATTTAAATCGTAAAAATAAAATTTTATCATAAATGGTATGTTGTATGTTCTATACACCAACTTGATAATAGAATAAATTTAAAATAAATCTATTTTAAATTATTCTTTTGAGATGATAAAAATGTTTCATGACCCAAATGTGAATTGGGGTGATAAAATCTATACCATTTCTTCGCCATAAAAAAGGAAATTTCCGTGCTATATAGCCTATTAAATATACGATAAGAGTAATGCAATTCATAAACACAACACAACACAACACAAATGATGATATATGCTATATAATTTAGAATTTTGTTACGTAAAATTGGTAATGAGATAACTTTAAAAAAAAATTAAAAAATTAATTATTTTTTAATATAGCTGCTAGAAAAAACTTCAACATGAATGTATAAAACTTTCAAATAGATTTTCTCGTAAATTTAATAGAAAAAATTCTTATAAATAAGAAAATAGAAATTCAATTTCGAGCAATCTTATCCATCAAGTTTAATTAGTTGAAAAAAACAATATCCAGTTGAACATGCTTACATGGCATGATTGCTGTTAGCACTGTACGATACGTAATAGGTGGTATCAATGTTTTGAATACCGTACCGGACGTTGTACCGGTCAAGGTACTGGAACGAAATATTTTGGTACCGGTACCGTTTCGGGATAACGTTTCGGAATAGTCGATATATAAATAAATTATATATATAAATATATATAAAAATTATATTTCAAAATAATAGTCTATATATAAATAAATTATATATAAATATATATATATATAAATTATAAATAGTCTAGTCTAAATTTGGGTTAAAATATAAATTTGTAGTGTGAAAAAATGAAAAAAAAAAACATACAGGCCGAAATATACCGGTACAGCCGGTATTTTAACCGGTACGGAATAGATATAATACCTGTACCGGCCGGACGGTCGAAACGAAAAATTTCGACCGTACCGGCCGGTACGGTACAAAATTTAAAACTTTGGGTGGTATTGCATCACCTATGTATGATGTCCAAATCAAAACGTTAGGTATTGATCATATCATATGCATCACCTGCTTTCAATTATTGTGCCATGTCCAAGAACATATCACATAGTGTATGCTAATTATCACGATACCTATACCTATATATAGGGGTGTAACCGGTCCGGTCTGGTCTGATTTTGGATAAAATCTAGGATCAAACCGATATGTATCGGTTTTGTATTTTTCAAAATCGATTACGCACCGGTTACCCTCCTAAACCGGTACTTCCGATTTTCGGTCCGGTCCGGTCCGGTTTTCCGGTTTTTTTAAAATGTAAATTTCACAATTTGTCATTAAAAATTTGTTTATAAAAAAAAAAAAAATTTGATTTAAAAAAAAACTACTTTATACTTTTATTAATATATTAGACTATATAATAGTATTAATATTAGACTATTGGTATAGTTATAAGTTATATATTAGTATTAGTTATAAACTTTTAGTGATTTAGTATTAACATTTTATGTAATAATTTATAAATTATAATAAGAAATTATTTCATATATGAATATATATATGTTATATATAAAATTTCACATAAAAATTTATAAATTATACATTATATATAAAACTTATATATATTAATATTTAATATATAAAAAATATTTTGTATAAAACTTATATATAAAAATATTATTTTTTATTTTTTTAATCAACCGGTCCGGTCCGATCCAAAAAATCCCAGAACCGGAATCGGAACCGGTCGGTTTTTACGTTTTAAAAACCGGTTCCGGACCGGTCAAAACCGGTCCGGTTTTCCGGTTTGAATTTACACCCCTACATATATATATATATATATATTATATAAGTACTATAATCATAAATAAATTTTTTAAAAATAAATTTATAAATTGAAATATTTATATGATATGTTAATTAAATATTATTTTATAATTTAACAGACCATATCAAGTCTCGTCAGTTTGTAAATTTATTTTGTAAAATTTCTTTATAGTTAAAATTTTCTATTATAATAAATTCACTTGGACAAGCCCAAAGTGAAAATTATGAGATAACAAATTAAATGCTAAATTAAAAACTTTTCAAGTTTTGTAGTAGAAATTTTTCGTAACGAATTATGGCCACTTGTGATGGTCTTCGAATTCGAATGCGAGAACCCTATCTTTTATTTGGTTGACACCAATCATTTGTTAACATTATTGAAGTCTCCACATACTAAATATGAAAACAAGACAATTTAACCCAAATTAAAGATATGCCCCCACAAGAATCTAGCCTCTCGAACCCATCAGCAGGAACAGGTTTCACACATGAAATTGATCATTTAGACATTTGTTTTCGTAGATGAAATGAGATGAATTGAAATGAAAATTAAATAAAATATTATTAGAATATATATATATTTTTAATATTATTTTTATTTTAAAATTTAAAAAAATTAAATTGTTTAATATGAGAATTTGAGAAATTTATAATAATTATATGAAATAAGATGAGATAAATTAAGAAGATTCGTAAAAACAAACGAGTGAAGCAAATACCAAGTTAACATATATGAGAATTTCCGAACTTTTTTATAAGTTAAAAAGTAAAATACACTTAAAGAGGGATATGGCTTGAAATCTTTGTTTTTTGTCCTAGAAGAAACAAAGAAAATTAATTTTATTAGTCAATTTGAAATAAAATTCTATTACAAATAAAATCTCACCATGTTTAAAAAAATTTGTTGGGTCTACAAAATTCAAAAGAATTTTGCAAAACTAAACTTATAAGCTGGCGTGTTTTTACTTAATAAGTAATATGTATTTCACAGTAAAAAAAAAAATTATAATATGATGTATTATATTAAAATACTTTAGTTTATAAATTTATTTTTCTAAAAAAATATTTAGATCAATTTTTTAAAAGAAAAACAAAAAGATATCAGGTCAATTGTATGGCATCCATGCTTTAGCATTAAATGGATCAAGATATTTTAACTCAAATAGAGATGGACCCCTGTTGAGTAAACGTACAGAATTGGACGAACAAAGGACCCCACGAGAGAGTAGAGAATATAGATAGAAGTCATTATTAGAATTATCTATTTTGTACATATAATGTGGCATCATCTAGACTACATATCTCTTCAAGTGAGTGTTGGGAACAATCACTCACTGCATGGCTGCATGGTTTGCGAGGGGCAATAACGTGAGAGGGTTTTTCCTAAGGTGAGGACGTTGGAAGAAGGTGACTTAAGTGAGGGCTTTCGGGAGGGGAAGAAAGGGATATGAGGGAAGGGGAGAAACATATCTGACTTTCGGGAGGGAGAAGGGAGGGAGGGGGGGGGGGGGGGAGAAACAGATTGGCTTTCGGGAGGGAGAAAGGGGACTGAGGAGGGGGAGAAAGTCTTGTCAAGTGAGGGAGGGGAGGAAGCGAACCGTGACGTGGTCGATCAAACCGATTCGCCACGTCAGGTGTGCGGAGGTTGTGCTACAGTTGGGAGGTTGTGTAGAATATTTCATTAGTTAAAAGATATTTTTAATTGTAAATTGTGCAACTATCATATAATCGTTTTGAAAAAAATAAAAATAAAATGAGATCCACATGAAAAAAATTAAATTTTTAATAGTAAATTTTATTCTTTTTTAAAATGATCACGTGACATTTACGCATTTTATAATTATATGTAGAATTCCTCAAAAAAAAAATAGATAGGATATGGGAGTGGGGTCACGCTGGCACAACTTGACAAAAGGTCCCATGCATAGGAGAGGAGTGTTAATCAATGTCTCTATGAATGACCAAACAAAAACTCAAGGTCTCGACTGCGGGATTCTTATTGGCTTACCTTTTTCAAGAACAATTTTTCTATATACAATCGTTAGATATAATCGGCGTGCAGTCGTCCATGTCACGTCAGATTTAAAATGAATTATTCCTCTCTCATTAGCTCTCTCTCTCATAAGCTCGGTCTTTCTCTCTCACCAGCTCCATCAGCTCAATCTGTCCCTCTCATTAGCTCGATTTTTCTCTTATCAAGTATCTCCATGTCAATCACGTTTGCACACTGTTTGCACCAGACACTTGCAACAAGCGTTTTTCTTTCAAGAAAATGACACCACTCCTTTCTTGAGCCTCACAACTTGGATGGCTTTCATATGCTGTCTCGGATATTCTTTCACTGCATGCCATTCATATTAATTCATATATAAACAAATCTGCGTAATTGATTTTTGCCCCATAAAATAAGTATCCATGCACATTATTTCTGGATATATATGGGTTGCGGCCTATGAGTAAAGCATACAAAACTATTCAAATTAGCTAACACACAAGAGAATCTGTATGGACAGTGATAAAGACCCTCTAATTTTTTTTTTTTTTAAGTAAAACGAATAGGTTCGGTTTAATTGCATATTCGACCATAATGATTCTTTATGAAATCTTAGATTATGTTCGGATATTGAGATGATTTTATTTGATCTAAATTCATTTGTAAATAGTAATATTTTATGAGTCCAATTGAGATATATTTGAATGTAAATTAGATTGAGATATATGTTTAAATATATAAAATAAATTGACATGAATTTAACTTTTTATAAAAATTAAAAAAATAATAAATCTTATTAATGATTAATTTGAGATAGATAGAAGTGATTTTAACATTTAAATATAGCCTTAAACTTAACATGGGAAGCAGATGGCGGCAGAAAACTTCTGACTAGTCATTTGCACGTAAAAGGCCATATGGCCTATTGCCAAGAGGCCCATTTTTTTTTCGCCAAAAGTTTTGTTTGGTTTGCCGGAAACTGAAGCTGATGGGCACATTTTAGGAGGATGTGGGTTGAGCTCCCAAACCGAAACTCAAAGGGTTTATTTAAAGAGCGCAGCACCTGAGACCTAGCAAGTTGATCGTCGGGTTAGGCTACGTTTGGGATATACGAACGGGAAACAATTTGTTTTCGCCAATAGTGAGTGGAGTTAAAATGAATTAAGATAAAAATTAAAAATTAAATAAAATATTATTTTTTTAATATTATTATGATTTTTAAATTTTAAAAAATTAAATTATTTAATATATTTTATGTAAAACTTTAAAATAATTAGATGAAATGAATTGACATGAACTCTAAATTTCAACGGGTCTAGAGAACAAATTGAAAAAAAAGAAGTTATAATTTTATTTTAGATAATATTATTCTTTCCACTCAAATTTACCGTTTCACTCTACCGTTTTTATTCTTTAATTAATTTTTTAATTTTTGTTTTTATTTAGGGATTAAGAAATTATTTTTTAATAATATTATAATTATTTTTTATTTTAAAAAAAAAATTAAAAAATACATATATAAAAAAGTAAAATAAAATCCTCCCAGCGGTGGGGTCCCTGTAGCATGGTCCTTTTATTTTATGTAATGAATGCTAATTAATATACATTTAGTGAAAAAAATAAATAAATATGCAAACCACTCAAAGCTTATATAATTGGTCAAATGCAACTGTACATGTACGCGTGTTCTCGATTAGATGTATTCGTTTGAATGAAGAATTCATCTTAGATGAGTTCATTTTTAGACTATTTTTACATTTAAATACACTTTATTCTTTATTTAAAGCTACTTTCAGTTCAGACTAAAGTGGGATTCACATTCTCTCTTTATTTCTCTTTTCTCTCAAAAAGTGATGGGATCACTTTCTTTTTCTCTCTCTATTTTTCTCTCTCTTTCTTTTTAATTCCATTGATACTCTCTCTTTTTTCCTTTATTTGCCCGACACTCACTCTATTTCTCTTTAATTTGTTGGACTCTTGACCCATTGTCCCATTGACTCTCTCTCAAAGTATGTTTGATGCCGAAAGATAACTATTTTTACTGTCACGTGAATACTGAATAATGGTGAGACCTAATTTTTTTTATAATTTTTTATAAATATATCTAGATTTATTTTAATATTTAAATATATTTTAAATTTATCTTAAATAGATTCTATCAAACTTATTCAACAATTTTAACTTATTATTATTTATAAAAAAATTTAATTCTTCTCAACATCTAAACGTATAGGCATTGTGAGTTAACATTGATGAATGGCTAAGTACCGACTGACCTCTGTGACAGATGTTAATTTATGATTCTTTGAAGCCAACCGATCAAAATTGACGGGAAAAAGTAGCACCAGGAATGTTTCAACCGGGTTTCGAGGATGGTGATTTACAAGAGATTTTTCTAAAATCCTTGTAGTCTTCGAGAGGAGGATTGATGAGAGGAGGGTTTATGAGTGTGCGAAAATGTATTTTAAATATTTAATTATTAGATTAAAATATGAATAGAAATAATAATAATTAATGTGTATTATTAAATTAAGTTTTTATTTATTTTACAATACTCTTAAACAAATTTTTATATTTAATTTCGAAGTTTATAAAACAACAAGTCTAAACCCAACCAAATTCAAAAGATTTTTAAGTGAACAAGACGTTGGAACAATTAAATAACTTTCAACAAGTGTATGACTCTTCAAATAAGGATAATGATAGGATTTGAGAGTAATTCGAATAAAGAGAAAATGTCAATTTGAAATTCGTTAGAAGAAGACATAGTGTGTACATGCTTTAGTATTTTGATAGTAACTTTCTGCTCAAATATTGGATTGATGCGATTCTAGATGGGCTGGAAAGCTATCTTAAAGGGCTACAAAGTTATCTCTAATAAGGATTTCCTAATTCGAACCCCTAAAGTATGCGAGTGGTTGTCAAGTTGAGTCCTAAAATTTAAGCAATTTTGTGTGCGGGAATATGAAGACATTAAGACTTCTTTCCTATCCTATTTAAGCATATCATTAGCACGAAATCTGGGAGTTCAAAAAGGGGAGACGGCTCAGCTCTAAAGGAGGAAGAGAGGAAATTAATTGCCATGGCCGCCATTTGCTCTATATTTATCTTGAGATTTTTGTTGTCTATCATATTTATGAGTAACTAAATTCTCAAGTAGAGCTAGAGATGAACTTGCGCATTAGATGATATTTTTAATTTATGTATTTGATTTTTAATTACTAAAACTATTTTATTTTATCATTCTCAATTTATTGTCGATGTTTTCTTCTCCGAATAATCATAGAATTTATTCTGTTTATGGATTCAGTCATGCTTTTTCTATTGAATGGATTGGTTCTTTGATTATGTTTGGATCAATTATTTATCTATATTGATTTAATTCTTTGCTGCAATATCACTTCCAGAGTATATTGTCGTCGTTGGATTTTCTCAATAGTGATAATAATTTACGTATTTTAAAAGTGGTGAATGATTTTTCAAAGGGTTACATTTGGTTTAATCTTGGTTTATAAATTTATACCTTCCGATTTGGAATTTTTGAAATTGAGTTCCCAATTGAGTTATTCAATAAATTAAGAATAATTAAAATACCGGATTTGTTCAAGGGACTCCCGACCTGTACTGTTTGTCAAATTTGAGAACTTTTTTCGTTAGTCACTTTGTTTCACTTAAATTTACATTTAAAATTATTCTTTACTCTCCATTAATCATTTAATATATTTTTTTAGTTTATTTATTCTTTCTATTATTCTTTTAATTTGTCTCTCTGTGGAATTGATACTTTAAAATTATGCTACAACTACCGTGTTATTCTTTGAGCGTAATCAAGGGTGATTTGATTTTATTTCAAAAAGCCTTCTTCGGGTTTAAAGGATGGTGATTTCATTTATAAGAGACTTTTTAAAGAGCATTAGGCTTTTTTTTGTTATACAAATCATCTTATTTCATTTCATCTTATATCATTTAATTATTATAATCTTTTTAAACTCCCATATAAAATATAATAAATAATTCAATTTTTTAAATATCAAAATAAAATTATATTAAAAAAATTATATTTTAACAATATTTTAATTAATTTTTATTTATCTCATATCTTTTCATCTATATAACCAAACTAGGCTTTACTTCCTCCTGGTTTCGAGGATGGTGATTTAATAGAGACTCTTTTAAGAGCTTTTTTTTAAGAGTGTAGTGACATGTGTACTTATAACTTTTATCTATAATTTTATGTATAAAATTATTTTTATTAGTTTTTTTAATTCAAAAATTTAAATTTCAAGTTTTATAATCTTTAGTATATCAATAACTGATACGTCAATATTGTTATATAAATAAAAATTGTAAGTATAAAAATATTTTTCTATTTTTTATTCTAAATTTTTCAAAATTTTGAGTATGTGAATCAATATTCTCGAATTTTTTTCCGACTGAAATATTTAAAGTGAAAAATATAGAAACATAAAATATAGGAGTAAGGTCCCTTCGAATTCATCCTCAAACTAGAGAGCTTGGAGTTCGAATAGAAAAGAAATAAAAAGTAAGTCATACACCATTATATTTACAATTTTTGGTAGAAAATCGTATGAATCTTTATAATATTTTGACGAATAATTTAACAAACTATACTGTTTATACATTCATTCTAATATCACCATCTGATTTTTAAAATAAAAATTTTAAAAAGAAGTAAGACGAAATCGTAGTTTATAAAATAGATAGTAGAAGGCTTAATACTTTTTACCATTTCTTTATTATTATTTTTATTTATTTTATATTTTTTTGATATTTTTTTAATGATTAAAATAGAGAATATTAGTGAAATTGTATATTTTTTTAAATTTTATCTTAATAATTAATGATGTTATAAAAATATTTTTAAAAATATAAAATAAATAAAAATTTGAATAGTAAAGATGCGGTAGAAACCCTGTATCCTTATAAAATTTTCCTTCTTCGAGTCACGCACTAGCGTTGACGCGAACCTTCCCACTACCTTCCGAACAATAAGTGAAGTACGCCTGTCGCCTATAGAAGGAAAAAAAAAAAGCGTCTTTAATTTCTCCACCATTAACCTCTCTTGATTGAAGACTTGGCAACAATGGTTTCGTCAACATTAGTTCTTTTGTTCGTCGCTGCCATTTTCTGGATAATTTCTCAAGCCATTGCACAGCCAGCCTTCCTATACCATTCCTGTTCAGACGACGACAGAGATAGCTTCATTTCTAACAGTACATATAAGGCAAATCTCAATCACCTCCTCCACTCCATTTCTAACAGTACCAAAATTATCAACAACGGATTCTACAACTCTTCTTATGGCCAGAACATCAACGTAGTACACGCAACTGGACTCTGTAGAGGAGATGTTCAACTGGATGTTTGCTGCGGTTGCCTCTACAATGCTAGTTACCTTCTCCCTGAGCTCTGTCCCGATCATAAGGAGGCAATTGGGTGGTACGACCACTGTATGCTACGCTACTCAAATCGCTCCATTTTGGGCGTCATAGAAACCAGCCCCAATTCCACCATGTGGGACATCAATAACGTATCGGCTAACTATGCGGATCAGTTCTTTGACGTTGCTAGGAACTTGCTGGAAAGGCTAAGAAGTCGAGCTGCCGCAAGCAATTCTCTTCGTAAGTTCGCAGCAGGGAATGCAGCCGTATCAAACTTCAAAACAATATATGCACTCGTGCAATGCACGCCTGACTTATCTGAACAAGAATGCAACGATTGCTTGCTTGGGGCATCTGAAGGTATTCCACGATGTTGTGATGGGAAGGAAGGTGGGAGAATCGCTAGACCCAGCTGTGATATCAGGTTTGAGGTCTACCCCTTCTATTACTGTACAACTAACTCGCCACCCTGTACTCATTCGCCAATCCCAGCTGATCGTCACAGGCCGCCTATTAGAAAAGGTACCCGCGCCGTTACGCTTATAAGAATTTCTAAATGTAATGCTTGATATGTGTTTGTTGTTATTTCTGCTTTAAAGATTAGTTCTCCATATCCAGACGAAATACGGCTTCCAAAACTCGATCAACACAATCAGGATGTTCCAATAAGAACAGATTTATGATTTTTGCAGGGAACCGGAACTTTATTGTAGTTTTGGCATCTATTACTTTTCTGGGACTAATCTCGTCCATCACGGGCATCTATATAAGGGCGAAGCGGGGAAGGAAGAAAGTTGAAAGTAAGTGATATATTCTTCATGTTAATTAATTGTTATTCTATGATTAAAGACTGTTTTTGCATATCGCTAAAGGAAATAACAAATTCAAACAATAGGCATAATGATGTTGGGGATAAGATTCAGCTTCCGATTTGCTGTATGGACATATTTTAGGTTGTTTTACTTCTCATTTTAGAATTAACTTAGTTGATCCCTTATGTGTGTTGATTAGTTCTTTGTAAAAGTGTAGATGCGATAATTGGATCCACACTATTCGACTTTGACAATATTAAAGTTGCGACGAACAACTTTTCCGAAGCAAATAAACTTCGAGAAACTGAATTTGGTACTGTTTACAAGGTAAGTAGATGTTATTCTTTTGAATTGTAACAACTATAATTCTCAAAAGATAGTAAATTTCAAATTCCTGGATGATTACATACACTCCATTTTTATTATGATCAGGGTACGTTCTCCAATAAAGTCATTGCTGTAAAAAGGCTGTCAACGGGTTTTGGACAAGAAGGTGTAGAATTTGAGGATAGGGTCCTTTCGCTGACTAAACTTCAACATCCTAATATTGTTGAGCTCCTAGGCTGTTCCGTTGAAGGAAATGAAAGACTTCTAATATATGATTTTGTTCCAAATACAAGCCTTGATCACTACCTGTCTGGTATATTTTCGTACTTACCTACCAATTCTTCTCTGGTTTATATATACAGAACATTTGTTTTGCCTTGCATGTCTTGTTAGAATATATATATATATATAGGCTTCCTCTTATTTTAGTTAATTGACCCATATACTTGCTTGGAAATGTAGATCCGCTCAAGCTTGCAACTTTGGATTGGGAAATGCGCTACAAAATCATAAGAGGCATTGCACAAGGGGTTCTTTACCTTCATGAAAAATCTAAACTATGTTTTAATCATGGTCTTGAAGCTAGTAACATATTTGTGGACGAAGAAATGAATCCAAAGATTTTAGAATTTGGCTTGAAAAGCTTGCTTTCATCGGATCAAATTCCCGAGAATACAAGTAGAATTGAGGGGATCGAGTAAGTATCATGGAAAGGGAGATTAATATTTAATAGATATAACTTGTATCGTAGAAGGACATGAAATTAGTGTTAGTACCAATATTTGAATTAAACTGATGGACGTTATTTACAATGTACAGAGAAGCTCCGGATGTAATGCACCTGCTGTTCGCAACGAAGTCCGATGTCTTTAACTTTGGTGTATTAGTGTTGGAGATAGTGAGCGGACAGAAGAATAATTGCTTTCGAGATGAGGAGAATGCGGACACTCTTTTGAGCTATGTAAGTTCAATCATATTCAATCGGATACATTTCCTTTCTCCATTTAGTCCAGCACTTCATGCACAGGAAATCAACATAATCATAATGGAAATAAATGCTCTTAGTAGCTGCCTCTGCCCATTAAGTAATTAAAATTATATATATATTTCTATCCTGCAGGCTCGGAGAAACTTCAGCGACGGAACTGCTCAAAATATTATAGATCCCATAATATTGATGCCAGATGGTGAAATATTAATAAACTGCATCCGCACTGCCTTACTCTGTGCTGAAGCAAATGAAGCTGATAGACCAACCATGGCTTCAGTTGTTACCATGCTCGACGGTACTGACAGACATGGAAGCATGGAAACCGAAATGCCATCATTTGAGCATGATCATAGAGTTTTGGGTAGGAGAACTATCCTTCAGAGGGTTCGGAGATTGTTTGGGACGAAAAAAGTTGGCTTTCGCGTCCTAGAATCATAGTAGACAACGCTGATTTGAGCCACCATATTAGATGAGGCTGTAATTAAATTAGAATTATGGATGAATGTAAGTTTAAATAGGACTCGAGGAGTGCATCTGATTAAGATAAGTGTTTGAATGTAACTCTTATCAAAACTTGTTTATATTATAAGATAAGAGTCTATAAGAGTTCTATGTATATGTCGAGTCTAAGAGTCAATTGAATAGATAAAGATGCAAGCTTTATTGAAGAAAGAGTTAATCTTAACACCGGTCGAATTGTTTTCCACCATCAACAGCCATGTAATGGGTGACTTCCACGTAGACAACTCACCAACACTGCCATGTGCCCCAACCCCACGGTATTATGCACAATTTCCCTCTTTTCATTCTCTCCCCACGGACTCAGCCCAAAATCGATTCCATTCTCTCCCACAGAATCGTCTCCGCCACGACGACCACCTTCACCGACACGACAACGGCCCCTCTCTCCGTCGTCGCATGAGGAAGTCGATCCCCCTCTCTCTATTCTCTGCCACGACAACCGCCCCTCTCTCCGTCATTGCACGAGGTACTCGAGCCCCCTCTCTCCATCGTCGCACGAGGAACGCAACCTCTCTCCATTCTCTCCCTTGGAACCCAGACCACGACCCTCTCCATTTTAGGATTTTTTCGTGTATGACCATTGGTCATGTTCTTCAGGTTTTAATGATAATTGATTTTGGCTCATATTTTGTTTTCTAGCCCGTGACTTGCATTTTGGAAATCAGAAGTTAATGTTGTTTTTTTTTTGCTGGAGTTCGAATTGGTTTGTGTTGGCATCAGTTTTGTTTAGTTGTTGAGAAAATGTTGGAAGCAATAAGGGCGCCACTGAAATGTGCGTGATTCCGATTTTTCTATTCTTTTCTTCTTGAGTTTTCTTGGCAACTAAGCAGAGATGGGTTTCATTGTGATTGTGGGTTGATTGTAGGTTGATTTTTGGGAGAGGAGATGGAGATGATTGACTGAGATGGTGGAGATCGACGACAGAGATGGGCAACGGTGGGGATGATAGGCGGCGAAGATGTTTGGCGACGGTGGTAGGAGAAGACGAAGGGATTGAGAACATGGAACATGAGGGGTCTATGATCAGATGACTAATCTGGTGTGATGCACTCTATTGACTTAATGTGAAATAAGTGATGTGTCAAAATTTAATTGGGAGTTGTTTATGGGTCAATAGCAGACCGACTGCTCCAAAGCGGTTCCCTTGAAGAAACTAAAGCTGATTTGAACTCGATGTAATTCAGAAGAAGTGATCCAGTCCAAGATGTTCGCAAATAGTTAACAACTTATCTTACTAAGATTTTAGATAAACCTGTCAGCAGAATTCTTCTTTCAAATCAATGACAACATTGCCTATTTATAGAGGAGTCGGCTGAGGTTTTTAAAAACACTTTTTTTTTAATTTTTTTTTTACGAAAGAGTCAGGACCACATGTCCAAGAGTGGCCCCTCCCCAATTTTATTAAGAAAAACCCACATTTATGACGGATGAATACCGTGGAAACATCAATAAACCAATTATGCAATAATCCAATAAATCCATAAATCCTACTACAAATACTAACAAAAAAAACCATCAATTATCTTCGTCGCAGATACGACAAATTATTTTTATCAAGTCTTAAAAGACCTCCAGTCTCCCTTGGAAGGTCAAGCACAGAATAATACATGGTATTGCACCCCTTTGCACCAAGTTTCGCCAGGCTATCAGCAACATCATTACATTCTTTGTAAATATGACTACAGGTGAAAGTAAGATCATCAAGATAACACATAATCTCCTCCCAGAAGTCCTCAAGGTACCACAACCCGCACCGTCTAGATAAAATCCACTCTATAATTAATTTAGAATCCATTTCAATCTCAAGAGCATTCAACCCCATCTGTCGCAACATTAAGTTTACACCATCCACTTTTTGAACTGCACATATTCACAAGAATTGAGAGCTTGAAGATATGGGTAAAACTTCAAGAGATCGTGTAAGAGAAAATTCTTGAGAGAAGGATTTTCCAAAAAACTCAGTCTGTAGGATTGAGTGAGAGCATACTCCAAAGGGGAGTTACCGTGTTCGAGTTCAACCACTAGAGGTTCCAGTCGGAAAGACAAAGATTAGAGAGTGTCAGAGATTTTGACTACCTACTGTGGTAGAAGACAAGCGGGTCGCGTGTCTTGGGTCAACGTGTTTAGTTACAAAGGTTTTGTAAACGTTTTATATGTAATACTCTCAATCGATAAAATTGAATTTCCTTGATTTGGTTGCCCCGTAAAGTTTTACCTTTGAAGAGTTTTTTAAAAGGTTTCTTTTCGTAACCAAATTAGTGTGTTAATGCTTTTAATATTTTATATTGATTACTAATCCGTGCTAATAGCTTTTGTTTATCAATAACGTGCATAATTAAGAGTACTTGGAAAATTTCAGGACGCATTCTGAACTTTTGAATTCTCCCAATTATTCCACCATATAGAGCGTCAGGTAGGATGAAACTTGTTACAATACCCTTGACTTCAATTTCTTTGGAGTTGAACAGAGATGGCAATGGACGTTCCAGTACTGGAATTGCCCAGGATATGTAGGACTGTTCACTTGGTGAGCCTGATTATGGGGCTCTTTCTCTGATGAACGGCTGATAGAGGGATCTTTAGGAAAATATATGTCATTCAGAACAGGTGATAGGCAAGCGGGTAAATGGGCCTATGTCCCCGACGTTGAAAGCGAAGCCGCGGAAGGTCTGGGAAAATATCTTCTAACTACGTGCACGGGGCCCTGGAGCCTTGTTTCTTGGGTCTGGTTCAGCTTAAAACCAAGGTCCAAGTCTGTGCAAAGCCAGCCATTAGAGGCAGACTTGTTTTGCATTGACCTGATATACTATTTTATCAGGTTAGGATTGAGTTTCTCGTGTGGAGATCCCTTGAAGTTGGCTAGTTAGATTGTATTGCAGTTTGGACAACCAATGTGAAAAGAGTATGAGAGCCCCATTGCCTCAAGTAGGTGCACCCTCTACTCTGGGCCATTGTTAGTGAGATCATATTATCAAAGGCCTCTCTTACCTTAAATTTCAGGGCGGTTGTCCCAATGCAATGGAAAGAAGCTTCAAAAAGTTAAAAAGACAGAAAACAGAACGGAGTGCTGGAACTGAGAATGGAAACTCTAGCAAAAGCGAAATGGCAACACAGCAGACGCATGACTCGCAGTGTTCACCCCCAGGAGAGGCAAGCCTAGAAGACTGCTTGGTTAGTTGGATGAGAAAGGATGAGAACCATTTTTTTCATTACGAAAAATTTAAAGATGGTGATTCAACTGCAGACTGTGATGATACAGACGATAGTGATGATGAAGATGATGATTATCATGAAGAGGATGATATTAATAGTGGCCATAAAGTTGGGAATATTGATGAGACTTCAATAACTGCTATTGAACAGAAAGAATATCCTCATGAAGGTGGTGATGAGGGATTACTTATACCATATTTGGAAAGTTCCTCTGGTGTTCAGCTTGAGCCAACATTTTCAATTGTGAGCCAAGAAACGAATGAAAACCAAAATGAAAATGGTATGGCACCTGATACACAGCCAGGTTATGATAAGAGGGAACTCAAAAGACTTGACAGGAAAGAGACCCAAAATACTGGAGGACATAAAGAACTATCTGAGTTCCTTAGTTTTGATAAAGAGGTCTGTCATAGCCTATCATTACAAAAAAAAAAAAAAAACCTCCAAAGGTGGCTTTCTGTCCAAAAGAAGTGAAGAAAATTATTGAGTCAAATATCCTGTTACAGAAAAATGCTCAGTCTCACACCATAAGAAAAATTATAGTTTTTGCATCTCTCTGTATAAGGCATGGATGTGAAGATATGTATGAGTTGGACTTCAATCATTTTAGCATTCTGAGGAAGGGAGAACCATATGTATCTCCCACGAATCCTGGGGTAAACATTCTGATTTTGCAAACTTTGTTAGTTTCATGAGACCGAATAATTGGTTTTAGTATAGTTGCTTGAAAGATACTGAGGATTTATGGATAGGTGTATTTGTTGGGGTTCCTTGTCTTTGCTGCTGTTTCGCCAGGGGCCTTCTTTTTATTTGATGTAAAGTATGCCTTACCTTTTCATTATTTTGTTTGATGGCCAAGAGAGAGACGTTTGGATTCGCAAGTCATCTCAGCTCATCTCAACTCATCTCAATTCATCTCAACTCATCTCACTACTATTCATTACTATTCAGCAACTTTAACTCACAAATCTCATTACTATTCACAATTCATCTCATTACTATTCACAATCCATCTCAACTCATCTCAGCTCATCTCAAGTCATCTTCGAATCCAAACGTCTCCCAGTTTTTCTCAGTGTGAAGATATAACTGAAATTCTTGTCCTGATATATCTGAATGTTGCCTCTCCATGCATCCACTATTATCAGTGCTTCCCTGAACATTTGCTTAACTTATTTTCCCCTAGTTCTGTCTATCAAGTGTATTAGTTAGCTCTTCTGGTTAACTTGTTGATAGAAAGAGGTTGGTGTTTTCACCTGGCAATATCTCATCTGAACTCAGGCAATTTTGTGAGGGGTTGCCACATGGTAGAAAAATTGCTTGAAAGCTAGGACAAAATCTTGTTTGTTTCCCGCCTCGCTTTCTGCTTTACTCAGTGACATCAATATTACGGGAAATCGAAGCATCTTGGGCTTCCAAAGAAAGTGAAAATAAATATATAAATAAATAACTTAATTTCCAATTAATAGGAAATACTGGTGATCTCATCATATTGCAATACCAACTTGCCTGCTACAAAGCTGTCTCAAATGCTTGTTTCAACTTTCAGTTGAATTGTTCCAGATATGTTAGGCAGCGGATGGGAAGAAACAAGCTGAAGTCTTTTGGGCCACTGATGTGTCGAATAGCAATGCTAGTTCATGTTTGCACTGGAAGCTTCTTCTTTAAGGCCTTAGGCATCACACTTCTGTTCATGGCTGGTTTTCCCGAGGACCTGGTTCAAAGGGAAACAAAATACCGGAACTTGGACTTACTCCAAAAATATTATAGGTACGCATTACTGCATACTCGTAGAAATTATATTTGTGCAATGGAATAGAAGAATAGGCATGATATTGCTTGTATAATTGTATTGTGTAAGTTGTTAGATATATGACATTGATTTTTTAGGCAAATTAAATTTTACATTTTTTGTCAAACATCCCTCGACAATAAGTTAACAGTACTTGAGAGCAAGGGATTAAAAATAAGCTTAAATTTGTTAAGCTTAAAAATGAGCAAGGCAAATTAAGCTTAAATTTTTTAATGTGTTAGTTTATGCAGGGAAACTATGTCAAGATTTCTAGCTCCATTCATGAAGATTGAGGACTTCAGTCATTTTACAGCCCATTTTTTGTTTTGAAATTTAATGTATCTTATTTCATAATTTATTGTTGTAATTAATTTTTTGATTCACTTGTTCCATTAGGATGTAAAATGTCATTTAATATACCATAGGTCCATAGCCATAATACTCTTGAAAGTTTCGTGATGTAAATTTGTATTTAATTTGTTATTTTACTGATGCATTTATTTTAATTTTATATTTTTAATTTTAGTCAATAAAATTTTGCCATAAGCGAGCCGAGCTCAATCTCATTTCCCTTCTACACGAGTCGAGCTCGTACGTCCTCATAAGCCTGGCTGACAAACGAGCTGAGTCTAAGCTCAACTCGAGTAGTGAATGAGCCGAGCTCGCACACCTCATGCTTGCTCAAGCTTGGCTCGTTTACAGCCCTACTCTTATTTACTTTCTGAGAGAAAAACCATTGTGATAAGAATTAAAATAATTATAAAAATCACAAAGAAATTTGAAAAGTGCAACAGTTGAATTTGTTTTTATAAAAATAAATTTATAAACTGACATAATTTTATATGATATATTAGATATGCTTTATAATAAAAATAATTTTATAATATAATGTATCATATCAAATTACATCAATTTATAAATTTTTTTTTTATAAAATTTTATTGTGATTAAAGCATTTCTCGAGAAAATTATATGGATAGGTTGTTATACCAAGTATTTGATACGTGGGATAAGTCTCTTTTCAATCATCCTAACAATAGAAAATTTGGATGTGAAAAGCAAAAACCGAAAATTTGTAGATTCACCCATTTAAGTTTATATATGGTATTATACTGTTACATTTGACTGCTTGACAGAAATTTTGTTTTTTGTTTTTTTTTTAGTGATTAAATAAGTGATTTTAAGTATATTGAGATATTTTTTTAAAAATATATATTAAAAAAATATGAAAAGAAAAATTAAAAAAAAAATAATAATAAAAAGCAAAGTTGGTCAACTCGACTCTTTATATATTTGTTTTTTCGTCGTTTCTAGGTGAGCATATTTATTGCAAAATCCTTATCCATTCTTTTCTCTCTTCCATTTCTACCCTCCACCGTGTAAACGTTTCTTTGAAGTCAATGGCCAATTTTATTTTCCTTTTACAGAAAAATTTTAGTTATTATTTTCTACACCATATATTAATATATGATGTATTATTTTCATCATTTTATTTAAATAAAAATTATAAAATAAAAAATGACCAATGACACTGGTATGTGATGAGAGATGATAACTAACCTTTTTCATTTATAAAAAAATATTGTTATGGGTTCTAAATTCAGAATTTAAAAAATGTTTCGTAATTTTTTTTTATATATTTTTTTAATTATCATAAACATTTTAAAAAAATAAAATTTATAATATTATTAAAAAATATTTTTTTAATCATTTGATAAATAAATAAAAAATTCCATTGGAAATATTTGTTGAGTCCCGAATTCGGGACTTAAAGTCTAATCGTCAGTCTTTTTATCTTTTGGAAAGCGTTGCAACGTGGCTGAAGGGCCGCGTGTCTGGGTTAAAGTCCCCGGGTATTCCCAAGCAATTTCAAGGACTTTCTGTTTCATGTGGTGCATCTTGTGCCATTTATTTATGAGAGCAAGCAGAATACGAGTCAAAAGTCTTCATCCCCTGTCGATTATGGCGTTTTTCTACCCCTTCGTGCACGTCAATGCATAAAAAGTATTTCCAATGGTTAATATTGGATAATTAAGTTGAAAAAAAAAATAGTTAAAAAATAAAAATTTTAAATAAAAATTTAATTATTAATTAATATATAAAATGTATTTATAAAAATTATTATTAAAATATATAATATTATATTATTATTTAGACTTTAAAATAAATAGTTTAATATATACTAATTTCTTCAATTACTTTGATTTTAATCAAAAACTCAATTTTTAACTAAATTTTAGATTGGCAATAACAAGAACATTGCCAATACTCTAACGCAAGTAGCTTTTCCTCTTTTTTTTTTTTTCTTTCGGAACAAGTAACAGTTACAGGACAAACAGATAGCCTTCACTCCGATTTACAAAGGAATTTACAGTTTTGACTTTTGAGACAGACTTTGGTGACGATCCATGACGCTGATGGTTCTAGCAAAGAGAGGTGAGATTGTGAACACATCTTTGATAACCTAAGCCTTTTTTTTTTTTTTAAGCAAGACATCTAATTTCATCTTATTTTATCTCGTTTAATTATTATAATTTTTTAAATTTTTATATAAAATATAATAAATAATTTAATTTTTAAAATTTTAAAATAAAATTATATTAAAAAAATTATATTTTAATAATTTTTTATTTAACTTTCATTTATCTCATCTTTTTTCATCTGTATAATTAAACTAGGCCTTACTTTCTCTAAATTTCGAAGAGGGTGATTTACTGGAGACTCTTTTAAGAATTTTTTTTTTTAAGAGTAGTGACATTTATAATTTTATGTATAAAATTTATTTTTTTAATTTTTTTAATTCATAAATTTGAATTTCAAGTTTTACACTCTTTAATATATCAATAACTGATACGTTAATTGTTACATAAGTAAAAACTACAAGTATAAAAATATTTATCTATTTTTCATTCTAACTTTTTCAAAGTTTTGAGTATGTGAATCAATATACTCGAATTTTTGTTCCGACTGAAATATTTAAAGTGAAAAAAATAGAAACATAAAATAGGAGAAACGTCCCTTCGATTCATTCTCAAACTTGAGCGCTTGGAGTTCGAATAGAAAAGAAATAAAAAATAAGTCATACCCATTATATTTACAATTTTCGGTAGAAAATCGTATGAATCTTTATAATTTTTTGACGAATAATTTTACAAACTATACAGTTTATACATTCAATATTCTAATATCACCATCTGATTTTTAAAATAAAATTTTTAAAAAGAAGACAGTCGAAATTGTAGTTTATAAAATAGATAATAGTAGACTTAATATTTTTTACTACTTATTTACTATTTTTTTTATTTTTTAAAATTTTGTTAGTATTCGTTTTATTTAATAATTAAGGAAGTAATTATTAATAAAATTATATATTTTTAAAATTTTTTTAATGATAAATGATGTTATAAAAATATTTAAAAAATAAAAAAAATAAAAATTTTAAATACATATAAAAAATACTATTCTTATCACTTGTTTCCGTCGTTTATTTTTACAGCTGTGAATTTTTTATTATTATTTTTTATTAAGTAAAGACCGGTAGAAAGCAGCATCCTTATAAAATTTTCCTTCTTCGACTCACCCACTACTGTTGACGCCAATTTATCAGTGAAGTACGCAGTCGCCTATAAAGAATAAAAAAAAAAAAAAAAAGCATCTTTAATTGCTCCACCATTAACCTCCCTTGATTGAAGACATGCCAATATTGGTTTCGTCATCGTTAGTTCTTTTGTTCGTCGCTGCCATTTTCAGGATAATTTCTCAGGCCGTTGCACAGCCAGCCTTCCTATACCATTCCTGTTTAGACGACGACAGGGATAACTTCATTTCTAACAGTACATATAAGGCAAATCTCAATCACCTCCTCCACTCCATTTCTAACAGTACCGAAATTATCAACAACGGATTCTACAACTCTTCTTATGGCCAGAACATCAACGAAGTACGCGCAATTGGACTCTGTAGAGGAGATGTTCCACTGGATATTTGCCGCGGTTGCCTCTACAATGCTAGTTACCTTCTCCCTGAGCTGTGTCCCGATCATAAGGAGGCAATTGGGTGGTACGACCACTGTATGCTACGCTACTCAAATCGCTCCATTTTGGGCGTCATAGAAACCAGCCCCAATTTCACCATGTGGGGCATCAATAACGTATCGGCTAACTATGTGGATCAGTTCTTTGACGTTGCTAGGAGCTTGCTGGAAAGGCTAAGAAGTCAAGCTGCCGCAAGCTATTCTCTTCGTAAGTTCGCAGCAGGGAATGCAACCGTATCAAACTTCAAAACAATATATGCACTCGTGCAATGCACGCCTGATTTATCTGAACAAGAATGCAACGATTGCTTGCTTGGGGCATCTGAAGGTATTCCACGATGTTGTGATGGGAAGGAAGGTGGGAGAATCGCTAGACCCAGCTGTGATATCAGGTTTGAGGTCTACCCCTTCTATTACTCTACAACTAACTCGCCACCCCCTACTCAATCGCCAATCCCAACTGATGGTCTAAGGTCGCAAGAAGGTACTCGCGCCGTTACGCTTATAAGAATCTCATGATTGACGTTAAATGAAATGCTTGATATGTGTTTGTAGTTATTTCTACTTTAAAGATTAGTTCTCCATATCCAGACGAAAGATTAGTTCCAAAACTCGATCAACACAATCAGGATGTTCCAATAAGGACAGATTTATAATTTTTGCAGGGACCCTGAACTTTATTGTAGATTTGGCATCTATTACTTTTCTGGGACTAATCTTGTCCATCACGGGCATCTATATAAGGGCGAAGCGGGGAAGGAAGAAAGTTGAAAGTAAGTGATATATTCTTCATGTTAATTAATTGTTATTCTATGAGTAAAGACTGTTTTTGCATATCGCTAAAAGAAATAACAAATTCAAACAATAGGCATGATGTTGGGGATAAGATTCAGCTTCCTATTAGCTGTATGGACATATTTTAGGTTGTTTTACTTCTCATTTTAGAATTAACTTAATTGATCCCTTATGTGTGTTGATTAGTTCTTTTTAAAAGTGTAGATGAGATAATTGGATCCATACTATTCGACTTTGACAATATTAAAGTTGCGACAAACAACTTTTCCGAAGCAAATAAACTCCGAGAAAGTGGATTTGGTACTGTTTACAAGGTAAGTAGACGTTACCCTTTTGAATTGTAACAACTATAATTCTCAAAAGATAGTAAATTTCAAATTCCTGGATGATTACATACACTCCATTTTTATTCTGATCAGGGTAGGTTCTCTAATAAAGTCGTTACTGTAAAAAGGCTGTCAAGGGGTTATGGACAAAAAGGTGTAGAATTTGAGGATAAGGTCCTTTCGCTGACTAAACTTCGACACTGTAATCTTGTTGAGCTCCTAGGCTGTTCCGTTGAAGGAAATGAAAGACTTCTAATATATGATTTTGTTCCAAATACAAGCCTTGATCACTACCTTTCTGGTATATTTCGTACTTACCTACTTCTTCTCTGATTTATATATACAGAACATTTGTTTTGCCTTGCATGTCTTGTTAGAATATAGATATGCTTCCTTTTATTTTAGTTAAATGACCCATATACTTGCTTGGAAATGTAGATCCGCTCAAGCTTGCAACTTTGGATTGGGAAATGCGCTACAAAATCATAAGAGGCATTGCACAAGGGGTTCTTTACCTTCATGAAGAATCTAAACTATGTTTTAATCATGGTCTTAAAGCTAGTAATATATTTGTGGACGAAGAAATGAATCCAAAGATTTCAGATTTTGGCTTGAAAAGCTTGCTTTCATTGGATCAAATTCCCGAGAATACAAGTAGAATTGGGAGGATCGAGTAAGTATCATGGAAAGGGAGATTAATATTTAATAGGTGTAACTTGTATCGTAGAAGAACATGAAATTAGTGTCAGTACCAATATTTGAATTAAACTGATGGACGTTATTTACAATGTACAGAGAAGCTCCGGATGTAATGCACATGCTGTTCTCAATGAAGTCCATTGTCTTTAACTTTGGTGTATTAGTGTTGGAGATAGTGAGCGGACAGAAGAATAGTTGCTTTCGAGATGAGGAGAATGCGGACAATCTTTTGAGCTATGTAAGTACAATATTTCATACTCAATCGGATACATTTCCTTTCTCCATTTAGTCCAGCACTAGTCAGCACTTCATGCACATGAAATCAACGTAATCATAATGGAAATAAATGCTCTTAGTAGCTGCTCTGCCCATTGAGTAATTAAAATGATATATATATTTCTATCCTGCAGGCTCGGAGAAACTTCAGCGAAGGAACTGCTTCAAATATTATAGATCCCACAATATTGATGCCAGATGGCTCAACATCTGTAATAATAAACTGCATCCGCACTGCCTTACTCTGTGCTGAAGCAAATGAAGCTGATAGACCAACAATGGCTTCAGTTGTTACCATGCTCGACGGTACTGACAAACATGGAAGCATGGAAACCAAAATGCCATCATTTGAGGATGATCATAGAGTGTTAGGTAGGAGAACTTTCCTTCAGAGGGTCCAGAGATTGTTTTGGATGAAAAAGGCTGGCTTTTGCGTCGTACCATCATGGGTAGACAACGCCGATCTGAGCCACCATATATAGGCATTCTGAACTTTTGAATTCTCCCAATTATTCCACCATATAGAGCGTCTTTGGAGTTGAACAGAGATGGCAATGGACGTTCCAGGATATGTAGGACTTTTCACTTGGTGAGCATGATTATGGGGCTCTATCTCTGATGAACGGCTGATAGAGAGATCTTTAGGAAAAGATTCAGAACAGGTGATAGGCAGGCGGGGTAAATGGGCCTATGTTCCCGACGTTGAAAGCGAAGCCGCGGAAGGTCTGGGAAAATTTCTTCTAACTACGTGTACAGGGCCCTGGAGCCTTGTTTCTTGGGTCTGGTTCGGCTTAAAACCAAGGTCCAAGTCTGTGCAGAGCCAGACATTAGTGGCAAACTTGTTTTGCATTGCAGACCGAGAATTATACTATTTGCATTGACCTGATATACTATTTTATCAGGTTAGTATTGAGTTCCTCGTGTGGAGATCCCTTGAAATTGGCTAGTTAGATTGTATTGCAGTTTGGACAACCAATGTGAAAAGAGTGTGAGAGCCCCATTGCCTCACCTCAAGTAGGTGCACCCTCTGCTCTGGGCCATTGTTAGTGGGATCAGCATGCCCCTTTGACATTGACTGTTCGGATTTTTGTGCAATTCAAGCAGTCGATTATGGGGAATCTGAATTCTGAATCCCTCTCTCTTGATAGATATTTTCTCCTGTATTCTGCTACAATCATTACGAGGCATGTGATAATACAATACTGAAATTTCATGAATATCTGGCCTGTTATCTCTAAATAAAATATATCCACTTTTCATTGTCGCATATCAATGTATATAATAACCTAAATATCATAAAGCTTAATCTTACTAAACACACTGCTCAAGGCAAACATATAAATAATATTTATTATATTACTCCTTCCCACTTGCAATCAACCTCAAGTTCCAAGGTCCCTTTTTTTTTTTTTTTTTTAATCTTAAAAACTAGAAGGACAGTGAATCAAGGGGTGTGAGCGTGTGTACTCGTTACAGGACTCCATTACCTTTCCAGCACATTTTTCATGGCTTTTTTTAACCTTGTGATTTGGTGCTTTCTTAGGCAATTTTTCTTAGTTATTAAATTGAAAAGCTCTGATTTAGGCGCTACCCACTGATTAAATTAAGATGTACTTTTTTGACAAACAAAGGGTTTGCTCATATGGGTGGGATTAATTTAAAAAAGTAGAAGGATGGTATCCAAGGTTTAGCTTCATATTCCCCTGACACAAACTGCATCAAGAGACAACCATTTGGGTTACCATTGCACGTGAGCTTGTTTTCTATATTGTACCCCACTAAGCAAAAAAGCATATTAGATGCACGTGTGCTCATATTTTCTTAATGTATAATCTGGGAAAAGGGGTCATCAGACTCGCAAGTCAAGACAGACACCCAATTCCCATCTTTTCATTCCACTAATTACAACCTTTGCACCTTGATTTTTGCATTAATCAATTGGTAAATGGGCATTTCTCTTAATTAATTGAGACCTTTACTTCACTGAATAAACCTTCAATCTATAACCTTTGTTTTTCATTCTTTACAAGCAGATACAATCACCACATATACTACAATAGAAACTTTTTTTTGGAAGAAACTTACTACAATACAAACTGTGTGACCAGCTCGATTGCATAGGATATATATATATATATTTATATATATATATTTATATAAGAACTAATGGGGGCAGGTATGGATGATGAACATTGGAATTCTACTACTGTACTATACTGCTACACATTTCTTGATCTGTTTGTGTGAAATGTAGGAAGGTAGGTAAAAGCTCAAATATATTTTAACCTGTTGAGCATCTATAAAAAAATAAATAAATAAATAAATTATTACACGATCACACCCTCGGATGCTCCTACATGGGGCACCAGCCTCACCACTTCAAATATTAGAAGAGAAATGCCATTGTCACTTAGCCGGAATTGTGAGTTGTTGGAACCAGTAGAAAATTAGGTGATTATTTATATTATTTATGAGGCTGTAAGCAATTATGGCATCATTTCTTAATCTAAGTGCTTTATATTTTATACATATAGCTGATGGTGTCCAACTACGACTTCTAATTAATTGCTCAGATCATAATTAGATTGGAAAAATCAATTGCAAGTACAAGATTTATGAGAAGAGATTTTCCTAGGTAAATGGGTCCTAAACGGATATATTGTTATGTAAAAGGATGTCTTAGTAATTTTAATGTCTGGATTTTGTTTTTTTCTTATATATATTCTTTAGGTGTATTATTGTAATCATGATTTTTTTTTCTAATAAATAAAAATTTTTAATAAAATTAGAATACAGTCGTCTTAAAAAAATGGGTCTTGAGATTACTTTTAATCTTGTTAAGATTTTGTTTGAACGACCACGTATGCCATCTTTTTCATAATCTTTTCTTTTTTAGAAGGTAGAATTTTTTTTTAACAGGTTTGTCAACTTTCTCAAAATCTTTTCTTTTTTTTTGAAGTATTCAATCTTTTTCTTAATCTTCTGATAAATGTAGAGGTGGTATAAGTGTTTAGCCAAATTTGGAAACTTCATCCTAGTTTGAGTTTGCTATTAGTGTTTGGGTTTGACGAGGGGTATTTGTAGCCCCGAGACTCGAGAGAGAGAGAGAGAGGCGCACGTGGTGATGCATGCCTTAACCCTCGGCGTTCTCATTTCGATTTACTTCCGAAACTGAAGCATTGATCAAACCCAAGAGTCTCCTCAACTTCCAATCACGTTCATCTACCTCACAAGAATGTCATCATTGATTATTCAGAGACGTCTTCTACTTCTTCATGTTCTCTTTTGAACTCTTCCCGTCAATAACCATGTAGCTTCAACAGTAGCATAGTTTCACTTGCACTGATCAAACTATACTGTTCTTCAAGCTCTCCTAATTCCTTCTCTGTAACCCTTTCATGCTCTCTTCTGATCACATTCAGATAGTCCTTGATTATCTTGATGCATCTCCACTAAAAAGCTAGAGAACAAATGAAAAGCATTTTTTTCTGACAAAGGTTTTGCATTCAAATAGTCCGTTCTTTGACTTTTGCGGTTTTGCTACATGGTTAACGTCCGATCACTGCTCTCATATATATCTTCATTTAATTTGAAGATTTTCATCTGGGAAGCATTTCTACGAGGTTTTGATTGGTGGGTGTATGTAATTTTTGTGATTATTGATATATTTCAATGGTGGAGCTTCAATCCTGTGCTGGCTTGGTCAATGCTTCTGCATTGTGTGCTATAGAGCAAGAAGTGAAAGGGGAGGGCATCAGTGTTATTGCTGAGATTACTGCCGAGTTACAAAGGGAAAGACGGAAGAATGCTGAGCTTTTGGAGAGAATATCAATTCTTGAAGCTCAAATACAGGAAAGAAAAAAACAATCTCTTCCTACAGATGGACAAGTATGATAGCCTAGTTCGTGCTTGCGTTTTTTGCTTAGTTCATTGGTTTTGTCTTCCTATTAGCCCGCGAATACTTTATTTTCTTCGAATTCTAGTTACATAAATAAAAATGAGATAAACCATCGAATGTGCCCTCTTGTTTTATCTTATTTGCTTCTCTTTTGTTTTGTTTTATTTTATTCTAACTTTAATTGCTCATTAAAGTCATTTTTTATCGGAAGAATCTTGTTAGTTTACTGTGATGTTTGCATGTCTCTTTTACGAGTAGATAAGAAATCATCTGTTCAATCTGGCTATTTTGTTATGTTCCAAAACTCCTGCGAAGTATGTGTTGATTCGATTGGCCAGAGGAATTTTGCATTTGAAATAAGATGAATGTTAATTCCGTTTTAAAGTAGAAGATACTGAAACTACTATTACGATACAAAGAAAGCAGCATGTAAGATGTAATGAAATGCTTTTTATATTGTTTATGACAAACTCACTAATGAAACTTACAGACAGACGAGGGAAGTTGTCACTTACAGACAGATGGTTTAGCAATTGTAAATTACATAGTGATGAGTATAGTTACAAAATCAAATCTCTTAATATCTGATAACAATAATAACTAAATCAAATTTCTTTATAATTTGTTTTCATTTTATCTCTAACATGCACAACTGAGAGCAATTATCTCTACCTAAAAACTTATCTTGATCATATTATCAAAGGCCTCTCTTACCTTAAATTTCAGGGCGGTTGTCCCAATGCAATGGAAAGAAGCTTGAAGAAGTTAAAAAGTCAGAAAACAGAACGGAGTGCTGGAACTGAGAATGGAAACATTAGCAAAAGTGAAATGGCAACACAGCAGATGCATGACTCGAAGTGTTCACCCCCAGGAGAGGCAAGACTAGAAGATTGCTTGGTTAGTTGGATGAGAAAGGATGAGAACCATTTTTTTCATTACGAAAAATTTAAAGATGGTGATTCAATAGCAGACTGTGATAATACAGATGATAGTGATGATGATTATCATGAAGAGGATGATATTAATAGTGGCCATAAAGTTGGGAATTTTCATGAGACTTCAATAACTGCTATTGAACAGAAAGAATATCCTCATGAAGGTGGTGATGAGGGATTATTTATACCATGTTTGGAAAGTTCCTCTGGTGTTCAGCTTGAACCAACATTTTCAATTGTGAGCCAAGAAACGAATGAAAACCAAAATGAAAATGGTATGGCACCTGATACACAGCCAGGTTATGATAAGCGGGAACTCAAAGGACTTGACAGGAAAGAGACCAAAAATACTGGAGGACATAAAGAACTACCTGAGTTCCTTAGTTTTGATAAAGAGGTCTGTCATGGCCTATCATTACAAAAAAAACCTCCAAAGGTGGCTTTCTGTCCAAAAGAAGTGAAGAAAATTATTGAGTCAAATATCCTGTTACAGAAAAATGCTCAGTCTCACACCATAAGAAAAATTATAGTTTTTGCATCTCTCGGTTTAAGGCATGGATGTGAAGATATGTATGAGTTGGACTTCAATCATTTTAGCATTCTGAGGAAGGGAGAACCATATGTATCTCCCACGAATCCTGGGGTAAACATTCTGATTTTGCAAACTTTGTTAGTTTCATGAGACCGAATAACTGGTTTTAGTATAATTGCTTGAAAGATACTGAGGATTTATATATAGGAGTATTTGTTGGGGTTCCTTGTCTTTGCTGCTGTTTCGCCAGGGGCCTTCTTTTTATTTGATGTAATGTATGCGTTACCTTCTCATTATTTTGTTTGATGGCCAAGAGATTAAGTTTTATCTCAGTATGAAGTTATTTTTGGGCCAATTCTAGTTCTGATATAACTGAAATTCTTGTCCTGATATATCTGAATGTTGCCTCTCCATGCATCCACTATTATCAGTACTGACTTTCTTATATGTAAACAGTCTCAAAGCTCTTCGGCCATATTTTCATGCCATGTTGTCTTATCATCAGTAGCACAGTGCTTCCCTGAACATTTGCTTAACTTGTTTTCCTCTTGTTCTGTCTATCAAGTGAATTAGTCAGCTCTTCTGGTTAATTTGTTGATAGAAAGAGGATGGTGTTTTCACCAGGCAATATCTCATCTGAACTCAGGTAATTTTGTGAGGGGTTGCCACATGGTAGAACAAGTTGCTTGAAAGCTAGGACAAAATCTTGTTTGTTTCCCGCCTCGCTTTCTGCTTTACTCAGTGACATCAGAATATTACGGGAAATTGATAGGATTTGGATTGGTGCCATTGTGAATTTAGTTGCGTTGATGGGAGTCTAGTTCTTTTGGTGAATATAAAAGGCCAAATCGAAGCGTCTTGGGCTGCCAAAGAAAGTGAAAATAAATCTATAAATAAATAACTTAATTTCCAATTTAATAGGAAATACTGGTGATCTCATCATATTGCAATACCAACTTGTCTGCTACAAAGCTGTCTCAAATGCTTGTTTCAACTTTCAGAGGATGCCCATGGTTGGATGGCTTCTAGGTTTCTTAAGTTCTTTCCTTAATAATCCTCTGTCAATCAAGGAAACTGCTAACTTATCTTATCATCAGGAGCACGTTTTATATGAGAATCCTGGTATTCGGAGAAAGGTCTTTTATCCCAATCAACAGAATCCAACATTATGTCCTGTTCAAGTACTTGAGGAAGAGAAGGCTATGCGACCGTCTGATGCTAGTTGCCCATCCTGCCTATTTCTTTGTATCAAGTATGGTGGAAGAACAAGAAATCTTCCCCAAAATGAGTAAGTACTGTTCCAAAACTTCAACAATTGATTTTCCGCTTATGGTTTCTATACTTGATTTGCATAATCACTAATTGATTTATATTTATTTTCAATTTCTTCAAATTGAATGCACAGAAATATTATTTTCATATTTCCCCTATACTATCTCAATATAAACTATTTACCTAAACAATAGAGATTTTTTCTGTCAAGGGAATTTATTCTTACATACCCAACCTCGGAAGCATTGGCAATCAATGCAATGAAGCCTTTTCTTCTCTGAAAATATCTGAAAGTATCCTTTTGCAGTCTAATCTAAAAGCAGTTTTGAGTTGAATTGTTCCAGATATGTTAGGCAGCGGATGGGAAGAAACAAGCTGAAGTCTTTTGGGCCACTGATGTGTCAAATAGCAATGCTAGTTCATATTCGCACTGGGAGCTTCTTCTTCAAGGCCTTAGGCATCACACTTCTGTTCATGGCTGGTTTTCCCGACGACCTGGTTCAAAGGGAAACAAAATACCGGAACTTGGACTTACTCCAAAAATATTACAGGTATGCATTACTGCATACTCGTAGAAATTATATTTGTGCAATGGAATAGAAGAATAGGCATGATAATTGAACTATGATGTCTGAGACACGATCAGCCGCATAGCATACCTGCATATGTATTACCATCACGTCTGTTCATGATGGATAGCACAAGGCAATGAGGCCATTCTTATTACCAAATGAAATACTATGCGGACTCCTCAGTTATATCTGGTTGAAAGCTGTGAAGATTAATATCCCTATAACTGTTTGTCATGGTCTGCACTAAAAATGCTACTCACTCTTCATGCTCAATCATCTAGAGCTATTTCACTTTCTGCACATATTCATATTGCAGGACAGATGAAGAAGCTGAAGGGGAGGAATTATTTCTTCTGCATCCAGAGACTTGCGATAATGTAAGATCACAACCCCAGATCATAAATCCTGTTAGTATTCCTGAGTTGTCAGTCAGTTGTTTTAAAAGTTACTACCTGTGTGCATAAAGCTCAAAGATCAATGTGAATAGCACAACTGAAGATGATACATATTGGTTGTCAATATATACAGGGCTAAGGGAAGCTGGTGTCAGACACCTTCTAAACCATTATTAGATATAATTCTACTATGAGTCACTTGGAGTGCCAAAGAGATTGCAGAGGATTGATTATTGTCGTTCTGTCCATATTTGTTTTAGCTTTGATTGTTGGGAGGAATATTTGTTCAGAAAGACTAGTCTACTAGTGCTTGTACATGTTTAGCTACATTTTTTATGGTAAAGATGGCTAATGCAAAACCAACCACCTTGTGCAGTTCTTGTATCTTCAAAATGAACTGGTTGAATTTTGAAGATAGTTCCTCAGTTTGACATTGTTTTTCTTTCATCAGGGTAGTCCTGGTTCTCAGCAGTTAACTGGGAAGACGATTTCAACTAAATCAAGAAGGAAACAAACCATCTCAAATAGTAAGCCTAATAATCTGAAAAGATCCTCCGTTCAGAAGTCGAAACCTTCAAGCTCTGCAGCTCCTACTCAATTTGGGTTAATGGGCTACACCTCTATTCACACTCAAGCAATGGCAGCATTGCAGGCCTTCCCGTCTCAGACTTCAGTAGATGCCCCTCAAATTTCAAATCCGATGATTCCCAGTACTGCTACTAATGTCTCCTACCGCAATCAGACCCCATACCATGTGTTCCCACATCAACCAGCGAATTCTTTTCTACCTATGGTATACTGGCCTCCCCCAAACTCTTTTCTTCCTAGACCTTATTCATCTACATATGGTTTCCACTCCTTTCCATCTACTGCAAATTACATCTCTATCCATCAACAACCTTATTACAGCAATCCCTCCAGCACTCCTTTCATACCCAAAACGGTAGGAGGCACACAGGAGATCAATAACGTGGCATTAGAGGAAGCTGGTACTGACTCTGACAGCAGTTCAAGCAGTACTGATACAAAAGAACAGTAGTGAACCGTCTGTCTGACATGAGTTCCATGTAAATGTCCATCATTGGGGAATATTTTTGGAAGATGTGATGAAATGCATTTTTGGGCCTCTTCTTTGCAGCGGGTATGTAACTACCAAGTCTTTATTCGATGTAAGTTTGCATTTGTCGGTTTACAGTGAAAATTTATTCGAGGGTTGCAGCAGATTAGTTATTGCATATGCAAAATTTTGTATGAAACTTCTGCTCTTTTCTTGGAAAAATGAGATGGTGTTTCTTTTCTAAAATTTTATGGGTGGGTGAGTGGCTTAAAGAAATATTCGATCGGTAGTGTTTCTTTATTTCTCAAACTAGTAATAAATCCATACTACGTCTAAGCTGTCGAAACAGGCCGCTGGTTTGCTGCCCATAGTTGGTTAAGTTTCACCTCGAGTAGACACTGATTTGCTCTCGTGGTTACCATATGAGCAACATGGTTTACAATCTTACCATTGAATCACAGAAGCAATAAGCATGAGTCTTGCCTTGTCTATTGGGTTACTACAATCTCAAAATATACTTTAAGAATCAATCCCTAAAGACTTACTGGAGGTGGTAGTTGTATAAAATTAGTTCAAACTTGAACATGCATACCAGAATTACTACACTGAAACCAATCCCACTTAGTATCTCCTGCTTGGCATTCTCCAGATCCAATTTGGCTCTAGCAGCCAGAGGGCTCAAGCTCACTACTGGGCTTGAGCTTCTCATAACTGTCCTTGAAAATGGGTTTATGTAGTTCTTATCCACCGAGGCAATAGAAAGAAATTCTAAATGAGTAACGACTTTGACCTGTTGATTGAGCTCTTATGGTCATGTTTTACATAAGCTTTTTAGTCCTAGGTTACTGACAAATGGATAATTCTTTTCCGCGAGTGAGGGATACCCACTCCCCTGTTCCACGCTCCAGTTGGATGCAAACATGGTGACTATCATGCCTACTCTAGGGATACGTGCCTTAATCGCACAAATACAAAGTTACAGGCAGGATGACCGACATAAATACGAGTAATGCATGATTTGATTATATAGAGTAAACGAGATAAAAAAACTCTGCAAGAAGTCGACTTCGCGCACCCCTTGCACACGAAAATGGCATGGCATGGCATGGCATGGCGGGGTTAATGAAACGGTGCACAGTGACATGGGCGGGAGACGAAATACAAAGGCAAAAACTTGAGTTCCAGAGCCTACTGCAACAAGCTGAAGGAGAGTTGGGTTTGGTTTTTTTTTTTTTTTTGAGAAAATGGCTAAAGATGAAGCTGCTACATTGCTTCTCTGTTCCAGTTTACTCTTTTCATCTCTTTTTTCTTATATTTTAAAGAGATCTTATTTTAGACTCTTAACCCAAAAACCTATGAATATTGCGAATCTGGGTTTGGATTTGTAAATCTGCAGAAGTTTGAAATTTTCCTCACAGTGGTGTGGAGCTGTACCAATGTACCCTATGGGAGAACGAATATAAATTAGGAATTTTTGGGGGGCTGCATGTTACCCCTTTTCTTATTACTCTACTCTCTCTCTCTCTGTGAATCACATAGACGGCTTTTATCTTCACTTTTATTCAGGTTTTTGCCCAGTGCACAATGTTTTGTGATCAGTATTCTCTGGTTAGCTCAGCAGTTAGTCGTTACTGTTGTAAGGTGATTCCTGATAGGATAGATAAAATGGGGATTAATGATATTCGTAATTTTTTTCATTTTTTTATCATTTTATTATATAGTATTAGATAATTAAATATTATTTATTATACTTTATTTATAAATCTATCATCTAATAAAAAATAGATATTTTTATATATAAATCTAGTACTTAAAGAAAAGATTACAGGTGATTTGGATATTAAGAATATAATATTTATAAATTCTAATAAAATAATAATAATAAAATAATTTAAAAATATCTAAAAAATCATTGGTGTTATAAAACAAACCCAATATCTTATATATTATATATAAAGTAATGTTAGAGAGAAATCATTATAGCAGTGTATACTTTACACTTACTGTGTGGCTGCTTCTAATTAATTGTTCCCAATATTTATTCAGAAAGATATATGATCTAGATAATGTCACATCATATATATAAAATAGATGGTCTTAATAGTAATTTCTATCTATATTTATTCATATATATATATATATGTTGCATCCCATTTTCGAGCATCTACATAATGGTCTTGATGAGTCTGCGGTAAGCCGGTGTTGGCCTTAGAGCATTGGCAATGGACTAACCAAATACTAATGCAAGTCTAAACTTTAGCTAGATGTGAGAAAAAACCTCTATATTGGACTAGCCAATGGTCCAAAGTTTAAGACTTAATGAATAGTAAATCTTAAGTTCTCTCTAAATATGACTAGCTACAATTTACAATAAAAAGCAATATTTAATTATTTCATCACTTCCCTTTTTTTTTGAATGGTAAAACATGCATGACATGCACATTCTTTCTACTGATTGATATAGTAGATACATTATTTCTACAAAACATGAAGATCTAACAAATATATAAATTGTATTTGTAAAAAATAAATAAAAAAATAAATAATATTATATTATATTATTATTTTAACTTTATAATGACTAATCTAATGTGAATTTACCTAGTCAAAAATTAATATTATAATCAAAAATTAAGATTCTAGTAAAATTTTAGACTTGACAGCCATTGTCATTGTTCTTACCTTTCTTTCAATAAATAATAATAAAAATATACTCATTGGGAAACACAAAAGAAGATGCTAATGCTACAGGTAGGGGGAGGGGGCCATTTGATTTTTCGTGTACGTTTCTCCGTCTCTGACTTATTTAATTTAGAATAGAATCAGATGTATGAGACTATATAATTTACATTTGGTTATATGAACCTGGTCTACTCTTTTTGTGGGCAGGAATGGTTTTTATTTTTAATGATATGAAAGCGATGGCAGTGTCCCATGCTTCATTGCATTTCACATCCATAATTTTATCCTACGTTGAATTGTCGGTGAGCACAGATACTTTTACTGTATATAAAATTAGAAAAAAAATATTTATAACTGTAATTTCTATAATTACTGCATAATCATTTTAAAAAATAAAATAAAATATAAAATTTATATAAAAAAATTAATTTTTAATAATAAACCTTATTGTTGTTTTTCAAAATAATTACAAGATATTTATGCATTTTATAATTATATGTAGAATACCTATAAAATTAATACAATAATTTGTAAAAAAAAAGTTCATGGCTACCATCACAGTCGTTTTCCTGATGCATAGACAGGATGATCTTCTCTTTGAAGTTTCTCTAGGAGTTTGCTTCTCAAGTGAACTCCTTTAGAACAGTTAGGACTCGTTTATTTTTATAATGAATTGAAATTAAAGTTAAAAATTAAATAAAATATTATTATAAAATATTATTAAAAAATAATATTTTTATTTTAAAATTTAAAAAAATTAAATTATTATTTTATTTTATGTAAAAATTTGATAAAATTATAACGATGAAATAAGATGATTGGAAAGAAATTGTGAAAATAAACAATCTAAGAGTTATTGATCCAGCAGGAAGGACAGTAAGATCAACTAGACAACCGGCCCTGATTGAATATCTTAGATTCTTAACCCCACTCAAGCACAGCACACAATTATAATTTCACGAATCATAATAGTTGCTTTCAGTATCCTCTGCTAGCTCGAGCCTCGGGGACAAGTTTGTCCAACTTTCATCAAAAGATAAGGTAAAAAAATCTGTTCTTTTTTTTTTTAATAAAGGTCAATAAATCTGTTGAGCAGTAAATGCTGGAGGCCCTACGAGTATTAAAAAAGGTAGTGTAGTGAAGGAAGAATGTCTCTTATGCCTTTCTTTTTATGGCAAAAAAATCTATCCATCCAAGGCCTAATTTCAGAAGTACCTGTTAGAATCAAAGCAGAGTCTGTCAGTGAAAATTGAGAGATGGCTTCCAAAGCTCTCTTCTTCTTTGCTTTGTTGTTCTTCTCAGCTGTGTCCCTCAGGCCTGCTTTTGCAAAGAATGAGGAGGACCCAGGTCTTGTAATGAACTTTTACAAGGATTCATGTCCTCAGGCTGAAGACGTTATCCAAGAACAAGTCAAGCTCCTCTACAAGCGCCACAAGAACATACTGCCTTCTCATGGCTGAGGAACATCTTTCATGACTGTGCTGTTCAGGTAACCTGTTTACGGCCTTTTTTCTTCTTTTTGTCATTTGTGTGGATCAAAGATTTACTTGTTCTATATGAAAGCATTTCTATGGTTTGTAAACTAGTCATGTGATGCTTCACTACTGCTGGACTCAACAAGAAGGACCTTGTCTGAGAAGGAAACAGACAGGAGCTTTGGGCTGAGGAACCTCAGGTACCTCGACACCATCAAAGAAGCAGTGGAGAGGGAGTGCCCCGGAGTGATTTCCTGTTCAGACATCCTTGTGTTGTCTGCCAGAGATGGCATTGTTGCGGTAAGTTCCTTGGCCTCTCAGTTCTCCCTTTCCTTGTCAATTTCACCTTCAGTCATCTGGTTTTCCATATCCACTTTGTTCCACTCACTCTCTTCTTTCCGATGAGTCCAGAGATGAATGTATGTATGTTCTTTACAACTGTTCATTTCACATATATACTGGATCATTGCATCCACACCAACAGTGCACAAATCGAACTTCATTTCACCAAGGCTAAATATAACATCGTCTGTATTACAGATGCTCTCCGTTTAAAAAGGTTCTGATCCACAGAACCACTAAAGAAAAATAGTTTCCGATCCACAGAACTGCACTGCATGCAATTCTAAAGTTTCTCGCTGATTTTCTAGTTTTGTTGTACTTTTTGTCATTTTATAGCTAAAGAATCTCGTCGGTGGTTATTCCAGATTTCCTTCTTTTGCACCATAAAGCAAGTACTGTTCTAGCATGTGAATGTTAAACTGCATGAAACTTTGGTACAGCTGGGAGGCCCTTACATGATTACATCGCTCTCAGGACTGGAAGAAGAGATGGTAGGAAGAGCAGGGCAGAAGTGGTAGAGCAGTACCTCCCAGACCACAATGAGAGCATCTCTGTTGTCCTTGAAAGGTTTGCTGACATGGGTATTGACACCCCGGGAGTGGTTGCTTTGCTAGGTATATATAAGGCCCCGTCATCCATCACGCCCATATACATTGTATTGTCCATATACATACATAGGATACACATGTGACATATATAGATAAGAAAATATATGTTTTTATTCATGCCAGATGAATATAGATCCGTATCCAAAAAACTTCAATTGTTTATCTTCTTGTTTCCAACAGGAGCTCACAGTGTTGGTCGAACCCACTGTGTGAAGCTAGTGCACCGTTTATAGTATATACCCAGAAGTTGACCCTGTGCTCAACCCTAACCATGTTGAGCACATGCTGTACAAGTGCCCTGACCCTATCCCAGACCCCAAGGCTGTTCAGTATGTGAGAAATGACCGCGGTACTCTAATGAAGCTAGACAGCAATTATTACAGGAACATATTGGATAACAAAGGTTTGTTGATAGTGGACCACCAACTAGCCACCGACAAGAGGACAAAACCTTACGTGAAAACAATGGCAAAGAGCCAGGACTACTTCTTCAAGCAGTTTGCTAAAGCTATCACCCTTCTCTCTGAGAACAACCCTCTTACTGGTACAAAGGGTGAGATCAGGAAGCAGTGCAATGTTGCCAACAGGCTTCATTAAAAGCTCTACTGTAACTTAAGATCTTCTTTCCTTGCGGTCCGAGGGGAAGAATGGGAATTGCAGAATAATATGGGGCTTTCTGGATGCTTTTGTTTCTTAATTGTGCCGTGGTGTTAAAACTACTGTAACACTGCTTTTTGTAGGTTTCTTCTTATGAGGTTGATGTTGTGATGGGCATGCATGGTGGATGTTGGATATATGATATATGATATATGTATGTATATGTATGATGGGTGGTGATGGTGTATGCATAACGCATGGATTGCGATGATGCTAGTTGTATAATGATGCTAGTTATATAATGATGATTCATGCCATATGATCTCTCGCAATGTCATGATGAGGGCAGCATGTATGGAAAGGAATGCAATGAAAAAGGCCATTCCGAAGCACCAAAGATGGTACAAATGCACATATAGGGGCCACAAGAGCAGCAGTATCAGAGCATAGTAAGACTGAAGAAAAAAGAATCAATGAAAGTAAATTGGAAAGGGATGCTAGAACGATAAAGAAAAAAGATATATATATATATATATATATATAAATATATATAAGTTTTTTCATTTACAAAAGTGGAGTTTCATTATGCTTGTAGTTTGAATCAAAATATGTCTTAAAGTCCTTCTATAGCCACCGACGACTGCTCCAGATTCTGCTTCCTGAACGTGTCATGCCATGTGGCATGTTTTTTATATTAAAAAAAAAAAACAGAAATAGAAAAGGAACAAAATGTAGGAAAAATCTCTCGCGACAAAAATGTGGGAAAAATCCATTCTAAAGCGGCAAATCTATTCCAAGTGACAAACCTCCCTCCATTCGACACCGGCCTACAGTCCCAACTTCATTTCCTACGCCGTCTTCCGTCACGCAGTTCCACTCCGCAACTCCTTTCCGGCAACCCACATCCTATAAATCAGCCGTAATTAATATGATATATCATCAACTCACATCCTGTAAATCATCTTGAGCTTTAGCCGTAAATCAACAATATCATCAACCCACATCCCGTAAAAGGTTTGGTCTCAAAAGAAAATGAAACTTGCAGACGAGAGACCCATTTATGCGAACATGGTCGAGGATGAAAGAAGGGAGATTTGTTGACAGACTGTTTACAAAAGAAATCAGAAGAATAAAAAGAGTTGAGTCTTGTCAGTAGAACGTGAAAAGACACTCAGGGTTGGCATAGTTCCCATCTTCTTTTCTTCTAATGTTGCCATATGAGAATTTGGAAGCTGTTATGGACAAAGAAACTTCCAATTGATTTGATCTGTTTGTTTTTTGTTATTGTTTGTTTTCTAATAATTACACGAGACTGCCAAGTGGCATGCCGTCAGTCGGCAGAAACAGTCCGGAGAAACCATTGGTGACTGTAGCATTTTTCATGTCTTTCCAATTAGTTTACCAAAATCCCCATTTTCCAGCCTATTTCCCACTAAAACTAATATACGTAAATTTTTTAAGCACCATGCATCATCATAAAGCACAAGTCTCAACTTCTTCTATTTATCTGAGAATTACCCCCCCAATATTTGATACAAAGCGTTCTACATGCAGGAACAATTCATATAGAGAACTGCTACATACACAAATAGATTACATAAAATAAACCTATAAACTAATATGACTTCATGCCGTCTGTTAAATTAATATAATCGGGTCTCTCTGCATGAAACGTCTGCAACAAGATGGCGGATGTGCGGGGCATACCACTTTACTCTTTCCACATGTTCTATTGAAACTTGCCAGCAGTAACCTGCAAACAACAAAAGAGTGCAATTTTAGACATCCTAAATGCTTCTTCCTTGGCGTTATCTGCTATCATTACCCAAGAAACGAATACCTTCCGATCTAGCAATTTCCAATATTGACTTTGAAACATGTTCCTTCCACAATTCCTCCTCTGAGTCCTTCACATTCCCGTGCACGTGTAACATCCCACCCTCAATCCTGCATCACCAGTACTACCATTAAGGAGAGAAGGCAGTAAAAAGAAATATCAATTGAATGCGCAAAAAAAGTTTTTTTAAGTGCTTAAAGATTTGTAAAATTAATACTGAACTAATAACCATCTCATTGCTTCACTCGCTTCACACTCTCATGAAGGGAACCATATATCTACCTTAATGCCCTAACAGCAGTGACCCAGCTACTCTCACTTGTTGGAAGGAGACCAAGACAGACACGATCAGCAACACCCTGTCAGCAAACAAAAAAAAGAATCAATTGCAGCAGCGCATCCTGCCTACATGGATGCATTTCATGGTAAAATTTTCATTTTCCAGACCAATGTAAAATATCAATACAAATTAAATCATTTCACCAGTATTCTATAAAGAGATATCAACAAAGGACAGTTTCACAAAATGTAGCCAACCAGGTGTAAAAGGTAGCGATGGGGATTGGGAGGTTAAGAGGAAGGAGAAGCAGCAGCTAAGTACAATCATTTATCTCCCAAACTAAGTTCAATTTCAAGCATTGAAAAAGGCATGGCCACTACATCCAGCTCTCATCAGACACCGATGGGAAAGCTGGCAGGACATCATCTATCACTCATGGCCCTACACATATAAATTATGCATAAATAATCTGCTTTGTGCTAATGTTCTGTCAGTTAAAATTTTCCAAGAAAAAGTTGTTTAAATTTAAATAACCTAATACGAATTCAGTTGTGAAGATTCAGGTTCCGATAATTTGGACAAACAAATACAGCATGACTTATTATTAACGAACATAAAAAACCAGCATCTGATCTCAGAACATACTTTAGGTGCTGTGATCCGGTTATCTCCTTCAAGTATGATACAGCGATCACTCACAGAATTTGCTTGTAGATTATGTTGGAGTGCTCCGATGGCATTGGGATTCCACTCACAAGCATAAACTAATTTTGCATTGGCCCTGTCAAGCGAGATGACAATAAGTAAACCGTTAGTGTACAGAAGCAGTTGAATTGCTTGTCAGAGCAGACAACTAGAAAGTCCCACTCAAAATCATCCTATCAATTCAACGCTGGAGATCTTCCGAGCCAGATTTCCAGCTACTAATGTGCATTCCAGTAAGCCTATATTGATTTATTCTGTTTACATAAGACTAATCTAAACATTAATTATTTTTTAGGACATACTTTAAGTTGGACATAGAAGTTAAAATTTGACACGGGTAAATACTAGTTGTCCTAACTTCAGTTGCATGCTGCCTAATCTTTGTTTTGGTTGGATAAACTCATTTCATGGATAGATAAGAGGATTCTTGACTAATAAACTACGCCTGCGGAGAAACCTTGAGATGATAAAAAAACATACCTGACAAGAAATGGTAGCACAAAATATCCAATTCCGGCAAATAAATCTACAATTACTTCATCTCTACAATCCAGACGGGCCATACGAAGTTTCTCAGAAAGATTGCCCCAGGAGAACATACACTTTGTAGCATCAAAAGAATAGAGAATTCCATTTTCCCGATGATCAACCCAACCATTATCTCCAACTAGAATCTCCAAAGAACTGTCCCTTGTACCAGTTTGTGCAACTTGACCCTTGAAAACACCAAAAAATTCATGTAATCATTGTATAGGCAATGACAAGCATAGCTAAGCTTCTGGCAAGTGCAACTTAGAGGAGACTTTCTGGGACTCTGACTGAACATTGTACAAAGTTTTACAGCTCACAGTAGAACTATTCTTTACACTATAAGACATCATCTACCCAGATGTATCCACTTTTCTAGAAGAGGAAATTAGGGGAGGTTGAAAAGTATTGGCCCGTGGATTGGGATCTATAACATAACTACTTGTATCCTATATGTAATGAGCTAGGATTCCCCCTGACAGAAACCAAAAAAAGAAACAAGAAACGAGAATAAAATTGTCTTGGCTGTCTAGCGGGTACATAGTCCATGTTTCTTGGAAGTTGTTGCCTTTGTCATAGATAATTTTGGCTTTGAAAGATGATGGTTCCTTCTAATTCAGCATACAAGTTTAACACAACATCAGCTACTAAAAAACAATTTGGAGAATAATCTAGAACTTAAACAATCTGGATGGATAATAATTATAATATGAAGAAAAAAAGATCCAAGTCGTGACAATGTCCATGTTGAAAGGATCTTTACAAACAATCAGGATGCATGATGGCATGCTGACCTCTTGGACAGAATATTTCTATTCTGAGAATCATATTTCTGCTATTTGCTTTAAGCCTTTAAAAAATCTTTTGACATACTAATTACATGTAAACCGATATAATTGATGCACAGATCCTGAATATTAAATTTGAACTATTTATGTATGTCCATGGAGATTCAAGGAACCAAAATATCTGTTACACTGAATTCACACAAAATGATAGATTTTGAAACAGAATGAAGAAAAGCAGGCATCAACAAGAAATATACAACTTCATATGTAATTCAAGCACATAACTTACCTGACGGGCAAGGCGATGAGTATTAAGTGATTTGGCAACAATAGGCCAAAGCTCAGGCCCAATTGAGTCCCATACTGGATCCTTGAAGGATATGATAGGAAGCACAACAATATCACCAAGTCGCTCCCATCTGAAAATGCCAAAGAATTTGATATGAGTCACATATACAAGGACATTGCATTTACTTACAAGAAACAAAAGCATCAGAATGTGCAAGCACAGCTTTCATCTAGAAAGGATTATAACTGAAGAAAAAATGGCATGTAATGAACTCCCAGTTCATATTACCAAAGCTCACGGACAACATAAAGGAAACAAAGCAATGAAGCACAAACCTTGTGGGTAGCTCCTCTAAAAGTTGTTCTGAAAGGCCTTTGTGCTTTATCAAAGAGGCCACAGCTTCACTCATTACTTTTAATGGAGATTTTGCAGTTCTTTTGACTTCAACTACCTCATCTACTGACTTTCTGGCACCGAACTCCTCCAAAATATTCAAGGCTTCCAAACATGAGATCTCATCTAACACAAGCACTTTTCCGGTATATGGCTTTAATACATGAAGGTCATTATGTCCATTAGATTCATCTAATGAATGATTCAGCCTTTCATGATATGCTCCATTAAATGTTTTAGTCACAGGAAAATATATATGCATTCCATCTTCCCTAGAATAAACCTTCCTCCCAAGATCTAACCATCCAAATTTTTTCAATATATCCTTTCCTAATTTTGCATATTTTCTTTCAAGTTGTAAAACCCAATGCGAAGCAATCATATGACTTCCATTCATTCCAGCTGATTCAACCCCCAAATTCAAGCTAGAAGCTTTGGATAAAGTTCGTCCATTCTCACATCGTGGGTGTTGAAAACTGGCATTCTTTTCTCCCATCACTACATCATTTCGATGGGTACCGTGCACTTCTCTAATTTTAGAAGGCAAAGGATTGTCATTTAAAGATATCAAGGGAAGCAGGTTGATTTTCATTGGCTCGCTAAACTTCGTTCCAAATGCATAACAAGAGGCCCCACCACCAATCATAACAAGATAGTCACCAAAAATGTTGGCAGTACTTCGTACAAACAAATCATTTCCAGCAGAATCTAGTGTCACATGCTTCCATACGAGGATCCTCAAATCAAGTAATGCCAACTCTTGACAATGTTGTCGAACCGGGCAACCACCAATAAGCCCAAGATAATTATTGTACACAAACATAGAGTGGGAAAACCTAGCTTGTGGACTTCTTCCTGAAGTCTTTTCCTTCTTCCATTGACATGTTTTAACATCAAAACTATACAAGTCACCAAGTGCTTTCTCACCATTGTACCCTCCAAACATAAATATCTGAGACCTATATGCCACCATCGAGTGAGAGTGACGGGCACACGGCCATTCCCCGGCAACTGGTAACTCTTTCCACTGCAGTTTCACTGTGTCAAGGACATGAAATGATGAAGAAATTGAATCATTATTAAGTCCACCAAATACATATATCTTTGAGCTTATGACGGCTGCTGCATGCCTATGCCTGTGAAGCAAACATATGCATTTAGAAGAGAGAGATCAACCCTTGAAAAAAATAGTTATCTAAAGACACAGTTACGACAGAATGAACAAGTGAACAACACAAAGATAGGAAGATAAATTCACCTGGGAGGAAAAACACTTCCGGTACATTCTGCTAATCTCCATTCATTCTTTGCTGCATTAAGGACCCATACATCACATAGAATGTTCACAGGATCAGCCCTGCCCCCAATAACAAAGACAAAATCTCCAACCAAAGAACAAGTGTGACCTAAACGTGGAGTTGGACTGCCCTCTACATTCATCGTTTCTAATGTGCCCACAAATGGATTAAGCAGTAAAGACTCATTCCTTCTTGCATGCCTTCCCATGCCTCCGAAACCACCAAATATCATAGCTTTGTTCTCGTTTTTGTTATCCAATATACAAGCCGAGTGACCCCAGAGAAAAAGCTTCTCCACGGGTTCACCAACTATCACCATTGGAACAACAGACAGACAACAACTGGAAACTCCCACCGTCCCTGCCAATGATTCAAAGTCTCAGACTGTTCTTTCACATTAAAAGGAAAGGTTTCCTGCATTCAAACATATATTAGTATGTAATAGCACCACTGAACTCCATGCATATTCAATGCGATGCACTTAAATAAAGAAAACCAATATGTAGTCCTCATCGAATCTAACTTTGAAATACACAAAGCATAACGAATCCGCTTTGCCTTATTGATTCCAAATGCATTCTGTTTCTTTGTCTCACTCTAACTCCTAGAATTAATCACTGTCATCCATAAATTAACACTAAACTACTTCGAAAATCCAGGAAGCATTTCATCACCTTTTTCATTGCCTCTAATTCATTTCCATTGCCATCATAAACAAACCACCAAATATCACTTTGAAAAATTTACACAATAAGAAGTTCACAAGCAGAAATATGTCATCAACCAATTACAACAAACCTCCGTTGTCAATCAAATTTCCCGAATGCGCATCACCATCTCTTTCTTCCAAGTCAGCGTCCTCATTACACACGGAGTCGATACTGCCAACGAATGCTGCACTCACGTCAGGCCCCGCAAAGCCATCACTCTGCCGCAAAGCACGAAAAAACCCTTCGGTTCTCTTCCTATTAGCTTCCATTTTCTCGTTAGCCACGTCGACGAGGTACCGGACGAACATGGGCGAAACCAGAAGCTTCTCGGTGGTCCCCAACGGCACCTCCATCCGAATCGAGCACCGGATTGCTACGATTACGCGCTTGCCCGCGCTGGTGATGCCGGATTCTCTGAACCCGGACGATATGGCCGTGGAGACCAAAGACTGAGCAGAAGCGAGGTCTTTGCACTCAACTGCGACGATGAGCGGCTCGAACCTGAGGACAAGTTCGGAGTGGGGTTGGTGGTGAGTCGACTCTGGGGGGAAGAGGAGGGAGATGACCGAGTCGGTATCGGCTGGGTCGTGGGAGACGAAGAGCCACGTGCCGCCTCTGGCTTTTTTCTTGGTATTATTATCATTATTTGTGTGCTTTGGTTGGGATAGGATAGAGATACGGCCCGAGCAGGAGCTGGTGGTGAAGTAGGAGGGATGGTGGTTGAGGGTGTTGAGGAGAGGGATGATGGGCGCGTCTAACGTGCCCTTGGGTGATTTGTCGGTCTCGGTTGAGCCCAGCGACGCTAGCGTCGCCGCTTTTCTCTTCTCGAACTCCATTTCAAGATTTGTGCGTTTTCTCCTCGACCAAAAAAACCCTCCAAAACCCTATTCGTGAGAGTCTTCACGACGAATAACGGAAGAAGGGGACGAACAGAAAAACGAGGGGCCGCAGAGTGGGCTGGGCCTAATAGGTTTTAGAAAATTTCTATTTATAAGTTGTCATGATACCACACTTGACACTGTAATAAAACTCTTCTGGTCACTCATTTGTTATTTGTAGATATGGTTTGATTTCTTGCCAAGCAACACAAAAAAAAATTTAGATATGAATTTCATATCCTGTTAAAAATATATTATTTTATTTTTTTATTTATGTAATAAAAATAATTATAAAAATATTTATAAATAAAATATAATAAAATAATATTTTTAAATAAATATACAAAATGTGAGGCTTATGAATAACACGAATCGGTTGCAAATGAATGTCTTATATGCTTACTTCATATTTATGAGCGAGCCTCACCCAAAGCTATCTCTTTCTAACTGGTCGACTTTCTCTTCCGTGATTACTTTCCAAAATCAATCAGTCGACTTTCTCTTCCAAACCCTCACCCAGATTTATTTCCAAATTTATCTCTAAGCAGTTTCTTCTAACCGATTGATTGTTTTCTCTTATATTCGGTTGACTTTCTCTTCCGTGACCCCCGAAGCCGACGATGAGATTTGGTAACGTGAACCCCTTCCATGGGATCCCACAAAGCCATTGTCGTAACCCTCGAATAAATAAGGTAGAGCCGTCGCCTTTGTCGTGACCCATTGCCTGCAATGACGAAGCTGTGACTCTGGAAACCAACGAGATCTCCATCGATCTTCTTTGTTCTTAAATTATAACATTTTCTATCTTTTTTTTCTATTCTTTGCTTTGAGGTGTGTTCAACCCCCAAGAATAGAATGTTCATTCCGAAGAGGAATTGTTTGGCGAAAATTGCAAGGCTTAAAGGAAAATTTGTTCTCTCAAGCTGGTACAGAGATTTTGATAAAAGATGTTCAGGTTTTGCCAACTTATAATATGAGTTGTTTTAAACTACCTAAATCTTTTTGTAAGGATCTTGAGAGAATGTTTGCAATGTTTTGGTGGGGATAACGTGGTATGAACGTAAGGTTCACTGAGTGAGTTGGTGTTAGAGCACGTGAACCTGCCATAGAGGATAACTCCTCACCAGCTAAATTCAGTCCACTCGAACCTGCCATAAAGGATAACTTTTCACCAACTGAGTCCAGTGCACTCATAGCGCATCCTCAACAGAATGGCACTGCCATTGCCTCTGCTGCTCGTCCAAAACAACCTGCATAACAGACTCTGCTCTTATGGAATAATACGGAAACTTCTAGAATAAAATCTCTTGTGAATATTTCTGCTATGCTGTGTAATTGTTTCTGCTATAAATACTAGGGTCATTGTACTGAGGGATGTAAGCGAGAATCACATAACTCTTTTATTCAAAGATGTTTTCATTTAGACATTATTGCAAACACCTGTGCTACATTTATTGTTTCACTGGTTCAAACATGGTATCGAGAGCCTGAATAGGGCCAACGCCCATTTTTCTTTTCTCCGATCATCATGGCACCATCCAAATCAGCTTCTCCGAATCCCTCTATCACCAACTCCGCTGCCCAGCTCATAACCATTAAACTCTCTACCGAAAATTACTTACTCTGGCATGCCCAAATCACCACCTTCCTCCGCGGCAACCAACTGTTTGGCTATGTCGACGGATCCACTCCCATGCCTCCCTCCATTGTTGATGATGCTCCTAATCCAAGCTATATCTGCTGGCGCACTCAATATCAACTCATCATGTCAGCTATTTATTCCTCCCTCACCGAGACAGTTCTTTCTCAAATTCTTGATTGTCCCACCTCCCAGCAAATCTGGAAAACTCTTCATGAACTATACTCCGCTCAATCCACTGCCCATCTCATGAATATGAAATTTCAACTTGCAACTCTAAAAAAAGGGTCCGATTCCATCTCCACTTATTTCCACAAAACTAAAGCACTCTCTGCTTCTCTCAATGCTGCAGGACATCCTCTCCCTGAGTCTGAATTCATCATTTGTTTTTTGACAGGATTAGGTTCTGATTTCGAATCCGTAGTGTCTTCCATCACTACGCGTCCCGATCCTCTCTCTATTTCTCAGATCTATAGTTTTCTTGTCAACCATGAATCACGTCTTGCTCACCAAACACACTCTCTACTTTCCCAGAATTCCTTCACTGCCAACTCCAGTGTGCGTGGCTCGTTTACTCCTCCAAATCGAAGCCGTGGTCGTGGCTTTCGGCGTGGAAGGGGTGGCCGAAATTTTTCCCCATCTCCCTCGAATATTTTTTCCTCTTCTCAGAACAATCGACCCACATGTCAACTCTGTAATCGCATTGGTCACACTGTTATTTCCTGTTATCATAGGTTTGATCATGCATATCAGTCTCCACCACCTCCTTCTCTCTCAGCTAATTTTACCAATTTTTCAAACACGTCCGCACCATCTTCAAACTGGTTTCCAGACACTGCTGCCTCAACTCACTTCACCTCTGATTTTTCCAAACTTAATCTCGAGTCCTCACCTTATCATGGGCCAAATCAAGTAACAATTGGAGATGGATCATCCATTGCTATACAAAATTCTGGCTCTGGCTTACTTCCGACACCTTCTGGCAATTTTCTTCTCCGTCAATTACTTCATGTTCATTTCATTTCTCGCAATTTATTATCTGTTCAACAATTTTGTTTGGACAATTCAGTTTTCTTTGAATTTAATTCTTCTGATTTTTTTGTGAAGGATTTACGTTCCCAGGAAGTACTTCTTCAGGGCCCCGTTAAGAATGGCTTCTACGTCCTTCCAACTCATGATGCGGATGTCACTCCTCCCTCACGGCATGCGTTCATTGGCGAACGGACCTCATCCAACATATGGCATGCTCGTCTTGGTCACCCATCTCCTCGGATCACCTCCTTTACAATAAGACATCACCATCTTCTAGTCACTTCCACATCCACTTTGTCCCCTTGCTCGGCATGTCTTCAAGCCAAGTCTCATGCTCTTCCTCATCTGCTCTCCCCTTCTCAATCTCAATCTCCCTTTCAGTTGTTATTTTTAGATGTCTGGGGACCTGTGCCTGTGCTATCCTCCAGTGGCTTTAGATTTTATTTTTCTATTGTAGATGACTTTACAAAGTATGTTTGGCTTTTTCCTTTATATGCAAAATCTGATGTCTCTCAAATTTTTCTAAAACTGTGTCAACACCAATGTCAACTTCTGCAAAAATTTCGGCTCTTGATGGATCCTCCTTTGAGGATCCTCAGCTTTATCGAAGTGTTGTTGGTAGCCTCCAATATCTTTCTTTCACTCGTCCAGATATCTCCTTTGCAGTCAATAAAGTCTGTCAATATATGCACAGTCCTCGCCAATCTCACTGGCAAGCTGTCAAACGCATACTGCGTTAACTCAAATTCACCGTCTCTCTTGGCCTATTTTTCTCTTCTGTTTCGTCTCTTAAACTCACAGCCTTTTCGAATGCTGATTGGGCTGGTTGCCCGGATGATCGGAAATCGACGGGGGGTTTTTGTGTCTATTTTGGGTCTCACGGGGTTCTAAGAAACAACCGATTATTGCTAGATCCTCTACTGAAGCAGAATATAAATCAGTGACAAATACTGCGTGTGAGCTTCTATGGATACAAGCTTTATTAAAAGAATTGGGAATTTTTATTTCTGACGCACCTCACTTGTTATGTGATAATATTGGTGCAACTTATCTTTCGGCGAATCCAGTTTTACACTCACGGACTAAACATGTGGATCTTGATTATCACTTTATACGTGACCGTGTTACTAACAAAACTCTTATTGTTTCCTTTGTCCCAAGTAAGGAACAAATTGCAGACATTTTCACTAAGCCACTCTCCTCGGCGCGATTTGCACTCCTCCGTTCAAGCCTCACTATCTTATCGGTACCGCTTGAATCGCGGGGGGATGTTAGAGCAAGTGAACCTGCCATAGAGGATAATTCACCAGCTAAATTCAGTCCACTCGAACCTGCCATAGAGGATAACTTCTCACCAGCTGAGTCCAGTGCACTCATAGCGCATCCTCAACAGAATGGCACTGCCATTGCCTCTACTGCTCGTCCAAAACAACCTGCATAACAGACTCTGCTCTTATGGAATAATACGGAAACTTCTAGAATAAAATCTCTTGTGAATATTTCTGCTATGCTGTGTATTGTTTCTGCTATAAATACTAGGGTCAGTATTTTAATGACGTTCAGTCCCACTGCCTACGTTCTCACCTCTAGCTACCCCTTGTGGATTCTCAAATTCACTATTCAACCTCCTTCAGGCGAAGATAGAGACATATTACACTTTTGAGCAGTACCGCTATAAAGAGTCCGTATAGAACACCCTCTACACTTACAATCACCTTACACGTGGTGATTCAACTATTCTCTGTGTAGAACACTTTCTACACACACAAGATTTATACACACTTTTACTAATACAAGAGCTGATAGTGGGTACTTTATCAGATAACACTCCTCAATAAGTGAAATGAAAACAATACAGCGCAAAACTATATCTCTCGCAAAATGAACAAGGGTTAAGGCTCCGTGTTTAGATAAGGGAGATTGAGGGTTTTGAATGAATGTTGTAAAACTTATAATTGATATGTGTATGCTCTTAATGTAAATTTGTATATCTCAATTGAGCTATTTATATGCATATGAAACTTCATTTTCAAATTTAAAATATTCACATGTCAAAAAAGTAGCACCACTCACTTTTCAAAATTTTTAAATAAAAGTTTATCCATTTTACAATTGTCAAAACCAACATCATTCACTTTTTAAATTTTTCAAATCAAATCTTCTACTTTTCGCATATGACAAAATGAGCATTATTTATTTTTCAAAATTTTCAAGCAAAATCATTTACCTTTTGCATATGTTGAAAAGAGATAGCATCAATCACATTTCAAAATTTTCAAACCTAATTTTTTATTCTTTGCATATGATAAAATTAAGGAGTATTATATACTTTTTAAATTTTCAAACAAAATCATCTACATTTTGTATATATCAAAAAGAGTATCAATCACTTTTCAAAATTTTCAAACACAATATGCACATGTGAAACACGACAATCAATCATCTTTTAAATTTTTAAAATTCAAATTTTTAATCATGTCATGCACATGTAAAAGATCGTCTTTAAAAAATTTAAAATTCAAATTTTTAATTTTCAAACATATCATGTTCATGCGGAAAATGTAATTTAATACTTTATGAGAAATTTTTTTTAGCCTTAATCCAATTTCGAATTTTTTAAAGATATACAAAATTATTCTAAGAGTTTTATTTGTGAGCTTGTTTCCTTTCTAGCTCATACTTGGTTCATTGATGTGCTTGGCTCTATTGTGTAGACAACGTAAGCTTGAGACTCCTTTATATTTGAATTCATTTGTTATCATCAACATAGATATATAGATATATAATTATATAGAACTTGAAACCTTGGATTCAACAATTATTCGGTTTCTAAAATAAAATCTAAACTATTCAGTTCCAAACTATTAAGCAAAAAACCTAAAGAGAGCAAAAGAGGAAATCCTCTGAGGTTCGATTAAAAATGAATTAAGAAATTACAAGACTAACTTCAGTCCTATATATAAAAAACTAATTACACGTGCTACATAATAAATGAGTTCCTAACTAACTTGCTAATTCATATGTACATATCTCAACATAAACATTTAGAATTCAAATCTCTTACAAATTAAATCCTATCATCTCAATAGTGTAAGTAATGTATTTTCTACACTAGCTTATAAGTAGAATTACTCATCTAGAATTTAGCTTACATCCTATTAAGATTTAATTGGAGATATCCTATTTGAAAAATAAATAGAATAAAGATTAATTTAACAACCAGCTAATAGATACACTTGATAATTTATAAAACCAATGTTATTTATTTGTTGTCAGAATATGGCGACAAAACATATATCTTTTTTGAGTTATTCTACTCAACAGTCTTGCACCATATACCTATTGAGGTGAAAAAAAAAAAAAAAAAACAATTGTTTGATGTAGAACTACTGAATATAATTTTTCATTTTTTTTTTATCTTGACAAAATAGAGATTGATATCGTCTCAACAAATAAATTGGTAAAAAATGGCCTTATTATGACTGGTTCGAGCAGAAATTATTTATAGTAAGGGTGTCAAATTGTGTTAACGGATTATATTTGTGTCGTATGAAGACATGTATATTATACTATATGGGTCAATTCGAACACGACCCGTTAAGCTTATCGTGTAAAAATTTCAAACCCTAACATGACCCATTAATATAATGAGTTGACACAACACGGCCCGTTTCAACCCGTTTATATAAATGGATTGAACAAATCCGAAATTAATCCGTTTGACTTAATTAAGTTTAGTATAATTTTATATAAATATTAAAATCATAATATCTATAAAAAAATATATATATAAAACTAACTAAAAGTCCAAAATTACAATCCAAATATAAAAATATCAAAATTAAAATTTCAACAATTTTACTTTTAGGTATAGAGGTATAATTGTAACTTTAACTTTCTTAACGAGTCATAATAGATTGACCTTTTATCAACCCGTTAAGCAATTGTGTCTTAACAGTTCAACTCGTTTTGATCAGAACCCGTTAAAACTAAATTCAGACCCACTATTATCATATCGTGTTTGTATTAAATTAAGAGATCGTGTCACATATTGTCACCCTTAATTTATAATCTTTCTTAAGTTCATAGGCCTGCCCTCCGTTTCAATCAACCCCGCAAAGAAACCGGTGGGAAGAAGCCCTGCACTCAAAACGGTGCGTGTTGCGTTCAAAACAGATAGAAACGACGTCGCCTGGTTCTGTTTCATAACTTCCATTCTCATTCCCTACCTAGTACGACAGAGTTGACGGTCCCGGAGCGCCCAATTCCGTCTTCTCACAACCGTTCCGCTGGTACGTAATCGTCCATCACAACTTATATTTTTGTTTTTTGGCTTCGATGCCATCCATAGAGTTACCACCATATTGTTCTCAGACTGGTTTCCCGATGTTTTTTGGTTCGGCACGTTGTTCTTTATGTTTTGGGCTCTAGGGTTCCTGAGACTTGAAGACAATGCAGTCAAATTAGTTGTTGAATTTACCTTTTCTACTTCGTTTTTTCCCTGTTGATTTTCTTTTGGGTTTTCCTTTGTTATTTTCGTTCTCGGTCTTGAGAAGCTCATCGCATTGTTGGAATTTGCCGAATCCGATCTAATCGGCGTCTCGTTTAGCGATGTAAAGTAGCATTCATGTTAAGATTTACCTTTTATCGAAACAACCTGCTGATTAAGTTGTTATATAGTCAACTTGGATTTGATCAGCTATTGATACTGAACAGGTACACTGACATGGATGAACGTGTATACGTGAGATTGATGTTTTTTTTAACTTGAAATTGTATTAATTTATGCTTTTGGAATGGTTCAGGGTGGTATGCGTTTGTGTTGAATTTCATTTCGTGGATACTCGGGCTTGTCATGGCATCTAGACGTCTATACGGATCTTGAGCACATAGCTTTCATCTTTTATCTGAAATGTCTACATATTCAAATGCACAATCAACTGAGGCTGGGCATGTTGGTTGTCATAATGCTTGCCCTGATTCCGAAAGCCATCAAAGTTCTTTGAAAACTGAGGAGGACGAAGAGGAAGATGTAGATTTCAATCCCTTTCTAAAGGAAACCCCTTCACCGGAAGCTTCTTCGAGCTTGAGCTCTGAAATTGACGGTTTGAATGGGAATGTTTTCGACAATGGTGGAAAGATCGTTGATAATGGTGAAGGAAATAATCCATCAAAGCCAACTAGTGAGGTGCAAAATTATGTCATTGGAGCTCTTGAGCACGGTGAAGAGGAAACATTGATGCAAGCTACAGTTTCTCCCGAAGGAGTGTGTGAGAGGGAATTGCAAAATTCTGTTGCCCAAAATCCCAAGAAACGAAAATCTGCCTTAAACTCTCCATTAAAAACTGGTACCGTCCAAACAAAGGAAAATGACACTGGAGCTGATTCTAATGATGTTATGATTGGCGAGTTAAGTAATACACAATATTCCCAAAAGCCCATGTCAGATTTAGAGAAAGAGGATGCTATCTGCACACGCACTAGGGCCCGTTATTCCCTTGCAAGTTTCTCGCTTGACGAACTGGAGACTTTTCTTCAAGAAACTGATGATGATGACGACCTTCAAAATGTTGATGATGAACTAGAGTACAGGAAGTTTCTTGCTGCTGTTTTACATGGTGGAGATGGCGATGGCCAGTCAAATCAAGAGAATGAAAATGTTGATGACGAAGATGAAGATAATGATGCCGATTTTGAGATAGAGCTTGAAGAGCTGCTGGAGAGTGATGTAGATGTATGTAATAGGGAAAAGGCCCAAAAGGAGTGCAATGGAACTGGACGACGGCCGGAAACTAGGCAGAATAGGCGCCAAAAAGACTCTGCCCAATATCAAAAGAAGCTTTCAGGACAGGCAAAGAGGCCATTACGTCCCCTCTTGCCAGTTTTGCCAAATGGACCCATTGCACCCTTCCCTATTACTGATGGGAAAACCTCAATGCCTGATTCTTGTACAGCGGAAGATGGTTTTATTAGAGGATTTACTCCCCATCAAGTTGGCCAGTTACATTGTTTGATACACGAACATGTGCAACTTCTCGTTCAAGTATTTTCTCTGTGTGTTCTTGACTCTTCTCGGCAACACATTGCCTCCCAGGTTCGTGGACTGATTTTTGAGATACTTCAAAAACGGAATGAAGTATTAGCATGGAAAAATGTCCCATATCCTAGCATTTGCTTTTACCCTCCCTATGTTTGCTCATCCGTGCCAGATGAACTTCCCAAAATTGCCCCTGCACAATACACCTTAGAATCATGTGCTACATTTAATGCACAAAGAGCGTGCTCTAACCAGATGGCGGCTTCTCAAAACATGTCTCCTTCTAATGGGAGATGTGAATATGTTTCTAATGGGCACTTGGGTTCCTTCCAAAACAATGTGGGCTTTTCCTGGGTGCCTTTTATAAGCGGTCTTGTACTGTCCATCTTGGATGTAGCTCCACTCAATTTAGCTGGAAGGTATATGGATGATGTTTATACTGGTATGTCATTTAGAATGTTTGAAAGTGTTTTTCATGTTTTTGAAATCATATGCTTGTTCAAAAGTTTAACCTCTGTAGTATGCTTTTTCATTTGTTTAAAATTCTTTTCTCAGCTGTTCAGGACTATCGACAGCGTCAGGTGAAATCTGCTAGTGATGCTCCCTTTGTAAGAGAACCGCTGTTTCCCTTTCCTTGTTTCCCATCATATCCTGAAGCTAATTGTGAAGTTTTAAGGGGGCCCATTGCCTCAGTTGTTAAAACGGTGCCAATTTTACCCAGTCAACAGCCACCTAAAAAAACATTGGCTGCTGCACTTGTTGAAAGTACCAAGAGGCAATCAGTTGCTTTAGTTCCAAAAGAAATTTCAAAGCTAGCTCAAAGATTTTTCCCTTTCTTCAATCCATCATTATTTCCACATAAACCACCCCCTGCAGCTGTCGTAAATCGGGTGCTTTTCACCGATGCAGAGGATGAGTAAGTTGCGTGCTTTATTTATTGCTTTTACTGAATTGGTGGATTTACTTATCTCGATTATTCATTTTTTGCCAGTTTTAGAAATGCTTCACATCAAGGTGCATTACTTTTCATAGTTCTACTTCTGTTAAGGTTTAAGAAGAAACTTAAATTTGATGTATTTGACTTTCTGTATTGATAGTAATAGGAAAGGAAACCTCTTTTTTTTTTTAAAAAAAAGAAAAAACCATGGAGTTGAGAGGATTTTAAGATTCTTATCTTAGAATATAACATTTTGAAGAAAGTCTTAGGATTGCTTATGAACAGGAATCTTTCCTAAGATTCATGATTTTTGCATAATTTCTAATGCCATTTTCACCAATTAGGATAGTTATGTTGATTTATGCAGTGGGAGATAAAAGCATTTCAAGGTGATTTTTTGGAAGAATGAAGTTTAATTGATTTGTATCTACAACTAATTTTTATGCAAAGTTAATCTTAACATGAGATTAAACCCAAAACTAGTCCCTATGGCTTGTATAAATTAAATTACTTATGGTACTTTTTAATTGAACAGTTTACTCCCTGTAGTTGTATTATTATTAATATTGCAAAACGCAAATCCTAGAGGTTGGCTAAAGTGGTAAGGACCTTGATCTTGGTGGTTTACTCCCTCCATGTTTTTGGTTCAAAGCCTCTTGGGTGCAAATAATTTATAGGGTCCATTGGACTGGGAGAATTTTCCCTTGAATTACCCAAAGTGCACTTGTGGAAAATTCCTTACTGAGTGCCTGTGCACTCTCAGTCCATTGAAGTCTATATGAAGTAACCAGAAACCAAAAAATAAAATAATAATAAATTTTATTCCAAAACAAGCAAAGTTCTTGCCATGGGTGGTAGAGTGGCCACCCTTGGTGGTGGGGAGGGGAGGGGAGGGTCTCCTCCCACCACCCGGCCAACCTATGGTGGCCTGGATCAAGCCACTGTGGGTCGGCCCTGCAAAGGCCACCTGCCCATTTTTAAATATCTTTTGGGTAATGCTAGGGATCCCCAGCGGGATCTCCCGCTCATGGTCCCGCTCCATTTATTTAAAATTTTTCAAGTTTTCTTTCTTTTTTTTTTTTTACTTAATGGTTAAGAAAATGTTGTTTAATAATATTGTGAATTTTTTTTCTCAAATATTTAAAAGTGTTAAAAAAATTATGTGAAAAAAAAAAAAAACAAAAAATATTTAAAACTTTTTTTTTTCACATCATTTTTTAACACTTTTAAATATTTTTTAAAAAAGAAAAAAATTCACAATATTATTAAACAACATTTTCTTAATCACTAAATAAAAAAAAAACTAAAAAAAATGGAGCGGGGCCATGAGCGGGATCCCCCAGCGGAATCCCTATCATTTTCCATATTTTTTTGTTATTTGTTAATTTTAAGCAATTCAGAACATTTTAAATAAATTTATTATTTTTTGAAATTCTCCATGGTGCCTGCCTGATGTTATTCCATGTATGCATGTTTTAACAGTCTAATAACAAAGCATGTGGAATAATTTGGTGTTTAACCATTTAATTTATAAGACTGCAGGTTTGATTAGAGGTGGAAAATAGTTATTTATGAGGATACTTTCTTTCATAAAAAAGCTGTAGGTCCCTTAAAGTTGTTTCAAGTAGGGGTGTAACCGGTCCGGTCCGGTCCGGTTTTAGATAAAACCTAGGACCGAACCGGTATGTACTGGTTTTGTATTTTTCAAAACCGATTACGCATCGGTTACCTTCCTAAACCGGTACTTCCGGTTTTACCGGTTTCCGGTCCGGTCCTGTCCGGTTTTCCGGTTTTTTTAAAATGTAAATTTCACAATTTGTCATTAAAAATTTGTTTATAAAAAAAAAAAAAATTGATTTAAAAAAAACTGTCTTATACTTTTATTAATATATTAGACTATATAATAGTATTAATATTAGACTATTGGTATAGTTATAAGTTATATATTATTATTAGTTATAAAATTTTAGTGATTTAGTATTAACATTTTATGTAATAATTTATAAATTATAATAAAAAATTATTTCATATATAAATATCTATGTTATATATAAAATTTCACATAAAAATTTATAATTATATATTATATATAAAACTTATATATATTAATATTTAATATATATATAATATTTTGTATAAAACTTATATATAAAAATATTATTTTTTATTTTTTTTAATCAACCGGTCCGGTCCAAAAAATCCCGGAACCGGAACCGGACCGGAACCGGCCGGTTTTTACATTTTAAAAATCGGTTCCGGACCGGACCGGTTCAAAACCGGTAAAACCGGTCCGGTTTTCTGGTTTGAGTTTACACCCCTAGTTTCAAGTATAAAAGTATGGGAATATAGGACACTTTTTTTGGTCGTTGTAGTTCCCTAGAGATCCTATTTATTTGTGTATTTATTTTTATTTTAATTTTTTTGATCGGTAATCAAGATATTTTATTCATAAAGAGTAGGCAAAGCCCAATTACATAGAGAGTATACATGAGAAATACCTAACTAGAGTTTACAACTGATAGTAAAAAGTCATGGACAATTAGTCTATTACAAACAATGGCCCCCACCCATGAGAACAATGTGTAGCCATATACACCTACACATGCAGATAGAGACCAATACATGCGACTTGTGAATTACCTCGGAGACCTCTCCAGCTACCTAAAAAATCCACCAATCTAAGAGGCATGACCTATGATAATTCAAGTCCTGTAAAAAAATAATCCCATGTGGTCCTCGCCACCTCGCAATGTAGAAATAGATGCCTACAGATCCTATTTATTACTGATGATGGTGTTAATTATTAGCCTTTTATGTTGCTTGTTTGTTTCCTTCAATTATTTCAATGGGCCTGGTTATGGCTACTGACATATAAAACCTATGATAAACTTATAAGATATGTTTGTGAAGTTTCTTGTGTTTTATATTGGGATTCAATGCAGGCTATTAGCACTGGGATTGATGGAATATAATACAGATTGGAAGGCGATTCAACAACGTTTTCTTCCTTGCAAGTCGAAGAATCAGGTATTTCTAGACATGTAAAGAAAAATATTATCTGGTAATCATGTCCAGATGAGCTCTAAGATTGGTTATCGTTTGTGCTATCATTCCTCCTGCTGTCTCTGCTAAGGAGGGAAGGAACAATTTGTTTTGGAAAAGGAAATGCAAATAAATTCTTCACCTTTTATTTTCTTAGCTCCAAACTGTGGCTGAGAAACTTTTTTCTTTTAATTAAAAGATGAAAGAAACTAGATTACTGCATAAGACTGCATAGAAATTATTTTGTACTTGATGGCTATGGAAACTACTATTATGCTTCTATATGCGGAGACCTGCTTGGGGCCTAGACCAAAAGGGAAGCTAGAAATGGTGATTGCTGGAGATTAGAGGAAAAAAAATGTCGAAATCCTATTATATCATACATCGTGTATGTAGGGCTATTGTTAAAATTATAAAAGATATTGAGGTTAATTTAGTGAGTATAGCGGGCCTTGGGGCACCTTTAATTTGCTCCTTGCCTGTACCTACTTTTTATTAACCAAGAAATCCTGGCCCATTCCCCTTTCTGGTTCTCCATATTGGACCAATTAGATGTGGCACAGGTAGTTTATTCTACCTCTCCATGGGTGTAAGTATATGTGATTTATTCTACCTCTCCCTCCCTATCTTTCTCTCTCTACGAGAGAAAAAATTATTTTGTAGTTCTTTTTTTAAGGGTTTCCTTTTTAAAATGATAATCGGTAAATATGGTAAAAAAAAAAATTCTTATTTTTTTGGGCCCATAGATCCATTGTTGAAATTGGTTTTAAAGCTTCATGATCATGATGAATAGAGGAGTTGCCCTTTGCGAGTTCTTGCGCTTTGTGAATGTGGATGTGATGTTGACATTAGACCTATTGTAGTTCATCATTCATCACTGTATGTTTCAGCATTAAGCATTAGTGTGTTTTTGAATTTGCATATGCTACTTTCATTGCAGATATTTGTTAGGCAAAAAAATCGCTGCTCATCTAAAGCACCAGAAAATCCCATAAAGGTATGTCTGCAATCTTGAGCATAATGAAGATAAATTATCTTGATTACCTAGCTACTTATTCTTATTTTGAAGTGGATTTTTTCCCAGATAATGCATACAAACTTAAGTTGTGGTTACCTCTCTCTCTCCCAAAAAAAAAAAAACTTGGCATTTTTGGTTGTGATCTCTTCATCTTTTTAATTAAATAGATCGGATATGAGCTCTTGACTCTTCAATTGAGCATTCATCACATTGAATGGTTGGAAGAAATTTACGATATTAGGATATCCAAAAATTGTAACCCGTGATATTTTAAAGGTAATATTTCATTGCAGCAGGTGGTCTTTAGTCATATTGTTTAACACGATGTGAATAGTGGTGAAAGCTGATAGGTCTACAAGACAAGTCTTTGGGTTATGTTCTCATTTTTCATTTGGTAAAAATATAATGTAGTTGTTTACTACTACATGCAGGCAGTTCGAAGAATGAAAACCTCTCCTTTGACTGTGGAAGAGATCACATATATTCAGGAGGTAAATTTGATTAAGAGTTTTTTGGATTATTTGTATTTCTCTTAAGAAGATTTTCATTCGATTGATAGTGTATGATTTACCGTAAAATCCAAATTGCACACAGGGACTTAAGCTTTATAAATTGGATTGGATGTCTGTGTGGAGATTTGTTGTTCCACATAGAGACCCATCTTTATTACCTCGGCAGTGGCGCATTGCCCTGGGAACTCAGAAGTCATATAAGCAGGATGCAGCAAAAAAGGAGAAGAGACGATTATATGAGGCTAGAAGAAGAAAGTGCAAAACTGCAGATCTGACAAGTTGGCAAACTGTATCTGAAAAGGAGGTTTGTTATCCTCTGAAGACAGAAAACGAGCATTAACATTTAATCCTTCGTATCTTCCCATTCATTTTATACAATATTCTAATGAGTTGCTGATGGTTGGACAATACTGTGTAATAGCATGGAATTTGTGGTTGAGCTGTAAACTAGCCGGCCAATTCACATAGCACAATCTTGGTTCATCAATTATTATGCTCTCAAGTTGATGATAATGTGGAATAGAATTGGGCATGGGGCTTTAAATTATGAAATTTATAATTTATAATTTTAGATTACATGCTAATACAATGCTTGCTTATAACCTTTTTTTGACTTTCCCGGTAACATCTACATGTTCATAGTAGTAACACAATTATTGTGTTATATATTCTTCTTTTGCTGAACCTGCCATAGCATTACTCTGTTTCATCAAGGTGGAAAATTTTGGCCTTGGGCTGGGGCTTGGCTCATAAGCCTTACTATAAAGCTTTGCTTCATCTCTTTAATTGGCAATTGAGGTTTTTTTTTTTTTTTTCGTAAACGACGATTTAACTTTACACAATTGTTGTATTTGGTGCAGGACAATCAGGCTGAAAATACTGGCGGGGAGAATAACAGTGGAGATGATAGCATAGATAATGCAGGTGAAACGCATGTACACCAGGCATCTTCAGCAGATTGGAGGTCTGGTACCTTCAGTCTCATTTCTTCTGCTCATCCTTGCTCAAATCTCAAAGAAAAAATCCTTCCTAAGGATAGACTGCCTCAAGAAGGGACTACAATCAGTAAGCAGATAAACTATAATGGGTCTAGAGAGGCTCAACCCCAGACTGGTATCATGCACAAGTTTCCGCCTTTGTCACAGCATACGCAGCAACCCTATAGTTCATGTCAGGTAAATAGCGCTAGAAATTGTGCATTTAATACCATGGAACCAAATCATCCGGCTTCTTTTATGACATCAAATAGCAGCAAATCCCCATTCTGTTTACGGCCTTATCGGGCTCGTAGAAATAGTAGTGCCACTAATTCCCGCATAGTGAAATTAGCACCAGACTTGCCACCTGTGAATCTTCCACGATCTGTCCGTATAGTCTCTCAGACAGACTTCAAAGGTTGTCAGTTTGGAGCACCCACTAAGGTTTCTGCTGCTGGAGTTGGTATTGGTAATTCTGGAATAGAAGATGTAGTTTCTCGTAATCCTCGTGCTGTGAAATTGGGAACCCCCCATTTAGTAAAATCTCGACAGAATGAAAGCAGTCCACTGCAAGACAATGTTTTACATTCGCATGCAGAAGAATCTGAAGTTGTCAAGGATAAATGTCTTCTGGATGAAAGACGCTCTGATTCTGATCTTCAGATGCATCCTTTACCCATCCAGGCCCCTGAAGATGGGCATTTGCTACATTATCCATCGAACTGCGGCACTAGTACTTCTACTTCTTTCAGTTTCTTTTCAGGAAATCGGCCTCAGTTGAATATAAATCTCCTGCATAATCCTCAGCTTGAAAACTATGTTCAACGTTTTAATAAATCATTGAAGTCAAAGGATTTTACTTCAGTAACTTCTGGCATTGACTTCCAACAACTGCTACAAAGAACTGATGATGTCTGTACTGATTCTGCAGCTGCCTGCTCAACTGCACACCTATCTACTGGTTTGGATGGAAAATCTGGACCATCTGGTCAGCTTCAAAGTCCTTTTGATAGTCTCCAGACCGAGTCACTAGTAAGTCATGGTCTAGCTTCTGGTCCTAATCCTGTAAGCCCTACTGAGAAAGCTAATGAGCTAGACTTGGAGATCCACCTAAGTTATACATCCAGAAAGGGGGAGGGTGTGGAAAGCAGTGATGTGACAGCACATAATCCAGCAATGTCAGTAATTGCAGCAGCCGCAACTAGAACTCAAAACATCAGTTATCCTCCTTGTTCCAAAGTCAGTACCAACCTTATTTCAGGTGGCCATGGATTGACAATACCAAGTAATAACATCAGCAGATACAACGTGGATGATATTGGTGACCAGTCTCATCCGGAGATTGTGATGGAACAGGAAGAGTTGAGTGACTCTGATGAAGAAACTGAAGAACATGTAGAGTTTGAGTGTGAGGAGATGGCTGATTCTGAAGGAGAGGACGGATCAGGATGTGAACAAATTGTTGAGATGCAAAATAAGGTGACTACTTTTTCTTTTGATTAATGAAAAGCATTGCCTTTTTGTATTAGTGCTCCTAATTCTATTTATTGCAGCTAGAACTTTATTATTATTGTTTTTATATAGTTGTGTTCCAGAATGAACTCTGACCTTTTATATCTTGAATGCTTCAAACTTATGTTCCCCACCCACCCACCCACCCACCAGAACGCACCTTCAAAAGAAGAAATATACTAGAATAGGACTTTGCGCTCTCAATTTTTCTCAAGACATGGGTTGCACACAAAACATCTATTCAAAAGAGCCATTCTTTTTAAATATTTGGTGTTTGCTGTTGCATACTTTTTCCGCCGTTCTGCTCTAAGTTCATTTCTTATTTTAGAATTGGCATTGTTGATTGCAGGTAGCTATGATCTTTTTCAATGTAGTTGCTATTTTTTAATATTTAGCATGGTTATATCCTGGATTGTGCATCACTTTGATAATCAGCTTTGATTTCTATTTCCTTGTTAGGTGTTTTCTCTTGTATACTTCTTGTGCACTTCAGCTATGCCTTTTGAGTTTCCTTATAAATTCTTTGATTTCTTATATAAAGATCCCATTTCTGGTTAGGAAAGATTTAAACCTAATACCTATCGCCATCCCTGCCACTCTTGACCACTTAGCCTAATCCCAAAGGCCAGTTTCTTGAAAAATTAATAATCAGCACAATCTTATGCTTCTGCATTTGTTTGGCCAATCACACCTTACTGAATGCACCTTGTGTTTTAGGGTCCGTTTGGCAACACAACTATTCTCAATTATTCCTCAGATATTTCCTTCTCAAACCACTCAAACACAAAACACTTTTCAATTTCAAATCTTCAACTTTTTCATCTAATCATTACAATTTTTCCAAACTCCCAAACAAAACACAAAACAATCCCTACTTTTTCAAATTTCAAAACAAAAATAATATTGACAAATTATAGTCAAACAATTTTTTAATTTTATAAGATATTTATTCAACCTTTTCTCTCTTCTTTCTTAAAACCTAATAAAACATCTTAACCCAAACCATTTCATTAATATTCACAGATATAATGAGATATTCTAAGTATCTAAACGGGCCCTTAATCTTGCAAACATGCCCTCTCATATTTGGAAATTCTATATTTTCTACCCTGGTCCAAAACATAGGAAAATGATTTGTGCAGGCCTAGGGTGTGCAAGCCCATGTAGGCCCTTTAAAAAAAGTGGGACCCACCTGAGAAAATCTACTCTCTCTCTCTCCTCCTTTTTTTTTTTTTTTTTTTTTTTTTTTTTTTTTTTTTTTTTTTTTTTTTTTATTTTTTTTATGGTGGATCTCACTTCTTTTTTCCCCAAAATGGACTGCACGAGGGTTGCATGCCCTACGCTTGTATCTAGCATTTTTTTTATTGGCACTAGATGTTCGAGAACAGTGTCCCGACTAATCCTAGGAGTGCACAGGCCCTTGACAAGAAGTTTTCCGCAAGTCCACCTCAGAGAATTCAAGGGGAAAACCTCCCAGTCTAATAGCCCCTAGAGATTGTTTGTACCCAAGGAGATTTGAACCTTAGACATGGAGGGAGCATTCCCCCAAGCCCAAGGCCTTTACAATCGAGCCAACCCCTATGGGTTGGCTTGTATCTAGCATCACTAGAAGCATATATGTTTTTATGCATATTCATATATTTCCTCGATGAATTTGGTTTATGACACCATGAGGTTGGTTTGCTCTCTTATTCTTTTCCGTCTCATCTTCTTCTCACTTATCAAAAAAAAATCTTTTCCGTCTCATCATCTCTTGTTTTTACCCTCCATAGACATTATTTTTCTCTCTCTTTGGGAGGGAGGATGATTATTATTTTGCATTAAGATTTATATTCCTTTTTGTTTTTGTTCACAAGTTTCTGTTTTGTCTCTACTTAATAGGACGGCAAGAATTTGACTGTGGAAAATCAAGTGACAGTTGCTTCTGGTGGTGATAAACAATGTGAACCAATGACCTGTTGTCATCCTCAAGGTGATGTTTGCATCCTTGTAAAGGACATCACTCCTTCCCTAGAGTTGGGTTTGTCTAATCAAGGAAAGGATGATACTAGTAATTCTTCATGGTTGAGTTTAGATTCATGTGCACCAGATCGTCTTTTGAACTCAAATACTAAGCATGAAGAGAGAGGTATAGGTGAAGGTCCTGCAACAGAAAATTTGTCTTCATGTCGTCCTATCAGATCTTGCAATAAGAAAAAACCAAGCACAAAAGTTACTGTGCAGAAACATGCTATGGATATGGCACGGCAGCTGAGCCTTGGTCCTCTTGCCGTTTCCACTTTGAAAAAACCAAGAAAGCGTGCATACAGAACTAACACAAGTTTGAATGTAAGATTGTCTTTTGGAAGCTCCAGCAGTGATGGTAAAGATAGGCTTGATTGATTGCTGCTCTGTCTATGTTCACGAGGGCTGGTAGTACTTTCTCCCATGTCAGCAACCCAATTAGCAAGCAAAAGGGGTCACAGTGGAAGTAAAGAGGTCAGCTTAGGCTTGTTTGGTGAATATTTTTTATGAAGGCATGAGAAACAGTGGGATTGATTTGGTGGAGCGGGGGTGGAAGGCTTTGGATATGCATTATAGCATAGGTGGTTGACGGATTATTCCATCGGTTGATAGAATCTGTCTCTGTTTATGCTTGTTTCGGGAGTGGGATCGTGTACAGACATTTTGCTTGTATATTCTCCATTGATCTCAGTTTTGGGCTAAAATGACCTCATTTCAAGGGGCTGGTTTTGCTAACAATGAAGTTCTAGGCGATAGCAGAAAACTGTTTATAATGATGAAGGAAAAAAAAAAAAAAAAGGAGCAGTTCTACGAATAGTTTGTGGGTTGATGTGCAAGTGTTAAAAGTAACAAAAAAATCTTCACAATTTTTTAACACTCCACACTCCATATTATTTTTAATTTTTATTATTTTTTTCTTTTATTAAATATTTATTATATGAATAATGAATAAAAAATTTGAAATAATTTAAAAAGAATAAACTTAAAAAAAAATTTTAAAAAATTTAAAAAATTGTGGAGTGTGGAGTGTAGGGAAGATTGTGTAGCAAAGCTCATCAAGGGAAACGACACTTCATTTGGTAATATTCAAAAGTCTCGTTTGAATACTCATATGAGAGTTTGAATACTCATATGAGATAAGATGATAAATCTATCAATAATATTAAGATAGTTTGTAAATGGTAGTGAAATAGTTTGATTTAGATTTAAAATTTTATAGATTTTAAAAAATGATAGAAAAAGTTGAAAAAAATATTATAATATTATTTTTGTTTTAAAATTTTAAAAAGTTTGATTTTTTTTTTATGTTTTATATTGTATTATATGTAAGTTTGATAAATTTATAATGATTAGATGCAAAAGTATGAAAGAGAAATTAAAAATTATTTATGTTTAAATATTGTTTGAACGTTTAGATAAGATAATACGGGACCAACTGCGTATTCAATCGGAGCCTAAAATTCCAGCAAGGGCTGAAACGATTATCCGCTCTTGGACCCATAAGATCTGAAATAATTAATAGATATGATCTCGAATGGTTAGTTTTGAATATGGGTTAAGCTTATCAGAAAAAAAGAATACGGGTAAAGGAATTGTGTGACATGACATTTCAATATTTTTCTTTAAAGTTCTGATCTATTAATTCCCACCGGTTTTCTACGCAGCGAAAAGTAAATCCAATTCATTTTCTTTCCTCCAACCACGTGAGAGAGAGAGAGAGATTTGGGCCGAAGAGCTCATAGGCCTAGGGTTTCAGGGCCGAACTTCTACTATCACGACCATCTAAATTACTAGTAGCTTGTTTTCGGCGACACACTCTCAAACGTTTCAGAACACTGTTTTCCACAAGAGAGAGCCTTCCTTTCTCCTATTGTCTTCTATCATCTCTCCTTCCAAGTAAAGACGCTCCAGAGGTAGCTCTTCAGTCCATTTCTCGCTTTCATATGGGTTCAGCTAATTTTTTCCTCCCAAAGTTTGAGTTGTTGGTTTTTTTTTTTTCTTTACGCTATTTAAGTCGTTATTGTGCAAAACCATTTCTTTTCTGTTTCCTATAAAATCCCAAATCAAAAAGGATATTGAATTTGGGTGCTACGCTTATTTGGGTCTACTCAACTTTTACTATATATTGCTGAAAAAAAGGTCATTTCTTTACCTGGGTTTTAAGTTCTTTGCATTCTATATTTTAGTAGAATTTTAAGCTACTCTGGTTTGGTTTTTCTTTACCTTGACTGTTACTGCAGGTAGTAGGCCATTTGATGAACCGGGTTTTAGGCACTCTATGTTTTTGAGCTTCTGTTTAACCAAAGGAAGTGCTTTCATACGCCGAGGCTTCCACGTAGGTAAGCAGTTCTCAAATCCAAGTACTGAGGATATTGTGTTTAGCGCAATTTGCGTTAATTTAAAGCAGAGGAGATGGAGAATCTTGGAGCAAATGTGGCGGAGTCTCGACAATTCTTTAGTGTGTCGTGTCATTCTCGAGTTTCAGAACTCGCCGCTGTTAGCTTTAGAGTTTTACAATTGGGTTGGAGAGAAGAAGAAATTTTCACACTCATTGGAATCTTCTTGTACTGTAATTCATTTGTTGGTCAACTCAAGGAGATTCGATGATGCCTTGGCTCTTATGGGGAACTTGATTTGTGTAGCTGGCGTGCCTCCCCTGAAGGCTTTGGAAGGGTTGGCTAATAGTTATAAAGGATGTGATTCAAGTCCAGCAGTGTTTGACGCATTGATCAGGGCTTGTACTCAGATTGGAGACACCGATGGTGCTTATGAAGTGATCAAGAAGTTGAGGACCGAGAGTTATTCAGTTACGATTCATGCTTGGAATAACTTTTTGGGTCACCTATTGAAGTTGAATGAGATCCATAGGTTTTGGGAGGTGTACAGGGAAATGATTTCATATGGGTATAGTGAAAATGTGAATACTTTCAATTTGATTGTTTATGCTCTTTGTAAGGAATGCAGATTACCAGAAGCAGTCTCAATATTTTACCGGATGTTGAAGAATGGAATTTGGCCTAATGTTGTTACTTTTAACATGATCATAGATGGAGCTTGCAAGATGGGTGACTTGGCTCTTTACTTGAAGCTTCTGAGGAAGATGGAAGTGATGTCAGGGGGGTTTGTACAACCCAATTCAGTTACTTACAATTGTGTCATTAATGGGTTGTGCAAGATGGGGAGTGTAGGATCTGCAAAGGAAGTGCATAATGAAATGACTAAGTTGGGTATTGAGTCCAATGAAAGGACCTATGCGACTCTGATAGATGGGTATGCAAGAGGAGGGAGGTTGGAGGAGGCTTTTAAGTTGTGTAATGAAATGGTGGAAAGGGGCTTAATTCCTAATGCTGTTGTTTACAATACAGTTATCCATTGGCTGTACAAGGAGAGAGATATTGAGGGAGCTTCTTTGCTATTGTCTGACATGATTGATAAGCATATATGCCCTGATCAATTCACCTACTCAATCCTCATAAAGGGGCTTTGCATAAATGGATATATGACAGAAGCTTTTAAACTAAATAACCAGATTATGGAAAGGAACCTCACTACAGATGCTTATCCTCACAATATCCTCATTGATTATATGTGCAGAAACAAAAATTTAGCAGGGGCTAAGCAACTGCTGGGCAGTATGTTTGTTCATGGTTTAATCCCTGACCTCGTTACATATGGTAGTTTGATTGATGTGTTCTGCAAGGAAGGAAATGTAGAGCATGCGGTTCAGGTCTATGACAAAATGATAAAGGTGGAAGAAAGTCCCAACTTGGTTATATACAATATTCTTCTAAATGGTTTATGCAGAGAAGCGTCAATGGATGTTGCTAAACTTTTGGTAGATATTTTAAGTAGGAAGGGTTTACTCGATGCCATAACCTATAATACCTTGATAAATGGCTATTTCCTTGGTGGGAAGGCTGATGAGGCATTTGCGATGGTATCGGAAATGAGAAAGGTGGGGATTTTAGAGAACAGAGTCACTTACAACATATTAATCAACTTCTTTTGCAAGTTTGGATGTTTTCAAGAAGCAAAAGACCTTTTGAAGATGATGGTTCTTCGTGGCATTGTTCCTGATTTCATAACATATACAACTCTTGTTACCCATTTCAGTAAGAATTGCAGTCCAGAGGAAGTGATTGAATTGCATGATGAGATGGTGCTTAAGGGAGTAATTCCTGATAGACAAACATATAAGACGATTGTTAGCCCACTTCTTCACGAAGACAATGCAAAGACTGCAGTTTAGCATGGCAAAGTGAGCTTCAAAAACTCAAAAGTTTAGTATGGCCATTTTAAGCCTTTGTAGATTACTTCCTTGTGTTGACCAAGCATGTATTCATCCATATTTTGTTTGTGCTTTAGGACCCCCTAGACTCTTGAATGAAGAATTTTTTGATCTACCAATTCAACATGTTGGTAAATGGTAACGTCTCTACTCCCGCCACAATCGTGTTACAACGGCATGTTACTTGGCTTTATGGGAGGGTCATGTAAACTCTTTTAAGAGATGCCTTTGTAGGATCACAGATGGGGGTCATTTTTGCTCCACACAGATAATTTGTGGAATTTCTTTTCTTCATGTTCTAGTTTCATTTAGTAAATTTTGTTCACCTCCGGATCCTACCACTTGGATACACAAACAAGTTCCCTTTACAATAAACACTCAAGGTAAATGATTTGAAAAAGAGTTTGGTTTGCATCTAGTAAACAAAAAAAGAACACTATATGTTGAAAGATGAACGGATGAGATCTGTTTATTTATTCATTTCAATCGATCAAATTGAAAAAAATATAATATAGTAATACATCTAATGATTTTTTTCGCCGGAGTTGCGCGAAACTCGTTGAAAAATAACCACCGCCTAACTTATCTTTACTAAAAATTCTTGAGAATGCATGGAACTTTTCAGAACCTGTTCTTATTAGCATATACTTTTCATGATAGGAAACCTCTAATGTACCAGAGACCCCACCGTGAATCAATGATAAAAAATGAGAATTAAATTCCAACCCCAATCCATCTCCAACGGTCAAAATCCTTATCCCAAAACATCATCCTCGCTCTCCTTCCTCCACACATCCCACTTCTTGCCTACATACCAGAAAGAACTCACAAAGAAGATACATGTTGATGTAGATAAGATTTCGTAAAAGAATAATCAAAATCCACAGAGCAGATCCTCTTTTACGCTCTGTACTTTAGGGAGACCCGTAAAACCATGACCTGCTCAAATATGACAATGCGGGTGTCCTCAAAACCTTCTCTTCCTGATGCTTCTTCACTTTCTTTCCGTTCCTTTCTCAACCCTTTTCAGGTTCCTTCCAATAATTTTGCCTCTTGCAGCCCCTCTCGATCGGTGACCACAATCCACTGTGGTCTTCGTGAGCTCCGAGGCCGTATTGATTCTGTGAAGAACACCAGAAGATCACTGAGGCTATGAAACTTGTTGCTGCTGCTAAAGTCAGAAGAGCGCAAGAAGCCGTCGTTAATGGAAGACCCTTTTCAGAAACTCTGGTAGAAGTTCTTTACAACATCAATGAGCAGCTACAAACTGAAGACATAGATGTCCCTCTTACTAATGTTAGGCCTGTCAAGAAGGTTGCCTTGGTTGTTGTCACTGGTGATAGGGGTCTTTGTGGCAGTTTCAACAATTCAATTATTAAGAAAGCCGAAGCCAGGATTGCTGAACTGAAGGATCTTGGTCTTGATTATACTGTTATTAGTGTAGGTAAAAAAGGAAACACGTACTTCCTTCGATGGCCTTATATTCCGGTTGATAGGTTTATTGAGGGTAATACACTCCCTACTGCCAAAGAAGCTCAGGCCATTGCTGACGACGTTTTCTCACTCTTTGTTAGTGAAGAGGTGGATAAGGTAGAGCTTTTGTACACCAAATTCGTATCCTTGGTGAAGTCCGATCCGATTATTCATACCTTGCTACCTCTCTCACCAAAGGGAGAAATTTGTGATGTGAATGGAAACTGTGTGGATGCTGCTGAGGACGAGTTCTTCAGACTTACAACCAAGGAAGGAAAACTGACGGTGGAGAGAGATACTGTAAGGACGCAGACAGCTGAATTCTCGTCCATTTTGCAGTTTGAGCAGGACCCAGTTCAGATTCTTGATGCTTTGCTGCCTCTCTATTTGAACAGCCAGATTTTGAGGGCATTGCAGGAATCACTAGCCAGTGAGCTTGCTGCTAGGATGAGTGCCATGAGCAGTGCTACTGATAATGCAGTGGAGTTGAAGAAGAACCTGTCTATTCTCTACAATAGGGAGCGCCAGGCGAAAATCACGGGTGAGATATTGGAGATTGTTGCTGGTGCCAATGCTTTAACCTAGTTAACCAAGATTCTGATCCCCCCCATAGTTGTGCTTCTTTATAGGTAATCTTATGGATGTTTCTAAATTCATTCAAATATGCTTGTTTAAGGACAGCTATGCAGAATTTACACCTTTTCATCGTAATTCTCATGCGTATAGACTTTGTGCACACAATAAGAACTGCAATGTATTTAGAAACAGAGGAGCATTTGACTTATTTTTGTATGTAAATTTTTCTCCCGTATAAACTTGTACTATTTGAAAATCTCACCGCATGGTATCTTTGGCAATATATGTTTCAACTGTGTATAGCTTTGTTAAAATTGTAATTACCGCTTTTAGTGATTTCCAAGGTCACTTGATATTAAACTACATGTCTGTTCTTGTTTGTGTAATTTCACTTAGCCTACGGCTTTCAAAAACTCAAATGGCTGCTGTGATACATGGTGCCCAAAATGAGTTTCAATGAACTGAGGATGCCACTAATCAATGTATTTTGAAATCTGAAATTCACACTAACTTGATTCCTTTGACTTTTGCTTCAAATGTTGTTTGATGGAACTTACCACTTCAGCCACAAAACCTCTAATCAACGCCTTTGTCAGTCCCTGCCTCCACACTCACACCTCAATGCCAACAACAATGTCTCCTCCTCCCCAATGGCTACCATGGGAATGGTTTGTCTACCTAACGGCTTGTGCTGGGAGTGACATGGTTATCGCGGGGCGAGATCTGACATATCAACGGTCAAATTGAAAGCATAACGTTAATTCTGTACATAATAAAAACAGAACAAAATACCATGCGTATGGCTGACATTCAAAGGACAATACTTATGCTGTTAGACTGTTACAATACTTTTTTTTTCATATATATTTTTTTAATATCCTTTAACATTTAAAAAAAAAAATCACAACATCATTATAAAAAAAAAAATACTTCAAAAATTAAATAAAAATTTTTATCAGGACCACCATCGATCATGGGATGTTTTATAGGGAGCCAAAGTATTTTCCTTTTTTTTAAAGATCTTTATTTTTTCAAGATCAAATCGTTTTCCTCATGGAAGAATCACGCATTTCTCACAGGTAATTGGTTGTACGTTTATTTACGGCAGTGCATATAATTATGTGGAATATATGCACGCCTGTTCTTGGTCATGTTCCTCTTTTCTGATCTGCTCCAATGGATTGTGTTATGGTGGTTGATATTGATAGCATCCATAAAACAGTTTTATTTGATTCTGAAGTGATACATTGTTCAATTTCTACTTATGAGAATTCGAATATTGGTCGGTGAATTTCGTTTCATGGGAGTACTCTTCGTTGGGTTATTGATTGGTTTGAAAAGTCATGTAAGCTTTGTTGATGAACTGCTTGGGCGAGAGGATTTTTGTATGAAAAGTGTAAGCTTTGTTGATGAAATGTTACGTATAATCGTAGAATGCGTAAATACTGTACAATCATTTTAAAAAAAAATAAGATTTATAATTAAAAAATTAATTTCTTTTTATGTATGTCCCGTATTTATTTAATTTTTTTAAAATAACTACACGGCACTTATACACTCACGATTACAAGTATCATTGAATATTTCACGAACACTGCTTAATTACTTTTCTTGGTGATTTTTGTTTGGGTGGGTAATCCTTATCCTTAATTTTTTCAATCAGTGTTATCTGTTTTTTAGTTTGACTGGCACAAGTTCTAATTTTATGGATAATACATGTGTCACATCTGTCTCATATATCATATACTTCAGAAAATATGGTTGAAGGCAAAAGAGCCGCCAGGGAAGCCTTGCAACGAAAAGGCTTGGTTTGAAAATGTCTGATCTGCCTACTATGAGACGTTTGTATTCACAGTTCATCTCAACTCATCTCAACTCATCTCACTACTATTCATTACTATTCAGTAACTTTAACTCACAAATCTCACTACTATTCACAACTCATCTCACTACTATTTACAATCCATCTCAACTCATCTCAAGTCATCTTCGAATCCAAACGTCTCAAAGTCAACTCAAGTGCCTTTTCATTACATACAACACCACCATGATTTCCATATCAAACTAAAAAGCATTCAAATGTCAAAATATTCAAACTGAACTTTAAATAATAATAATAATAATTTCCAGATTGTAAATTCTGATTCTGGATTTTAAACTTGGTATCCGGATTGGGTGTACTTGAGTTAAATCGAACCAGAAAAAAACTCAAGATAGGACCCAAAAAAAACTCAGTCCAAACGAACAATCCTATGATAGGACTACGGTAGGAAATATAATTTATAATTTTATGCCTTATAACTTATAACTTATATCTTAAATATTAAGTTTTATTATTAAAAAATTATTTACTATTTGATAACTATATGTTTAAAGCACTTAAAACAATATTACATTAGTTTGGAATTAAATTTTTAAAAAAATACTTTTTGAGATAGAAATGATGTTCATTTGATTTTTTAAAGATTATGATTATATCCAAGTTTGAGAGTTGTAATTACCTTGAAGTTGTATAAATATTTTCGCTCGTTGACAATTTTCTTAAAACTTGAACTACATTTCAGATTATTCGAAAAAGTACAAACATCCTCAAACGTATTTTATAGTTTATTTAAGATTAAAAAAATATTTTAATATATAACACTCAAACAACTTAATTTTTCTATTAAAAAATTTTTAAAATTATTTAAGTATTTTTTAAGACTCATAATACAACTCTAAAAAAGTCCTAAAACTATTTCAACAAAATATTTGGAAGCATTCTACAAGAAAAAATAATAACCAAACAAAAAGCATTCTGCTTACTGAAACCTACCAGATTTCTTTCATAAATATTAATTCCATTACGAAATGGTTATTCATTTCTTTACATCTTCCCTAAACAAATCCTATAGTACTGTTTGGTTGATTTTAAAAGGATTTATTAGCTATATATACGTACCTATTTTCAAAAATCATCCGGATCTTTAAGAACACTTTTATTGGATTAGCTAAGTTAAATCTATTGAATATTTAGTTATTAAAGAGTAAAATATGCTCACAATAGATTAGTTAAATTTCAAATATTTGAAATTTAATTACAATGACTTTCAAAAGTTTTTCTAAATTTGAAAGTTATTGTACATACATCAAATATATATTTTATTAATTATTTTTCTCTTCATTTCTTGCTATCACATATTTTATCATAATTGATATATTAATTTGAGTTAGTGATATATTAATTTAATAAGAATATGATTATTAATTAATATATAATAGGTAGAATAGTAAAATATGATAAAATAAAATAAATTAATAATTAAAAAAATAACTATTTCAATATAGAGATTTATGTAAATAAAATAATTAAAAAATATTTTTTAATTTTGATTAATCCAATAGGAGTAATCTAATATTTCTAAAAGTAGAAAGGCTGAATGAGATAGCTAGAGAGAGAAACAGGTCTGAGATAGCTACTTACCACCTAAATGGAATTAAACTGACCCTTGTCCAATCAGGTACAAACATGTTCAGAATTAATGTGATAATTCTTCGATACTTGTATTACCAATCTACTCTTTTTCCGACAGCCACCAACAAAAATGCATGGCATGATGTATAGTTATGCTTAGATGTTGAGATATATTCTAAAAATAAAAATAAAAATAAAAATAAAAATAATTTATAAATAATAATAATAAATAATAATAAAATAATCCGAAGTGATGTCAGATCACCTAACTAACCAAAGATATATAGCCAACCTGATAAGTTTCTTAAACCACAAGAGACATGACTTAATCTTTTTTTATGTCATCTTCATGGGAACATATGTTTCTTTGGAAGTGACAAACCATCTAACTATACTAAAAATGTTGCTAAAAAGTGTAGCATATGATATGATGTATAACAAATCAAGAAATGGGTATATACCATTTTACTACTTAATTTTCTGATGCAGAAACTTATCCGAGAAATTAAGATGTCGTGCAAGTATACATTATATTACGGTAAAGCAAAGTAAGTTAGTTGCTTAATTCATTAGTATTGAGATAGCTTAATATATATGTAGTACGATCGATCGTCAGGTGTAATAATATTAAATTCTTTAGGATAATTTATATTTTATCATAGCGTATCATTTGGATTATGTGGATGATTAGCTTAGTTCATGTTTTTTTATTATTGATTTATAAAAGTTAATTCTTTATTATAGTTATTGTAACTATAAATGTAATATTTGAACTGTAATTATGATAATAAAATATAATAAATAATTTAATTTTTTTAAATTTTAAAATAAAAATAATAATTTATATTATAAGGATATTTTATTCAATTTTTTATAAAATATTTTATTTCATTTTATATGAATTGCGTACGTAATCAAATGAGACCAATTCTCCATCATAATTAAGAATATTTAAAAAAAAAAAACAATTGGATAATGTCATTGTTCTTGAAAAACTGACATGACATGAGAATAAAGATAAAATAATAGTGTGTTAAAACTTAACTCTTAACATTTTTTGAGTTGAAATGGTTAAATCTGTTTTACTATACTAATTACTAAGAATTGTAAGGAATAATGAATAAGAGTTTAGACGTTATCATCTATATTTCGAGTTAGTCTACATATAATTCTCATTTAGTCGAAACTATTCATCAAAGTCTATACAATTATGTTTAAAAAAATTAAAATTAAAATATTATTCTTTTTAAAATAATTTTTTTTTCCTTTTACCTTCATTCATCAATGTAACTACACACGCAGTCTCTCACTTAGGCTATATAAATAGAATTTCTCATATATTCCATTAATTTGCATGCCATTGTCAATACCGAGTGCCATGCGTGTCGTGCTCGATCTTGATGCTGCAGCATGGCAATGTTGAATTCAGTAAGGAGGGGGGGTTTTGAGCAAAAAAAAAAAATTATATACATGTTTTAACTATTGGATTTTGAAGGCCAAGAGTGTAGAAAACGTTACAATATTGAGATCCGAAAAAGTTCTAATATTTTAAATAATACTGAAAAAGGAACATTTTTCCCATCCCTCAATTCAAATTAAATAATAATAATAATAATAATAATAATAATAATAATAATAATAATGATGATGAAGTAGATAAATACTCAGATGTGGTATGTCATAAGAGCCATCTGCAATTGCATGAACCCAAAAGAAGCGTTGACCCACACAGCCCTCTCGGGTCATTGTCCAACAGACGCTCACGATTTGATTTGAGTTCTGAGAAGACTCCTCACCCTCCCGCTCCGCCTGACCTATATTTGCTGCACCCGATTCACAACTCTCTCTCTCTCTCTGTGTGCGCAATAATCCCCAAAACCCAGGAAGCATTGAAGTAAGAAGCAAGAGATATAGAAAAAGTTTCAGTCATGGTTAAATCCTCCTCCCGCCAAAGCAGCCCACCACATTTCTCAAGGCAATATCACCCATTACCCAACCAGGTGCCTTTACTCCTTAAGCACCCCCTCCTAGGCATCCTTAAAAAAAAGTTGCTTCACACATCCACACACACACCATACAAGAGAGACAGAGAGCTTTTTCAGCCTTTCACACACTCTGCTTTTCTCTGGTAATCCGGAAGAGAGTGAGTTGTAGTGAGTTGGAGATAAGGTTGCGGAAATCAGTGAAACGTTTGTACAGTAAAAATATTTTATGTCATCTTATAATTTTATTTTATTATTATAATTTTTTTAAATTATAATATAAAATATAATAAATAATTTATTCTTTTTAAATTTTAAAATAATAATAATATTAAAAAAAATATTTCATTTAATTTTTAATCTTTATTTAAAATAATTTCATCTCATTTTATTATCCGAATAAGCTTTGCTATATATATTCACACACGTACTCACTATTCATATCAGAAATATTTTAAAAGAAAAGGGTAAAAGAACAGAGAATATATAGGTATCAAACCATGTCAAGAAGTCTTCTCTCCATTCGACTATTTCTATATGTGGTAAAAGAAAAGCTCTGATTAGACTCGGCTCTTGGGTCTGCTCAATGCCACAATATCATCCTTTCCTTCTTTCTTCTTTCTTCTGCTTGCTCTTGGCTCCTCTATTCTGTGGGCTTTTGGATTTTTGTAATAAAGCCACCTCACAGAGGCATTACCAGGTAAGAAGTTAGCAATATGGGGGAACTGAGATTATTATCGACAGAAGTCATTTTCTTTTGCTTTTCTTTTCCATTTGAGATTTTATGATAGGCATCAGTACATCTGCATTTGTTGTCTTTTTGCTCTCTGTTACCGCAGGGTACCTTTCTGAGTCTGAGGCCCTTGATATCTGTGATCTTCTTTGGAGGTATTCAAGCCGGGGAAAAGGGTTTCCACAGCTTCTCTTGCTGTGTCTTAGTTGGTTTTTTGGGTTACGCACAGTAACGATTTGAGAAATCTGTGAAAAGCCCTGATTCTTTTGGAGGGTATTTTAACAAAGGCAAGGTAGATTCCTGATATTATTCTCTTCCACCTTTCTCCCTTCCTATTCCCAAGGAAAAAAAATATCAGATTTATCTCATTATCACCCAGAAATTGTTTCCTTAATATTAATAATATTGAAAGAGGTGATTCTATTGCCACGCAACTCTCTCTCTCTCTCTCTCTCTCGTGTTCATCTTATTAGTTATTTGAGCCTTTCAGGGGTCTTAGAGCAACTAGCAATGACAGACTGGAATGGTATCATGGGTAAGACCAGTGGTTTTGGTGGGAGCACAACTAGAGACGAGGATTTTGAAGAGGAAGATGTGTGGGGTTTTATTAAGGAGAGGGAAGATTCTAGTTGCAAGATGAAGAGGAAATCCAAAGACTACTCCTCTGGTTCTTCTTCTGCATGGCGCCTCCCTTCTGTCCCAAGGATGATCCCAAGGGTTAACACTCCAACAACCCATGAAGCCAAAGTGGTTCAACAATCCTCAGCTCCCATGGACATTCCTGATTGGTCCAAGATTTATGGGAAAGGTGCCAAAATGGGTTCTAGGGATGCTTCATGGGTGGGTGGTGGGGATGGTACTGGCAATGGTGTTGCTAATGATGATCATGTTGACTATCATGGTGTTGGTGATTATGAGGCTGATGATAATGATGATGGTGATATGGTCCCTCCACATGAATGGATTGCTAGGAAGCTTGCAAAGAGCCAGATTTCATCTTTCTCTGTGTGTGAAGGTGTTGGAAGGACACTCAAAGGAAGAGATCTTAGCAAAGTGAGGAATGCCATCTTGACAAAAACTGGTTTCCTGGAGTAGCTTGCTCACCACTACTACTACCACACGATCCATTATCATCATCATCATCATATTGTGCCATTACTTCCATCAAATTATCTTCATTCTGAGCCAAGGTTCCCACATAATCTTTGTTTTTCTGTTTCTAAGTTTAATTCTTGCTAGTAATAGAGTGTGTGATGTACTGGGGCGAGTGGAAAATCCCTTGAAAAAAGTCAGATCGAGCTGCCCCTTTTAGAATGTTTTTCAGGAGGGGGTGGGGGGAAGCATTGGCGGCCTCTGAGATTTTATCTGCAGGTAGTTGAGTAGAATTTGTGCTTTGGCAAACGAATGCATGATCTGCATCAGGAAAATGAAAAGTGAACGAGTTAGGTACTCTTCATACGTTCCTATCTCTTGCCACTTCTGCAACATCTCTTGCCGAGTTTCAATATTTATTAAGGGTTTTATAACAACACTGTCATGCATGCTTATTTGGTCCTCTTGAATTAGACATCCCCTTTTGTTTTACTGGTTGAAAGTTTCAACATTACATCATGGAATGCATCCAGACCTCACCCTCGGCGCTACATTTCTTTACTTGTCTCAGCTTTGATTTCCAAAGGTATCACGAATTTTTTAGTCCTCCATTAGATGTTAATGAAGAAATAATATAATACATCACTGATTACCAGTGGGTAGGAGACAGTTTCTTCTATTCCCTCATTTGTCATTTTGGCCAAAGGAGAGCGTGAGGTCCCCATGCCCATTGCTTTCTTGCAGTACTGATGACGAATCTCTTCTTTAAAAAATGTATATAACAACAACAATAGTTATAATAACTACAGTGGGGTATAATCATACTATAATAACAGACATAAACAGCAAGATTTATGTGTTCTGCAGGAAGCTGGTGGCAATACAAGAGGTACGTACCTGTACAAACTAATAACAAAAACAATATATATATATATATATATATATATATATATATATATAAAAGTTAGCTAACTCCAACCTGACTAATAGCGCCTTCTGAAACTAATATGATTCTTTTGGATAGTAAAAAGATTTTATCTCGTCTCATCATTATAATTTTTTTAAATTATAATAAAGAATTCAACTTTTTTAATTTTTAAAACAATAACCATATTAAAAAATAATATTTTATTCAACTTTCATCTCATCTCAACTCAACTCAACTCAATATTTAAACGACACCTAAGTCATTGCTCTTACCGGCCCTACAGCCATTGGAGAGTTTCAAAAGGCAATAAAAAGGAGAGGAAGGGAGCATTGACATTGGTTTATTTATATGCAAATGTAAATACATATTTGCATAACAAGACCATTAAATTGATTACATTGGATTATGCATATGAAAATATTTTCATAGCTATGAACAATATTAATACATTTTTTAAAATGCATTATTCACTCCTTAAATACTATTTTATTAATTTTTCTCTTTCCTCCCTCCCTCTCTCTCTCAACCATTTCCTCTTCTCCCTCCCTCAACAACATAACATAATCTTCACCTTCATTTTATTATTATAATATATTATATTTTTTTATCATTTTATTATATTTTTAATATAATATATAACAAAATTATATTTTTTATTATTATATTTATACTATTAATGCCAAATGTATGTAGTGGGAGTTAATTGCATGCAAAATATATATAAAAAAACTATTTTTAGGGAAAAAAAATAATAAATAAATATTTTATTATTATTTTTTACTCAAAGATGTATAATTCAATATGAGAGTTTTTCTTGAATGACAATGACAATCTTCCAAATATATGATTTTGCATTTGCATATAGAGAAGTCAATGCTAATGCTCAGCCTTTGAATGGCACGGTGATGAAATAATATTACAATTCCCCACCAAAAAAAAAGAAGTATTTTTTCATTATTTAAATGACAGAATATTTGATGAAATTTAATGGCATCCGAAATTTATAAACGCAATATTCAAATGTATGTGATTTTCTAGTAACAGAAAAACACCTTGCATTCGAGGTACTTTGTTGTTTATCTTAAGTTAGTTAGGTTAACGTAGGGTTGTGCAGAAAACATTAGGACCCGACCCGTCTGTGTGGCCGGATCCGACTCAACCAAAATAGTGGATTGAAGTAACTTGCGGGTCGAACCCGCTAAAACCGATATAAAGACATAAAAAAAGGGGCGGGTTGAAACTTGAAATTCACTCTCATGAAATAAAAGCTCAGAAACCCTAGCCTCCATCAAGAAAGATGTTGCGGCCTCTGCGGCTTCCATCATTGGACTCGACGTCGCCATCAAGAACAACATCGATGTTGAGTCCCTACTCAAGAAATTGCACATAAGTGGTGTCGGCTCCTCCACCAAGGATCACGCTTCTGAAGCTTCTTCTTCCATGGTTTGTAGTCGAAAACATTTTAGGGGGTGAGAGATGAGATTTCAGGGGGATTTGTATAGGGATTCGCAAGGAGGCATCCGATTCACTAACAACGGCTTCTGTTACTTCAATTTGGTTTTGGTTACCAACGTTGCGGGGGCAGGAGATATCATGGGTGAGCATTAAAGGATCGAACACTGGGTGGATGAGCATGAGCCGCAATTGGGGTTAGAATTGGCAGTCCAACACCGTTCTCGTTGGTTGGTTAAATTTTCAAAATCGAACACTGGGTTCTTTTAGTTTTTTCTTCTGTTAATTTCCTTTTGTATTAAATTGGTTTTCTAATTGTAATAAGAATGTCATCATCCAGAATACCTTGTAAGAAGCTTGTGCTGCTTGAATTAATCTCCTGAAAGCGAAATATTTGGGGATTGTATAGGAATTGTGCATTTATCTATGAATTCTCGAGAAAATTTAAATGTGCTCTGTTTATATTGGCCGATGCTGGGTTTTGATTGGATTGTATAGGAATAGTGGGATTTGTAAGGTTTTTTTTATTTGTATATGATTCGGGCTTCCATTTCCGGCTTCCAATCTCGGATTGTGTCGGCCCATAGCGGTTTGGCCTCTTTTTTAAGTCGATTCAGTTCGGGTCAGGTCCAAACATAGACCGGGTTGGTCAGGTTGTAGCCCTAGGTCGACGTACGGCAAACATTAATACATTTGATTTGCTTGGCTTGCATTTGAACATGACCATCCAGCATGGTACGACGTTCTCGATCCCTCTCATGCATGCATCTTCGTTTTCAAGCCTTGTTTAGGTTACTGCATGCATTTGATTCGATGTTTTACATATACAAAGATAAATCAATAAAGACGAAGATTTTGTAGTTTTTTGTACGTTTATAAGCTAGCTTGCGTTATTCATACATGGCCCTCAATGATAATCGATCCTAACAACTTAATTAAGGCGTGAGTTCTTTCCAGTACAATGAAATTCAAATTTTATTTCTCGAATGAGAGTTCCTTTGTTTAATTAAAATTACGTAGATAGTATTAATTAACATATTCATGTGAGTTTTATATCAATTAAGTTAATAAAACATGTTGAAACGTGCAACTATATATTAATGCATGTCCAAGTCTTTCTCTGTCACCTAATAATGTACTAATAAATAAACGGATAAACAATAAGTACTACTACCTATAATATAAATATCAAAATTGATATATATATACATACATATTAAAGGTCCTGTATATAAATTGCTGCGAAAACATATATTCAAACAAAAAATATGTTTGAAAATATAAAAAGAGAAATACTCATACTCTAGGTTTTCTCTATTCCTTTTATATTTATGTTTTTAATTTTTTTAATAAATCACATAACATTACATAATTGTATACATCACGTCCAAATGATCATCTGGACGGTAAGTTTCACATAGCCAAATAATATTATTCTTACAACTCGATGCATGCGAGATCTTTACAAGTGCGCGCGCATATATATATATATATATATATACACACACACACACAAGGAATGGACTAAAAAGTTGTTACGGTTGTGTTTGGCTATTATTTATACACAGTTCATTACTATTCCTAAATGGGTGTGGCTACTCTGCCGCCCCATCTTGACCGCGGGGCGGTCGTTTTTTTTTTTTTTTCACATTTTTTTAATATATTTAAATACATTTAAAAAATAAAAAAATATATATCAATATATTTAAAATCATTTCCTTAATCATTAAGTAAAAAATAATAATAATAAAAAATAAATAAACGGTCAAATAGATGTGTCAAATAGAGTGGACGTAATAATATTTTCCTTCCTAAATTATTTATTATTTTTTATTATTATTTACGGATGTTCACCACCACGTCGAAAGGTAAATGAATCTTCCCCAAACATATTTCAAAGAATAAAAATCTATCTTTCTCCTTCGAATAAGCTGCTAGGGACCACCAATAATGAGTAAAGTTCCTAAAGAGAATCCTCAGGCTGCTCTTCCATGGACAGATTCCTTATTTTTCTAGTATCTATGCTATATATATACACACACAGATTCAAAGATTCTCAGGTCCCCCGTGTAGCTGCTTATCCCCTTTTGCCGACACGAATATCAATCATTTTTTTTCCTTACCTCTTTCAATAACCACCTCTAATGTTCACAAGTTGAGCATCTGCCCTCTCCAATAATTTACAGGACCACCTGGCCACTCTTTTAATTTTCTTGCATGTAAGTAATAAAATATAACAAGTCCATAATATTTTTTAAGTCCAATCCAATAGGGAGACTCGTCAGGGAAGAAAATGAGAGGGAAGAAGGAGATAAAAGGCTGAAGGAGTGCAGAGTGTCGAAAAGAAAAAATGGTGATGTGACATAAAATAAAGGGAAATGATATAAAGTAAGGGGGGCAAGAGATAAAATAGATAGACACATATGACTTCAGGGACTTTTTGTCAGGCTTCTTCGAAACTTCACATTCTTCAACCTTACTACAAAGACTCTAGCTAGATGATAGAACTCATATCTCCATTGTACAGTGAGAACACGAGACTATGAGAGATTGTAAACAAGCATATTATAGTAGATTCTTTCCTCCCCGAACCTCCGTAGATGTAAGCTCAGTGCCGAACCACGTAAATTTTTGTGTTTCTCTCTATTCATTCTCTCTGCATTCATTCACTATTTACCGCCATAGATGAACATACAGACATTGTACAGCCGCACTAGACCATCGTTGGAGCTCTTCAAAACACCAATCGAGACCCAAAATAACCTCAACAGGGCCAAAAATTGATTTTTCTCCCATTTTGAACTATTGCACTATGTTTAGGCGCTAACACTTGTCATAAGAACTCAAAATAATGTCTGCTAATCGGTCATATATAAGTAATATTTAATTTATTTATTTCTTCTTCCATATATATTTAGGGTTGTGCACTCATTTTTTAATTAAACACAGTTCCTCAATTTAAAGTTTGTTATCCTAATTAATTACTTCCTAGCTAATTTCATCAGGACTACGCATATATAGTCATTAATAAGGACAGAAATAGCTAGGATCTTATGTGTTGGAGACATGCAATCTAGCTACCTAAAAGGGGGCACTGTAGGTTCTATTTATACCTGCTCAAGTATGACAATGAGATCATTTTCGACCTTCTAAGGGATCCCTATTATATTTTTTTGACCTAGGCATCAAAGTCATTTTTACGCACCCCAAGCCACTTCTCCCTTTGTTTGCATGTAATTGTGTGCGTGGTAATGTGAAACACATTGATATCAGTAAGTTATAACTATTTTCTAAATTCATTTTTTTAAAAGAGTGTTTTTTAACACAAAAACTCTTCTAGTTTATAATTGACAAACAAAATTACTAAAAAAAAAAAAAAAAAACTTATCATTTTCTTCAAATTATGCTTGACGTACGATAGTTTTTGTTGGAATGATAAAATTCATTCATTATCATCTATATATATATATATATATATATTGAAACTTTCAACAATTATTTCTTATTATAAACAATCAAATGATCTTTCGAAAAATTATCTTCCATTTTGACTTGTCTACTTGTTTTTACAAACTACATATAAAATCTATATATATTGGAACAGAAGTTCATAATGCTATTCTTGAAATCTAATATATATATAAATAAATATATATTCTTCTTCAGTAAAATCTCGAGGATAAATCTCAACCATTTTAATTTGTATATACGATCAATCATAAAAAAAAATAATAAGAATAATTATATAATATCTGTTTGACCTTGCATGGGATCCATATTATAAAGAAGCTTAATATTAAAGTCCATATTACTAAATCCAATATTTTCATATAACAAATATAAAATTATAAGAGTGGTGTGTATATATAAATTAAATTATAAATTTTATGGGGCCATCTTAATGTGGGTGGATTTCCCCAGCCTGGACATTGATGAAAAGGGGAAAGTACAGTGCACTGAAAACACGATTTTCAGATTTCAAAATCTGAAGAGATTTCAACATCAACAGTATCTAAGATTACTCATTAAATTATCAGCAGTATATATTATGTGTAGTGCTACTTATATTTATAATTTTATATATAATATTATATATGTTGAGTAAAATATTTATTTTATCAATTTTTTTTAATTAAAAATTAAATTTTTTTAATATATCAAAAACTGACGAGTCATCATACTTATTGTTATACGAGTAAAAATTATAAATATAAAAAACAATTTTCATGTGTACCACATGCCCACTCTCTCGAGACTATATTACGTACCATGCACGTGAGTAATAGTGACTTCCCTTGGGCATGCACACGCTTTAATTAATTGGTCCAAGGGTCTGAAGTTTCAACTACTGAATAATGTTGCATTTATTTATTTATACGTTGCTAACACGATATTTGATTAATGAATATGTCTATATTTATGTGTTGCACCAAGTCTGGTTCATTACGTATATATGTACCCAATTCTCAATCATTGATAAAAATAAATATAGGTTTTTGGCACATCTTTGATGATTTTGGTATGTATATTGTTGAAGTACTAGTCCTTGGAATTCGGATTTTACTACAAAATTGTATTAGAAAAAAATAAAGAAATTAAGAAGATAAATTCGCGAAAAGGACTAAGATTTTCAACTCAAACGTATATCGCATGAGAAATTTGGACGGATATATATATATATATATATTAGCAATTAATTACACATTTACTTCGGCAAATTAATTAGAGCCATCAAATTCGGCCCAAATATATTGACGGACGTTGGAGCAGTATAAGAATTATTTTGACGGCTAGCTAAACAACAGAAATTAAAAATCAAGACTCAGAAAAATGCAAACAAAAAACAAACTCTGAAATTATGGTTTATTTAAAAATAATCGAATACTTTATGAAACTTACAAGCTGAACTTAAATAGTTAAAGAAAAATAAAGATTTCAATTATGGATAAATAATAAAATATAGAATAAGAGAAGTATCTCGCTAAAATCTAGCAACAAATTTAGAATAAAATCATTTTTAAAAATAAACATTATCATTAAAGAAAAATGACTTAAAATGAAAATAATAACTTAAAATGATGATTTAGAGGAAAAAATGGCTGATTTTAAGGTTGAAACATAGACCACCAAGCATAGCGTGATGAATCATGACCACAACGTGCACGTCGAAGAGAATTTTTCAAATTAAAGTCATATGCACGATTCTAATATTCATGGTCAAAATTATGGCAAAAATACTGACACGTGTGACATATAATCCATCTTTCCTTTTATTCGAAACGAGTAATCTTCACCTTTTTCAGTGCTATTTGTATTGATCTGTCTTTTCAAGATAATCCAGGGCTATTAACGTCAAAACATCTGCCAGCTCCTACATCATATATTTTTTTAATTATTTTGTGTCATAATTTTATATACATTTTTCTTTGTCGATAATCTAATATGCACATTTTGCTGTCCAATACTTGTAATTAGAATTGGCAAGTTTAAAAAAAGAAATATAAAAAAATTATTTTATAAAAAAATCTAAAGTTTAAATTTATTTAAATTTATATTAATTCATGAATTAACGTGATTTAAGGAGAAAGAATCCCAAGACTCTCAACCACGTATCACATCAAATTATATTTTATATAATATTTATCTTTGGTAATAAGGATGGTTACATATATATTTACAATAAGAAAAATGTTGGATACAAGCGGTATGCATAACCGCTATAAACGGTGCCTTGGTGGAAAATAAAACGGTTCGTTTTGGACTTGAATAAAACGGCTCGTTTTGGCTCCCATTCTCCCTCCCTCCTTTGTCCGGCAACTCCCCAAACTCCTCTTACTCCCTTCTCATTTCTAGCATCTTGTTGTAATTCCCCCCATCCCCAAACAAAAGCTCTGAAAGTTGGCGTCAAAGCCAAAGGTACCCTCTAAGTTATTCCTCTCAAAATTTATCTCAAGGGAGCAACAATGTGTGTGTCATCTCTAGCCCAACAAGCAAATTAAGAATGAAAGTTTCTCAAAATTTTTTTGCATACTAGTAAAGTTTACTGTTTCCAATTCCAAGTTTTTTTTTTTTCTTTTTCAGAAAGCCCGTAAACAAAATCCTCTTTAAGTTGCAAAACCATGACAAAAATCACTTTTTTCAAGGATCCGGAAGGAATCCAGATGTTCATTTCAGAAATAAGCTCCATAAGAGGTATTATAGGGCATGTTTAAGGATTTAAAGAATATCCATTTGATTGAATTGTTAACAAAAAATAGATAAAGAAAAAAGGTTTCCAATGCTAACCAACGGAAGTTTCTTATAAGCATTCCTTTTTCAACCCCAAGACTGCATAGAAGTCATCGCTCTTCTTTGCTTCATTTTCCATTCTCATAGAAGCCACCACACAATACAAAACAAATCAAACAAAACCAAGACACCTTTTTTTTTCTTGTCAACGAATTCACACAACCTATTGGCCTAGATGTCAGACAAAAGCTTGGCCTCCTCTATATGTGTATCTTACAAAATGGGGACTACATCTTTGTGGGTTATAACACAAGAATCATGCATTTGATTTCCATGGCAAAGAAGGGGATGGAGAGAAAAGAAAAGAAAATTAGGGAGAGAACATGCCCCCCCTAATCACTGAGAGTTTGCTGAAAGTTGAAAATAGAAAGATTGAAGATGCTGAGATGGGCTTCGTTTGGTTACCTAATTCATCTTAACTCATCATTACAATTTTTTTAAATTTTAACATAAAATATAATAAACAATTTAACTTTTTCAAATTCTAACATAATAATAATATTAAAAAATAATATTTTAATAATATTTTATCATCTCAACTCAACTCAATTCAACTCATTTTAACATCCAAACACAATTGAAGATGATCAAGGAACGTTGGAATGAACTATTTTGAGAAAAGCCACGCAAGACGCTGAGATTGAAGACGTTTTTTTTTTTTTTTTTTTAAATGCACGTGACATGGCCGACTACTCACCATCTGCGCAGCCCGTCTATCCTTAGAAGAATTGATATTTTATATATGAGAAATGATACTTGCAGTCGTGAGCGTGCAGTCGCCGTGCAGTCGTTTTGAAAAAAGTAAATAAATAAGGGACCCACCTGAAAAGAAATTAATTTTTTAATAATAGACCCCACTCTTTTTCAAAGCGACTGCACGACGTTTGCGCATTTCACGACTGTATGTAGCATTACTCTTTATATATATCACGTTCTGTTTGTTTTTACAAAATTTGTCAATTTACATCTATTTATTATAATTCTTTTAAAATCTTAAATTAAATAAAATAAATAATTTAATTTTTTTAAATTTTAAAATAAAATTATATTAAAAATTATATTTTAATAATATTTTATTTAATTTTTAACTTATCACTTTTTATTTACGAAAACAATCGAGATTTAATAAAAGAGTAATGCTATATACAATCGTGAAATGTGTAAATATCGTGTAATCATTTTTAAAAAGAGTAAAATTTATTATTAAAAAATTAATTTCTTTTCATATATATCTCATATTTATTTATTTTTTTAAAATAATTATACGACGTTTACATTCACACGATTGCGAGTATAATTTCTCTTAAACGTCTCCAGACTTTTGGATTCGAAGATGACTTGAGATGAACTAAGATGAATTGAGATAGATTGTAAATAGTAATGAGATGAGTTGTGAATAATAGTGAGATTTGTGAGTTAAAATTATTGAATAGTAATGAATAGTAATGAGATGAGTTAAGATGAGTTGAGATGAGCTGAGATGACTTACGAATCCAAACGTCTTAATGAAATCAGAGTTACCATCTTTTGAAAAATTTTACAAATCACTCTATTGTACATCACACTCTCCACACACCTCACATAAATTTTATTTTATTTTATTTCACCCCCAGCAAGTTGAACGTGCTGGAGAGTGTTATTTAGATTTTTTTCCCATCTTTTACATGCAACGGTGGTTGTTTTTCGTTGAACTTGCATATATAAACTATTCATTTAGACACGGAACCATTTAGTTAAAGAGAGAAAGGACGGTTCAATAAATTGGTATCTGAGATTCTGAAGTGCAATATAGAGGCGTCTTCCTCACTCGTATGCACGTTTGAGGCCTTTGAAGGTGGGAGAGAGTGTGCAACGGTGAAAAAAAGACTGAAAGTTTTCACCTTTGTCTCTGGGTTCGTCGCACTGTCCAGTCTCTACTTGGAAATAAAATATAAAAAGAAAAAGAAAAAACCGTTTTGTTGGTGAAGTCGGTGAGCTAAGTGAGTGTAGAGAATCAATAGAATGTCTGTGAAGAGTAGAGGAATGGGTGGAGGAGAGTTAGCTAAGAATGTTATGCCTCGGAAATGGGTTCTTTTGCTGTGCTTAGGCAGCTTCTGTGCTGGAATGCTCTTCACCGACAGGTATTTTTTTCTCAAATGGGTTTCGGTTTCTCACAATTTTCCACTTTTTAGCCACTGAAGCGGTTGCTTTTAGCTGGATTATGAAATTCACTGAGTGGGTATCAGTAAAGGGTGGAAAGCGTGGATTTTGTGAAATAAATACGAAGAGTATATCTTGATTGTACGTCTTTAACTTGTTTTAGTGGCCGCTCTTGTGAATCGGGTAATTTTTGCATTTCATGAGGAGTGTTGTAGTGAACTAATGTTTTCTGTGTATTGTAGTATGTGTGGTTTGTGAATGTGGGTGTTTTGGAATCACATAATAACCGATTCTATCCCTTTGCATTTTTTTCCTTTACACAGTACTTCGTTTTCTTCCGAATTTTCTGTGCTTGTTAAACTGTGACATATCCCGGTATCTCTATCATTAGCTGTTGAGAGTGTTGCCTGCATGAATTGTAGCGAAATTGCAAAGAGTTCGAAATATCTACTTTATATCGTTTTAATTACTGAAAATAAATTCAACTCATCCAGACCAAGTTGTTGGAGTAGGGTGAACTGATGGAGGTGCTTGTTATTTTAGGTCCATTATGGAAACATCTGATATTCAAAATTACGTTATTTTCCCCCTTATATCTGGACTAAAAATTATATTTAATACTGCTTCTCAGGCTTATTAATCTATTTTTTATTTTCTTTTTTTTTTTATGGGATTAATTTATTTTTTCTTATTGTTACCTTTTTCGGTCCTATAATTGTATGCCTTATGACCAGGTTCCACCTTAATAGATAAAAGGCTATTATTATTTCAAATAGGGAAAAAAACCTAGTTGCTAAGAGGATCTATCTTTTTATTACCTTTTTTTAGGTAACTTACATATAAAAAAGGCAGCTGTTTTTTATGCATATGCAAGTGATATTGATCAAAAGGTTTTGTATCAGGATGTGGACGGTGCCTGAGACTAAAGATATGGCAAGGACATCAAGACTTGAAGATGCCCAAATAAACATAAAATCTGAGGATGGTGATCCACAATTTGTGAGTTCATTCAGCAACTTCTAATAATGAGCCATGTCATCCATCAATAGAAGTCTTACTATTCCATCGCCTTTATATTGACGAATTACTTTATAACGAGACCATAGTGCTTGGAAATGTCGTTTCTAGTACAGAATGCCTTTGGAAGTCCAGATAACTTCATTTTTAGTTTTGGGAGAATAGGATTGGGTGGTGGGTTACTGACAATGCCATTTGATTTCTTATCCTTGAAAATTTGGTTACCATGACGATTGAAACTCTCTCTAGTTGCTTCTGGGATCATTCTTTCTTACATACTTAGCATTATGTATGATTTGTTTATCTTAAGAGTTAATTTTGCTTCTTAATGTTAATCACCTGCATTTGATATTTGTAACAATATTTTCTCTAACTTTCTTGCCTCATCAGAACGTTATACATCGAAGCAGCAATGACAGTATAGGGTAAGTGTTAAGGACACAGCATGTTATTAACAAGCTACTGTGTTGCTTGTTTAGCCTCAATTTCCCTTATATGCTTCTGCATTGACTTACATGGAAACTTTATTGCTGTTTTCGAAATGCAGGAAACTGGACAAGACAATTCCAAAATTGGAGCTGAAATCGACAGCTGCTAGGGCAGCACATGGATCTGCAAGGGATGGCTTTTCCATATCAGGAAGCTTGAAAAATATTGAAACAAATATGAAAAGAAAATACTTTATGGTTATAGGAATCAACACAGCTTTTAGTAGCCGCAAACGAAGAGATTCTGTTCGTGCTACTTGGATGCCACAAGGTGCATTAACTTGGCTCCATCTCTCTCTTTTTCTCTCTAAATTGAGAACCTGTTATATGCTATTCTATTTTCTTGTCATATCTCATCTGTGATCAATGGGTTTTCATGGATTAAACATTACTAGGTGAGAAGAGAAAGAAGTTGGAGGAAGAGAAGGGCATAGTGATACGCTTTGTCATAGGTCACAGGTGATCTTCATACGGCTTCATACCTATTGCCAGTTAGTGCCACATATACTTGTTCCTATTTATTCATGTTCCCAAAATTCTTTAAGTTACCTACTCATGCTGCTGAGCCTGGCTAGTTCTTTTACAATAATAAGACACAAAGTTTGTGGCCTCAGCAGAGCAGTTCTCTGTATTTTCTTTAATTGGCCAATTTTACTTTAAGGTGGTGCTATGCATGAACTAGAGTAAATTACATGGATTTCTTATTAATTGTTCTTTTTTCATCAGTTCGACCTCTGGTGGTATCCTTGATAAAGCAATCAAAGCAGAGGAGATGTTGCATGCCGACTTCTTGCAGCTGGTGAGCTTATTGTTGTACCTTTTTTAAGCTGTTGGACAAGTTTTAACTGCTACTGAAACTACCAGTTATTTGAAATTTGGTTAGTATGGCAATAGACTAATCAGAAATATTAATAGGCCCTCAAATTTTTTTCCTAATTATATGAAACCAGGACCATGTAGAGGGCTACATGGAATTATCAGCCAAGACAAAGACTTATTTTTCAACTGCTGTTGCCTTGTGGGATGCAGAATTTTACATTAAAGTTGATGATGATGTACATGTAAATTTAGGTGAGAAAGTTCAGTTTTCCCATATATTTTCATTCATCTTGGATTTGTGATTTGTAGATACTAAAAACTCCTTTGCTATATATCTTAGTTTTCTATTCAAAATAAGAATTATAGGATCTACGTTTCTTGAGATGAGTATACTGATTTTTATAGAAGTGATGTAGCTATCGTTCTTATTTCTTCAAAACACAGACAGAAAAATTATTTAGAAAAAAGAAGAAGAAAATGAACCAGTTGAAAATGAAGGATGATTCTTTTTCTGTGAGTGAAAGGTCATAAGTCTCATAAACAATGCACTACAAAATTTTTGTTTTCCCTTCAAAAGATGTGGAAAGTGTGACATAGAAACTAGACTGCTTATTAAACAAGCTAAAAATAGAAGTCTATTGCTAAAAAAAGGTATAGAAAGTGTATCAACACTTGATTCATAAAAATCACGTATAGAAATAGTTGGGTTAACATGTTGTTTTGTTTTTGCTGCTATCTACGCCGGAGAAGATTTTCATGGTCCTCTAACATTGATGTTTTGATTCCTATGTACTAAGTATTTTATCTGCTGGTAATTGTCATAATTGATTGATAGCAAAAATAGTGGTATTCAAAGTATTTATAATCATGTAAGAATCAATTTCTCCACTAAGTGGGTTGTCGGAGAAACTCACTTCAGATTAATTGAACTGGTTAGATCATCACTAGGGATTACTGGATTAATGGATAGTTCATTTTGATGAGAATAATGTCCATGTAGCAAAATTTTTTTGTTGATATATCTACTCCTTTCAAATTTATTATCCATGTTAAAAACATTTCCAATATTAACCATAAGGGAAACTAGATTCTGATTATTAAGCATTTTTGCATAAACCACACAAAATTTGCTCACAGAGGCTATTATTGAAATACACGATTGGCTCTATCTGGAGTTTATTAATAAGGAGAAATTTATTTGAGTGCATAATATCACTCTTTTTAATACGTTAGGTCCTTTACCTCATTTGAGTTTATTTACTTTTATTCTATATATATATATAAAATAATAAATAGTAATAAAAAAAAAAAAACCTCATTTGAGTTTATTTACTTTTATACTGCAGCTACCCTTGGAACGATTCTAGCTAGACACCGTATAAAACCTCGAGTTTATATTGGCTGCATGAAGTCTGGTCCTGTTCTTGCTCGGAAGTAAGCTGATTTTTCTGTTTTTTAACTAGCTGAATATATTGTAAAGGATAAAAATCTGGTTTCTTCATCGTCCTTTTCTGAAACAGGGGAGTGAGATACCATGAACCAGAGTATTGGAAATTTGGCGGGGTGGGAAACCGCTATTTCCGTCATGCGACAGGACAATTATATGGTATTTCAAAAGATTTGGCTACGTATATATCAATAAACCAGTAAGCTTTCAGTGTTTTTACTTTTTGTGTTAAAAGAAAATTCGAAGTTGTTATGATTGAATGAGCTGACAGCCAACAGGTGGTTACGATGCCACAGAGCTCGTTATAGTTGAATGAGCTGATCTTTAATCTTCAGATGATAATGTTGTTTGGAATAATCTCAGGAATGTACTGCACAAATATGCCAACGAAGATGTTGCATTAGGATCTTGGTTAATTGGTTTAGATGTGGAGCATGTGGACGATAGGAGACTTTGTTGTGGAACACCTCCAGGTAATGTAAAGTTTCATTTTGTCACTTAATTACTTTTTCCTTTTCCTTTTTGAGGAATTGCGACCACTTTCTACCATTTGAATAGCATTTCTTTTAATAAAGCAACTTGTCAATATCTTTCCGCAAATGAAAAATGTGTCTAAATATGTTAGGGGTGTGCAACCGGATTCGGCTCCGGATATCCGGCCATAATCGAATCTGGATTCTAAAAACCGGGCGGTTATCCATCTAGATTAATCCAGAAATAATCCGGGCGGATAACCAGATTCAAATATCCAGATTTTTTTCCCCTTTTTGGCTATAAATCCGGATATCCGGATTGTAACCAGATTTATTAATATTTAAAAAAAAAAAAAAACTGTTTAAACTTTAAAAAATACTTTTATAGCACTTTTTAAAATAAATAAATAAATAATATTGTTGTTACATAACAATGCAAAATATTAATTTACAAAGAACAAAATAAATAATAATACATCATAACTAATTAGACTAATACAATGCTACTACTCTTCACATCATAACTAATTGGAAGCATGATTTTTTTTTTTTAAAAAAAGGGACCCGGTTATGGATAATCGGGTCATAAAACCGGATCCGTAACTGGATCCAGGTTTCAACCGCCCTACCCGGATACACCTAGATTCCGGGTTTCGGACCAGATTGGGAAAAAATCTGGCCCAGTTCTACACCCCTAAAATATGTGCATACTGGATGTGAAAACTCTTATATTTTTTTGGCAAAGGAATTTATCAAATGTCAGTTTTCTAAAACCTAAACCAACTCAGAATTTTATTTCTAAAACCCATAGCCACTCGATGTATATAAACTTATGAAGAAATAAAACACTGGTTAGGAAATGCATTATAAAAAATCTAAACAGACTTTATTTTATAATTATATATAGTAATTTTATTTAGTCCCATACCTTATCTATAACTCAAAGTTATTCTAAATATTTATTGAATACATATTAATTTTATTTTGAATAGAAATTTAGATTTTCTGTCAGGTAATCTTACTATTTATTTATTGAATACATGTTCATTTGTTCATGTATTGTAATTACTAGGTACCCATTAAGTCTGTGAAATGACCGGCTCCGGGTTAGAAAATTGATTCTCTCTGATTTGTCTAGCTTTTAGTTCTGCTCAACATCCTGAATTGCCAAGTCTAATCTGTGGCTGCTGTGTGGCTCTAAAATAGTTTTGCTGTTTTCAACGAAATCTGAGTTACACTTTTTCTTCACAAATATCATGCTTTTCTTTAGTCTCTATTGTCACCAATTGGTACCAATTATGGATCATTTTTTATGCTTTCTTACTGTCTCTCCATTTCAAATTAAAACTTGAGTAGGTTGGAGCAGGTATTAGTTTTCAGTATAAGGAAGAAACAATAACGTGAAGTTTGGCATTTGGCCTACCAGTTCATCAACTCTGTTATAATCTAACAATTCATTGGTCCAAAATTCAAATATGCTCAAGAATTGATTCTGGTTCACTAGACACCATGGAACTCTCGGTCCTTTCCATTATTGCTAATTTTATTTTATAAGGTTAAACTTAAGATTACCTGATTAGTACAAATATGCTCTATGATATGTTCATACGATGGAAACACAGCACCAAGCTCTATGGTGCTAAAATTTCAATTTTTTCAGAAGGGCGAAGATAGATTTTAAAAAATGAACTGCTGCTTGCATTGATTTTCCGGTAAGAGTCGGTGTATCCTGATGATGTGTTCCTGCAGACTGTGAGTGGAAGGCACAGGCCGGAAACATCTGTGCTGCTTCATTTGATTGGAAGTGCAGTGGGATTTGCAAGCCTGTTGAAAGAATCTCAGACATTCACCAGCGGTGTGGTGAGGATGAGAGTGCTCTGTTGACTGCAAGCTTCTGAGAGACAGGCAGCTGTTCCTCCAAACTCAGGAAGGATTTACATATACATGAAGAGAAAATCATATAAATGGTCATTATATATCCTAGACAATTTCTTCATATTTTGTTAAGTATAGACTACAGTGGAAGTTTTCACTACCAGCATAAGAGATCACAATTAAGGAGAAGAGAGGTCTTGCTGCTGACGAGCCTGCAATTTAGTAGAGGAAGTCAACCTCTATAGCGGCAAGAGAGAATGAACAGAATTACAATCTATATTCTTTATATGGTGGGAGGGCTTTATTCTTTGTTTTCTGCCATGCATCACCATTGAGCTCAATAATGTGGTAATAATCTTTGTGAACAACTTTTGCTTCATATATAATATAATTTTTGTTAATGTCTAGCTCTTCCCCCTTCAAAGCAACAAGTACAGCTTCCCAATGAGAGAAGATCTTCATCTTTATATACTCTGCCGCAGGTTCAAAGTTTCCTCTCTGTCTAACCTCCTCAAGATCTGAAGTTGCTCTTGAAATCTCTCGAATCCCGAGAGTTCATTAGTTGCATTTATATGACAACATTAATTAATGTCGAAAAAAGGTTGTGACCTTTCTGTAAAAGTAAACTAATACAAAAAGAATTTCCACTAAACCCATGCTCACTAAGTACGTACCTAGCTAGCAGCCTACGCCACACGTACAACTTAAAACTCACATCAAAGAGTACTACAGATGGTAACCCCTTTTTTTTTATTATTATTGTTGTTGTTGATGATGATGTTTCTGAGCTTCGATCATCCTTTATTTATACGCAAAAGATAATGGAATTCAAAGAATGACCAATATATTATATACAAAGTTATATGGTGTTACTTAAAACCTAGCAAAAAGACAATGCTGCTAATTAATAAGGTAGAGAGGACGATGTTTTTTCTCTCATCTGTTGGAGCTTCCAAAACCTGCAAGAGAAGCTGAAATCCAGATGAACTACAGTACTTGTTCCTAACCTTACCTTGTCATGAAGCTGTCCACACTGCTGAATCTGGTCAAACGAAATGCCTTGAATGAGAGAGAGAGAGAGAGAGAGAGAGAGAGAGAGAGAGAGAGAGAGAGAGAGAGAGAGAGAGATTAACAAAACAAGTGAAGCAGTTGTGATGCACAGATCAAGCTATGATTACATGTGATATTGGCACGGCTCAATCAAATTAACAGAGCTCTAGCCTGAGAGTGCTGTTTTCTGATTGAACCGCGCCAACATCTCACGTTATATTTTTACTGAGCGATAGCGTAACCAGTTCCTTGTACAGTCTCATCATGCAGATTTTGCTGTAATTGTCTAAGAGAGAGAATAAACGTAGTCGTGAAATCAAGAGTCAAGAGATGCTGCTGGACGCACACACATACACAATAAAATATCCAGCAAGCATGTGTACAAAGAGACCTTCAAGAGGCTGAAATGAATAGCTTCAAGGACACAGAAGAAACAAGCTAGAGCTCGGCAAAGAAAGTGTGATGTGTTTGTTTGGAGTAAATGGGATGCGTTGCGAGGATCTCATATATTAATGTGGAGCCTGAGAGAGGGAGGCGGATCGCATTGAATTTGCCAACAACCCCACAACGTAAAGGTGGTGGGTGCATTGAATTCAAACTAAGCTTGCTGAGGGCAAAACCTTGATCATTCAATTTTTGTATTATGGGATTAAAAGAGGGCATGTTGGTATTGTGTCACCAACATTTGAAATTCGAGAGGCTAAGAAAATAGGTCCTTACTTGGTTGGTGAACTTAATCTTTAGGTGCCACCAAACCAACTTTTGAATTCCAGTCAAATTAAATTAGTTTTCAAACAAAAATTTACCAATTTCTTCCCGGCCCCTACACAAACATGCATATATTGGGAAATGGAAAAGAAAATTTCTACTCTACGGATATATATGCTAACAAAACCCGTAGAAATCCATGCATATATAGCTAAGAAACTTCGGTCGACAGACTATATTTTGGGCATCTTCGTTTTGTTTCTCTTGTAACAGCCGACACTGCAGAAAGTAATCCCTTAACCACATGCACTGTTTGGTTTAGTGTTCTGACAGCTTCCGACCATGACTTTGGCGCGGTAACTAATTATATTCTGACCCATGCATGTCACCAGAAGCTTTGGTCAACAATCAACGCTCAGCAATTACAAAAGTTTTAGGCCTGTTTAATGTTGAGTTGAGTTGAGTTGAATTTTTTTTTTTATAGATAGTAATAAATTTAGATGGTAAAGTGAGTTTTGTAAATACTACTTAAGATTAATTTAGATGTGTTTTGATATTAAGATGAGTTTAGATCTATTTATGGAAAGTTGAAAAGTGTGTCTCATGTGTAAAGCGATGTTGAGTTCAAAAGGGTTGTGAGTCTCACGTATAAAGAAGCTTTGAGTTGAGATGAGTTTTAATAATTTGAGAATTAAGTGTTTTGAATATTAGATTCAGCTTAAAATTAAACTGAAATATTGAGTTGATCTTAATTCAATCCAAGTTCCAAACATGCTGACTTTCAACCTACATCAAGAAAGGCACACATATATATATATAGTACTAATTATATATATGTATATATAGTTATATATCTCTTTAACATTAAAAAATGTGAGTGGACTTGCATTTCATCAATAACTTGATCAATTTGTTAGTGCCCCTTAATTAATCTGTTCTTTTGAAGTTGCATTTGAATTGTAGCCCGGTCCCTAGCTAATGGATGCAACACGAAGACTGGCCTTGCAGGTGACACCACAACCACAGTCTCTTAATTAGTTCGGTCGACTTTCCTAGTTCACCTAAGATATCAAGAGCTAAAAGCAAAGTTACAGCAAAACCATGTCTTTTTCCTCTACCAAATTATGGCAAACCGCGCGACCACCTTCTAAGTTAGAAGATTGGTCAAGCCTGAGCCATTCACATGCCCAAATGTGTTTGATCTTCCATGATTTACCATGCATAGCTAATATTTACATGTACAACGCCAGTCTATATAAATTTGACATGCATGCATGTATATATAATAATAGCTCCTGTAGTTTATCTCATCTTGGGTACCCCCCAGATCAACTAATAATTTTAGATCACAAGCAAGGGGGCATCAAACTGATGGGTGGAAAAGCTAAAAAGGTATAATAGCTAGGGTTTCACCTCATCACATGCATGCGCGCGGCCCCGACGCTGTCTTCATGTTTACTATATATATATATATATATATATATATATATCAAGAGCATCATGTAGTTAGGGAGAATTAATTATCAGAAAACAACTGATGCAACAATATAAATTGGCTGACATAAAAGTAAGTGAATTAAGAGATCGAAACCAAATAAAACCACAAATTAACTAATTAATGTTGGAAGCGCGGGGCCTAGAAATTTGAATCATGCATGGGACCCTGCTAGCTAGAATGGCCTCGCCTTATGGCAATGCTTGGACACATTCATTATTGTTGTCAGAATCCACGTCTAACTCATGTTATTGGTTGAAGCGTAGTACTGTTCCTGATCATAAAGGTGTTGTCCATAGACAGAACAAAGATGAAACAAATCTTGGAGTAAATACCAAGTGAAATTAATGTCCTGCGTTTTTGTCTGTGTGTGTGTGTGAGAGAGAGAGAGAGAGAGATATCAGAGCTGGAATTCGAAATCAGCGCATGAATTTATGTGATGGAAGATTCTCTAATAAATATTTGCTCATCCTTACATTAGTTTTTGTTTCATAAATGATCATATATTGGAGGAGTACTATCTAAGAGAGAAAACGTGAAAAAGAAATCAATGCTAGCTGTTAGATCTATTGATTTGTATTTACACCAGGCCGATCGAATAAGATCACTATATATCTTGAGACCTCGTTAATGTACGTTAGAGAAAAAGCATATATATATATATATATATATATATAATCCCATGCATGTTGATTCAAATTAAGAATAGTAACAAGTAATTGGAGGAAATAAAAAAGATCATGAATTAATAAGAAACCTCTATGTTTTTTATTGAACCAAAGTCGATCGATCGAGCAACTAATTAATTAATTAATTATAAATTTGTAAGAAATCTCTTATATTAATTAAGCTGGAAAGTAATCCTAGCCTAAGCAAACTTTGATTTAACCCTATCGGCCTAGGAATTAGTAACAGATTGAGAAAAGAAGCAAATTAAAGCTGCTAGCTAGCCGTAGTACTACCGTGGATTATCACCTTTCCAAAGAAAATTGACATCTTAACCAATATTTCAATTATTCCAGTTAATTTACAACTGTCCCTCGTGCTATTATTTTCTCTTTTTTAGGTTCCATCCATGGATGGCTTAGCTAAATTATATTATGATCTTCTTTTGATTGAAAAGTACGTACAAATGATTAAATTCTAATTATTAAATTCGGTGAAAAAAATCAGAAAACCACAGTTTGGTCTCAAGTACTATTCAAGGACTGTTTAAATCTTGCTATATATGATCAATCAAACTCCTTAATCTTCAAAGAAAATTAATCGATCTTCGGTTTAAAGTTGAAGTATATATATATATATATATATATGATATATATGGGTGCATGCAAGATTTGTGGGTTATAGGATTCTTCCTTTTCTTGTTATAAAAGAAACATATATCAAAGGAAGAAGAATTAGGCGTTCTCGATTGTTTTCGCAAATGAAATTAGACGAAATAAATTGAGATTAGAGTTAAAAGTTAAATAAAATATTATTAGAATATATTATTTTTATTTTAAAATTTAAAAAAATTTAAATTTTTTATTTTATTTTATGTAAAAATTTTAAAAAAATTATAATGACTAAATCAGATGAATTGAAAATAATTATGAAAACAATACTTAGTACTATAAGAAGACAGAAGCAAGTAATTAGGATATTATTGCCAAACCCTAATTTCGATCCCAAGCCGGCAAGCCCTGCCAAACAATAGATCTTGCTCGCCGTGGTGTCCCTTCCCTCACGTGAATTAAGGCTGGACGTCATGTCTGTTTCCCATCTTCTTTTGAGAACAATTTCACTTTTAATGGCTATTTTCACGTGTAAACTCTGCAATGCATTAATTACCTTTCAACTGATCATTCCGCCATCCTGTATATTATCATCGATACCAAACCCTGGTCTCTTGTTATCTTTTCGTTTATTTTTTTGTCTAGCTAGCTAGGGTTCTCATTGTTTAAATCCTGAACAGCTGTACGATATTGATGTCCGACCTAAGGCAACCTTAATTTGGAGAAGTAAATGTAAATCTCAAGTAGTGCAATTAATAAGGTATAACTTCACCGCTAAAGTTGATGATGTTCTCTTGCAGTTTTGACCATAAAGCCATCAAAACACAAAAAGCAGATTGAAGGGGTCTGCGATTCATAAGTACGGCTGCAAAATGGTTTTTGGTATAAGTTATTTATAACAGCAAAACAGCTAGAGGGTGAGAATTGAAGCACAAAAATTTTAAACACCTCCTTATAAAGATGTAAAAAAACCTGGACCGTTGTTCTTTGGCCTTTGCCAGACATCTTTTCTTGAAGGATGAAATCTCCGCACACGGGCATCCTAGTTCTGTTGGTGGCGCAGAATAACACTGACCCGTCTTCTGATTCTCTAGCTACTATGCTAAGTTGTATCTAGCTAGAGACCATGCACAACCAATTACGCGAACTCTAATAAATGAAATCAGTACTAACTACTGAGACTCGCTAGTAGAAAGTAACCCTATTGCCTCCCAAAAACAACCGAAGCTAAACTAATTTGCTAAACATTGATTAACTGACCAACAAAGCGAATTAAGTTGGTTGTTCAGGCTAAAAATATGCATAAATAACGTAACAATAAAGGGAACCACATCTAGCACTTACTTAGCTGATGAATCGCCTCCTACAGATCTGCTACCGTAGCCTGCAAATTAACACCAAGACATACATATCACAAACTGCATCCCCTGGGCTCCATCTAAAACGTTAAAACGATGGTGGAAGGAATATAATTAAACACAATAATTTAAAGAAAGTTTTTTAAAAAGAAAAATACTATAGACACAAAGAAATCTCACAAAAGGGATTCCCCCTCCCCCGTGCCTGCCACCCCTGCCCTCTCCTGGTGCCTCTCTCTGTGCCGGCCATGGTTGTCAAGAACTACCTCAGGGTGGGCAAAAGAAGCTGGCAGTCCAAGTGGCACCGTCGGCATAATGGAGCTCACGAGAGCTCGCTATGCACGTTGGTGCACATTTCACATACCGTGTGCGTGGTTGACCGCTACGTGGCCGGGGTGGTCGATCGGGATCTGAGCCAACAACTTGCATGGTAGATGGTCACTGTCCTTTGGCCGTTTGTGGTGGTCGGGAACCACCTCGGGATGGAGAAAGAGAGATGGAAAGGGGGAGGAGGGGAGAGGGGGGAGAACGAGAGAAAAAACGAAAGAAATAAGGAAGATGTGGCACACTATTAGTGTGTCATATCAATATGTGGGATCCATTTGTGTATCTAGCAGCCCTCTTTTAAAAAATCAATCTTCCAATTAAATTGGACCCAACACCACCTTTTGACCCAAATGAATCGAGTGTCTTCGATTTCTTGGGATCCAGAACCGAAAGCATATATCAATTACAGAAGAGCATCAGCCCACACTAGTTTAGGAATTACAAAGATAACGAACAAGAGAAAGAGAACAAAATCGTACTGAATCACTGAGCTCAAGGCCACCCTTGATAACTTCTCTACCACTCCGTGAAACGACAGTGACCTTCATCTTTGAGAGCAAAAGAAAGAAGACCCACTTCACAAGTAATGCAAGCAAGGAAAATTCTTGGGCTTTGGATCGAAGTTGCTCAAAAGGCGTCGTAGCACAGGCCGAAAGGAAGCTAGCTAGTAGCTACCGATTATTGGTGTAGAATAAACACAAAGGGTTGTTGTTTGGTCCTTCAACCAAGCCAACGAAAGAACAACGGCTAGACGGAGAGAGAAAGAGACAACGAAACGGGAAAAGAAAAAAAATAGAGAGAGAGAGATATATATATATATATAGTTTTACTGTTGATGGTTATTTGTGAATAAAATATGGGTTATGGATGAACAGTGCCTCTCCAAGTTTGGATAAGTCTTTGGAATTACTGTAGCTCAAAATCTAAACTAAACATTTTTTACTAGTCCAATGTAGATTACAAGTCCAAAATTTATCTATATTTTGGATTTCACCGGTGTGTTTTAATAGTGGTAAATCTTTCAAATACTCGTTTAGGATTTTATAAAACATTGTCGGTTCCTAAAAAGAGATTGGTTGTGCATATTTCTATTAATCATTGAGAGAAAGATGTACAATCTTTAGACCTTTGTTGGAGTTCTTTGTCTCCATTATGTATTTTTTTCCACTGCCACGACTTATTAAATGAAACAAATCAAATCAACTTTTTATTTGTTGATTTTGAAAAAGTATTTTATTCGTTATATTTAAATTAAATTTGTTAGATAATTGAGAATTTTATTATTCATTGATGTATCATGCACAGTTTTATATAATTGGAAGCGAAGGTAATATTCAATTGTTTTATTTGATGTCACTACAAGAAAAAGCCGTTTATGCGGCCAAAGAAAATTGTGGCGAGCTGGTGTTGGACGACAAAAGGCCTTTTTAACTGTAGCGGTGTTTTTCTTGTGGAGAGCGAGTAAACGACCGCTAAAAAGACTATATGCGGAGACAACATGTCGCCGCAAATATAATCCTAGATAATATAACACTTATGGGTCTTTGACGGCGACATTTTCACTGTATCTGCGGCAATTTTGAAGCGCTGCAAAATGTGAGATTAAAATCCCGCAAAGTGCAACGCGCGTCCCCTTCTTTCTTTTTCCCCCTTCTTTCTTTACCTCTCCCGCTTCTTTCTTTTTCCCCAAATCGAGACTCCCTCTCTATCGTTTGAGTTTGCTGCCGCCTTCCCAAGCCGTGCCTGCTGCAGTGCCGTCGCCACCTCGCCGAGGAGATGAGTCTCTCAATCCTCCGTCTGTTTCTTTCTCTATCTTTGTCTATGTGTGTGTGCGCCTCTCTCCCTGTCGGTTTCTCTCACTCTCTATTTCGCCCTAATTTTCTCTCTCTCAGTTTCATCGTCGTATGTGGGAGATCTCAGCCGGATCGTGGACGAGGGGGGCTGCTGCTCAATGAATGGGTCTGTACGTGTTTTTCAAATTTTTCCCCTCCCGTTTTAGGTATGTATTGCAAGCATTTCATCTGAGCATAGTGCTATTCTTCATCTATGTTTGTTTTCATTTTGTAGATTTGCAATCCTGTGAACATTCCTCTATTCTGTTGTTTCAATTATTAGTTGGCTATTTTTTGTTTCAGATTAAATGCTTGCAGGGAAGGTTGATGATGTCGAGAGCTTTTAGTATATTCAGGTCCATGCCTTTTCTTTTCCCAAATAGTTGGCTATTTTTTTTCCTATGTGTTTCTGAATTCCTCATGGTTGTTTGTAGTTGTATCATGATTGACCCTTTTATGGAGGGCTTTTTTTTTTTTCTTTTTTTTTTCATGCAAGTAAAATATGGGTCGGAAATATGTTTTCAAGTGATCTTCAAAACTCTCAGTCTCTGGCCTTTCTTGCTTGGCCGGCGATATAGTTTACTTGTTCTCTTGTTGCTAGATTTACTTGTTCAAAAATTGCTAGCTATAGTGATCTTCAAAAATTGCTACATTTACTTGTTCTCTTATTGAACTACTGATTTCTACCTATCTGTTTTACCGGTCAAAAAAAATTTTTTTTATTGAAATTTTTACTAGCTAGGTATTTGGATGCTCATAGTATCTCAATGAGTTGAATACATGTCATTCATACTCTTTCTGGTTCTGATTGCCGTAAAACCAGATTCTAATAGCTCTCTTTAGATGTTTTCTAGTAGCTCTCTTTCTAATAGCACATAATTCTAATAGCTCTCTTTCTGATCATGGATCATACTTGGTAGCTAGGTTGACTTGCTAGCTATCAGCTCCACTTATCTCCAAATGGTCTAGGATTTATAAGTCTCTGAAAATGTCATTTAGGGTCACTGACTCGAGCCATTAAGGCTGCTGCCTCATGTGTTAGTATTTGAGGCATGTGTTAGAATTATCTCTCAATTTGATTTTGCTGGTTTGGTATCTTGAGACTTTCATTTCACTTTTGTTTTCTCTTGTAATTCTTGTATAATTTTGATGATCTTGAGGATTAAATATTAGCTTGAGGACTTTGGTTTACGCTCTTAAGTTGGTTTACGTTACATAATCATCGAGAAAAAATTTCGTCAACCTATGTTAATATATCTAGTACTATAGTTCAATGATTAGAGAATTTATAAAGTTTTCATAACCGACTCAGGAAGTAATAATTAATTATATAATTGGGATTAATATGAGTGATCACCATTCTTTTTAATTAAGTTATTATGTGCAAATTATACCTTGTACCGATGGTATTAATGATCAATAGCTATATCTACATTACTGAGATTTGCTATTTTTCCTGCAATTTTATTGGACAATATATTCTATTAGAATTTAATGATTTTGGTAAAGTATATATATACACACACATATATGTAAGTCAGCTAAAATAACTAGCAAATATGCCTCAGTACCATTGATCTATATGCAACTTGTGTTCTAGTTTCAAGATTTTGACCATTTGAAGATTTTATTCAAACCGAGAAGATAAAGACAATAAAGAAGGCAGGGGAATAATCACTGCACATGATGCTTTCCAGTACTACTGCATGCATGCTTCAGTGTTTTTTTTAATGTTTGTATCATTTAGTTTTTATGTTGGAGCTTAAAGTTTTATGTTTGTTTTGGTTGGACTCATTACATTCTCTCAGACTTGTTCTTCCAAGAATCATAAACAAGAGGTTTAACATTTGAAAAGAAAATTACTTAGAGCCACAGAAGAAATAAATATATTGGAGGTTAGTACATATTAGAACTTTGATGCTTTCTTTTTGGTTACTATACAATTTTTGGCTGTGAAAATGTTTACATATTTAAAGTTGTTGTGGCTGTATGTGAAACCCATATGTGCACATTATCCAAGATTGCATTTAGTGAATCTATTGCAAACATATTTCTGAGGATGTTTTGTCAATGATACAGGTGAAATCCATGTGTCATGTTTGTATCTTCAACTTTTATATGATGTTTATCTTTTAGGGACATTTATTTTTATTCTTTTGGTTAATTTTTATTGTGCTTGGATGTATATTTATTTTCCTTAAAATATAAAATTAGTGCATCGCTTGGATTTTGATGAATACCCTGTTCTGCATTTATATTTTTTTTAGGCATAATTGTTCTTTGCTGCGAATCCTAATTCGCTGCAGATATATTTTTTTAATGTTTATCATTATTTGCGGCGAGTAGTATTCGCCACAAATAGTTGTTTCTGGAGAACTAATCTAGCGCCAAAAATGATTCTACCTTGCGTAAAAAGCTTATTTTCGACGACACTTTTTCGCAGAAAAAGATATTCCATCCTACGAAATCTGAGGGTCACCGTAATTGATCAACACAGACGATTTATTCTCGGCCAATTTGCTGCGAACGCATATCGGTCGCATGAAGTCATTTGTGGCGGAAAATATGCCTTTTGCTGCGAATACTACTCGCCGCAAAAGGCCAGATTTTTTGTTGTGACAACAACAAAAACACTAAATATGACTCCCACCAAACTGCGAAGTGTTCTATTTTAATGAATGAATGACACATTGGTATGGTATCTACTGTTGGCTGCAAAGACTGTTATTTAAATTGTCATGGTTGCTTCTTCACTAAACTTGCATCAATTTCCGATCTGTTTTAACTTTGTATTCTTCCACTTCGTACTTTATGAACATGTTTTAACTACTTTGTATATTTACTTTACCATATCCTATATAATATGTCCAGTTTAGACATCCACGTATTCCTTACCCGCATGGTGAATTTGAATAAATCCGTACCATTATTAATTAGATTGATGTTTCTGTCTATTATACAGTCAATCATATAGTACTATTACCTATTGATTGTGATATTCATAATTCTTAGTCGATTTTTAGCAATAATTTGCCTTTACAAAGAATATTTAATTCTAGGAAGAACTTTCCTATTCTTCCAATTGGGCAAACGTGCATTAAACGTTAACGTTTTGTTTAATGCATAAGAAAAACTTATACATACTTCAAAACGTCATCGTTTTGTTTAATGCATAAATCTTTCCCACTCCTTCTTGATTCTTCCAGTTCCATCTCTCTATCAACTCTCTCATCTTTCTCTCTCGCACCCACACACACAGACCTTTATGTCTCACTTTAGCCGTCGTCGAGCCTGTGTGTCTCTTACCTACATTCTATAAGTATCCCAAGGGCTTTAAATTAATTTTGAGTTTTACAATGGATGTTTCAGATTGGATTATGGAGGATAAGATTCGTGAATAGATTTGGAGGATAGGGTTAGGATTTGTGTGATGTATAGAGATTTGTGTGAAAGGGTTTTAATCCATAACCATTAATTAATTTAGAGGTTTTAATATTGAAACTCCAATCTGTTTTGGGGTTTAAAACTAAAATTCCTAAATTAAATCTAAAGTTTCAAAACTGAAACCCCAAAACTGTTTCAATGTTCATGACTATAATTCTTGTTGTTATGTGATTTTTGCATCATACCATCGTGTCAGATTTTTGTAATATCATTGTCACATGTCCAATCTTAATCCAACGATCTCATGGTTTGTACTTTTAATTTTTAAACTTTTTCACATATCAATATAATATTTGTATTTATGATTTTTTTTTCTTATTTTGTTTTTCAAATTTTATAGTCTCACTTGGCCATCACCCCCAAATCCCAATCTCAAGACTGATCAAAGTCAATATCAAAGTCGTCTTTATCTTGCTACAATTTTAGTCTTTAAATTTCATTGAAACATTATTATTCATTTAAACTATTTGATAATTTTTAATAGTTTTAGATTAATTTGTATTACTGTAATAGGTTAGAATTATTAGTTAAAACTTAGAAGTTAATAGTTAGAAGTTAGATTTTTATGGTTTATGTTTTAACCTTTGTTTCATTTTCTGTAATTTGTATAAGATAGTTTTTATTTTTATTTACTTTTTTTTTTTTTTACATTTTACTTTAGACAAATTTTTTAATATATGGACCCAAAATGGTCCATAAAGAAATAGGTTCTTAGCTATTTTTTTAGTCCAAAAACAAGTTTGGCCCCAGTAGACCATGAGCCCATTTGGGTTGGATGGGGGCAGATCTTGGTCCATCTGCCCCCTGGCACTTGAATGAGGGACCCCATCCCGGAGTGTGGGGCTGGATCCCGAGGGAGAAACTCCAACCCCAAATGCGGGGTGCAGGAACGCCCCTAAGGGAGTTACGGGTGCATGCTTGTTAGACTATGGTGGATTTTGATGAGCCTTTTGGCAAAAAATGGTAAGTACACAATTATTTTATAATTTATATATATATATAATATTATTATTATCATCTTTTAATCTCAACCCATTAAAATCAAATAACATACATGCATATAAATACAAAATATAATAATATTTTTTAAACAATTGTGTAAGAGTTATAAAATAATGGAAAATGTTACTATGCTCCTTACTTTATACCACTCATTTTATCTCTTGATGTGATACCACAATACGGTGTTATGTGACTTTTTAATCTTCATCTTTTTGTATTTTTAGAAGTTATTTTGTTTTAAATATATATTTTTTTAATTTTTTTAAAAAGTCACGTGATACCTTATTATAATACCACATCAAAAGAGTAAAATGAGTAGTATAAATTAGGGACATAATAATATTACTCTTAAATAATTGTGTCTAGGTGATTTTTTATCATTTAACACTAGATGAACTTTGGAGGAGATCAATGAGTTAAGATTTATAGTTGGGAGTTACCTGTGCTAGTTTGCCGGCTCTTGCACGCTTCCTTCCCTCCAGAGTCCACGCATTCTGTTCCATTATAGTTTAGCATTTTTTCTTTAATAAATGTTATAAGTATGTTAAAATTATATAAAATTAATTTCATAAATTGATGTTATTTCGTACTATCTATTAGATTTTTTTTATAACAATAATAACTTTAGATAAATTAAATTAAACTAAATCAGTTTATAAAATTATTTTTATTTAATTCTTTTATTATTAAAATATTTTCCTTTTTCTTTTCAATGTGGTTAAAAACATTAAAAAAAAATTGGCCCGCCGGTGATTACTCTATAGTCCCTACGGATTTTAAGCCCAACTATACAGTCTCCAAACGACACCGTTCTTTTAGTTGAGAGGGTACAGGACCACGTCGATTTTGCTTGTGATGCAGGTAATCGAATCCATGTACGGGACAGACTGCCAAGGCATATATGTTTCCCATATGTTTATATTCCGTATAGGAATCAGAAACCAACCCTCTGAAGTTTCTTCTCCGAACCAAAATCCCTTAATTTTTATTATCCTATTCATATTCTCTTTCTCCTTTTTTATTTTCGGAGCGTCTTCTCTTTTCCCGTCTTTTTAATCACTCGATCAATAATTCAATTAGTTTCTGCAACGCTGATCGATCCCTTTTCGTGTTCGGTATGTTAAAGTCTGGTGCTTTCATAGATGTTATTGTTTTCTCAATTCTTTTTGGATTTTTTGCTATGTGGGTAAGAAATGGTTTGTGGGGTTTAATGTTTCGATATTTGGTTTTTTCAGGGAGCAATCGTACTGCTGGTTTCGCCATGGCCAAAACCTCGTTCAAGCTCGAACATCCATTGGGTTCGTCCGCCCTTTGTTTTTTTCCGCCTTTCTATATTAAGTTTTGATTTTTGGTGATATTCTTGTATTTTCTTTGTTAAGTTTTGTGAGTGAATGTTTCGAGTTTTGAGTATGTGAGAAATTGGTGAAAGGGCCGTTAGGATTTGTTCTCTTTTTCCTTTGCTCCTATGAAAAGTTTGGATTTTCAGTTATAACCGTAATTTCTGTGATGGATTCTGTTGGTGATTGTTCGAAGTTCTAAAAATAGGTGATTGATATGAAGAGGTAGTTTCCTGCTTTCTAGTGTTTTGAAGACGAAAAGCGTTCTTTTGAAGATCTTCGTTATTTTTTCTTTTCTACTTTGAGTTTGTGGGCTAGGATTTTGTAAGGAATGATGATAATGTACTGAATCTGTTTCTGTCGTAGTTTCCTGCATTCTAGTCTGTAGTAGGCATTTCCTCTGTATACTTCATGTGTACTTGGGATGTGCCTATTCTTGGTAATAAAATTCTTATTAATTATTAAAAAAAAAAAAAAAAAAGAAGATATGAAGAGGTGGTTTATTTTTTGAATGGTTTTCATTAATTGAAATTTATGCTCCATTCGGTTGTTTGTGTTAGAATCTTTAGGACTTTTCCTATTGGTCAGACGGTAGGCTTGGGATGAGCTGTAGACTCGGACATCTTGGGCTCAATAGGAGTTCCCCTGGATACCTGATATACAGTTCAGTTCTAACAGATTGGGTGGTGTATCCAAGGTTTAATTCCCTAGGATGGGCCTGAAGGGCCCTATGTTGGTGAGGTTCCATGTTGTAAATAAATAAATAAAGAAATGGATTTTGGGGTGACTTTTATTGAAGCTATTCTTTTAGTTGAACTTAATTAATGGGTCTTTTGTTTAAAGAAGGTGACACACAGTTGAAGCAATTGGGATAAGTTATAGATGTGGGAGTCCACTGAATTTTTTGTATGGGCACCTAATAAACCTTTAAATGGTGAGTCTTTTTGGTGGTTTGTGGCAACATTTTGGTAACAAATTTTACAACTTTTTGTTTCTGTAGTTAGTTGTAACTCAATCATACACTTGTCAATAGAAAAGATAAAGTGAGTTGGTAGACAAGCAAAGGGTGAAGAAGTGACTCCCTTTTTGGTGGAATTGCATTTGCAAATTTTTATGAAGCCGAATTTCAAATTGTTAGTTCATTGGTTGAGACTAGAAAAGGTTGTTGGTGACCACATTGATAGGACCTTTTTTGGTTTGGACCTGAAATTTCTTTTTTGATAAGTAAAAGGAAAATTTTATTAATAGAAAAAGGCATAGCCTAAGTACACATGGAATATACACAGTATATGCCCAAGTACCGCAAAGTACTAGTGATGGATACAAGCAAATTACAAAAGCTGTCCTCATTACAAATAATGACCGAAGCCCAAGAAATAATGTATTACAAAAGAATCTCTTCAGCTCATTCAAGGAACGCTCCCGGTTTTTAAAACACCTATTATTTCTCTCCAACCACAAATTCCACATAATACAATATCATTTTCCACATAGCGGCAATGTGAACATTTCCCCTAATACCTGTTCAGCACTTAAAAATATCCATAACTCTTCCAGGCATAACCCATGCCACACCAATCTGGTTAAGGATCTCATTCCACAAAAACCGAGCCACCTCACAATGTAACAATAGATGATCCATGGATTCATCATTTTTCTTACATAAGAAGCATCAATCCATAATGATGAGACCACGTCTCAAATTGTTGGTGGTGAGGATTCTCTCAAGGGATGCAGTCCATATAAAGAAAACAATCTTAGGAGGAACCTTATAATTCCATATACTCTTCCAAGGGAAACAATGATCATTAGAGAATCCCAAGAGGGCTTATAATAGGAATACACTGAGACCACGTTTTATCAAATTGTCAATGGTGAGGATTCTTCCAAGAGATGCAGTCCATATAAAGAAAGCAATCTTAGGGGGAACCTTATAATTCCATTTACTCTTCCAAGGAAAACAATAATCATTAGAGAATCTCGAGAGGGTCGTATAATAGGAATGCACCGATAACCTTTTACTCCCACCAGGAGTCCAAATCCCAAGTGGACTTGACATTTTAAGGCTGAACTCCAACGTATAAATGACACAATATCAACAAAGATTTGTGGCCTTTTTTTTTTTGCTTGTGCCTTTTTCCAATAGAAGTTTCTGAGAAACCCTAGTCGTTAACGTGCGATAGAAAACCTTACGGAGAGAGAAGAACCGTTGCCTTGCTACCACCTTAGACCGGCGAGTGACCCCTCACCGCTGGCACAGACAAGATTGATGGACTCCGGCGACCCCGCTGAGGGTTGTCCAGCGTAGGTCCTAGCGCCGGCGACCTGGTTTTCTTTTTTCGCAAGTTTTCTCTCTGTCATTTCTCAAAGATGACGTCGACCACAGACGAGTGTATTTGCACCACCGTCCTAGACAAGGTCGACGGGCCCTGAAGATAGTGTTGAGGGCCGTCCGGCGTAGGTCTTGGCGTCGACGACCTGGCTTTTTTTGCTAGACTCTTTCTCTGAGCCCTTCGACGTCTCGCCCCGCGCCCTTGGCCACTGGCGAGTGACTTCTCACCACCGGCCCAGACAAGGTTGACGGGCTCAGATGATTCTTTTGAGGGCCTTCTGATGTCGGTTCCCCTCCGGCGACCGGGTTTTTTGAGTTGCATTGAGTCTGCACAGTACTAGTTTTTTGAGTTGCATTGAGCCTTTGCCTGCGACCTGCTTTTGACTTGATCGACGGAATCCGACGATCGGGAGTCCATTCTATGGGCACATATCTATTTTTTACCTTAAGAGGATGAAGTGGGGGGCAGTAGGGAGCAGTGGGCACAAATTTGCAGTGGGATTTGACGAGGAAGACGCGCGATGTGGATTCGTCTCAGCTGGAAGGCGAGAGGTGGTTGAAAGTGGAATAAAAAACTTTCGTTTTTACGAAAGAGGGATCATGCGAACGCAAGGGGCAACTTTTTGCAACTCTCAGAATTCCAGAATGGAAGGAGGAAAGGTTTGTTGGTGATTCCGGAGAGCGCAAATGGCATTGGATGGAAAGGCTTTTTGCAGTCCATTTGAAGTGTTGTTGAGTCCAAAACCACAATTCGAAGTGGGGAGTTTGTTGATGGAGGGAAGGTCGTCCTTAGTCAAAGGTGCTTCGTATGCTGTGGTGTTGATGTCAATGGTAGGTAGTCCAGCTGAGATCAGCTCAGCGGCAGAAGGAAAGAGTAAGGCACTCGTAGCAGACAAAGATTGTTAGGTGACATTGGGAGAGGTGAAGGGGGTCTTGTGGGATGTCAAAGCTCAATTGAAGGGAGTTATGGAGTATGTGAAAGATCTGATGATTAAAGTGGATAAGGGGTTGGACCTAGTCGTGGGTTTTGGCGGTGGGTCGAGTATGGATGAGGGAGGGTGGGGGTAGATCTTACGGGTTTGAAGGCCACAAGTGTGTCGGCAAAGGGCGTTTCAACGCCGTCACAAATAGGGTTGTTGGACGCCGGCATCATTGTCCATGCCAGTGTCATTATGCCTCTTGAGGGAGCTGTAGGCCTTAGGCACCAGATGCAGATGGGGTTGGTACTTCTATCCAGGACTCATCTTTAGTTGTAGACGGGGGTCCCTCCAAGGTCTCAAGTACTTTGGAAGAAACAATCGAGCTTCTTTTAGAAGATGCAAACGGGGTTTCAAAAGGTAGTGCTTCCCCCACCTGATCTACGGAGGGAGCAGTAGGGTCAGACAAAGTGACACGGCAAGGATCGTTGGGGGGTGGTTCAAAGTCAAGCAATGTTGATGGAGGGGAGGAACCTGTAATGGTGACAAAAACAATAGACAACAACCATATAGCTGTCGAGCAACCATATGGCGGGAAGGAAACTAGCGGTTTTTCGTTGGTGCCTCGTGTGGGGGAAGGTTTAGAATCGGTAGTGCAATTGGGTATTGTGGCTGGGGATAATGTCGTTCCCCTGGTTTCTCTTCTTCCGTTAAACAATATAGCGGGTTCACCATCGGATTGGGTTCTGAACAAAGTTAACGGGCTTCAAATCCTGGGGCTTTCATATGGAGAACATGGAGAATGTGAAGACCAATTTAAAGCTCTAATCACTACGATTGAGGCGAGTCACGTGCTTGAAATCAAATCACATTTTAAGAAAAGCAGGGAGTTAAAGCGCCTTTCATGGGCAATCAACTACGATACTAATGGAGGTAGCTCAAGTTGAGGGAAGACTAAAGGGAGGGCATTGTGAAGACGATCTCGTAGTGGGATGTTTGGGTAGAGGATTAGTTTTAAGGAAAAAAGGGCTGGGGTTGGGGAGGTGTGTTACATTCCAATTCGGGCTTGGTGTATTTTAGGTAGGTTTCATGGGCTTTTTGAGTCAGTAGGAGCTCTTTTGTATGGGCTGGGTGTTTTCTTGTATACGTCCAGTGTACTTGGTTACTTCTATTGATATATATATATATATATAATATTATTACTTATCAAAGAAAAAAAAAAGTGACCTTGTACATTTAGGAATGAAGTCATGACTACAAAATGTTGCCATTTCCCATTGGAGAGTGCAATTTTTTATTCGTTTTCGGATGCGGAAAAGCAATTTTTATCATCCTCTTATATCATTGATTTGATTTGATTTTGGTATCTTCATGCATTTTTTCATCATATGCATGTATATGACCATTTTTGTTCCAAATTTTATGGTTTTTTACATCTCAGAAAGGAGGCTAGCGGAAGCTGCTCGAATCAGAGACAAATATCCAGATAGAGTACCTGTGAGGACTCACATCAATGACAACCCTTTTCTTTTCATGCATTCCTTCAGTATACTTGCTGGCCTAATCTGAGTATGCTGTGCTGCTGTGTAGGTGATTGTGGAGAAGGCTGAAAGAAGTGACATTCCTGACATTGATAAGAAGAAGTTAGTCGCATCTTCCCTTTTCTTGTTTTTAATGTGCTTACTTTATTGTTCTTGTGATTCATATCCAATTTTGGTGATTATTTTGCAATTCTTGGCTCCTCTTAGATTTTGGGGTTCAATCTGCGGAGTCTCTTTTTTGCTTGTGATTCGCAATTCACCACATGTACACCAATTATAATGCTGAACTTTTTTCTTGCTTTGTGGTTCATTTGGAGTTTAAATGAAAATAAATGTTCTGATGCGAGACAATAAATGTTGCAAGGATTAGAAGGTATTTATTTTGGTTGTGGTTTCATAAAGGTGGTCTTCATGGTATAACGTGGTTAGGTGGTCTTCATGGTATAGCATGTGTGTGTGTGTGTTTTTTTTTTTTTTTTGGCAAGTAAGAAAAACTTTATTTAATGAAACTAGGCGAAGCCCATGTACAAAGGAAGTATACAAAAGAAGCACCTAATTACATTCTAGAAACTTGAAAAGAAAACAAAAACTCTTGAACATTTCCTCCCTTAAGGAAAATAGCCGATAACCACTGCAGCAAAGAAGACAAACAATTTCCAGATATCCTCAACAGTTTGCTCTTTGTCGTTGAAGCACCGCTCATTCCTTTCTATCCATAAACACCACATAATACACAAAGGTATCATCCTCCATGCCGCTGCCAACTGAGAGCTTCTGTGCCGCCTATTCCAACATGCTAGTAGATCCACCACTCTCATTGGCATAACCCAACTCAACCCAGCTCTACTAAGAACCCCAACCCATATCTCCCTGGCCACCTCACAGTGTAATAACGTGTGTTAAGGAAAGGCTGTTTGGCTGAAATGGTGATCTAGGGTGGTGGATTCCATAGACTGGATGATGGAGGTACCGCTGTTTGGATTGTGGAGTTGGTATTATGGAAGGATTGTGGTTGTAGTTGCCGCAAAACTGAGTTATGGTAAGACTGATCGTGTTTTCACCCTCTCCATATTGTTTGCAACAATGCAGTACTTGCAACTAGTGGTGGTGTTACTATATTAAGAGTCTGGAGAGAGGTAAATAATCTAAGTTTCTTCTTTGAAATAAATGCTAGGAGATTTTTATTTGTGGTTATATACTTACTATGGCTGTCTTGCCTAATTTGAAGAGTGTGTGGAATGTTGTTTGAGAGGATGATAAATCTTCTCATGGATATGGTGCGTGGTAGGTGAGTTGGAAGGCCATTACCCGGAGTGGGATCAGAAAAGTCCTGATTTATTGTTTTCAGCCACTCATTGGTCGATCACACGCACAACACTACAACATCCCCTAGCCACTGATCTTCCTAATGAGTCCAGAATCGTCACATTTGATTAGTGCATGGGGCTCACATGCTACCCAAGCCAGGTATGAGTTCCACTTGACGCCATGCCATCACTACTTCAACGACCGTACACGTTATTGACGACTTCCTCAACTTTAACTCTTCAAGATTTGAGCCTCTCCACCCCTTTCTAACAAGTGCATGAGCCCCATGTGTTGGTATAGCCGCATGTATTCTCTGGGTGCAGCCAAAGTTCTAGACCGCTCAATCTTGAGTGTCTTGTTGTCTGGCAGCTTTTCCTGAATGAGGAACCAGAGGTATTGAAAGTGAATATTTTCACCAAGTACATTCAAGTAGCCCATCGGAGTGCTCCTTTTTGGTTCCAACCGCAACTATTTGGTCCCCCATTTGGACCACCACTAGTCACCTCCTTGGTTTTTGCAAAGGAACATGGGCCCTGATCTTTGGTCCATTGCCCACAATTCTTTTTTTCTAGCATTACCTTCACTGTAATGGGACTTTTGTTTGGAGCATTTATCCTCTACTCTTGTATTGCTGATGCTGTATCACACATACTTCTTGTTTGTTGCTGCAGATACCTTGTTCCAGCTGACTTGACTGTTGGGCAGTTTGTTTATGTTGTGCGGAAAAGGATCAAGCTCAGTGCTGAGAAGGCTATATTCGTCTTTGTGAAGAATACTCTACCTCCAACTGGTGACTGTCGATGTGCTAAATTTTAAGTGATTTTGAGTAACATTTTTCAAAGTTGAGTTTTCAATCTGTCATTTGTTGTTACAGCTTCCCTGATATCTGCAATTTATGAGGAAAACAAGGATGAAGATGGTTTTCTTTACTTGACTTACAGTGGAGAAAATACTTTTGGATCCCTCTAAGAGCCTGGAGCCTGGATTCCACTTTGTGTAAATAAAGCTTGGAAGGTGTAAATTCTCAGCGGTCTCTCTCAAGCAGCTTGACTTACCTGCTTGCCTATTGTTGAGCTTGGTCTTGATTTGGATTAATTCATGCTGGAAGTGGTTTGAATACATATAGTATCTTTACCATGTATTTGAAAATAGGGAATCAAATGTAGAGTAATTTCCCAGTTGTGTTAGTTGGTGATGTTCCTCTTTTTTTTTTTTTTGAACAAGTTAGAACGGTCCTTGTTAAAGATGCACTGGTTAAACATGCTACGGTTCCACGTGGTATTTACCTTCGTTGTTGCTTGAATATCGCTTGCACTGGTGTTCTCTCCAAATCCAGTGGAACCCTTGGATGATATTATCTCTCGCATTTGCAATTATATGAGGCGAATAATACACGAAAACTATGTGCATCAACAACTTTGGTACAGTGCTCACAACTGTGAATCCTTACAACCAAAGCGTCGACCAACTCCTAAAATGCAAACGATGTTGTTGTGGGACTGCATTACCCTGGAGATGTCAAATCTGCAATAGTAGCACAGGCCTTATACCCAGTGACTATTTATGAAAGTAATTTCTGTTTGTTTTGTTCTAAAGTTCAAAGATCATGAAGAATTGGCATTAACAGTGTCTTTTGTTGCTGAAATGAGCATGGTTTTACCATTTACATGGGTGAAATATGAAATTAACGCAACTATTCATCTCAGTGCATGTACAGCTTGTTCTTGATGATACTTTTTGAACCCTATTCGGTTCAAATAAAGCAATTCAAAAGGCGCCCCTGGTGGGATCCTCAGGACTCATGGGCAAGAATGAAATTTACTCGATTCATTTCGTGAACTGAACGTTCTATTGTATTTCGATAGTGATAGGGTAAATTAATGGATGCGCCTTTTTCATTAGAAGAGAGAAGGAATAATGATAAAAGAAATCATGAGAAGTCTGTGCATGTGGTTGCATAAAACCATGGGCTTGCATTCAAATTCAAAAGTAATTGCAAACATTCCTTTGATTCTACTTTTTTTCAATACAACGGGAGTTGAGAGAACAATTTCATTTAGGCGAGCCCTTTTTCTGACATTGATTCTTGACCCATTTGATGCCGGCTGATGCTCCGCTCTTGATCTTTAGTGCTCCAACCATGGCGGTTGCTTTGGCTTTATTCAATCCAGCTTTTGCATTCCCCTTCTTGTTGCCGCTGCTTTCTCTCTTGGTATTAGCGCTGTCATCTTCCTCCATGGCACCGATTCCTCCAGCACCCCATTGATCTGCCCAGCTTGGTGCTTCAGTGGCCATGTTATCGTCTTGTATGTCTATGCAAATCTAATTTCTCAAACGAATATGGTTAATTAATTCAAAGATGCAAGAACATCAAAGAAATAACATTATCAATAAAAATCTTAGAAAATTACAGTTTGTTTTACCCAATTGGGTTATTTCTTTGTGCTTTATTTGTAACATTCTGAAGTTTTCATTCAAGAAGTTGAAATTCTACAACTGCAACTCCATTTCCAGGAACATGATAAGGTTTTCAAGGGATTCAGTTTCTCTTACATTTTCATAGGGATTGTCCAGTCTGGGTTTCCGTTTCCACACCTAACAATGCTAACATGATTTTTCCAGGAAAATTTACCGAAAAAGCAGCTGTAGCAGCCATATCTAAATGGCATGCAGTCTGCAGAGACGAAAATCTTTCTTGTTCTCATTTTTTTTTCGGAGGTGATAAAAAGAAAACGGATCTGATAGGAACATATCAAAGCATTTTCGGTTGTACAAAACCACTTCACCCTCAAAGAAACATAGAGCAAGATCTAAACAATATACAATATAACACTCTTAACCTTTCACAATCTCTTAATCCCCAGAAAACACAAAGATTAAACCTTTCAAAGAACATGAATCGCGTGAGAGAGAGAGAGAGAGAGAGAGAGAGAGTATACCTTGTAAATGGATAAGCAAGGAGGAGTAGAATGAGAAAGTTGGGAGTTAATGGTGGTGGGGGAAGGAAGGAAGGAAGGAAGAGTTGAAAGACCTTATACCCAGGCGAGACAAACCAAAGGTCACATGTGGGTGGGGATTATCTTGTACGCCCACATCTTACACTTTAGTTAAAAAAAGGGACTTGACACCTCAGTAGTTATAGTTTCCATCTAACGAAGCAAACTCTGTTTGGCATCTTTTCTTTTCTTTTCTTTATTAAAAGTCTTTCAATTATAATCCTAATCATATCGGTATGATCTTTTGCATATTAAATTAGTAGGCCAACCCATGTTTCTTTCTCATCCTCGAATAATTGGACTAGTATTTGTAGCTCATGTCTGTCTCCAGTTTGCTTTGTCCCACCACCCTCTCAAGCACATTGATTTGCCTCCACTACTACTAGATCCATTGTTTCACCGGGGCTCTGCCCAATTATCAAAACTCTTTTGCCTACTGTTTCACATTCAAGTAAATTTCTCAGTATGTGATAGTCATCGATCTTTTGCATTCTCTTTATCATTTAAATTTATTCGATGTCCTCATATAGATGACACTGCCATAAATATGTTGGATTTTCAGTTCAAATTAAACAACGATTTCATATTGAGGTTAGACTGAATAATGCCGAGTTCATACCCCTATATGGGAGAGTAAAGTTACATACAGTTATAGAGTGTGCAAATACCGCACAGTCGCTTTGAAAAAGAATGGAGTCTACTATTAAAAAATTAAAATTTTTTTTTTCATGTGGGTCTCGTATTTATTCACTTTTTTTAAAGTGATTATACAACGTTTGCGCACTCACAACTACAACTATCATTTCTATGTATAAAAAAGCATGACCGTAAGGCACATCTCACTCCGTACAACTTATTTAAGTGCGACAACCTTTTAGGCATGCGGCATTTTCTATCTCAATGCTTGTTACTATAATCAAAACGAAGGCCCAAAAAAATCTGGCAAGCACTAAATTGAAAGAAGAATGGTAGTAAAAAGTAAAAATAAATTTTACAAATTGAGATGTGAGAATATAAAAACAGTTATAAAATATTAGCATCAAACTACAATCATTATATAATTAAATTTATCTTCTATAATTCTCCTAACGTACATTTCTCCTAATATTAGAAGTGAAAACAATATTTCTTTTTTAATCTCCCGCTGGGTGGAGAGTATTTTATTGCATGTTTACACCCACTCTTTAGTGAATGAAGTATAAAACATCTACTGCAGTACTGTCAGATGGTTTTGTAGATGAATAATGATAGGATTGTTATCCTATTACTATCTATTTACTATTCAAATTGTATTTGATTTTTTTTTAATTTTTTATTTTACTTAATGATTAAGGAAGTGAATATTAATAAAATTATATATTTTTTTAATTTTTTCTTAATGATTAAGAATGGTAAAAAAATACTTTAAAAAATGATAAAAAAATAAAAATAATTTAAAATGTGCTTGAATAATAAATAGATAGTAGATAAGTAGTAACCTTATCTCTACCCTTTGTAGATTGTTTCATAGTTTTCATTAATTGAATGGAAAGCGAGGAAGATTAGTGTTCCACTTATAATAATGCGGCCGGCATTTGAGGACACGCGGTCTTGGAACATCAATAATGTCAGAAAATCTACATTTATTGTGATTAAGGACATACATCAGGCAACTCGAGTTCTTCATTCTTAAATGCCCTCCTTAAACTTTGGTTTCCACACTACGTTTCATTCAAGACACAACTTTCTATTTTGCTTTCAATCTATTTACAATATTTTATAATTATATGATAATTTTATATGCGCGGGTATAAAAACATAGCACAATTTGTTGTTCAATGCATGAAATGATGCCTATATATAGTTTCTCTAAAAGGAAAGGGAGGCAAAAACATTACACAATAGATTAAAAACAAAAACAAAGCAAAATTGGGAGCATCTCTTTCGATGAAAACTTCTAATTTGGGTTCAAAAGTACTGTTGCCGAGTCTTTCTATAAACATAGCACAACGCCTAAATGGGATGGTTAAAAATCAGGTCACGAATCAAATTCACCAACTAATTAACCAAACATGCCAACCCCATGTATGTAAACCATTTTCTTCTAATGATTTTGGGTTTTGTCCTTCTCTTTTTTCTCTCCATCTGTCTTTTTGTTTACCATTTCTCAGGAGGACGCAATTACTTGGATTTCCTCGTGGACTTGGATTTCTTCATTTTGCGTGACTTATCGTCCACGCTAGTCCACGTGTATCCACTAGGTATGGCAAAAGGATCCGACTCTTGCGCCCCCGCCGCTGAATTTCTCTGTTGTTGTTGTTGCTGCTTGCTCGCCGATACCGAGTGGCTATTGTTTCGCCGCAACCACGTTGAAGATGACGACGATGACGGTAATGAAGAGTAGTGGGTATCTGATTTATGATCCTCTTCCGAGTGGCCTCCTCGTCCTCCATGAAACAAGTGTCTGGGACTTGAGAACGGCGTGTAGAATTGTTCGGTTGGTTGGAGCTCCACGAACTTTGTGAACGTTATCACCACTCTAACTGTAGGAACTACCGGAATTGCCACCTGTCCCACAAAACAAAACAAAGTCAAACTAAGCAATCACCGTCTGATTAATATTTGACATACCGAACCGCGTCTATTATAAAAACGATCATCCACGATGCATGTCCCACAGTGATCTCGCCACGTCATTACCTGCATTTTGGTGGTCCAGATCACGTGGCAAAATCACGGTCAAAACTGTTTTATATATTTTAACATTGGACCCTACGGTGTCGGAAGGGAAATAAAAACCTCGGATGATATGAGGGTCCCACCCTCTATCACCGTCGGATCAAATTCAAACTATAATCTAAAAGTTCCACGTCAATTCACCGACCACCATTGGCCCCCACAAAAGCTTCTCCACTAATCAGTAATCAGAGGACCGAGGTCCCACCCTCGCGGTCGAGGTCCGCAAGGAAGACCGTTACTAGTTGTCTTTGCCCCATCAAAAGAACCGAAAACTAAAGCAAAGAGCGAAGGGTCCACGAAAAAAAAAAAATCCGTGGACCCCCGAAATATCCTTTTCCCAGAATGCCCTTACCTTTACCGGGAACGTTCCCGGAGGAAACTTGGTCGTGAGCAACTCTCTCATCCTTCTCACGGCTTTCACTTTGTTCGCCAAAATGTCTAGTAACGGCAACAACTCCTCCGTTTTCAATGGGAATTGCTCAGTTAACCAGACCGACGGCCGCAAGCTCCGAACGTACTCCTTCTCCTTAGTCTGCGGCGCAGTCACAGCCGAAGCAGCTCTCCTCGACACCAGCGGCGCCGAGGGAAGAACATCAACGCTCTTCCTCGGCATCATCACCCATTCCCTCTCCTCCCTAACAAAGCTACTGTGTCTCCGCTGATCCGGGGCAAATCCGAAATTCGGATTCTCAGCCACCAAAAAACCGTCGTCGTCCTCGTCAAGCTCTAGAGGAAGGACCTGCTCACTACCAGCCACGTCAGAGTCTCCACCGGCGACCTTACGTGACCGGAAGCTGAAGACCACATTGTGAATCTCGTAGACCTTGGCTTTCCACTCTCCCACATTCTCCGTTTTCTCCTGACGCCTCCAGTTGGTCCTTCCTACGAGTTCGGCTTTGGTAACGTCCATACCGGGTCGATACACGCTTGTCTGGGAGCAGAAGCCAGCAATGTCGGACTCGCTCATCGGAGCTCCAGCGTTCTCGAAGGCGTCGAAGATTTTGCGATCGTCGCGATTGAGAACCAAGAGAGCCCCGGAGGGAATGTCGTGGCTCTGATCGCCATCTCCGAGGAAGAGGAAGCTCTGATCGGCGCGCTGTATCTTCAAGCCGTCGAAACCGGCCAAGGACGTGTCGGCACGTAGGTTACCGTCGCGCTTCCAGATTTTATAAGTGTCGGATGGAGCAATTTTACCGACGAAGGGGATAACGGAACTCTCGAAGTGGAAGGAGATCTCCATGTAAAAGTCTCGCATCCTGCGGAGCACGGCAATGACACGCGGCAAACGGCGACGCCACTTGGCCCAGGCTGAGCGGTGGTGCTGGCGGAGGAGGATGAGAGAAATTTCGGAGCAACGGCGAACGAGAGCCTCCTGGAGGGGGTTCCATCCCGCAGAGTTCTGGAGGGACACATCAGCACCGGCAAGGGCGAGAGCGCGAGCGGAGACGGCGTCGTTTAGGCGCACGGCGAGGTGGAGAGGGGTCTCGCGGAATGGCACGTCACGGCGGTCGAGCAAGGCGGATATCTGGTCGCTGAGTCGTTCCTGAGAGAGAGAGTCTGACTCGGAGTGGATCTGAGCAGGGTCGGCGAGTTTGGGGAGGGTGGAAACGAGACGAGACAGGGTGGTGTGATCACCGACTGCGACGGCGTAGTGGACAGGGCTATGAGTGTAGTCCTCCGGTTTGATCTGCGGGAACGACGTCGTTGTGGCCGCGGAGTGCTTCGCCATTCTTAGGAAAATGGAGTGAGTTGGCAGAGTGCTCTACTCTGCTCTGGTTGTGGACTTTGATGACGATAGAAAAAGGGAATGTTATGGAAAAACGGAAGGGAGGGGGGTAGTATCGTCATACAGCAGGTTCTTTATTGATAAACGTGATGGGAGGAGAGAGAGAGAGAGGCTGAAGACACGCAATCGGCGCGACTTTTGGTAATTCTAGCAGTGATATTAGTTTTTCTTGTTGAGATTTTTTTTTTCCTTTCATGTCAGTAGACTCAGGTACTTTAGCTTCGGTTCTTTTGTCGTTTCCATGTCTGTCCTCTACTTCCACGTCTTTTTCTTTCCTCTCTTCCCTAATTTGTTATCCCTTTTTGTGCGAAAATATGCCCTTTCAACATTTATGAACATTACCATTTATTATAATCTTTATTTAATAAAATTGATGTCATTTTGAGCAAATATTTCAGGGTTACTCGTTGAATGGACATCAACATCGTCAAGACATCTAAACTATTGTCTTCGACAATATATAGTAGTTAGTACTACCCAACAATCATTACCTTTGTTCGGGAGTTTGAGATCAAATTATAAACTGACCTGATTCATCTTTTAATTATTGCATCGATCGTGTTGCTAACTTAATAGTGTTGTTGTGGAACACCTTTAATCTATGGTCTAACGTGAAGCATCAAGAAAAGTAGTTTAGGAAGGAAAAAAACAGAGAACCTAATGTAATAGATAATGCTAATTTCAAACTAATTATTGATGGAATTTATTTTACTTTTTTAAATTTTTATAAAAAAATTAAACACATTCCAATCTACTTCAGACATTTTAATTTAAAAAGTTAAATCTATCTTAACCTAAAAAACTTATTTCAATAGAACCTACAAAATATTACTATTCACAACTCAATTCAACTCAACATTTAAACCTAACCTTAGGGCAGGTTTGGGAGTAAAGATCAGATAAGATTTTTCATTTCATCTCATATCATCTCATCATCACAATTTTTCTCAATTTTCACACAAAATATAATAAATAATTCAACTTTTTTAAATAATAAAACAATAATAATATTTTAAATTTTAATTTAAAACCAAAAATTTTCATTTCACTCTCCAAAAAGTCATCAAATTGAAATATTTTTTCTTGAATTAACCAAAGTGTATTTACAGAAAAATCTTTTGTCAGAAGTGATGCACCATTAAAATTAGAGTTCTTCTACTCAATAGTCCTATACCACATACAAACTCGAGAGTAAGAAAAAAAAAAGTGAAGAAAAATAAAAATAAATATATCGGACTGCTTAATAAAGTTTTTCTTGAAATTAGTCAAGGATGCCAATAAAAAAATCTTCATTGGACATAGTTGTTGGCTACTTGAACCACCATTAAACCATGTTCACCATACAACCCCGGGTGCTTGCGGCATATGGTAACATACTACAACTTTTGGAAGAAGTTCTGCCCCTTTAAGGAAGCTCCACACAACAAAAACAAGAAAATCCAAACAAACTTAAGTACAAAAAAAAGGTACGCCAAAATTGGAAATACTGGCCGGTTTAAAATCAACTCCAGTTGATATTAAAAGAAAATTTTGTATTTATAAGTTTTACTTATATAACAACTTATTGATATATTAAAAATTATAACATTTGCTTTTAAATTTTAAATTTATAAAAAAATGTAAAATTATAAATATACATAGCATTACTATTTTTTAAAATTTGTTTGGTTGAAGTGTCGTGAGCATACATTTTCTTAGAAGAATTCTCAAAGTGAAAAGGTTTTGTAAATAATAATATTATATACAGTTATAAAATATAAAAGTATTGCATAATTATTTTAAAAAAAAAAATCCTTTTTAATGTAGATATCATATTTAGGTTACGTTTGGATGTTAAGTTGAGTTGAGATGATAAAATATTATTATAATATTATTTTTTAATATTATTATTAATTTAGAATTTAAAAAAATTAAATTAGTTATTATATTTTATGTTGAAATTTACAAAAATTATAGTGATAAATTAAGAGGAATTAAAGATCCAATCGTACCCTAAGATAGAATATAATATCAATACATTTACATATTTTTAAAAAAAATACGTTTACCTATTACACAATTACAAATATCATTCTACATTTTTAATAGGCAGAATATAATGTCAATGACTCAATAGAAAGAAAAAAAAAAACTAACGCATTTATTATACGAAGTTATTTTTAAATAGTCTTTTTTTTTTACGCAGCACCTCTCTAATTAAAAAATATTAAATCCATGAATTTCAATCCAATAATATCATATCAAATTGGCCTATGATGTGCCGGCCGGCGCCAAGCTAACAGTTGGCTGAAAAAAAAAAAAAAAATGTATGGGAATGATTGGAGCGTGGGATTGGTGTACACTGTACAGTAATCTTGGGGTTGATGATAGAGGATGATTCAGAAGCTGAGTGGTCAGCGTCTCTCTCTCTCACTCACTCACTCTGTAGTCTGTGGTGACCACATTTGCAACTGAGAGAACAGAGGACCATGTCTGCTTTAACACAGACAAAACGCCGTACGGGAATTTCTGAATGACTGTCCCTCGGGCCTCTACCTCTGTCCTTTGAAAAGTAAAAGCAACTATTTCAGAATTCAGAAATGTGTTGTCATGTTGACAAGGCCGCCCAGCCCAGGACCCCTTTTTTCCCTACTACATCTTGGGTCTTCCTTTTAAGCCGTTTGGGTCAAGAAGATTAATAGCAGCGTGTATGGACTTTGGGCTCGCATTCAAGCAAATTAATAGCGCTGTTCATGGGCTTTCTTCGGGCTCATGCTACAGATAACATGTCACCTATAAAGAGCAAGCAACAAGAACAGTGAAAATGGTACGGACCAAAACTACAAAGGCAACTTGATGTTTATTGACAAGGTTTGTTACTTAGTTTTTTCATCCTATCATTTAAAATATATCACAAAAAATTTTTTTTTTTATTTTACATATTGACTTTTATAATATATTATACATCAATTTATCTATTTTTTATTTATATCATTTAAATATTATACCTTTTAATATATTTTATTCATTTCAAATAAAGTAGAAAGGAGAAAGTAAAAAGAGAAATTAATAAATGGTACTTCTTACAGTGAAGAAACAAGTAGAAAGTAGAGAGAGAAATTAATTAAATATTCATACAAGTGCGTATAGTGTCCCATAGATGTAGAGGTGGTATTATAGCAAATTGGATAGGGAACTGCTATGGGTCCCGAATTCGGGACCCATTTTGTGTCCCGAATTTGCTTTTTATTTTTATTTTTATTTTTATATATTTTTTTAATCATTATAAACATTTTTTAAAAAAATAAAAAAATCACAACATCATTTAAAAATATTTTTTTAATCATTCAGTAAAAAAAAAAATTACATTCGGGAGACACTTTCGGGACCCAAAGCATTTCCCAATTGGATATTAGTGATAAATACATAATCCATTGGATGGGCTATTTTAAGCTATTTCTTTCAAATTTTACAAAAACATGGGTTTTATATAACCTATTGGGAATGCTCTAAAGAGCTAAAACTTCAGAATTGGTGTAGTCAAATATAAATGCAAATCAAAATTTAGCTAATAATCCCATAAAATTGTCTACATTAGAAGAGGCAAAGGCAAAAAAAAAATTTATTGCAAGGTACTGTAATTCTACATATTTGTATAGTTATTGTTCCCAATCTATTGAATAATTTATGTTAATTTCTCTCTCCTCCTACTCAGACTCTCTCGCTTGATCGATCGAAAGGCAAATTCTTGCTTACAAGTCAAATTTATATTAATTTAATTATAAATTTTTTATGTAATAATTTAATTTAATTATAATTTGATTATTGATAAGTAGAATTGCAAAATATAAAAAATTAAATTATAAAAAATATTATTATTATTAAATTAATAATATTTATTATTATTTTGACAGATAATTCAATATATAAATCTCTTTTGAACGCAATAGACAAAAGGAAAAATATGTTAATTTAGCAAAAATATAGGCTATTCTAATACTAATGATCTAAGCCTAGTGTACCAGTTGTTGTGATTCTTATTAGTTACAAAAAAAAGGTTAAAATATCAATTTTTTATTTTTATCATATTTAATAGTGTGCTGATCAGTGTATCGAAAAGGGTTCTACAAATAAATATTTCTTAAAAAAACATACAACAATATCGAAAAGGGGTCATCCCGCCCCTGCCCCCGCTCCACATATAAATTTTTTTATTTATTTATATACATATAAATAAATATATTGTCTATAGATATATACAATTTATTATAGACTTAAAATTATATTCAAATCATTGGATTGCTTTGGCCTCCTAGGCCAAATCAATCCAAAATCTAACTCTAATGAGTTTAAATTTTTTTTTTTATATTTATAAATTTTAATTTATTATTTTAATTATATTATAATTTGAGTCTAAAAAAATATTTTTTAATTTTTTTTTTTTAAACACAATATGGTGCCTAGGCGGGGGACGGGGTGGATTGAATTTTTTCCCCCACCCCGATGCCATCCCCAACCCCCGCATGGTGAGGGGGAGGGCACCCCCCGCCCCGCACCATGAGGGTATCAGCCCTACACCGGTTCAATACGTGGTCAATCAAGTCTATTTAACCGTTTAAAGAGAAAAAGTAAAATAATGGGCTTGGAGATTCTTCCCCCAACACTATACGTTCTCTTTCCCCCTTCCTTTTTCCAGCTCTGTTCTCTCCCCCTCCCCTTTGATTCATTCGTCCTTTTTTTAATGGTGTTCTCTTTCACTTCCATTCCAACTGTGTTCTCCTTGTTCTCTCATCCGTTTACAAGCTTTCAACCTCTAGTCCTAGTTTAAAGTTCTCTATCCCTACACATTTCAAGCTCCATTTTTACAACGTTGTTCTTCTCTCACTTCAACCCAAATCTCATCTGAGTAGCATGACTATTTCACTTTTCGATCAAGTAATAACTCAAGATTTGAGAGAGACTCATGAGACTGATGTTCTTTCAATAAGTTTTCCAGGCAAAATCATCTTGAATGAATTCCGTGTTGAGATCAAGAAGAAAGTTTTGTTGAGTTTTGGAGGTGTTAGTTGCTAGTTAGGTCATATATGGTAGTAGATGCCCACAATGAATTTGAGTGAGATTGTGGTTGCTGACAGTGAGATTAAGTGAGATAGTAGAAAATAGAAATGAAGTTGAAATAATTGGAAGAATGAAGATCACATTTGGAAGAGATTGGGATTTGAGGACGATGACTTTGAATTTTTGAGAAGTCACAATTTAATGTTGGGAGTAACATATAATTTAGATTATTCTACATTTTATATATTTTTAATAAAAAAAAACCTAGCACCTGCTTGTTAGTTGGAGTGTGGTGTGCGGTCAAAAGGGGGCTGTAGTATAGAAGAATTCTTAAAAGAAATAGTCTATTTTTGTTATGTAGCTGAATTTAAAAATATGAGTAAGATAATTAGCATCCAGGTGAAGTCAAGATCAACCGGACTGGCCGAGTCGTAGGACTTTGGTTCATTGCAATTATAATTAATCACGTGTCTGGTACGGTCTATGTCATGAGACTTGCCGTATTCGATCAATTAAACCCATGATGATCGTGTCAAATTTTGAAAATCGACTGGTGCATGTTCGTCCGAAGTAGTTGACTGTCGGCCTTTGTGCTGAGTCAGTGCACAATTTGACTCGGTAAAGAAATGTGACCAATCGTACATGCACAGATTGCGTGGCTTTAACAAATCCCGTTTCCTCGAAGGCACCTCCAATGCCAGATGTCCCCCGTCTCTGTGAGCAGGGGTCCGGACTACATTAATTTAACCAAAGTTGTCAACATAAATTCAGCTTTCCCAGATACTTCTTCGAACTTGCAAGATCAGGATGTTCTCTTTGGCACTCTTTCTATTATATATATATATATATATATATATATATATATATAGGAGAGGAGGGAGAGGATCGAAGAGATCTAGTATATATGTTAAAGCTCAACAACACGAACAAATAAGACCACCCGGCCATCTTCTTTAGCTGCTTTTCTGTTTTTGAAGAATTCAGTCTGATTTCTCTTATCTGCGGCAACAGAAAAAGAAATCAATGGCTTTCTTGTTGTCAAGCTTCTTTGGTTGCTTTACCGATTCTGGCAGCAGCCGCAGGGTTGCATGCAGTGACGATCGAGCAGGAGAGGAAAGGACACATGGGAAAGCGAGCAACGAAACCAAAGTCCTCAAGAGAGCCAAGTCTAAGAACAAGTCCTCCAAGAGATCAAGCCCGGCCCCTCCAATTCCCGTGTCTTACTTTCCCGTCGGAACGAGACTTTCTCACTTATGAGTGCGTACTCTCGGTCGATCGGAAATAAAAAGGTTCCATAGTTAGGTAGCGAAGCCCAATACAACTGCATGAACAAAAAAGAAATATTTAGTGAATATTTCCATTTATTCCTAAATAATAATTTGGCAGAGATGTATAATTCATGTTATAAGTTCATGTACGTTTATTCTTTAAATTAGGAGGAAATTAGGATTTAATTAAGCTGGCATAGGATTGCTCAGCTCGTTATTTGGGAATTATATATATATATATATATATATTCCATTATTGATGGATGTAGTTATATGATATTGGTTTAATGCATTAATTAATTTATAAGTTAACTTGATTTTGGGGTCGATGGATCATGTGTCACGGCCTTTGATTATAAATTTGAACAATATTTTCGAATACAGCAATATTGGTACAAACACCGGCCGGGAATTAAAGCCACGGCTTGGGTTGACATCATGATCATATATGGTTGATTTAATTGCCACCAAATTCATGTCATAATTAATATTATTCACATGAACAATTCATGGTGAAAATTTGGGCGCAGCCGGCGTATGTGAACCCCACCTATTCCATTTAATTTTCCTTCCTTTGTCACAATCATTTTGGTTTGGTCTTTTATTCTTGTGGGGCCTTTCATTTCCAGTACCATCTTATTCTATATATTAATTCTATATATGATAAAAGTTTTAAAATTTAATTTTATATATTGTATATTTACAATTTTAAATTTAAATTTTCTTATAAAATATTTAAAATTACCTCCCAACACTCAAACGTATCACTAAAATATTCTCAAATTCATTAATATAATAATTTTGATTTGACATACTAATTAAAAAGTTTAACTCACATATGACATTATGTACTTTTAGCTTTCACCATTTCAACTTGAGAGGGTAGCACTGACACAGTCAAACAAATTTGAGAGTAGCACTGACGCTACAAAAGGAGTGGCCCTACAGTCACCGCCAGAGCCACCACTAGTCTTAAATTTTTTTTTGTTTTTTTGGTTTTTTTTATATATATATTTTTAATATGGATCATGCTACAGCTTCTGAGGGTTTTTGTTGGAACTCTGGTTGAGAGTGTAGTATTATTTTATATATATTTTATTTAAGTTATTTTTATATAAATTTTTTAATATTTTTTAATATTTTTAAAAAATAAAATAAATTTTTTAATAAATTTAAAAAATTATTTTTATAATTTTTTATTTTATTTTGTGATTAAGAAAGTATTTTTAATAATATTATATTTTTTTATTTATTTTTAGATATTAAAAATTATTAACAAAATTTATATAAAAAATTTAAAAAAATACATAAAAATAAAATACTAGACCCCAACAGGAGATCTAGCATTTTCCTTTTAAAATATTTTTAAAAAAAAATAAAAAATTATAATATTATTAAAAAATACATTCTTAATCATTAAGTAAAAATAATAAAAAATTGAGAGCGGGGGCTACCAACGATAGCCCCCGGCAAGACATATATAATTTCCGTACTAAAAAACTTACTTGACTATCTCCAAGCATTTTTTTAGAGGAATTTTATTTGTAATTTTTATTAAGAGACGGCATGTATAAGTCTTTTATTAAATAAAAAAAAATTATAATTTTAATAAGGATATTATTATAATTTTAAAAAAATTTAAAGATAAAATTAACTAAACTTGTAATGCAGTCTCTATTTAGAGACTGTACGTAGCATTATTTCATTTTTTTATATGAGTAATGTTACGTACAATCTTTAAATAGAGACTGTATTGCAAGTCTAGTTAATTTTATCTTTAAATTTTTTAAAAATTATAATAATATCTTTATTAAAATGATACTTTTTCTATCAAGTGAAGAGTTTGCACATATAATTTTTAAATAGAGATTACAAATATTTGAAAACTGTAAATATAATTTCTTTTTTTATATATAATTTATCAACAATTTAGATTTCTCTCCTCGATCATTAGTTTCCAAATTAAGGAAGAGAGAGAGAGAGAGAATTTTAAGTGAGGACTTCACTATTAAATATAAGTCGACAAAAAACCATTCATTCAGACTAGTATATATATAGACTATGTAGTAGATATATGGGCATGCAGGTAGTACTACTGCATGCATGGATGCATGCGCGCAGCTGCTGGCCTAATCAACCAAGTGATGATTTAGGTTATTGATCTTACCAAATTAGTTAGGTGATGTCGATGAGGACTTTTTTTTCTCTCTTTTGTTTTGACCAATAAAATAAATAAAGCTAGCTCCACCAAACTTCCTAATTAAATAGACGACACCCCCACAAAATGATGAAAAGAGAACAATACCTTCATGACCACAGAATTAATGTTATGATCTCCTCCATCTTGAAATTTGAATGTTAAATTGAGTTAAGTTGAATTAAATTAAGATGATAAAATATTATTAGAATATATTTTAAAATTTAAATAAGTTGAATTGTTTATTATATTTTATGTTGACATTTAAAAAAATTATATTAATGAATTGAAATGAATTTACTTTTCAAACGAAGCCTATTCTTCACTTGTCCTCATTAATTTTGTGCATGTCCCGGCCACTAGCTATACGCTTAGTTTGGATGTCAAGGTATTTTTTGATATTCTGATAATATCTCACTTCTATTTATCTTTTTATGATTTTTTAAACTTATTTTTTATTACTATTCAGTATTTTTTTTTGGACATTCTAATTTAAAGTTGAATATTATTTTAAATTAAATTGTTAGCGGAAGTACGAGATTATTCATGTAAACTAGCCCACATGATGTGACCCAAATGAGTTAGCCGGCATCCTGAACCAAATGAACCTTGAGCCCACAAGCGAGACCGAATAAAGTCTATGTGACCAAAAAAGGTAGGAGGGACTAATTGTCGTTGAATCATATTAACTCAAATTCAATAAATTTTTAAGCCTCCAATATCAATAGTTTAAGGTAAATTTATATTCAAATATGAACCGAAAATCTAGTACATGCCAAGCTACTTGAAAATAACTTGATGACCATTGGACCACCATCCTTGATGGCCATTCTAATCAAAGTTACTTCTCTTTCATTTCATAGCTCTCGTTATCGGTCCTTCTATCTTCTCAACTCGATAGCACTATAAGTTAGCATTTCCAAATATCAATTTTATCATCTTAGAAGATTCCTTAATGTTTTTAGTTCATCTATTGTAGTTTATTATCAGGTTAATTACACTTTGTCCATTTTAACTTTCATTTAATTTATAATATGCTTCTGAAACTAATAATTGCATTAAAGTAGACTCGCTTATTTTCAAAACTTATTAATCTCCCCTTCTATCTACCAGCAGAGTCAAATGTAACGAAAAATGCGTCCACGTACTACTCACGTATATAACATTCATTACAAAAATGTAATTTTTATCTAATTTATTATCATTAACCATATAAAAATATAAAACAATATATGCTATCAATTAATAATAAATCATACACGAATAACCATATATAAAATTATTTGATACTTAAGTTGTAAGTAAGTATAAATAATCTATGTATACAATTAAATTATTTAATATTCATTAATCATATATAAAATATATGATATTATTAATAATTATGCATGCTAAAGAAAAATTATTTCATTTTTCTAAAGTTGGATTTCCAGCTATGTTGTTTCCTTAAGTTATAAACAGTACCAAAAGTAGAAAAGTATAAGTTTTTCACGGTAGGTGGGCCGGAATTGGGAAAGCAGTCTGATTTTATCTCCAAAAATGGCAATGCTTCTAATAAAATAGTAAGTTTTTGTCTATGGCAAACTTCTGTTGGTTGGGCAAAGCCGCAAAGGTTCACTTGTTCAAAGTATTACAAAAGTAGAGCGGTTACATGATGCTGATCCCTCTCGTCTATCTGTCTGTCTAATGCAATCCGAGAAAACGCGTGGCCAACATTTTTGCTCACCTACCTCTTTCTCCCCGTCTTTCTTCCTCTAAAAGTCTCCATTCTTTTAACAAGTAGGACGCTTTTTCCTGAGTTTCTTTCTCTCTCTCTCTCTCTCTCTCTCAAATCTATACATCCAGAAGTTCCATTTTCACTCCAGCACAGCACGAAATACAGACTGAATATAACGTTTTTGTGGGGTCCAAACAAGCCCCACTACCATTCTCGTCCACCTCCTTGACAATGCCGTACTGGGTTTCACCAAAACTAGCCAACAAACCCCTCCTCACCAACCACAACCTTTTGCATTTGGCCGAGACTTCGTGTTCTGGGTTCCAAGATTGGCTTCGTTGTGAATGGCTCTTAAATGTGCATCCCTCTGGGTTTGCGCCAGAAATCCTTGTTCTAATCTCGGGGCCTCAGATTGTGGGTCCGGGAATTCTGGGGCCGCTTTGATCAGTTTTAAGCTCGATTTGGAAAAGTTCCGCAAATGGGAATGTTGTCGTTTTGGTGCTTTGACTCAGCAAGCTATCACTCCTGTGGAAGATGAGAAGCCGCATATGCCTGGGGTTGAGTCTTCTGGGGCCATTGAGCGGACTCGGGGTAATGAGCCCAGGGGGTTTCACAAGGATTTGAATCTTCTTCCCAGTGAGTTAACTCAAAATCTCACATTTGTAATTGTGTTTTTGTGTTAAGATTTATTTATTTCTTCATTCTTTCTAGTTGGAATAATATGGTTTACCTGATACTTATGTTTAATAGGTCATAATATGGTATTAAGCAATGTAGGTTGGTATGCCATGTTACGATAATGCTTGTAGGCAGTGGCGAAGCAGGAATTGATCTTTGGGAGGTCGACTAATTTTTAATAATTAACCTTGTTTTCTTAGATACTATATATTTTGCAATATATAGTTATACAAAAAAATTACAAACGTAATTCGATTAAAAAAAAAAAATCAGCGTGTATCAACCTACATGGCAAACGGAGATTAAGGTGAGATTGACTGAACTAAAGAGAGGATTGAGAAAGGTTGTTATGAATTTAAAAAATATATATTTTGTGGCTTTCAAATTTATTTTCAGCCAAAGCTTTAAGTTTTTAGAAAAACTCTAGATATTTCTAGATTTAAGGCTAAATTTTAAGTTTTGGCAAGAACTTGAGTTAGTTTACCTTTTGGATGTACGAAACATAAACTATGCATTAGTATAAGTTTTTTGGGGGTGAGGGGGTTGTTTCAATATTTTAGAGGGGACCGGAGATTTTTCCTTTTTATTATTTTTTTAGTGGAGAATAAAGATGGAAGAGTATTTAAAAAAAAAAAACTTTGGGGGGTGGTTGGGCTCTCCCTCGGCACTGCTTGTAGGTCTTGAGTTTTCGTAGTTATAGATATAGGTCTAATGATATGTCATTTGGTGTGTGTGAGAGAGAAGCACAATACGTGGACCCAACGGTATTAAGGCTGCGTTTGGATGTTGAGATGAATTGTGAATAATAGTATTTTGTGGGTTCCACTGAGATGAGTTTAACTTTTTTAGGTTGAGATGGGTTAAACTTTTTAGGTTGAAATGTATGAAATAGGTTTAAATGAGTTTAACTTTTTTATGAAAAATTGAAAAAGTAGTTGGTCCCATCAATTATTGGTTTGAGATGAGTTGAGTTTGGTTCAACAACCAAACATATAAATGTTTCCTGTGGGCAGTGTAGAGCTCTGCATTAAATATTTGTATCTATCTCTCATTGAATTGTAAAAAGTGTTTAGCATAGATATATAGGGTATCTAGATTCATTTCCTAAAAGGTTGAGTTGAATTGCTTTAAATAGCAAGGTTGGGAGTATTTAGTTCGATTACTTCTGGCAAAAATTTATTCATCGATCACGGATAAGGCATTTTTTGGAATTTGTGAATTCCATACTGGTGCTGTCGAGTTGGAAGGCGGCTCTTTCCATGCATGCAACAAGTCAACAACTTCTAGATGCTTGAGTATGATCACGTTTTGCATGTTTTCAGATTAGGTGGCATATGATTGGGGCAATGCTTGCTCTAATAGAAGTATTATGCAACCTCCCTGGTTAGTAGATATCAACACTGAAATTAAAATGGTTTAGTTATTTATTTCTGTGTATACTTCCCATGTACTTGGGTTATGCCTTTTCCTATTAATAAAGTTTTAATTTTACTCATAAAAAAATGGTTTTAGTTATTTAAAAGCGTCTATTTTTCTTTATAAGTTAGAATGCATCTTTTTCCAGTTGACTAATAATAATTATAAAAATTTCTTTCATATTTTGTAAGTTTGCTATACATATTTTTATACGTATACAATTTTGTGTTTGGACTTAGTGGTATTAAATGTTTCCTGTGGCTGGTGTAGACTTCAGCATTAAATATTGTTTGGGATCCGCATGATGTATCTATCTTTTTTTGAATTGTAGAGTGTTTAGGATAGAATTGTCGGGTAGCTTGATTTGTTTCCTAAAACGTTGAGTTGAATTGCTTTAAATAGCAAGGTTGGGAGTATTTAGTTTGATTACTTCTGGTAAACATTTAGTCATCGATCATGGGTAAGGCATTTTTTGGAATTTGTGAATTCCATTGATGCTGTCTAGTTGGAAGGCAGCTCCTTTCATGCATGCAACAAGTCAGCAACTTCTAGATGTTTGAGTATAATCACGTTTTGCATGTTTTCAGATTAGGTGGCATATGATTGGGGCAATGCTTGTTCTAATACAAGTATTATGCAACCTCCCTAGTTGCTAGATATCAACACTGAAATTAAAATGGTTTAGTTATTTAGAAGTGTCTTTTTTTTATTAGTTAGAATGCATTTTTTTCCAGTTGACTAATAATAATTATAAAGATTTCTTTCATATTTTGTAATTTTGCTGTACATGTTTTTATACGTATACAAGTTTTTTGTTTGGACCCAACGGTATCTTTTTTAATTGTAGAGTGTTTAGTATAGAATTGTAGGGTATCTTGATTCGTTTCCTAAAAGGCTGAGCTGAATTGCTCTAAATAGCAAGGTTGTGAGTATATAGTTTGATTACTTCTGGTAAGCAAGTCATCAATCATGGATAAGGCATTTTTTTGGAATTTTTGAATTTTATGTCAATGCTGTCCAGTTGGAAAATGGCTCTTTTCATGCATGCAACAAGTCAATAACCTATAGATGCTCGAGTATGATCACGTTTTGCATGTTTTCAGATTAGGTGGCATATGATCGGGACAACGCTTGTTAGATATCAACTCTGAAATTAAAATGGTTTTAGTTATTTAGAATGAGTCATTTTTTGTAAGTTAGAATGCATATTTTTTAAGTTACTAATAATAACTATAAAGATTTCTTTCATATTTAATAATACTTGAGCATTTGGTAAAATGTATAGCTTACATTTTTTCTTTTTTTATTTATGTTTTTCGGTTGCAATCTCATGGCTTGAATATATAAATAAATTGCAGAACCATTGACTGCAAATGGCCTATCTTCTTCTCCAAGTGATGGTTCAAAAGTACGGGTGGCCTATCAGGTATAGCACTTTATCATTCTTATCCCAATGGAATTTTTAGTATTCTCATATCAGGTGTATTGTAATAATAGGGGTTACCAGGAGCATATAGTGAGGCTGCAGCCCTAAAAGCATACCCTAAATGTGAGACCGTTCCATGTGATCAGTTTGAAGAAGTATTCAAGGTTCAAATAATTGTTATTTACATGCTTTTATTGGTTGTCAATGTATTGTTTTTTATGTGTTTATTGATGTGAAATTTGACAGGCTGTTGAACTGTGGTTAGTGGATAAAGCAGTTCTTCCCATCGAGAATTCTGTTGGTGGGAGCATCCACCGTAATTATGACCTGCTACTTCGACATAGGCTCCACATAGTCGGGGAGGTGCAGTTGCAAGTTAACCATTGCCTTTTAGGATTGCCTGGCACTAGAAAAGAGGAGATAAAAAGTGTTTTGAGCCATCCTATGGTCAGTCATCTTGCTTCTCTTTCATTCTTCTAGTCTTGTTGTGAAGGGGAAATCTGATGCATTCTTTGACCTAATTCTGCACAAATGACATGGGCACTCGATATGATTGTCAAAATATCAGTTATGATTGTCAAAATATTAGTTAATTTTGTTTTGTCTATGGTGGTGCATTTGGAGGGAGTGAAATGCAAGATGCTTTGAAAATCAAGAGAGATCAATGGAAGAGCTTAGAACTTTGTTTTCATTACTTTACTCCATTGGTCAATTGTAATTGATTTTCAGGGCAGGTCTTTTCATGATTTCCTTGTATCCCTAAGCTACACTTAAACTTGCTCATGTATATGTCCCGTATACTTGGGCATTCTCTGTCTCACTTTTGATCAATAAAATTTTTTTTACCGATAAAAAAAAAAAAATTAGTTAATTTTGTTTATCCTAATAGCTTTAGGATGTCCCAATCAGTCAATCTCAGCTGTTACAAAACACTGAAACAGTTAAAAGGTTAGTCAACAAGGTCTTGATACAATTCTTTTGCCATCTAATACTTGGGTTTACAAACCCAAAATATTTTTTGTAATAGAGCTGACCATGTTACTAGTAAATCCTATTTGAGATGAAAGGCATGGGTTTGCTTTGTTCTTAAGTTTCCGTCTCAAAAATATTTTCGCTTGCAGGCTCTTGCTCAATGTGACATGATGCTATGTGATTTAGGTGTTCTCAGGATTAGTGCTTATGATACTGCTGGAGCTGCTCAGGTTATATGTTCAACCTTGGTGAACTCAACATGTTTTTTTCCTCTGAATTACATTAGACGCTGAATATATTAATTGCTTTGAGCATTTTGGACAGATGGTGGCGTCAACTGGCGTAAGAGAGACCGGGGCCATTGCAAGCGCCAAAGCTGCAGAAATTTATGGGCTCGACATTCTTGCTGAAAAGATCCAGGTAAGACTTCCCTTTCAGTCTCATATGCCTTAGGCATATATCACGTGAAATAAAAGGGTTGTTCCAGTAAATACTTTTAGTTAATGTTCATAGCATAGGTTTAAGATAAACCACAGATTTTGCATTATTTCCTTTATTTGATATCAATACCGTAGACTGGGAACATTCTGCTTATGGGGATTATTGGGTCAGCCCTAACCAACCAACTTGACTACACTTACTCGAATCGGCAATGTTCAGTTGGTGTTTTCTCCTCTCGGTGGTAGGACTCTATCTAAACGGGGGTACCGACATGGTTAACCCAACCAGTTATGATATACAAAACTGATCTCTCTCTCTCTCTCTAGACACACACACACAGATATATATATATATATATATTTTTATATGTTTTTCCCAAGGAGTTTTTGACAAATCTGTTCTCCTCGATTCTTTTTCTCACCATGACAAGATGCAGATAATGAAAATGCAATCAAAGAAGGCTATTAATTTTTAGAAAATCTCAGGCTTTCTCTACAACAACCTGAAGCCAAGTAGTGGATTCCAAATTCACAAAAAGCAATATCCATCCAAAACCGTTTCCATCTGAAAAGAAAAAACTCACTGTTTTATAAATTTCTTAAACGAAAAATGGCTTGGGAGAATATAAGGAATACTTTTAAGGAATATTTCAGTACGTATTTAAGGAAGAGGGCTATGATTTTTTTTTTTTTTTTTGGGGTTGGAGCATTGTGAACTAGAAGGGATCAAATTAAAATGATAGTATTTTTTTGATAGGATCAAATTAAAATTAAAATTGATTTCCCAGGAAAGCAGAATGCTGGAAAGGGAAAGAAAGTAACAGAAAGCTTGGGATGTAGAGTGAGAGGAGAGGGGGTAGACAGGGTCCCAATTCTCTTCTAGTGTAGCTTGTTATGTTATTTTATGCCTTTTTCTTTTCTATATGCTCAGTTTCTTTTCGATGTATTTGTCTTTGGCTCCAAAATCTTTGTTTTTTGTATTTTTAATACATTTTGTACCCAAAAATTTCCATTGTTATTTCAATTTGTACCCTAAACCACCAAAATTTTGCAATTTGTAGAGAGTCCAGATTTGACCGTTTAGACTGATGAAAAATAGGACACCCAGCACGATCATAACAGTCAGATCTGGACCAAGGCTGCAAATTGCCAAACTTTGGTATTTACAGTCTTGCCAAATTCTCCCTTTTTAATTTTGTATGGTTGATGAGTGGGAATCTCATGTATTGTTGGTCAGGGACTCATCATGTAAATTTCTTTTTTTTGTTTGGGAGGTGATATCTCTCTGTCAATTAGTTTTCCTTATATGCTTTGTTTCAAAATTTACATTTGTGTTTTTTTTGGGTTATGTGATCATTGAACTAGTTTTATGTTTAATTTTATCTTTTATATCAGAATAATAATATTTTGCAGTATATAGTAATTCATTGCTACGTGGTAAGTGGATAGCATGTTTAGTTCTAGGGGAACATCTGTCTAAACTTCTTTCTTTACATTAAGGACAGAATTGCTAAGATGCGGAAAATTTTGAATACCGTTCTTTCAAGATTTTCCCTAGCACAATTAAAGGACTAAAGGATCATATAGTGACATATACAGAGCTATTGAGAGTTGAATAAGACAAACTGCTGTAATTGTCTTGCATCATTTTGTATTTGCTTCTATAATTTGGGAAACAAGGGCAGTCTTCAGACAAAATTAGATAGGCATGTATATATATCTATATATATATAGATATATTTACGAGATGACACCATTAAATCTTTATTCCTAATATTTTCAGGGAAATACTTTAGATACAAAGGGATTACACAAAAGTAAATCCACAAACTGATGTGGTACATCAGATTGTAAAGTTACTTTTATTGTAAAGTAGATCTAACGGATCCCATGAAACCACATCAGTTTGTAGGTTTGCTTTTGTGTAATCTCTGTGTCTGTAGCAGTTTTTTATTTTCATGCATTTTTTTGGGTTGGTGATGCATGCAGAGTCTATACGCCATCTTCAATGAAAAATACTAGGTTAAACTCTAATTTCTATCACTGAAATTTAGGGAAATTTTCAATTTGTCTGCAAATTTTAAGAGCTCCAATCTCATCCTTAAAATTCTTAATTAAATGCAATTTATCCATTTCAACCAAAATGAAGATCTTGATGTCACAAAAATTGATAAATTGATACTGTGGCCCATTTCAATGTTTTCCACATCAATTGGAGCCTAGCATATAATTCAGAGACCCAACAGCATAGTATGACTGAAAATCTTACCCAATTTTTAAATGTGCCGATGTCAAATGTAATAGTGAAGCTGCAGAATTGCTCACCCTGTCATACATACACATAATCTTTGTAATGCTATTCTGTTATTGGAAAACTATTCCTCGACACGTGATACATGCAACTACTTGCTAGTTTGTACATGAATGCTTTTTTACATGTAATAGCTGCAAATATTGACATCTTTGAGGCTTTGTTTAGTATTCTTATTTGATTTGTCTCTTCCATTTTTGTTGTTCATTATCAATAGCTTAATGTCATGAATCACGCAAGTGCAGCTTAACCAGATTGTTCCCACCTTGTAATGACAGGATGATAATGATAATATCACTCGTTTCCTGATACTTGCAAGAGAACCTATAATTCCCGGAACTGATAGGCCCTATAAGGTATAATTTTTCCTGGGCATTGTGTCCTTGCTGTCAATATGGTGATGAAATATTTATCTGTTGATTCTGTTCCTAGACAAGCATTGTGTTTACTCTAGAAGAAGGTCCTGGTGTACTATTCAAAGCTTTATCGGTCTTTGCTCTGAGGAGCATTAATTTGTCTAAGGTAATCTCCAATTATAATTAAGTTTTTAAATTTCAATGTATCAATAGGCTTTGATTGTTTTCATCTGTTTTGGATAAATTTTAGATTGAGAGTCGACCATGGAAACAGCACCCTTTGAGTGTTGTTGATAATTCCAATGAAGGGAGTGCCAAGTGAGTGCTATTATCTTTTGAATTCAGATTTGCAACTGTAGAATTTAATGTTTGAGCTATCCTGGAGTTAATATGCATATTCACTGGTGTTAAATGTTATGGATGGGGCTTTCTTTTTAGTAATTGTTATGAAAATTAGACCAGGTGGAATTAAATAATATTTTTTTTATAAGTAAAAATATTATATATATCAATAGGAGTAACCAAGTACACTGGACGTATACAAGAAAACACCTAGCCCATACTAGAGAGCTCCTAAAGACCCAAAAAGCCCGTGAAAAACTACCTAAAATACACTAAGCCCGAATTGGAATAAAAAACACACCTATCCAACCCCAACCCCTTGTTTCTGGTAAGACTAATACTCCCCCCGAAACTCCCTCTACAAGAATGTCTTCATGATGCCCTCTTTTTAGTCTTCCCTCGACTTGAGCTACCACCCTTAGCGTCGTAGTTGATTGCCCAAGAAAGACGCTTAAATAATATTTCTCCAGCAAAAGAATTCATAGAAATAGAAAAGAGAACAAATGATAGGACTCAATTCTATCAACTTGATGTATTTGTTGTCACATAAAAGCTATTTAAGAAGTTCATTGGTTAAGTTGTAGAGAGATTTCCCAAAAAAATAAAGAAGAGCTTTGCAAATTTTTAGATGAAAAGAGAAGGAAAAAGGGTGATTATACGTGACTTATTGAAAAATGGCCATGGGATTTTAGAATGGTAATCGTCTCCTGAAATCCTCCATGCTGCAGTTAATACTCAATGTTTTTTGGTGGCAGGCATTTTGACTACCTATTCTTCATCGACTTTGAAGCTTCAATGGCAGAGCCTCGCGCCCAACATGCTTTAGGACATCTGCAGGTCAGTCTATTGTCCTGATTGCAAGAGAAAATCCAGCATTGTTATGCTATTGAGTTGAAAATTTTTTTTATGGATCGAAGAGTATATAAGGTATGTTACCTTTTTTCTTTTGTAGCAGGAATTCGCAAGATTTCTTCGTGTCCTTGGCAGCTATCCGATAGATACAGTTCTATAGAAGCAGGTCACTTCAGTTAGTTTGACTCGGATGGCCAAACCTGCAAGCAGAAGCTTGACCTTGTATTGTTGTACATAGATATGATCCTACAGGAGCCAGTGCTGGAAGAGGTTTTACTTGGATTGTGGCCAAGTTTATGCATGGAAGGAAATTTCCATTCACCATTCTATTTTACCTGCAAATGTTCATACCAAAATTACAGGTCTTTGTAATCTTTTGTTCTTTTTGATGAGTTCAAAAGAAAGATACAAAAGGAGGGGGTGGAGAGTCCCAATAAATACTATATTACTCTATTTGCATAGAGATTAAAAAAAAAAAAAAAAGGTAATTGGAGGCAATAAATTTGCTTGGGCTCATGTTTCTTTACCGAGTTAAGGAAGTAACCACCATAGAGAAAAGGAATGAAATAACTCGTTATCGGCAATTACATTTATTTTTTGGGGAAATAATTAGTATTTACATGGAAAATTAAGTATTATCACACAAAATTGCCAAAATAAAGTGCCATGGCTACAAACAGAGAACTGACATGCCTTTTATTTTCGTTTGGATCTCGTTCTTCTGTTGAACAAATTTTCATCATTGAAAATCATAAAGATTTTTGAGATAAAAACATTTGTTATAATCCTGAGAGTTAAAAGTTTAATCAAAACAGTATCTAACAATTCTAGGATTTTTAGATCAATAGTTGGAATTTTAACAATTAGTATCAGAGTAGAGATCACGTCATGGGTACAAGTTAAGGAGGGGATGATTTATGAGCTGGATTAAAATATATTGATACTTTGTATGGGTATAGTGTTAAAGTCATTGAATATTGACAAATGAGTGAAACCACCAAAAGGAAAATAGCTACCACTAGATCAAATTAATTAATCCTAAAAGTTAAAAATTTAATCAAATTAGTATTAGAACTGTTGCATCAACAGTTGGATCTTTAACAACATTTTCCATATTGTGACCGAGAATTTTTTTTTTCCCTAAAAATCCTCTCTTGCTCAATTCTCATGCTTAAGACATTTCCCCCATAACCTTAATGCTTCGATATTAACAAGAAAACGTAGTTTTAAAGCCTTCAAGTTTTCCTCTTCTCATGCTCAAATATTCTAGACCTTTTACTTCCGTAAATAGGCGTGAAAAGCAAAACAAAATGAAAGGTACTTATCCTATAATGAGAATCATTTTTACAAACTTATATGATGTGATGCATTACGTCGAACCAATAATAAACAGATTTTGACAATTTGATGCATAAGTTTGTATACTTGTTTTTCATAATTTTCTTTTTGGACTTGAGATTTTCATAACGCATAATACATACATACATAAACTTGGCTCCACACTCCATATACCACCAATTGATGCAACATATACAAGTACCTCAAATATGATTCTGAGTCGCACAGAGAACCACCATACATACCAAACTAACATACTGGTTATGTGGACAAACACATTCAAAACAAGCATACACTATCGGTATCGATCAATGCTAGACAGCCAATTTATTCTAAGTGGAGTATCAGGACGAAAGTGCTCAATCATCCATAGTCTTCCCCATTAAGCAGTTACTCTTCACTGGTGCAGCTCCTTCAGGAAATCTTCGTTGTCGACCAGGACCTACGAGTATGAAGCAAAAGAGCAATATCATGCGGTTAACAAGGAAAGCAATAGGGTAAATTGACCGATATTGAACAAACACCAATATACACAACAGCATCCGCATCCAATTGGATTTTGATTAGAACCTACACCATGAAATCTTTCAGCTATAGAAAACATCATGCATCTACAACTAAAGTCTTTTATCCCACTTCAAATGAGCCTATTCCTTCAAACGTCAGCTCATTTCATTCATTATCAATCCTAAAGAGTATACTGTTAATACAGCCCAAAGAAGCCAATTATACTCTTTTCTCGCTCTTTACTCATTAACCACAAATGAGAGCTTTGATTTTGAAAACCTAGTGTCTTTTGCTGTCTATTTTACATAAATAATTAAAGCTCAAATGCATACAATTTGAATAGTTTCGACCACTTCATTCTATATTCCACTTGGATTGAATGCCCATTTCACTTTCTATCAAAATATAGTTATATATACCCAATTACTAGCCAGCAAACCCTTTCCGGCCAATATTAAATTCTGTCCACAAAACAATAGTAACATCATATGCATAGCAGTCTCTTGCATTAATTTAGAAAGACCAAATGCCACATTCTCAAAACAATGGAATAACTTCCAACCCTAAAGGCAACACTGCTTATAAAATCGATACAACTAAAAAGGCATCACAGTAATCACTACTAAAAAGCACTTACAGTTTTCCAGCCATCTGGATCTAGGAAAGAGGTAATCTTGGTATTGAGACCTGGAATTGGCCCAGCTGGTCGAGTAATCTTTCCTCCAAGCTCTTGAGTGACCAGGCTGACAACCTCAGCACTTTTGTATACATCATCAGTGCCAATAGCAACCTGCAGAGAATACCACAGTGACAAAAAAAAAAAAATTGGTGGCAGAAGTTTCCATAATGAAGAAAACTAGTCCAAGAGGAAATAATAATATAATAAATTGACCTGTGCATATGCATTTCCCTTGGTATATTCGGTCACACCATAATTGTAAGTCAATTCTAGAACAGTTGTCTCATGTTCTTCTGCATATCCCAACATGGCTATGGTGTACTGTCACATACATGCAACACAGATTAAGGAATTCTATAAGCCCTTTGGTGGCTTAAAGAAGACTAATCTGCTTCTGCTAAGATTGCTGTGTATATCATATGAGAAAACAAACCTTGTATTCAGGTCTATCAACCTTCTTCACCACCCTCATTCCCAAGGCCTGCATAGAAGGGAAACCAAAAAGATCAGGAAGATCATATTGGAAGAACATAGACGAATTTTATGTATATTATTATATCAATCGTGTCAAGCTTTAATGTGCTTATGTGGTACAAGAATCAAAGGCTAATAGCTACAAAAAAAAGTTCCAGGCTTCCTCCTGTAAACTGAGACCGGTCTTCAATCTTTTCTAATTGATCATACAAGAAAATAATCCTCTGACACTTCAAATGCATAAATTATGCACTTATAAGAATATGCTGGGTGACTTTTGATATACATGCACACGATATATATATATATATCTATTAATCAAACCATCAAATTTATAACATATGCACTTAAAAGTGTCATTGCTTATACCTTTTCATAGAACTTGATAGATCGATCCAAATCACCAACACGAAGCATTACTTGACAGAGTGGCTCAGGAGTTGGGCCTCTTTGGATAAGTTCAAACACATAACCATCGGGGTCCTTAACAAAGGCAATGACACTTTTCCCACCTTTAACAGGACCAGGCTCTCTAGTGATAACCCCACCCTTAGCCCGGATGTCTTCAACCAATTTGTAAACCTACAAGTTCAGGCCATGCATAACAAGTGTCAGCACTAAAACAGAAATCAGATCAAAGTCACTCTACAATGGAGAATGATACTTACATCTTGAGATGCAATAGCAAAATGACCAAAACCAGATCCAATATCATATGACGTCACACCATAATCTGTAAACAATATCAAACTAATTTCTCAGAGATCATATATTTTTTTGGGGATAAGTGAATAGCATTTCGTGAGTTGGAGATCATAAAGTTAACAAAAACTAAAGGCATAATCATGCACTCAGTAAGAATCTCACCCACTTAGTAGAAGTATCAACTGTCACAAAATGCTCTCTATACCTTTTCCATTTTTATAATTTGGAATCATTTTATTAAGCTACTTCTACCAACAAATTGAGTATTGAAAAATGATATTCATCCCTAGATATACAAGTGTAGAGGTAACGAAGGGGAACATGACCAAGTATTTGATATAGTACTCTCTTTACCATATCTATAAATCACATCCTAGGCATTGAGCAACATGCCAATAAATTCAAATATCAGGGCCAAAACAATCTTTTTAACTTTTTGATAAGTAGCAACAAAACAATCTTAGTAATGGAAAAACAAACCTTAAAGCATTCTAAACAAGGAATCCCTAAAACAGACCATTATCTTGCTGTGGTTCAAAATAAAGTAATAATGCTTCAACAGAGGGCACTAACAGATCAGATCAAGGCGCCGATAACAAGTTTAACCACTACTCAGTGTACCATGAGAAAATAAAGTTCGAGGTAACAAGTCTAAGCAACTCACTGTACGTCAATTCCACAACAAAATTAGACTCTTCTGAGCCAAACCCAAGAAAAGCATTAGAGTATTTCTCTTCAGGAATGTCCCTTTTCCTCAGCAGCTTCATCCCAAAACATTCAGTATAAAACCTGAAACCCAAGAAAAGCATTAGAGTATTTCTCTTCAGGAATGTCCCTTTTCCTCAGCAGCTTCATCCCAAAACATTCAGTATAAAAAAAATAAAAATTCTAGCATAGCCAATTCACAAAACTCATTAAAAACTTCAACAGCAATGCCTTTAACCACGTACTTGATTGCACGGTCAAGATCACCAACACGATAGACCGCATGGAGGAATCGGCGCTTATCCTTCTTAGGCCATTCAAGCAACTCAGCATTAGGAACAGTTACAGGTTCAGCCTCAGCCATTACAAAACCGAATCAATGCAATTTACCTGTGTCAATCCATCATGAAATGAATCCAAGAGAAGTATTCTTTTGCCCCAAATTATCTAGTTTCATCCATATATTGTATTATAACACACATAAAAAATAAATATTTTATTATAAGTACAAACCACAAGCAGCGAAAAACCCATAATGGTGGTTACCGTTCATTCTTACCCCACCACAATTACATGGACAAATATTGGGTCAAAATAGCTAAAATAATGAGAAATTGCCTCCATTAATAGTTAACTATGATCAGGATCCTCGGTGGCTCTACAGTGGAGCTTCTAAATCCTAGCGGATAACAATATACAATTATTAAATCCTACGAAACTTGACCCATTTAATTAAAAACACCAGTTCAGAACTCTGCCACAATCCGACCCCCAAATAACGTTCTCTTTCATACGCGTCGCAAACAAAGTTGTAAGGAAAAATAACATAAGATCAAGCCAAACAATCCCATCCCTTGCCCAAGAGAAAAACGGTTGAATAATTTCTTCATCTTTATCTTTCAATTGACGAAATAGGAATTTCAAATTAACGGAATGCTTCCAGTTCCATAAGACTTCAATATAATATTTCTATATATATTTTTTTTAAGAAAAAGCCTGCGACTCTAGGAAATCAAAGGCAACATTTTGAACAAACAAGTAACAATCTTTTGACGATTTCGTTCAAAATGGTGTTTTTGAAGTCCAGCCAAACACATGAAACAATCATCGTATTCACAAGCATAAACAAAGTTTCTGAAAATGATGCACTTACAGATCAATCAGGAACGTAAACAATCAAAACCGGTACTAATTTACCCTACAATAATCTCCGATTCTCCATCCCAAATTCATAGAGAGAGAGAGAGCTTACAGAGTGTCCGAGAGTGAAGAGAAGAGTGTAAAAGTTTGAAAAGCCCTGACGCGACAGATCACCCACTATATTACAATTTAACTACTATTATAGTTAAAATATTAATATTTTTTACTTTAATTCAAAATATCTGTACTTGTAACGGTTAAAAATAAATAAAATAATAATTTTTTTATAATCAATTTTCTCCTGAATTTGCGCTCGTTTATTTTTATAAATAAAATAAAATGAATTAAAATAAAAATTAAATAAATATTATTTTTTTAATATTATTTTTATTTAAAAATTTTGAAAAATTAAATATTTTATTTTATTTTATATAAAAATTATAAAAATAAATAAAAAATTTTACAAAAACAAACGACGCGGATCACGGTACAAGAATGCATACGCATGATGCATGCTAGTACTAGAAAAGGTGTGGCCACGAGGGAGCCACTTTTCGCTGCCATTTTTGCTCGTCTGTTTATGTTTGACCGTTCTGATGATGGGTTTGGATTGCATTTGCTTTCTCCTTTGGTGAAAAATGCTCAGCTACGTTTTCTTATGAACACTAATCTCAAATTCTCGTTTATTTTTAAGAAAAATCGGATTTTCTGTTTTTTTGGGCTTATTAAATCTATAAATGATTTTAGACTACTATAAAGTATAAACATTTATTTTATGTGAAGAACCCTTTGAGTTGATTGTTAATCTCTTCCTGTTGAATGATATTGTATTTCGAATTAAGGCTATGTTTGACAAGTGAGAGTACCTCAAGTACTCTCATTATTATTCTTTATTTTATTATTACTTTTTATCTATTTTTTTACTATTCATTATTTTTCACTTACTTTTTACTACTATTCAATATTTTATTATTACTTTTTCATTACTTTTTTATTATTATTCATAAATATTCTCAACACTTCTCACTAACCAAACGTACCCTAAAACTCTTTACTTGCGAGTCTGTTGAGGACACAAGCTCATCAAGCACTTTTTGATATCATGGATTTTTATTAACATTAAAAGTTTAAGAATTTAACTTTTATTACAAATAAAATATTTTCGTATAAGCAAATGCACCCTTCCCAACCATTTATAAATCTACTTTTTCTTTAAAATTTCGTCAATTTCAACTTCTTAATTATGAATATATAGACGTTTAAGAGCCACACGACACGTATAAGGCTAATCTATTTGAATGGGAAAAAAAACTATTTACAATATTTTTTATACCACTCAACACACCAATAAAATAGGTCTTACCAAGTTGGAGTGTGAGTAATGGTAGAAGTATCTATATCCTCAAGGACCCTTGGATTCTGGACTTTCAAGAATTAAGTAAGGAAGCATCTGTTAATTGCAACCAGTACAATAATATTCTAACTTAATTGAATGATCAAGGTTCTTCTTTAATTGAGTGCAATAAACATTGGTGGAATATGTCTAAGATCAAGACTCTCTTCGATTCAAAAATTGTTGAGACAGTGTTGAGAATTCATCTCAATTTTTCTAATGAGCCAGATAAGTGGATTTGGGAGCATGAAAGGAGTGGTGTTTTCAGTGTTCGAAGTGCATACAAGTTTTTCAAAGGATTAGTTACCACAAATATAGGGGAGACATCATCTAGGACCTCTAAAAAAAAGATTTTGAAGGCTTTATGGAAACTGAAAATTCCCCACAAAGTCAGAATTTCCGCATGGAGGGCATGCAAAGAGATTCTTTCCATAGAGTCTAACATTCTGAGAAAAAGGGTAATGGTGGATGACTCTTGCTGTTTCTGTGATCAAACGATGGAAGATTTAGCTCATGCTCTATTTTTTTTGTCCAGCTATACATCAAATCTAGGTGAACAAATTTGTTGCTTTACAAAAAGTGGAATCTTTCAAATCTTTTATGCTTACTGCTATGGAGATTAATTCTACACAGTCTACTGAAAGTTTAGCAGATTTCATCCTCATGGCACGGGGGTTTTGGTATAAAAGGAATAAGATGATTTATGAAAATATTAATCTGCCTCCTCGACAAGTTTTAAGCTATATTCTTTCCTTGAAAGGTATTCTGCCTATAGGTCTTCAACAACAAGCTACTGTCAAGAATTTGAACTATAGGTGGAGTCCACCTCCACCAGACTGGTTTAAGCTAAATGTAGATGGGACACTCTTCTTTGACTACAATAAAACTGGAATTAGAGCTATACTTTATAATGCTTGCGGTGATGTGATCATGGCTCTTAGCAAAGTAGAAGATGAATTCTTAGAACTAGAAAATGTGAAGGCTATGGTAGTTTTGAGAGGTTTGCAATTCTGTCTTCAGATTGGGATTCATAATCTACTTATTGAAAGTGATTGCTTTCATTTAGTTGAGGAAATAAACAGTGATGCCGAGGCTTGTTCAACTATGAGAACTATGATTGCTAAAATTAGAAGACTTATGCTTAGATTCATGCAATGTAAGATCCAACATGGTTTCCATATGGCTAATGCAGCAGCTCATTACCTAGCAAGACATGCTTGGTCCATTTTTTGATATGCAATTGTGGTGGCAAGGAGTTCCTTATTTTACTGATAATGTTGTTTACATTGATGCTTTTTCTTGTAAGCACTCTTCAGGCCTTTTGTGCCTATTTGTAATGAAGTTATTTTCCTATCAAAAAAAAAAAAAATGTCCTACCAAAAAAAATATTAATGTTTTAACTTTCTTTATAACCGTAACAAATTCCACAATAAGTAGTTATTCAATAAATATCACAATAAATAGTGCGTTAATATATGAAATTGATAACTAACACCTTGGTTTCTTGCATGCGGTCGCCATTGCACGTACCTTTCAACATAGCCCGTACGTTGTTCCTCTTTCCCGGCCACCGCCATGATAAACAAGTGGCCTGCCTACTAATGTGTCGTATGTATTAAAAGTTGTATTCATTCTTATGCATCGGGGTCCAGAGATAAAATTGCATCCCTTTAGATTAACCCAATACTCATTGCTCATTACGTACCTCTCCAATTCATCCCCTCCTATTTCACCCACTCCACAGGAATTGGCTCTAATTTCACAAAGTGCTTTTGTGTCGATTATTGCAAGCGATGAGTGCTTGCAATAAAATGAATTGAGATGAAAGTTAAAAATTAAATAAAATATTATTAAAATATATTTTTTTAATATTATTTATATTTTAAAATTTAAAAAATTTATTTTATTTTATATAAAAATTTAAAAAAATTATAATAATTAAATGAGATTAAATGAGATTAAATTGAGAATTTTTGGAAAAACAAAAAGACCAAATTTCAGTGACCAAAACGATTTATTTGCCAATACTTCCTCATCTCTCTCTATTTTTTCTTTTTTTTTTAACCTGATTATAGACTATTTTGTTGGCTATTTTTTTCTCACGTCTCATCCAGACTGATATTAGTTTAAGTAATTTAATAAATAAAATAATTATTTCAATAAAAAAATAATTAAAATTACCATATATCAAATTATGTAAAGGACGATAAAACTCTGAAAATACATTTATCATCCACTTTCTTCAGTTCAGAGCAAAATAAAATGGGAGGCTATCAGAACCAAGTCAAGGGGAAAAAGTGTGAGGTTCGTAATTTTCAGGGAAAACTGGAAGGGACCCAGAAGGATCCGCGAAATCGAACATCCACAGAGAGAGCGACGCGATCGGGATTTCACCCAATCAGAGTCGCCCACGTAAGCAAGGCGACAGAGGCTTGCTAGCGGTACAGAATATCGTCCAGATTCAATGAACCTGAGAACGGTGCTCTTTTTATCTTATTTTAGGCTTAGACGACTGGTCTGACGAACAATCGGAACAAGAGACTGAAGAAAACTTCAGAGAGACGGGTTCAGAACAATTTCTCCAATGGCGCTCAATGTTGCTTCTTCTTCCTCTCCTTCCACCTCAATTTCTAGTTCTCCCTTTCCATTTTCCACTTATTCGTCTGAGCTTAGCGGTAAATGTAATTTCATTTCGAGCTACTTCAATTTTCCTGAATTTTTAGCGCCTTAGATTTTGTTCAACGAAATTTGTTGTATCTTTAGTAGCAGAATCTTATTCTTTCCCTCCGTTTTCTTCTCAATCGAACGGTGTTTTTTTCTTGCTTATTATGTTGTTCTGATAATGATGACGATGATGTGTGTGTTTGGGTTTTCAGCTCCACAAATCGGTTCGCTTCGCCTATCGGACTGGAACCGGCCTCATGTTCTATCCCAAGGTGTGAATTTTTCTCGAAGAAATTGCTCGGTCAAGCCGGTCAACGTCGAGCCTAAACGGAACGGTTCGATTGTCCCTCTTGCGGCAACTATCGTTGCCCCCGGTAAGTTTGTGCCCCGTCATTGATTATTTCAGGATTAAAGTAATCCCGATGATGATTTGAATGGAAATCTCCAATTCGTTCGATTGCGTTAAATTTATATTTGAATTGTGCAGAAGTTGTAGAAGTGGTGGAGAAAGTAGAGGTGGAGGACTATATTCAATTGGCTAAAGAGCTTGAATGTGCCTCCCCTCTTGAAGTCATCGATAAGGCCCTAGAGAAGTTTGGCAACGACATTGCAATTGCTTTTAGGTAGTCTATCTCTTTATTCACTTCTTGTGGCCAAATTCATTTTATTTATGTACCGGTTTATCGTTTACAGTTGCATTGTTTGATTACTCTATCCAGTTGAATTTGTATTTCTGGATAAGCCTGAGTATAACGAATATAAGATTTCAAATGCATAATTTTGAGGTTGAATGTAAGATTTCAAATGAGCTACTATCTTAGCAAATATCCCTTGTTTTGAGAATTTGTATACAACGATTAGTATCCTCTGGATCTCAACGATAGAGTTTTAAAATACTAGTAATGATTTTTGCAGAAAAAAATATAGATATTTCTTCTGAAACTTTCATTAGTTTATTGTATACACTGACTTGATACCAAGTGGAACAAAACTATTTCATCCAAAATTCAGGGTAAGATTCTAAGAAACGTGCTGTTGAGTTTTGTGGGAAAGAGCACCAAGATTTTTTCGACTCTCCCTAACAGGTTTATGGGGAACTAGTAAAAAACCGATAAGAAAATGGGATCTAGTAAAAAGGAAATATTCATTATAAATTGGCTAATGAAAGCTTGCTGTTGCGTCCATGTTGAAAAGTGTAGAGATTCTACTAAACTTTTTGCCAATTTGATGGCTTGCCCTTGTTATTTAGACCTGTATCCAGAATCCCTTGTATTCATATGACCATTTTCTGGGTATAATTTCTGAATCGCACTTTTTGCAAAGCTATGAGTGTTATCTACCGAGGCAATCTGCTTAGTAACAAAATCATATTTTTCTGCAGTGGTGCTGAAGACGTTGCTCTGATTGAGTACGCACATTTAACTGGTCGACCATTTAGGGTCTTCAGCCTGGATACCGGGAGGCTAAATCCAGAAACCTATCGATTATTTGACACAGTAGAGAAGCATTATGGCATCCACATTGAATACACGTTTCCTGATGCTGTTGAAGTTCAGGCATTAGTAAGGAACAAGGGATTGTTTTCTTTTTATGAAGATGGACACCAGGAGTGCTGCCGAATAAGAAAGGTGAGACCTTTGAGGAGGGCCCTTAAGGGGCTTCGTGCTTGGATCACTGGCCAAAGGAAAGATCAATCTCCGGGTACTAGGTCTGAGATTCCTGTTGTCCAGGTGGACCCAGTTTTTGAAGGAGTGGATGGTGGGATTGGCAGCCTGGTGAAGTGGAATCCAGTTTCAAATGTCCAGGGTCAAGACATATGGAACTTCCTCCGCACCATGAATGTGCCTGTAAATTCATTGCATTCACAAGGATATATCTCAATTGGTTGTGAGCCATGCACAAGGCCGGTCTTACCAGGGCAGCATGAGAGGGAGGGAAGATGGTGGTGGGAGGATGCCAGGGCCAAGGAGTGCGGCCTCCACAAAGGAAATATCAAGGAGGAAAACACTGCTCAACTGAATGGTAATGGAAATGCAGTAGCCCAAGCAAATGGAACTGCCACTGTTCCTGACATTTTCAACAACCAGAATCTAGTTACTTTGTGCAGGACCGGGATAGAGAATTTGGCAAGATTGGAGAATCGGAAAGAACCATGGATTGTTGTGCTCTATGCACCATGGTGCACCTTCTGCCAGGTAACTATTGTTACAGACATTTCTGAATTCTGTTACTCATGTTTTCCGAATGATTGCATGAACGGAGTTTGTTTCAATTTTGAATAGGCAATGGAAGCCTCGTACGCTGAATTGGCGGATAAAATGGAAGGGACGGGGGTGAAGGTGGGAAAGTTCAGGGCAGACGGTGAGCACAAGGAGTATGCGAAGCGAGAACTGCAACTAGGAAGCTTCCCCACAATACTCTGCTTCCCTAAAGGCTCTTGTCGGCCGATAAAGTATCCTTCCGAGAAGAGGGACGCTGAATCCTTAATTGCTTTTGTGAACGCCCTCCGGTGATAGGAAATGAAGAAAATCATTAATAGAAGGCGTTAAAACTCATTCCAGGTGAAAGTCCGAGATTGCAGTTCAGTCCGAGATTGCACTTCATTTTGACGGCATACGGTACTTTTAGGGGAAGCTAGATGACGTTGCTGGTTGCAGCCCAGCAGAATATGCACATAAATTAAATGTGCCAATGGTATTAAGATTTTTTTTTTTTTTGGTTCTTCCAATTTTTACGTTGGTGGTATTCTTTTTCACTTTCTATTATTAGTGTTAGAGTGAAAGTTTTCACTTTCGATTTCCTGAATTTATCGTGCCGGAACAGTAACCCGCATGGCTTAGGTGGGTATTTCGTTCGGGATTAAATTCTGGCCATTTCAGCATATTCCGGTTCATTCCAGCCGGATTTTGGTATTTTCGCCGGAATGTTTGTTTCCGTCAGAAACAATGCTTCGGAAAGATAACTTTATCCTCAGCGCTTTGATGAGCGTCATCCATCCTTTGTCAACCCAGCGGACAAAATAACTAAATAAAAGTAAAACAACGAAATAATATTCTGTTTGTTTGCCGAGAAAATGGCGGAAAATAGGAGAAAGAAAACCCAATAGTTTTTAACTTTCATCACGAAAAGCTCCAGCTCAACATATTATAGTAGTCCCGATTGACTTGAGTTACAAGTATTTGTTCTTTCAAATAAAAGCAACGGAAAATTAAATCGAGATTTCATTTTGGTCTATTTGTTAACTGGGCAAACAATGGACAAGCAAAGAAAGATAGTTGGAGAAAATGAAGAACAACGGAAATCACCAGAAAAGAGAGGGTTAGGAAATATGAAATAGGATTAGGATATTTTTATTTTTAAGTTAAAAATGATATAATTGTAATTTTGAGTAAAAAATTTAACTAGTCACTAACGGTTTAAACGGGTTGATCCGTTAGTGACTATTAATGAATCATGTCTTAACGGGTCAATTCGTTTTGATCCGAACCCGTTAACATTAAATCTAAATCCGTTAATTTCGTGTTGTGTTCGTATTGGATTAACAAGCAATATCACATATTGACATCCTTAAGAGCAGTAGTAGTGGCCTAGCCATTATTTGGCCAAATTTTGACTAGAAAATTCAATTTTTCAAATTTAGTTAACTACTTTTCAATGACACTAAATAACACTCTCTCTAAATCTATGATATCTATCATTATTTTATTAAAATATTAATTTTGACATTTTCATTTATTTTAATTCTAATGGTAATTGGAATATTTATTTGTTATTAAAAAAGTACACATTAATTTCTTAATTTTCATATTATTCCTATAGATATAATTTTTTAACAATATTTTTTTTTACAACGGCCATAAGATACATACTAAAAAATATGGACACAATTTTGAAAGAAAGAAATTGAAATGAAGCCTAGGACAGTACAAACATTCAAGGAGGGAAAAAATCACCTACCTCGTCTCTCTCCCTCTCATTTTTCTCTCTAAAATTTTCAGACCGAAACTTCCCTTGTTTTCACTAGGCAGAGGGGGTTAGGAGTTTAGGCTCCGACCACCACCTCCTCTAGCTAGCCTCATATGCTTTTTCATCTTTATGTTTTTTTGTTTGCTTTTTTTTTTTTTTCCCTCCTTAGTGCCGATCCTCTCCAATCTACTGCTTTCCAGCAACCTCCGACCAACATGCGATGCCGATTCAGCCTCCCTGGTTACAGATCTACATGTTCGCAATAGAAAAATGCGATTATGCTCGGCACGTTTGGCGCACGCGCGACCCCTGCCACCTGCCGTGTGGGTTTTTCAACCTCAGCCGTGTCCTAGAGTGGCTTTGGTAGCCACGCGCAGCCCCACCGGCTTCAGAGGTCTTAGATCCTTCAAATCTGCTTGTCTATCCCCCTCCTCAAGTGGCACGTGTACTGCACACGCCGCCACTGGCTGTGTTGATTTGTCACCGATGACTCGGCTTAGATTTCAGCTGCTACCCTATGTTATTGTTTTTCCTAACCAATGATCTTGTAAGAGTGATCGTAGACCTCTCCAAAAATCATCTTCAGATAATATGTGACAGTGCACCCGCCACCTTTACTGCTTCCAGTGCAGGTTCCACCGTCTCAAGCGGTGGTTCCATCGTTTACATTTTCGCGAACATATTTCCGTCTTTATATAAGACAATGTCCTCTCGTAGGAAATGGGTAGGGACCAAGAAATTGGTACCAAATAAACCCGTTTACCACTTTGCATTGTTTTCTATTACTTTTTGGGGTGATTGTTGGGGAACTCCACCCCCTCTTCATGTATCACTTTTTTAGTTTAATGATATCCACTTGCCTACTAAAAAAAAAAAAGGAGGAAAAAATATTGTTTATGTGGTCTTTAACACTACCCAGCTAGAGACTTTGTAATAAAACTTGTTATTCAAATACACAGAAGCAACCATTAGAACAATACACAAACCATTTAACTGTTAATACTATATATAATGACTGATTTAGAAGCTTCAAGGATTACAAAAACAAAAGTTGCCAATAGAGAGTATTTAATGGATGAAAGATTCAAAAGTGTAGGCGATGGTCATGTGTTGGTTCTAAAAATAACAACAATTGTCACATAAAATAGATTATTTTATGGTCAAAAAATAATTTGGCTAGCAATTTGAGCTGGCTAGATTTAGTTAGCCAAGAACATGATGGACAAAATTATTGTAGATTTAATTAGTTTGATGTAGATGCATTTTAAGCAAATTAGCTAAATCTTAACTAAATTTTAACTATACCTCGCTGACTACTAGTGCTCTAGTGTTGGCCAAGAAAACCAATCAGCAATTTCAAAAACTCCATGAGCTTGGGCTTCTCATGTTAGCATAAAAAAACTCAATTTATTTCGATACAATCATGCAATCTAGAATGGTTTTTCCATTTTTTTTTTTGGAAAAATGATGTATACAACCGCCTGGTGCAACCGACGTGTCCATGTCATCTACAATATGTTTTTTTATTATTATTTTCCACTTCCTCTCCCTCCCCATTTTGTTCCCCCTCTCTCTCCCTACAAATTTCATTTCTCCCTCCCTCCATCTCCGTCAGACCTCTCAATCTCCATTTTGTTTTCTCCTCCCTCTTACTCTTCATATCGTAACCCTAAATCCATCCCCTTCCTAGCTCTCAACCATCTCCCCTCCCTCCCTTCGTCTTTAGCTGTCCCACGAAATTGAATCCCCATCATGTTCGCAATAGAAAAATGCGATTATGCTCGGCGCGTTTGGCGCACGCGCGACCCCTGCCACCTGTCGTGCGGGTTTTTCAACCTCAGCCGTGTCCTAGAGTGGCTTTGGTAGCCACGCGCAGCCCCACCGGCTTCAGAGGTCTTAGATTCTTCAAATCTGCTTGTCTATCCACCTCCTCAAGTGGCACGTGTACTACACACGCCGCCACTGCCTGTGTTGATCTGTCACCGACGACTCGGCTTAGATTTCGGCTGCTACCCTATGTTACCGTTTTTCCTAACCAGTGATCTTGTAAGAAGGATCGTAGACCTCTTCAAAAATCATCTCCAGACAATATGTGACAGTGCACCCGCCACCTTTACTGCTTCCAGTGCAGGTTCCACCGTCTCAAGCGGTGGTTCCATCGTTTACATTTTCGCGAACATATTTCTATCTTTATATAAGACGGTGTCCTCTCGTAGGACATGGGTAGGGACCAAGAAATTGGTACCAAATAAACCCGTTTACCACTTTGCATTGTTTTCTATTGCTTTTTGGGGTGATTGTTGGGGAACTCCACCCCCTCTTCATGTATCACTTTTTTAGTTCAATGATATCCACTTGCCTATCAAAAAAAAAAAAAAAGGAGGAAAAAATATTTGTTTATGTGGTCTTTAACACTACCCAGCTAGAGACTTTGTAATAAAACTTGTTATTCAAATACACAGAAGCAACCATTAGAACAATACACAAACCATTTAACTGTTAATACTATATATAATGACTGATTTAGAAGCTTCAAGGATTACAAAAACAAAAGTTGCCAATAGAGAGTATTTAATGGATGAAAGATTCAAAAGTGTAGGCGATGGTCATGTGTTGGTTCTAAAAATAACAACAGTTGTCACATAAAATAGATTATTTTATGGTCAAAAAATAATTTGGCTAGCAATTTGAGCTGGCTAGATTTAGTCAGCCAAGAACATGATGGACAAAATTATTGTAGATTTAATTAGTTTGATGTAGATGCATTTTAAGCAAATTAGCTAAATCGTAACTAAATTTTAACTATACCTCGCTGACTACTAGTGCTCTAGTCTTGGTCAAGAAAACCAATCAGCAATTTCAAAAACTCCATGAGAGCTTCTCATGTTAGCATAAAAAAACTCAATTTATTCCGATACAATCATGCAATCTAGAATGGTTTTTCCATTTTTTTTTTTGAAAAATGATGTATACAACCGCCTGGTGCAACCGGCATGTCCATGTCATCTACAATATGTTTTATTATTATTATTTTCCACTTCCTCTCCCTCCCCATTTTGTTCCCCCTCTCTCTCCCTACAAATTTCATTTCCCCCTCCCTCCATCTCCGTCAGACCTCTCAATCTCTATTTTGTTTTCTCCTCCCTCTTACTCTTCATATCGTAACCCTAAATCCATCCCCTTCCTAGCTTTCAACCATCTCCCCTCCCTCCCTTCGTCTTCAGCTGTCCCACGAAATTGAATCCCCATCATCGTTGTCCTCGCCTTTATCATCGTGGTCTTCGTCATCATCAAAGAAAAAAGAACAAGAACAACATCATTTAAGACAGGAAGAGAGATTACCCAAAACTTTTATTAATAGGAGGATCTTCAATTTCAAGTCAAATAGTTGTCTCTCTCTCTTAGATCTGCAAGAAAATGATGAACACGATGACGATTAACTTGATTTTTTTTAATTAAAATTTCTCTCTTTCTCTTTTTTCTTTACCTGTGATGTATGGATTCTAGTTGCCTACTCAAAAAGGCATAAAAAAATCGTAATATCCTGTTTGTCGACAACAAAATCGATCGGTTCTGTGTTCAGTAATTTACTTTTGCTCGACAACCCAGATTTCAGAAGCGATTATGCTTTTGCTTAACCTGGTTTTGCTTAACTTGGTTTTGCAGAAGCAAGTGTGAAATTTGAAATCTACAAAAGAAAAAGCAAGTGTGAAATTTGCGATTATTTCTTAACCTCCAACTGTGAAATCTGCAAAAGTTGGCAGGTACCTTTCCAATACTCTTTTTCATTTTCATTTTTTACTGGGTCGTGAGTGATGGGTTTTCATTGTTGAAAGATTTTCTTTTTTTTATAAGTGTGTTGAAACTTGAAAGAAATTTTTGGGAGCTATTACATTTTATTTGGAGTTCAAATTTATTTTCAATAGAGGGCTATTTTGGAAAAGGGAAAGAAGAAGACGACGAAAATTTTAATAGAGGAATGTGTTGAAAGAAAATGAAATTTCCTCCGTTTTTTATGTTTCAGTCGATTTTTTTTAATCATGCTAACGTGGCATAATGCCACATCATCTGATTTCCTCAGGGTTACTCACCCCGATGTTGTCTGTAGCAAAACTATTTTTTTTTTTTTTTTTTTATGCATGCCTGTGATGGTTTGGCGTCATGAGTAAGCTTAAGGCCCCAACCAAACAAAACCAACATTATTTTTATTATTATTATACCCATAGGGCAGCCCAATTTTAGCTTGGATTTATTTTTGCATGTAATAAATATAGAAGGAAATTAGGGCTCGTCTATTTTCTTAGATGAGATGAAATAAATTGAGATTAAAGTTAAAAAGTTGAATAAAATATTGTTAGAATATATTTTTTAATATTAATTTTATTTTGAGATTTAAAAAAGTTGAATTGTTTATTTTATTTTATATTAAAAATTAATAAATTTATAATAATTAGATGAGATAAGATAAAATAAAATAAAATATTTTTTAAAAACAAACGAGGTCTTATGCTTAAGCAAATTTAGAAGCTAACATTTTAATTTCACTTCTATTTATTTTTTCACTTCTTTATTTTGATTTTTTAATGGACGAAAGGGAAACCTATTAAGTAGGATGATGTTACAGCTTTCGCAGGGGTTCCTGTTGAAGGTATAACATGTGTTTTCATATGTTTTTGTGTTTTTTTTAAAGTTATTTTTTATATAAATTTTTTTAATATTTTTAAAAAATAAAATAAATTTAGAACATCATTAAAAATACTTCTTTAATTAGAAAGTAAAAAAAAAATCATTAAAAAATACTTCCTTAATCACGAAATAAAATAAAAAATTATTTTTATAATTTTTTTATTTTACTTTGTAATTAAAAGATTATTTTTTAATAATATTGTAGACTTTTTATATTTTTCAAAAATATTAAAAAAATTTATATAAAAAATAACTTTAAAAAAAAAAATATAAAAACATATGCTAGACCTCCAGCAGGAGCGGGAGCTCAAGTATAATTTTTTTAAGTATTATAGGATCCGGTACCTTGTCAAATCTCTAAAAAGTTTGCAACGGTGTTAACAAAGGGAAGCTGCCATTAATGGTGGGTCAACTCTGGTGTTTTTCATTTTTACATTTTTTTAACTCACTGTATAACTTACTATGTTAAGATTCCGTTCTTTTCTACAATGATTCCTTCTGCTTCAAAAGTTGCTTATATGCCTCACATGTGCTATTTCCCTACTTAAAATGCTCAATACATACGTCGGGTCAAAATACTCTATTCATAAAAAAAAAAATTACATAAAATTTTATAAATTAATGTGATTTATTTTTACTATAAAATAAATTCGATGGATCACGTGAAATCATACTAATTTATGAGATTAATTTTATATATATTTTTTTATAACTGTAACACTCTTCCTTCTATTTTTATTTTTGGTCAAAGAGTGGGAACTTCGGATATTGAAGTCGAAAAATGACAGATTGGTGGAGTCAAGAAGAAGCACAAGTTGTTCAAGTAGAAGATTACTTACAAAAGTGTGACATGAAAATACAAATTTTCGGATGGTAAACATTAAACACTGTATTAAAGTAAAAGGACCACAATTTCAGATTGCTTTGTTTGGAAGTCAAAAGCAGCTCAGCTCAGTTCAAATTTGAACTGAGCTTGCCATCCAAACGATCAAACGAGTTTCAACCTTAACTCAATTTAAACTGTAGATGGACTTAACATGTCATTCTTTGCAGAGATTCCTGACAAGCAACTTAATTTTCTTTTTTTTTTGCTTTCCGTAGCGTCTAAGCTACAGTGCCAAAGCATTTGATATTTTTCCTGCATTTCCTACTTGCATGTGCGCCAGATCCCTACTTCATTTACATTTTTACTGTAATGTGAACAGTAGAAAATAATAATGGGATCTATTTCTTTTACAACTTCCCATAAATATATCTAAACTCATTTTAACATTCAAACACATTTTAAACTTATTTTAAGTGGACCCCACCAAACTCATTCAACAATCTCAACTCACTACTATTCATAAAAAATTCAACTCATCTCAACTCATCTCAACATCCAAACGCAACCTAAAAGACATGCACTTTCTCTCTTTGTTTAAACGACAAAATAAACATGTGCATTTCTTGTGTATCACTCGCTGCAGTTGAGCAGCCTACTGTTGGTTGAACCGCCTGTTACACATTCCATTCAAACCAGCCATGCACCTACCTTTCTCATTCTCAGTAGACAAAGCATTTTTATCCATGGATTCCGGGATCTCATTCCTCGCTCCTGTCTTTTTTCTTTTGGCTGACATATATGCACTATCTAAATTCTTCCCAGCAACCATAACTACTACTATATTATCTTCAACTACTAACTTATTGAGAAAGATAAATGATTGATTATTGTTCCTTTGTCCAAAAACTTTCCTCCAATCAAGGTTCATCTGATTCACGATAAAGTCATGAAGTATTCAAATACCGTACAATCTTTTTGAAAAGATTTACGACTGTAAATATGATTTCTCTTCTAATTTTGAGTATTGTGTTTGTGCACTTGACTTCAAATCTCTCTCACAAATTTGCTGTAGTTTACACCATTGCAGGATGACTTTGAGGCTCTGGGTTTCCTGTATTGTTGCAAAAAAGTGTGGAAAAAGCACCAATGGGCCACTTGAGTAAAGTTAACTTAGAGCAAAGTTATATTAAAAATGTAGAGAGCTTTGCTTTTCAAATTTGTAGCCCTACAACAACAGGTAATCTGCAATCATATAATGAGCTGTGCTTGGCATTACTTCTTTTCCTTGACCACTGTTTCTTGTTGTATTGTCAAAATGGCGACTGTTGAATGGGTTGTGATTGTTTAGCGACTCTAATTATATATATATTTATTTATTTCCTTGACCTCCCATTAGTAATAGAGAGGTACGAGAGATTGAAGCCTTTCCACTCTTGAAAAGTAAAGTTAATTTAGCATAATGTCCAAACCACAACAAAGCAACAATAAAGACGAGACGGCTACACAAGAAACCTCTCTCTGCAAAAGCCAGCCTGGATAAATTCAAGAACCATCTCAAAGGTTCACAAACAACCACGTGTTCTTTTCTTTTACGGTGGTCTATATATATATATATATTTATTATATGTAGGTACACTTAAGAGGTAGCTTTTTTCATATTAATATATATATATATATATATAGATATAAGAAAAGCTATTTTACCTCTTAAAATAGTCTCTTTTAAGTGTACCGTTCAAATGTATCACTTGGATAAAAATTTTTCTTTTTTTTTTTCAAATTTTTAAGAAAATAATTTTAAATATATTGATGTATTTTTTCTAAAATATTTAAATATATTAAAAAATATAAATATAACAATATAAAAAAAAACTTACAAAATTGATTAACGGTAAGTTTGAGCGATGCTACTCAATGGCAGAGTAATACCGCTCTATATATATATATAAGTTTAAAATATACCAGTCTTATTTTATAAAAAAAGTTTGATGCATGTATTTTTTTTTTGTTAAAAAATAGATTCTATAATGAAAATTGAAAAAGATTATTAATTTTTATTGGATTGACTTTTTTTTTAAATTAAAGTTAATTTGGATAGTGAGATAAGATGAGATGAGATGGTTTTAGATAGATTGAATAAAATATTATTTTTAATATTATTATTATTTTAAAATTTAAAAAATTTAAATTATTTATTATATTTTATATAAAAATTTAAAAAAATTATAATAATAAGATAAGATGAGACGAAATAAAATTAATTAAAAATATTCATGTATCCAACAGATTAGTGTTGTTGGAAATAATAAAGTCCAAGACGACAGTTGTTTTCTACTATATATATTAGGACATTTTATATTTATCATCTTCAAAATTAAAGACAGTGATGTTACCTCATTACAAATATGAACATTTATTTGAATTTTCTCCCTAAATTAATAAGAGGGGGTGTAAAATAAAATGACCTTTCCTGACCCAAGTTCATTTGAATTCTTACCTTCTCCGTGGCTGTCGGCTCAAAGATCACAAGGTTATTTCAGTGAATTCATTAAAAACAAAGTACAGAAACCCCAAACCACACGGGCTCCTTAGTCCGCTCCTTAGTCCTTTAGTTAATGTCTTCTCTTTCCTTTCACACAGTAGATCTCTCGGGTTCTGTCAGACCCGAACCTAGACATCGAACTCCCACACCCCCACGAAACAAAACCACAAATAAAAGAATCCAAAAAGGAAAAGGAAGGAGAATTCTTGGAAGATAATGCAAGGATCTGTAGCTGAACCAGAAGCAGAGGGTGAGGAACTAAAGCTCGAGCCCATCTTCGATAATGGCAGCCTCTAAGCTCACTCTCCTTCTCACCCTTTTGTCCTTATTCAATGTACTTTCCTCAGTCTCACAAGGTAAATAAAGCAAAACCGAGAACCACCGATTTTGCTCATTTATCTTCAATTCTTTATGTTCTCTGTTTGCAGCTAAATCGCCGTCGGTACTGCCGCTGGCACAAATCAAGCAGCAGCAGAAGGAAGACACCGAACCCTTCGTGGGTGTGAACATTGGTACCGATGTTTCAAGTCTACTGTCACCCTCAGCTTTAGTCTCTTTCCTCCAACTCCAAAAGATTACTCACATCCGCCTCTACGATGCCGACCCTGACCTCCTCAAGGCTCTGGCTCGCACCAAGATCCGCGTCATCATTAGCGTCCCCAACAACCAGCTCATCGCCATTGGCTCCTCCAATTCCACTGCCGCAGCTTGGGTCGGCCGAAATGTCGTCGGTTTCTACCCCGAAACCCTCATCTCCGCCATTGCTGTCGGCGATGAGGTCTTAACCACCGTGCCCTCCTCAGCTCCTCTTCTTCTCTCAGCCATTGAGTCCCTCTATAGCGCTTTAGTCGCAGCAAACCTTCACACCCAGATCAAGATTTCGACCCCACATGCTGCCTCGATAGTTCTCGATCCTTTCCCACCTTCTCAAGCTTTCTTTAATCAAAGCTTGAGTTCTGTTGTACTTCCGTTGCTTCAGTTCCTTTCGAGAACTGGATCCCCTTTAATGATGAACCTTTATCCTTACTACGTATTTATGCAAAACAAAGGTGTGGTTCCTTTGGACAATTCTTTGTTTAAGCCCTTGACACCCTCTAAAGAAATGGTCGATCCAAACACTTTGCTTCACTATACCAACGTACTCGATGCCATGATTGATGCGGCCTATTTCTCGATGAAGAACCTCAATGTCACCGACGTTCCGGTCCTTGTCACCGAGAGTGGTTGGCCTTCAAAGGGCGATTCGAAAGAGCCTTATGCCACAATTGACAATGCGGATACGTATAATTCCAACCTGATCAAGCATATTCTTGACCATAGCGGAACCCCTTTGCACCCGGAGGTGACGTCCAGTGTGTATATATACGAGTTGTTCAACGAGGACTTGAGGTCCCCGCCGGTATCGGAGGCTAATTGGGGGTTGTTTTATGGAAATTCGACAGCGGTGTACTTACTTCACGTCTCGGGAAGTGGGACTTTTCTGGCCAACGACACGACGAACCAGACGTACTGTGTGGCCATGGATGGGGTGGACTCGAAGACGTTGCAGGCTGCGTTGGATTGGGCATGTGGTCCGGGGCGGGCTAATTGCTCAGAGGTTCAGCCAGGGGAGAGTTGTTACCAGCCTAACAACGTGAAGAGTCACGCTTCTTATGCGTTTGATAGCTATTACCAGAAGGAAGGGAGGTCTGCTGGTTCTTGCGACTTCAAGGGTGTGGCCACGATCACCACCAGTGACCCAAGTAAGTTTTTAATTATATTATGAATTTCAAAGAACTTGGGTGTTTGAGATTTTAGGCTTTGAATTCAATGCAAGTGAGCAACTAGTTCTATCTATACCTCTGGATTTGCTGCTACAATTTGGCTGGGAAAATACCCAATGAGAGAACTAGCTGTTTCTTCTGTTCCCTGGTTTCATTTGTGGCTAAATTGCGTCTCATGGCTTTGTTTAGTGAAAAAGAGACTAAAAAACTCTAGTTTTGGTTGCTTTCTAGGCTAATTCCATTCCACTGTGGTAAAGTAAAACAGACAACACACGCTCCGCGGCTTCAGTCACGGAGAACTCATACTCTCATGGGTCACAAGTCATCACTCTGATGACTTCAGAGAGTGAAAAGATGTGTGGCTCCCCACCTGGCAGCACACTGTCTCTTATGTGATTGTAATGTGGACTGAAAGGGCTGGTAATTTGCATTGAGAAATGATACCCACGCAATATATTTTACAACAACACATTCCTAATTGGAAGTATGATTTTCCTTTTTGAAATTGGTTCCTCTGTGAATCTCATAATGCCCTGCCCTCCAAAAGATTCTAGAAATTTTGTCCTGGTCAAGGTTGCATTTCTTCAGAGTGAGAATGCTTTCTTACGACATCCCTGCAAGCAAACTTCCATTATATAATAAGCATACAATGTTGCCTTGTATCTACTAGAGATTCCCTTAGGCAAAAGGGCTCCACATTGTTTGTACGTTTATCTCCTGTTTCTATGTCCTCCATGGATGAATCTAATCTTCTGATATCCCACTCCCTTGTGGGGAATTTTTTTGTAGGTCACGGGAGCTGTATATTTCCTGGAAGGTGAGAAAAGCTGGCTTTTTTTAATACCATACGCTTATTGCTCCTCTCTTCTACGTGTAACATGCAAATTTTAGGCAGCATTTTGCTGTTACCCCTGCAATTATTAAGAGCATTATTTTTATGGAAACTTGCGTTGTGTTCTGAGCAAACTGTATTTAAATTTGTGTACAGTAAGAAGGTAACCAACACGACAAAGCAGGCAGTGAACTCAACGCATGCAAGTAGTGCAGCGGACAGTCTAAGATTTGTCACCTTCTGCAGCTGGCGAACGAGTGCAACCAACAAGGGGTTGCACGTTTTGTTTTTTGTAGGTTTCAATATTTTGTTTTTCATTCCTCTAGTAACTCCATTATGAGGTACAGAAATAAAGCAAAATTTTGAAATGTAGTATTAGCTTGTAATAAGCTCGGCTATGGATCTCGTGCCTTTTGTTTGGGTGGGGAGGTGAAGTGTACATGGGCGGGAAAGCAAGATATATGTCGGTAAGGGAAAGAAAAGGTGAAGTGTCTTTGAAAGCTTTTCTTTTTGCTATTTTGAATAGGAAGTTGAAAAAAAGGAATTCTCCTATGTAATCATTACGAAGAGGAAAGAGGAAGTTGTGTATTCATTGTTCTTGGTTGCTTGTCTACTGCATCAGAATTGGCTAGACATATAGCCACCGATCATCTTGTTAATTAGTAGTACAAAGGCAATGCTCTGTTTTTTAAGAGAAGTTGGGGAGATTTGACTCAGGTTCGCAGCCCCTACTGTTGATTTGGTGTTGAAGTACTACGTATCCAATGCAAGTTACTGATCATAGTCATCCCAATTTGTCATTAATTAATAGGCGTGCGGTGCTCATGGAAAGAGATTGTGAATGCGTCCTTCATCACACTACCCAGAAAGGAATTTTTGTACTGTCTTTAGCGACTTGAACATTGAACATCTGCATTTTGAACTAGAACTTCGTGTGGGCATGAGCCAGCCTCCCTTGTACCAGTACCAGTACCACCATAAGAATAGGGGCTTAAACTGCACTCCATTTTTCTGATTGATTAATGAGGGGAGGGACCAATGGTCTAACCTCTTATCACATCCAATGATGACGCGTGGTTTTGGAAAGCATGTTTTCGTAATGAAGTCATAAGACTTCACATGGTAGCATGAAGACTGTTTGTCAAAAAACCCAGTTCTTCCATGGCCCCTCACCAGCAGCTTGCCTTCAGATCCAGTGAATGGTCCTCTTAATACTAATACTACTCAGCCACAACTCCAAAAGCATGCGTTACAATTATTGTTTCTGCTCCGCATCTTAATAATCACAACTATTTTATAATGCATTACAGTGCAGAACAGAACAAACAACATTATGCTCTCTCTCTCTCTCTCTCTCTCGCTCTCTGCGCTTTGGTCTCTGTAATGGCTAGCTTGCCTGTTTTTTCCGCTATTCCTAGTCAAGATAATTTCCTCACCGAAAGAAAGAAAACAGGACATGACAGGTTGAGGTGGTTATCATTATTCCAAAAGAGTAATTATATGCAATGCAAAACATAAAATAAGTCCGAGGAATCGTATTAAATAATTTGTTTGGTCTCATAATTGACAGCTAAAAAAGCGGTTGCTAAGGGCATTCATTTGTTCGATTGCTTCCAATCATTTATTCCAAACTGAACTCACAAGTTTAATACATCTAATTTTTATTTCTATCCATTTTTGAACGACATATCACATATTTCTATCCTTTGGACAAGTCCTTACAAGAGAATGCTTTTATCAAACCAAACGGCTTGAGTTACAAAAGAAGAACATTCCCATTACATCTCAATATCACTAATACTCCATGCATGTCTTGCTAGTTGATGCGTTGCCGAGTTACCTATCCTGTTGACATGCAAAACCTTAACCTTTTGTTAGATATAAAATATGTATTAAGAATCATAAACAAATAAACCGGTGCTTTATGTGCTCAAAAGTTTAAATGAAATCCTAAATGCATTTTGCCAATTGGTGATACATGTGCTAAATGTGCTCGCGCCTTGGAAATTTTGCACGAAAAAGAAACCCGATTCAAAATATATATAATGTATAGTTCACGCATTTGTAATTTTGAATAAAAAAATACTAATTAATATTGTTTTTTTTGTTTTTGTTTTTATGGGACTAATTCATATTGTTGTCATTTACTATCTCAATAATCATATATTTGATATGGAATTCTCTATAAAATCAATGTAATTCCACCTTTGAGCATGAACCACATGTTGTGTGTCGTTTAATAACCGACATGTATAATCAGAGCAAAAGCGGCAAGCAATTTGAAAATGGCATCCTATTTGATAAAGGGTATAGCTTTTTCACCTCATTTCCACAGTCACGGTAGCAGAATAAACCCTAGAAAACCCTCTCGTCTTCTTTTATTTTCAATGTCTTCTTGGGCCTGCAAAAAATGCACCTTCATCAACCCACCTTTTCAAAAATCCACCTGCCAAATCTGCTTAACTTCTTCTTCCTCTTCTGCTTCTCCGTCTTCTTCTCCTTCAGCTCCAAAATGGGCATGCAAGGCCTGCACTTTCTTGAACCCATACAGGAACACGAACTGCGAGGTCTGCGGCACGAGGGCCTCAGTGTCGAGATTCGAGGATTTGAACGATACTGATATTGATGATGATGAGTCTGGGGTGGGCTCCGTTTTCTTGCCATTGCAGCGTTGCAAGAGGAAGCTGCAGGACCCAGTTGCGGATGAAGAAGATTGCGTTGAATTGGGTGGGTTTAGAGGAGCTAAGGCTTCGAGTAAGGCGCTGGCCGTGTTGGGTGAGTTTTGAGTTTTGGTCAAGTTTGCATTTTTGGATATTAGTTTGCTTAGTTTTCCTTGTTATTATTGCTAGTAGGGTCTGCAATTTTTATTAGGGCAGGGTTTTTTTGGGATAATATATTGCTGGACACCGTAAACGAATGTGGGTGGTCTAATGGTAGTTTCTCTTTCTTCTTTGTTTTTTTTCTTCCAACAAGATGATTGATTCTTTAGTAAGCCATGCTTTGTCCCTTTTGTGGCAATGTCTTAATTGGTAATTATGGGAATTGTTAATGATTGTCTACACAGAGCAATCAGAAAGCATATTGGACCTCAGAAATTATTCTTTGGATATAGTTGGTTTCCAACGCACGATTAGTTTTCCATGACTTGGACTTTAGATCTACTGTGATGGACTTTTCTCTTTCGTATTTTGGTTTTAATGTTTATACAATGGAAGATTAGGTGTTTTTGGTTTCACGTGACTAAAGACAAATTAAATGTGTGACAGAGGACTCAGGTTCGGGCACAATATCTAGTTCATTGAAGGTTTTAAGCTATAATGTTTGGTTTCGAGAAGACCTGGAAATGCATAATAGGATGAAAGCCCTTGGTGACCTTATCAAACTGCATTCCCCAGAAATTATCTGTTTTCAGGTTCTCTCTGTCTCTCTCTGGATTAGCTCTATGTATAAATACATCTTGCTTATGGTCACTTTCCTCTGCAGGAGGTTACTCCTAATATATATGACATTTTTCGCCAGTCCAGCTGGTGGAAGGTATATAGTTGCTCAGTTTCATGTGAGATTGCAAATTCAAGAGCTTACTTTTGCATGCTGGTAAGTTTTGGATCACCTCTAGAGTAAAGCTCATTTTGCATTTTGATTATTGTGCTATTAGTCGTGCGGGATGGGTTTAAGGAGATCCCTTTTCAGCTTTGTCATGACAAAATTGAGCATTGGCAAGAGATGTTTATTTGTAAGTCCTCCATGTTATACATTAAAGAACTGTATTCATTCACTATTCTGGGCACTGACATCCGTATTATAGTTCATTTTTTTCACATAAGTTGTTGTGTGTGACTTATGACATTTTGTTATCGTGTCTGTTACAAAGGTTCTTAGGGGATTGGCCGAGTCAGATGGTACACTTTTTCCTAACTGATATGGTCATGTTGGGAAATGGTAATAGAAAAGTGGGACAAAGTTGGATTTTGTCCAAGGCTGGGAATATGTTTCTCATTCACGTTAGCAGTAATCTTTCATATATTGTAGTCATCCCATCATCTGTGCTCACTCAATTTTTCGAATTCCAATGCTTGATTGTGTTTGGCTTTGCTCTCCGGATGAGTGCATCTTTCTTGATATATTTGCTGCTGCCAGAACCAATGGCATGGTCAACCTCTTTTCTAGGACTTCTGGTGGCATGCTTTATAGCTATATATATGACTTGGCTATGTTGTGCACTCTATTTTATATTTTAATGGTGTGAACTAAAGGATTGTTGATTAACCAAATTGCTCAATTTGTTTAATTGATGATCATGTGGTACTAATATTGGTGTGCTTATTGCATGATCATGTGGTTCTAATATGGACGTGCCTATTACATGGCATGCAGCTAAGCAAAGTGACTGTGAAATCCTTCAACTGTATACCCTTCAGAAATTCTACAATGGGGAGAGAACTATGTGTTGCTGAGGTTGAAGTTCAGAAGGGCAAGACTCTAGTGATTGCTACTAGCCATTTTGAGAGCCCCTGCCCAGGACCCCCGAAATGGGATCAGATGTATAGCAAGGAACGTGTTGAGCAAGCAAATGAGGCAGTCAACCTTCTCAAAAAGAATCCGAACGTGGTTTTTGGTGGTGACATGAACTGGGATGACAAATTAGATGGTCAATTTCCTTTACCTGATGGATGGGTTGATGCATGGCGAGAGTTGAGGCCAGGGGAAAATGGATGGACATATGATACCAAATCCAACCCGATGTTGGCCGGTAACCGTACATTGCAAAAGCGACTAGATCGAATTATTTGTAATCTTCGTGATTTCAAAATAAGTGAAATTGACATGATTGGGATGGATGCAATACCAGGTCTATCATATAACAAAGAAAAGAAAGTGAAGAAAGAGAAGAAGCAGCTGGAGCTTCCTGTTCTGCCTAGTGATCATTATGGCTTGCTTTTGACAATCTCTAGCCAGTAATATGTTTCTGGTGACTAATTGCGGTGCTTCTGTGCGTGCTTTTGCATGCAGTTTTGTATAGTTAGCAGATGGAAGGATGTAAGTGAAGGGCATCTTGTTTTGAGTTCTGTATGGAACTTGCTTTAAAAAATGATATATTTTCAGATATACTGCTAATTACTGGAGTGTTGATTGACTATTCTATCTTGTCATATTGTGGTTACCTTAAAGAAGTAGAGAGAGAGAGTCGAACATGATAATAAATAACACTCCAATGAGTCGTATTATGGTTGCTAGCTAAATGGTCACAACATAGCTTTTTGCTATCAAGAAGTGTAGCAGCCATAATATTGTCCCAATGAATCTTGTGCTAGGCAGGCACTGGAAGAGCAACAAATGGGAAATATTCTCTGTTGAAGTTCTTATGTTGCTTTGGAAGAAACGCTTATGCATACGGATCATGTTTGTATCAGGCTTTACCTCCTGCTTTTATTGATTCAACCCTTCAGATCTCTCTGAAGCTGCAGGACCTTCTAGTCTAAAATAGTCGTAGAGGATTCCGCAGAGTGCATCTCCTCCCCTGGCCAGCGTCAGAAATATGTTGTTATCTCCCTTGACCAGCAACGATGAGGAAATGTCGATGCTAAACAGCCGGTACAGTCCATGAATTCCATGTCTACAAACCGTGTTGTCTGTCCCTAAGTTCATAATTTGGAAGACCAGTTGTTCTTCATCCATGTTTTTGACATGGGCCTGCAACACAATATCAAAGGCAGAAACTAGTAGAAGTTCACTGCGAGTTGGGAATGCGTACGAAATAGATCATTATTAACTTTCACGAGATTCGAATGCTTGCATGTAGTGAAAACTTGGTCAAATTCAGGATGTGTTAGTGTATCTGTCCCACAAGCCGTATTGCCTGAACCTATATTTTGGTACACATGAAGGTTGAGTATAAATCATGTTTAATTCTCTCCACCAACTTAAAGCATTACATAAGACTACAGGTAATTTGTTATATGGTCCACAATCAACCAGCGGAAAACCAAACTCTTTTTCAGTAAATTTACAAGTGGATGGGATCAATGAGCTTGAGCAACTTCTTATTCAAGGAAGAACACAGGAGTTATGTGAACAGTACCTGCAGAGATGGTAACCTGTGCTTTATCAGTAGTCACCGATGAAACCAGGAACATAGCCATGGAGTCCATAGACACCAGGGATTACATTCTTGATTATGAAACTTCCATTTGAATCTGTTTGAACCCAAAACTGATAATCCTACACGCAAGAGAAACATTTAACTTTCAAATTTACCATTAAATGTAACCGAATTAGAAATTTATAACAATGAAAGATCAGTCATGCCAAAAGAGAGAGTTCCATTAGTTATTACCTTGCTTTCTGTCTCCCAGGCTCTTCAGTGCTTGCAACTGATAGACCAACGTAAGCATACTTGGCAGGGATAAGAGAATTAGAAACGTATCTGGGATGAATGTTTACAATGTGAATAAGCTGCAGTCAGCCTAAGGACCATCGATGCTATGAATTGGATTATTATGCAGCAAGACATTCCCATGGTCAAGAATTCACTACCTGTCTTCAACAAGCAGCCTTCCTGAAGCTGAGCCGCATTCTTTAGCATTGAGATAATAAGGTGATGAGACAAAATCATATGGCCAGGCCATCTCTTCACGCAGTCTCTAAGATGACAAAATCATGAGACAACCCCATTATTAAATGTTCAATTTTGAGGTTTTTTTAGCTCACAGAATAACTCCACAGAAAAACCTCGATGTAACACAATATATTTCATGGTCTACTGAATTTATGATGTCACAATCTTTTAGACCAGAAGCAATAAAATAAAAGTCATTTAACTAACTAAGGTGGAAGTCTAAGGAAAACAAGGCTGAGTTTAATCACAAGACGGCCACGATATATTGTTTTGCACTTGAAAGCCATATATGGACGAATAAAATGTATTGATGATGATGATGATGCAATGACAAGGTACCTGCTTTTTTGCGTCCGTCCATAAGTTGTATGCATTCGAGACCTTTGATGTTGAGTTAAGATATACGAAAAAAGGTCCAAACACCTTCCTCCACGTCTCCCCCCTTTCGAAATGAGCTAATATATAATCGATCCCCAATATAATGGGTTCCATGAAACATCTTGTAACTTTAGTTGAAGCAATAACATATTTTGTCCCTTTGGAGATTGATGTCATATTTCAATATATCATGGTACTTCTCTTGTTTGAGGATTTTTGAAAGATATCTATTGGCTACTTGGAGCCATCCCACATATTCTAAACATATACTGTTTCAAATAATTTGAGATGATCTGCTTCTCCTTTTCCTAAAAAAAAACGAAAACAAAAAGATGATCTGTAACTTCTTGCAATTTTAGAGTGATAAATTTACAGCAAGACAAGCTGGACCCGTGTGGACAGTGAGCTTTTGCTTGGTAGGACGGCCGTTTCGAAACTCATGGCTGGGAAAAATGACCCAGAATCCTACATTCATGGGACCAGAACTTATCCATCCATGGACTCCACCATCTTTGTTGTCCATTGAATTCTGGTACTTATCATCAACCTGCATGCATCAACACACAAGATAATCTATTTCTATCTATTTCATTTTGGTTATTGTAAACCAGTGCATCCATCCAAGCACAAAAACTCACAACAGACAAACTTTAGTTATATGCACCTCGCCTTTGAGATCTGGATTAATGGGATTTATCAGCAAAACCGACTCTGGTACAGTTAGTTGTTTGCCTCTACCAAGTAGTAGATCTTCTGGTGGATTCAAGTTTCGGCTGTTACCTTTCTCTCTGACAGTGATTTTTAAGAAGGTTAGCTTCAGATTCGTACATGATCTTAGGAGGTGGATTTTCTAGATCAAGATTTTCTACTCTAGATTTGAGTTACAATTATTCGCAATATAGCCTCAATGTGTTGTAGGAAATATGTTCATTGATGCTGCACTTGGTCACGTTTACATGTATCATGATGTGAATTGTTGCAAATTTTGAAATGTTACAAAGAAGCATGATAAAGCAGTCCTCATCCCTTTCTAATAAATAGAATTTTTTTTACATCAGATATGGTTCTATATATATTTTTTTTGATAGGCAGATATGGTTCTATATTATCCTATAGAACCAATTTATTGTAGTGGTTGGTTAAATTAAGATTTTGAGAAGTGGTCAAGATTGTGTTTGGGAGTAATCAGGAATCAAAATTGTCTGCAGATGGTTGGACTTCAAAATATTCTTAACTTACTCGTGCATGAAATTAATGAATCCTCTCATACTTTCTATAGTCAATTTGTGGCTAATACCAATAATGTTAGTTTACATTATGTGGTTAAAGGGATTTCAAGGGTTCTTCCAGCCACTTTTACTTGAGAAGTTTGTGCATCTGCAGCTGCAAAAAGCCTATGACAGCCCCCAAGATTTGGTTTCTGCATCCATTGCTCTGCAGAAAATGGTACTGATTAATAATTGCGGGGAGCGTCTTGTCATCTTCAGCTGAAGTTGTTGTACTACATCAATTTGGTGATCAAGCTCACGTTTTTCTTTGCCATAAGAGAAATGGATGCTTCTTCCCTTCTATGTTTGCTCTCTATGCTCTACACTCAATGAAGAGATCAATGCATTTGATTGAAGATCTGATGAAGAATGGTAGCTTTCTGGCTACTATGGGAATTAGTGTATACCTCAAGTATCAGTATCCATAGTTTTAACCTTATGTTACAAAAATGCATAGGCACCTTGTTAGTATCACTTATTTCTTGGTCCTTTCTCGAAAGTGACATTGACAAAAAAATAAAATATCTGCTGAAATGTCGTTTTTTGTTGGAGCGACGGGAGCAGACAAAGCTGAAATGGAAAGCTAGAAAACAATTTTAAAAAAAAAATGCGGTGAGCGTGGATCGAACACGCGACCTTCAGATCTTCAGTCTGACGCTCTCCCAACTGAGCTATCCCCGCGCTTTGTCATCAGCCGACTCTTAATAACTTTAAACTACATAGCTTGAGCTTCCTCCTGAGATTTGATCCAAAAACTATTAGGACATCGTTTGTTTTCACAAATGAGTTGAGATAAAAGTTAAAAATTAAATAAAATATTGTTAGAATATATTTTTTTAATATAATTTTTATTTTGAGATTTGAAAAAATTGAATTATTTATTTTATTTTATATGAAAATTTGAGAAAGTTGTAATGATTAGATAAAATAAGATGAAAATTTTTGTAAAAATGAACGAGATTAATGCAACGTTCAACCCTGAAGAAAATCTTATACATACATTTTCAATCTAATTGGACTCTGCCCATTATGGCCAAAAGAACAAATGTTTTTTCCAATGAATGTAATTCACAGGCCAAACTCTCAATTTTCATAGACAATCAACATAAAAAGGGCTCTACAGTACTGCCTGCATTGGAGAAAATTATATATGAATGTTCTTCTGGGAGAATAGTACAAATAATGTGACAGTAAAAGTCATCAAATTAATAATGGATCCACGCCTAGTATAATATGTACTAGCATGACAAAAACCGCTGAAAAACTCCAAAAAAAAAAGAAAAACAAAACAAAAACAAAACGAAGTTACTATGTTTATGTACCCTTACACCTACAGACCTTTCGCAGAATCGCAGCGATTTTCTTGGTTGAGGGAAGTTTTACTTTTTTCTATGTAATAAAACTACGATCATGTAATGGTACATGATAGCTAGTGCCTAACACGTTTTAGAATTATATGCAAGTTTCGTATATGATCATGATTATGATACCAGAATTCTCACTTGTCATCCTTTACATCAATTGGGTATAAACATGCAGGAAGTTCCAATCTAACAGCAAAAGGACGAGTAAGCTGGGACGGGGAGGACTAGGAAGGGAGAGAGAAAGAGAGTTGGGCGAGTGAATATAAATTATGTTGAACATGAAAAGGGAACTATTTAGAGAGAAAGAAGGGGTGGAAAAAGGCGAAAGAATATGAACAGATCCATCCAGGTTGCTCATCAACATGGAATGGGTCTCTTTTTCACTACTGGCAGTTGGCTCCGATCCATTTACTTTAGAAACACGGATTACAGATGACAGACAGTATGTACAAATTTAAGACCTTCACAACCGCCATCTGTCCTCTTTTTCAGTTCTCAATCTTCTATATATTCTCTCCTTCCCAACTTCATTTCTCATTTCTCATTATCTTGGTTAGTATCTCAGCAAAGATGGATTCTAAGCTTCTTTTGGTGGTGCTTCTCGGTGCACTTATTTGCACTCATGCTAGAGAGCTTGTCGGTCAAAAGGCCGGTACATTTAAAGAGGAGAAGACATTCTTTCACCACTTCCCTGGTTATGGTGGTGGGCTAGGTGGTGGTGGTGGTGGTCGGGGTGGCTTGGGTGGTGGAGCTGGACTTGGTGGGGGTTCTGGCTTGGGTAGTGGAGTTGGGCTTGGCGGGGGTTCTGGCTTGGGCGGAGGTGGAGGCGGAGGGTTTGGTGGTGGTGGTGGGAGTGGAGTAGGTGGTGGCTCGGGTTTTGGAGGTGGAGCTGGAGGTGGCTTTGGGTCTGGAGCCGGAGGACTAGGGGGTGGCAGTGGTGGAGGGTTTGGAGGCGGTGGCGGTGACTTAATTGGCGGTGGGGCTGGTGGTGGATATGGCGGAGGAGCCGGTGGAGGTATCGAGGGTGGATTGCCTTGACTTCAGAATTTGTCACCAATGCTACCACTAGTTACTTAGTGCTAATGTCTGGTTAATGTTCACAATTATTGATGTACGAGTCATTCTCCGGTTTCATTATCTAATATGATGAGGAATAATTAGGAAATAAGCTATCTAATATGATGAGGAATAACTAGGAAATAAGCTAGTGCAGTTATTTTCTTTATATTCGATAAACCCATAAGCTGGTATTAAACTCGACCCAATTAAAGGAACTTTGCATACCATTTAAATTGGAAATTAACATGGAATTATGATAAGAAACCAAATGGTGATAGGTGGTTTATGCCATGAAATGGTGAGACAAATGTTAATGGTGTGGCCAAAGTGATGGGAGCAAGCAAGCAAGCAAGCTTCTGAAATTTGGGATTTGATGCCTAATCCAATGCAATTATCAAGCCTCCATGCAGTGCCAATGCGGATTTACATTCTTGGGGGCGGAAGACAAAACCAACCCTTACAATACGTGTGATTAACCAACTCTCTCTTCTCTGTCTCTCATATACAGATATATAAACACACACACACACACACTGCATGTATGAACTACTAGTTGTTGATTTGGTCACAAGTATGCATGTCTGGGTTAGTTGAAACTTGAAAGCCCACCTCTCAATGAATTAGGAATTTCAGTGTTGATTATTTTGGATGAGGATACTTTATGTCACGAACACATGATACGTTCATTAACAAATGGGAGGAAAGGATATCATAAATTGCAATTATTGGTGGTGAAATTGGATTTGGCTCAAACCCAACATTATATATTACTCGACTATATTAAGGAATTCTCTAAGTTTGAGAGGTAAACTTGATTTTCTGTATGTATCTGAGTCTGATATTCCAAAAACACAATCTACTCACATGAAGGGTTTTGTTTTTATCATTTTACTTGTGAATCTCATTCTTTTTAACCTAGTAATATTATTTTTTAACTTAAATTGTTATTCTATTATCAAGTTAGTGTATAAAACATACAATCCATATCAGTTAAATAGTAAAATATAATTTGTAAGATTCAAGTTTTAAAATTTATCTTTTCAATCAAATTATACTATATAAGAACTTTACTATGTATGCTCCACACATCTGCTTGAGAATATAATTTTTTAATTTATTATTCTTAGTCACATTAATTGATAATACTCTAATAGAATTTATATGATAATCATTTAAATGTATAATTATATAAATTATCTCATAAAATTAATACTAAAAAAATGATAAACTCAGTATGAAAATAAACTCCTAAAAACACGATGCAAAAAAAAAAAAAAAAATTCATATTTTGGAATAAAGTGTTTTTTTTTTAATATCATTTTGGACTAGAGTTTTGTAAGATAATACAGGGGTACACTTCTTTTAGCTATTCTGGTCCTAGGGCATATTGGACCGGAGCCATCTTGGCCCACTAATTACTTTGATCTAAGAAACGAAACTGGTCCAAACCAGGCCCATGACATGCGAAAACACCCTTCATCTTTCTCAACCGCCCTAGAGAGCCGTTTCACATACTCAGAGCTCTCCTCTCCTCTTCTCCTCTCCTTCCTCTCACACCGTTCCGAAGCCCCCACAGAGTCCACTTAGTGAACCCCGGAAGGAAAAATGGCTGACGTGGTGCAGTACCGGCTCGAGCGCATGGTGGACGAGCTAGACGACCTCGAGATGCGAGGCCTCTTTTCGCGCCGGGAGATAGCCGAGATCGTTAAGCAGCGCCGCAAGTACGAGTACAGGCTCAAGCGCCCTAGCCCGCTCAAGCAGGACTACCTCGCCTACATCGATTACGAGACTCAGCTGGACTCGCTCCGCCGCCTCAGGAAGAAGTCGGTGGCTCGTGACCTCAAGGCCAAAGGCAACAAGAAGATGAAGCAGTCCATTTCGGACTTCGCCGGCGTCTCCAGGATCGTAGATATTTACCGGCTCGCCGTTATGCGCTTCAAGGGCGATATCGATTTGTGGTTTCGGTATCTTGAGTTTTGCAGGCAGCGAAGGAATGGGAGAATGAAGAAGGTACATAAATTTATTCTCAAACTTTGTTTTTGACACTATTTTGTTGCTGAGAAAGTGAAGGAAAGTAATGCTTTTGATTGTAAAATGAGAAGCTCGAGTTAAATTAAGCTGAAATTTTTAAAATTGGGTCTGTTGTAACGAGGTTTTGTACTTGTTAGGATACTTAATGTTTCTTTCGCTGAGAAAAATAGAGGAGAAGGACACAACGGTTTACGTTTTATCTCTTTATTTTGCATTGGTTGTTAGTTATTGGAAGCTCAAGGGGTAGGCCGATTTGGAAAATTAGACTAAGTGATGACCGGCTTTTTTGCTCTATTGTGTATAAAAAATTAAAACCTTTGATGCTCCTATTTGGTTTCTGATAAATTGGAGTTAGAGAGACTGAATGCAAAACTGTATGCGATATATACATTAGTAATTGTTTTGATGGGTAAAATCATGGATAAACTAAAAAGAAAAATGGCGGCGTTTGCAGTGGCATTCGTATTAATCCCATTGAGTTTATGAATTGATTTACAACCAATCCATTTGGCAGCATTAGGTTTAGTCAAGTGTAACTCAGTGTTTTCGCCAATCATAACAGTTGAGGAAGAGTTCTCTTACTCCATGTTCTGACGAAATATTACTCCTCTTGAGAACTTTTGCAGGTCTTGGCCCAGGTAATTAGGTTTCATCCAAAGGTCCCCGGAGTTTGGATTTATGCTGCAGCATGGGAATTTGACCATAACTTAAATGTTGCGGCTGCTCGTGCTCTCATGCAGAGCGGTTTGAGAGTCTGCCCAACTTCAGAAGAACTGTGGGTCGAATATCTTCGGATGGAACTCACATACCTTAATAAGTTAAAAGCCCGGAAGGTTGCACTTGGAGAGGATGAGGGAACTCTGGTCCGTGATGATAGACTTGCTGATGAAAAACAGTGGAGAGACGAAAACAAGGATTTGTTTATGTCCCTTAAAGATGAAGAAATAAATAACGATAGATTGAATGTTGACGATGAGGAGTCAAAGATGAAACTAGATTTGTTTCGACAACAAGGTTTGAGTGTTCTAAGAACTATCTATAATGCCGCGGTCAAAGCTCTCCCTTCTAGTTTTAGCCTGAGAAAGCAGTTGTTTGAAATATTGGAAGCAATGGACCTATCACAGTCAGAAGATATATGTAAGGAGATGCTAAATGACCTGAAGAGAGACTTTTCGACAGATCCCGAATATTGGGATTGGCTTGCAAGCCTTAGATTTGCTGATCCTAAAGGTGCACCAGGGATGAATGAAGAAGAAATTGTTCTTTCTCAGGCGCAAAAAGCAATTGAGGTACAAATGCTTGTGAACTACCAAAATCATGAACCAATGAAATTTTCATATGTGGTATTTATAATAGTTCCTGCATTGTTGATTACTGTACGAACACCTGAGGTACCATTCAATGAAATTGAAATGGACATATATTCATCTTCTGATTTATTCCTATATAAATCTAATGGTCACCTTTGATGCTTTGCCATGCGCAGGTTTACGAGGAGGCTTTAAAAGTCGTACCTTCAGCCACAATGTTTAATCTGTATGCAAAGTTTTTGATTGGTATAATTGATCCCCAAAAAGAAGAAAACCAACATTCTGAGCTATCCATTCATACTGTAGACTATAGTTCACATCTCTTGATGGTATATGAGAAGGTTGAAACAATGGGTTGTATTACTGAGGATCTTGCTTGCCAACATATTTCATTTTATTTGCAATTGGGAAGATTGGATGAAGCCAGAAAACAGGCAGAAAAGTATTGCAGTGGAAATTTGTCAGATTCAGTGCAGTTATGGGTATTAAGGGTCTCGATTGAGATTAGATGCGTAACAAAGGATTCTCCTTCTCCAAGTAAAGCTGATCTGCTATCCATTTATGAACTCCTAACAAAAATCTTGAAAAAAGTGCCTGTTTCAAAAGCTGAAAGCTTGTGGCTAATGGTATGTATTATTTATCCACATACTTTGGCCTTATATTCTGTTGAAATTCAATTATTATAAGTATGAGACAGCATTTTTTTCGTTGTGTGACTTAAATCTTCAGAATTTTGACTTGGGCAGCTCTAAACCTTGGGCACAAAGCTTTTATTAATGAAATTGACTTTTGGTCAACTCAATGGCTTAACCAGCTACTGCCTGATATAAATATCTTTGAACTAATTATAAGAAGTGATTTGTCTTAGCTCTTAGTAATTTGTAGCACTGGTTTCATGAGACCTCAAATAAAATCTTTTCTGATGTTTTCAGATCAGTTTCTTAAATGTGAACAGCTTGGGGCTTGAGTCCTAGTCGTAAACACTTGTGTTAATTGTTCGTGTTGTACCAAATCAACTTGAACCGGATCTCTTATATATACTAATTCATATAATTTTGATTGGAAGATACTTATCAAAAAAATAATTTTGATTGGAAGATGTAATATGTTTCTCTTTCACATAATCTCTCATATTGCAGGCCCTGAAGTTCTTTGCGAATCACAAGCATATTTTTGACAAGCTGGTAGAGATGTCTCTTGTTTCATTAGCTAGAGATGGTGGCAGCGAAGATGGATTTTCCCTCTCTGCTGCTATTGTAAATTATGTTCTTCCCAAGGATGGAATTCAGTGTGCAAGAGAGATGTATAAGCGGTATGTCGAGAGATCATGAGCTCCCTAGCTTTTATTTTAAGAATTAAATCGAAATTTAAATTATCTGACTGTAAAATTACACTTCATGTATTGGTGCATCCTTTTAGTAATCTTCATACAGTTGCTATATAAACTAAAAGTTTCTGAACTTTACTCTGTTTCAACTGCAGATTTCTTGCTTTACCACGTCCTGGTCTTGCTTTATACAGAAACTGCATCGAATTAGAATCAAATCTTGCATCTGTCGGCAATAAAGATGGCCTTGTAAATGCCCGGAAATTATATGAATCCGCACTTGCAACTTTTGACCAAAATGTGAGCTTGTGGCAAGGTTACTATTCACTGGAGACTAAGGTAAACTTTTCTCTACTATCTTCGATGGGTGGGGAGTGCAATTTATTTAGTCTAGAAGCTGAGCTATATACCATACAATGAGCTTGAGAAGTACAACAGCATTCCTAATTGAGGCTCACTAGCTTAGCATAACAATCTTACATTTCGACCTCTGCAATTTTCACTTTCAAATATCAAAGCTCCAGAATGACCTTTTAAATAGAGTCTTTTTGTCGAGTGAATTATTGCTTGAAAATTCAGATAGGTGCACCGTCCAGTACTGAGCTGATCAGTAAGGTTTCTGCAGTACTTGCATCCCAATGAGAAGAGAGTTTATAGTTTATTTATATATTGTTATAGTCACCATTCCAATTTATCTATATTTAAATGATTTTTTTTTTTTACAAGAAAGAACTATTTATGTCGTAGAATGTACTCACGAGTTTGTTCTTTGTTTCCCTACTTTTAAACAGATGGGAACATCAGAAACAGCAAGTGCTGTTCATTGGCGTGCACGGAAGACTCTAAAAGACACAACTGCACTCGTTACATCTGCAGACTTATGATAATTTCTCAATTTTGATCTCTTTTCTATTATTTGATTGTATTTTGAGAGGCCGATAAATGAGACAAATGGCGGTTCACACCCTCTAGCATCAAAAGTGAGCAAATTATATTTTCTTTTCCATCTGTGAGTTGTGAACGCGTGTGCATTCGCCCTCTTGCCCCCATGTCTGTCGAGAGAAAGAAGGGGGAGGCGAGTGTATTTTTTCTTGGCTTAAAACCAGCTGTTCAGCAAGTGTCTCATCAGACTGTCACTTTCGTCTAGATGACCTGGTCATTAGAAAAGTGACGATCCACTCATAACACAGCCACAAGTGTTTCCTACATGCCAATCCTCTTAAAATGACAGATTTAGGCTGAGTTTGGTTCAGCTGAATTCAGTTAACTTTAAGTTGAGTTTAACATCCAAACACTAAATTTTTAAATTATTAAACTCATCTTAACTCAAAACTTTCTTAAAGGTAGAATTCATAATTTTTTTTAACTTAAAATATCTTTACACCTGAGACCTATAATCTTTTCAATTTTTCATAAAAATATATTAAACTCATCTTAAATTCAAACACACTTTAAACACAGTTTAGATGGATTTTACATAACTCTCTCTACTATTCAAGTCACTATTATTTATAAAGAATTCAACTTAACTGAGTTCAACTCAAATCAACATCTAAACGTAATCTTAATCACACAAGCACGTATATATGCAAAGATATACATCATAAGAAAATCAGCAGTACATGCAATACTTTCAGGGAAAAAGTATACATGAAGAATTTATTTCAACTTGTGAAAGCAATGCTACACTTTTCTTTTTGGATAGACCATTACGATTCGCTAACTTATAATTCCAAATCGAATTAGAAGCATGACATCGGCTCCAAGGAAAATGGGAAATTTCGCAAATTATGTTGAACTATACTCTAGGCCACTGTGGACTCACCACCTGCACAAGTCGACAAGCTAATCAAATGCACATTCACTATATTCAATCAGAAACAACAGAAATGATTTTACAAGCATATGAAAACTTGAGTAGAAATGAAAGTAAAGGTCCACCATCCTCCACAAAGCAACTTCTAACATCAAGATTCAAGAAACAATTGATTGCCTGGAGATAGACCAATAACACATAGGGCCAAGGTCTTTATGCTTCTCAGTTCTAGATCATCAAAGACATTAGACCTAATATCATCATTGATCCTCTCCTACCATTCATTTGAAAAACCAGTTCCCAATAGCTAACCTCAAGTGTGCTAAACACTAATCGCATTCGGCTAGCAACGACCGATGGCTCCTCAGCTCGCCCAACTACTGCCATTTGTTCTAGTTGAAGAGTCTTTACTGGAAGCCTTCATCAAACACAAGCAATGATTAGCTAAAAAGTTCTGAGGCCATGCTGAATGCAGTATTTAAATCTCCAAAAGCAATTAAATAATCAATGATTCAGGAGCCAGGGGCATGAGCAGAGTTACAATCTACACGTGAAAAATATCAAAGAGGCAGGTTTTAAGTGCAAAGTTGCCATATCCTGAGAAGAAATTTCATAGATAAAAAGATGGCAGGCTTCATCCATTTCCGGGGAAGCTGCCTGCCTGGTTACCATAATACAAACACACTTGATAATGCTCATGCAAGTAAGAGATGATATTAAATATGCTGAAAGCACATCACCATGCCATTCCTCTCATAAAGTATGCATTTGCTATAACAGCACAAAAGCCTTTCCACTGAAGCCTCACTTCATCTGACACTGGAGGCGTAGATGACCATCTAACAATGGTTGGTTGTGGTGTACACAAGATGGTGATGAATATGATACTTAGCCACAGAATGCACTCATCAACCTGCATTGTGAAACAGAATTAAAAAAATATACGAGATTACAATCCCCAAATCATTCAACAGATCTAGTGACCGCCTAAAAATCATAACAAGTGTAACTTCTTCATCACAGAGGGTGTACTGTAGTTTGCATCTTGAACACAAATCCATGATCAAGTTTATTAACAAAAAATGTTTCTCTGGTCTGCAATCGACTAAGATGAGCCTCATTGTTTCAGATAAACTGATTAAAATCTATTACAATGATGAAAACCATAATCCTTGGGAAAAATATAACTTGTGAAAGTAATTATGATCAAGAGTCGCGCCATGAAAAATAGTTCTTGCTGAAGTATGGAGAAGTGACTTACCTCTTCTGAGATAATCTTGGATTTCAAACTAGTGATTCCACCATAACTTTGCATCGATTCAATTTCAACACCAGATTCCTTCATATCATTAAGTTCCTTCCTTAATCCTTCATCAGTACAGCCCAGTGCATACGCATTCACTCCAGCACTGATGAACTCCTGCTATAATTCACCAAACGAATTATTTGGAAAAGGCATTAAAATATTGCCTAAAGAACAGAAGAAGCAAACTAATGAATATACTTTTAGGTTGTCACCGCCTCCCCGGTCAACAGCGTTCTTGTATCGCTTAAACAGACTGATTGCTATGTTGCGTGATGATCGGTATTCATCATCATCGGCTGAAATTGATTCGTGCAACCGGCACTATGATACATAATAAGGCACTAAATATATCAAGCACTTAAATGGAACCTCAAAACTTCGAGAGATGAAAGGAAAAAATTCAGTTCAGCCAGCAGTTTTTGCTCAATTACCAGCCATCTCTTTGGAGCTACATGGTGTAATAAATGATGGGTGGTCTTAAGTTGATCACGGCCTTTCCAAGAAAATGAGGAATTATGAATGACATTATTACACGGGTTTCTTAATACGCTGGGACAGACTGAAGTGATATTAACCAAGGGATTCACATGGCTAATCTTGCACGGAGATGCTTCATGCGATGTTATGGCTCCCGAAGCGTACAGCATCACCATGATTGGACCATGATAATTAACACCTTCGATGAGCAAAACTGAATCACATACACCAAACCATAAGGCGAAAAAGGAAGAGTAAACACCAAGCAAATACCAGAAGAGGGAAACCCAACAAAGACTTAATTTTTCTACTGGCCCAATTCGCCAAAATTTAGCAAATCAACTAGGTCCAATCGTGTGAAAAAATCTTCTATAAAAGGTAGCATGTTTCTTCGGGGGAAAAAAACCCAGCAAATTAAGATTAAGGACTACAAAACAAGAATGAAAGCAAAGGTGGATATGACTTACCCTTTTAGGGTCCAAATGACCTCGTTTGGAAAGAAAAGAACTGAAAAAAAAGCAGTCAAGAACCGGCAAGTACCAAAGAGAAAGGTTCACACAGAGAGAGAGAGAGAGAGAGAGAGAGAGAGAATAAACAGCAGCAAGGGATTGAAAAAGAATCAGTTGTAAGGTTGTGGAAGTTGCTGAAGCAAAGCCACCAATTTTTTGAATGGCTGCGGAGATTCTCTGCTCTAGAATCTATTATAAGCCCGACAAAAACTTGAATTGCCTAGTGAAATTATTTTTGTTTATTTCTAGCCTCAAGTCAATGAATATTTAGTTATCAAAGAGTAAAATATATTTATATTAGATTAGTCAAATTTTAAATATTTAAAATTTAACTATAGTGACTTTTAAAAGTTTTTTTCAAATTTGAATGTTACTGTACATATATCAAATATATATTTTATTAATTATTTCTTTCTCCCTTTCTTTCTATCACATATTTTATTACAATTAATATATTAATTTGACTTAGTGATATATTAATTTAATAAGAACATGATTATTAATTAACATATAATAAGTATAATAGTAAAATATGATAAAATTAAAAAAATTAATAATTAAAAAAATTAAATATTTTTAAAATTATTAGTTATTCATTATCATATGATAATGAATAAATATATAATATAATGTAGAGATTTGATGTGAATAACTAAAATTAAATTCATCTTATATTATTTTATAATTATATAATGAAAAAATAGCTATTCCAATGTGGAGATTTATGTGAATGAAATAGTTAAAAGTCAAATTTCTCTTACATTCATCAAAACTGTCCTTTAATTTTGACTAATCTAATGAGAGTGCTCTTAGAACATTGGATTGGTCAGATACATTTTCAAATTTTAGTTAATATCACGTGAATTTATATTTCTCTATTCTATTTAAATTCAATTCCCACATTGAATTATTCATTTACTCTTTATATAATAATAAAATATTATTATTTTAATAATTATTTAATTTAATTTAATTTTATCACATTTTATAATTCTACCAATTAAATATTAATAATAATTATACACTAATTAAATTAATATTAAAAAAAGTATTATTAAATTTTAATAATAATTATATTCTAATTAAATTAATATTAAAAAAGTATTATTAAATATTAATAATAATTATATTCTAAATGTTAAATTAAAATTAATTTAAGGAGAATTTTGCTTGTAAGCGGTCCTGTGCACCTATACACTCACCCATCCAACATGGCAAGTCAAAAAGTCAGCCTATAATAATGGTGCAGATTTGTAGATTAGGTATAAGGTAGCGGCAAAATCGTTCCAAGAGGATTTCGAATTTTTAAATCCATTTAACTACAGACCAAGTACAAAGGCTACAAAAGAATAAGGTTGATGGTTCAGGTAACCATTCTTCTTTCGTATCTCCTAAATGAACCAGTTTTTCTCTCAACAAAATCAAATGCTTCGTTTAGTTTGCTCAAGGTTGCCCCAGAAACTAAGGCACAGACCTTCGAAGACTAGCCACGCAGACTTTTTCTTAACCTCCTTTCTGAAACCCATCTCAGAACCAAGGATCTACAATCTTTAACAGCGATAAGCATCGTAAATCAGAGCTGCTTTCTTCGTCGTGTTTTTCTCAACCTGCCAGTGAGAATTTGGTTGCGATTGAAGATCTGAAGGAACCTAGCCATGCAACCCATTTTGCTTCTTAATATGTTTCCGATCGTGCACCATACCCGTCGTCATCATTTTCCTGAAAAACTATGCAATATATGTTTCCCACTCCAAACATTTCCTACTCAAGCAAGCAGTGAAAAAATAGAATGCAAAAAGTGTACGTTTGAGAGGAAAAAATTTGGTAAATTATGAGTATTGATTGAAATTGAATGACAAACATGTTACTTGCTAGAATCCAAAAACCGAAAAAAAAAAAAAAATGGAACCATGTGGACTTAATGCAATGGAGTGAAGCAGGAAAGGGCCCTACGAGATCCACAAAGAAAATGTTTCAGTAGATGGAGAAGATGGAGATAAAAATTTACAGCAGATGCAGAAGATGAACATGGAGATTTTGTGAACACGCATGCAGATAAACAGTTTCTCAAGGATGAGAAGAAGAAGCTCTTCTCTCTTCTCTTAGTTTTTTTTTTTTTTTTTAACATTAACCTCTGACAATATCGTCCACATCAGCATCGGTACCCATATCAGTCTGCAAATTCGCTTGTCCCTAGCAAAATCCTTAATTTAATTTGTTTGCTTGGAGTGAGAAACTAATATTTTAATGTTTAATGAAGCAATTGTGGTTAGCTATATTTGGTGAAGCATTGTAGCTGAAATCTAAATTGTTTTAGAGATGTCCAATTCAATGTAGGGTCTTTTTGACATAGATTATCTAAATTTTAGCCATCCTTCACTTTGACTAAACCAATGAAGATGCTCTTAGGTAGACGAGTCAGCCCTCGGATTGGTCCAAGAGGGTCATGCCTGACCCCGCCATAGCCCCCAATTAGTGACAAAACAAAACATTGGTGGATGTCAACTTATCATATTTTACTTATCAAAAATAGCTACTGTATAATCTTTCTACAAATGTTTAATATTAGAAAAATGTTATTTTATCCACTCAATTTGTCTTCTCATTTTGACATTATATGTATTTTAATTTTTTTTTACTTAATAGTTAAAGAAGTAACTATTAGTGTATTGATATTTTTTTGATATTTTAAAATGATAAAAAAAATATGAAAGAAAATTCAAAAGAAAAATAAAAAGATGATTTTGACCTAGAGATCACTTGGAGCCGACTACTCTAAGCAACAGAGTAGCACCGCTCTTAATATTAATATATGAATTTTTTAAAACTTTATTTAACTCAGATAGGTTTTAATTATAAAAGGAATTTCTTTTATTAAAAACTGTATAAAAATTATACAATAGATGTGTTATATTTAAATAACGAGTAATGTTAAATATAAGTCCCAAATATATAAGTTTTGTACAAATCTTTTGTAAAAATGTGAGTTTCATAAAGAAAAAGTGAGTTTTTCACATTTTTTCACAATAAAGTCTATCTTTTTTAATAAAAGATTTGCACGAGACTTGTGCATTTAAGACTTATATATATCATTTCTCTTAGATAATTTATTGCAAATATGCCTACAATATTTTGTCAGCATTGCCTTTTGTTCATCACCATATTTTTAAATTTTATTTTACAATTTTTATGAGATGATGGCAATTGTTTAGATTTAACTATGTTGACCTTTTGTCAAGGTCCTTTAGACAGATGGCATAAAATTTGATCTCCAAATAAGAGAAGCATGTTCGAACTCCCACCTCTTTTATAAAAAAAAAAAAAGAAAAAGAAAAGAAAAGAAAAGAAAAGAAAAGAAGAAAGTCGATCTTTTCATCTAAATAGATTTTATATTTGAAACTAACTCTAACTATATTCATCATGTGAGGAAGAGATCTATAACATTTTTAAAATTCTTAAGATATCCTATCACCTTCTTAATTAATATTAATATTATATTACAGTAAGTAATTTTACAAGTTTATATCAATCGAGTCCAACTTACACGACTTAAAATTTGTTTAATAAATGAGCTTAAAAGTTTTGCTCATGCTCAATCCCTTTTTTGCTGATCAAATTTTGAAGCTTTGCTCACTCTGAATTCGTTAGTAAACAAATTGAATTCGAATTGATATTATATTATTAATGAAGAACTCAACCTATTTATAATAACTCCGATCTATTTATAATTACTCTTAATTATATAGAGTTGGTATACCATTATGCATTTGGTGCACACACACCTGTGGAAAAAGAAAAGAGACCTTCAAGCTTAAATGCTATTACATGTCTTTTTTTGACCGCATATTCTCTTTGAAAAAAAAAGAAAAATTTACTATTAAAAAATGATCTTTTTATGTGAATCTCAGATTGAGAAATGATATTTAGAGTTATAGAGTGTGCAAGCGCGCAATCTTTTTGATAAAAATTAATAAATATGAGACTCATATAAAAAAAATTAATTTTTTAATAGCAATAACGGACCTCACTCTTTTTTAAAAGGATTACACAACACATACCCACTTTACGACTGTATCTAACATTACTCTTTAGCTACTTGTGTACGGCCACCTACTACAATCTCACTTGCTATGTTTTTGTCCCAAATAACACACAAAAGAAGCCAAATATTAACATGCCAATACCTCTTTTCACCAACTTGATTAGTTAAAGCAGTACCTCCCAATTCAAAACTAGTATTTTCTTTCCTTCCCCAACAGCGATCTCTCAACAAACTTATAGGTGTTCTGTCACTTATTTTGATTTCCTGAACTTGACTCCTATACACCAAATACTACTCCTCATTTAACCTCCCACTTCAAAATCTATATAATCTTATATACTAATTATTCATCAGTGTTATAGGCTTTGCAATACCAAATTCACACCACCTAAATATGGAACCCAATATAGTAATAAAAAAGTGTAAACACCAATCTACTTTTTTTATATTAACTGATGCGAAAGTTTTCTAATTGGGCTGCTCTTTTAATTTTTAATATTGTGTAATGTTAAATATAATTTCAGATTGTGAAAATCATATGTATTTTTTTAAAAAAGTAATGTATATTATTAAAAAATAACTTTTTTAAATAAATTTAAAATTTATTTTTTTTAATAAAAATAACTAACACTTAGGCACCTTATAACTACAAATATTTTAATTATTAGTTTTGTTTGAAAAAAAAAAAAAAAACCTAGAAACTCGTCTTGTAGAGTGCCAAAATGGGAGTCCCAAATAATCAAAGTACACATGTAACATGGTACGACGAGTTGACATCCGAACGCGTAGAGAGAGAGAGAGAGTGAGATGAGGTGTGGTCGTCTGGTAGTGATACTACCACTCGCTAACGATGGGGTTTTGTTGGATGTCTCCATGTGGAAGAGAAACCCTTTCCTGAGTTTCCTCCATCCACTAGGCCATTACCCACCAACCCTTCTAATATTTTTCCCTTTTCTTTTTAGGCTGGCTTATCGGTATATATGTGTATATCCATGCATATATAAAAGACACCCTCCTTATTTAGTGCAAGAGATGCTCTTTCGGGCTCTCAGATTTGCTCGTTCTTGAGATAGCAGACGCGGAAGAAGAGAACCCGTATTTGTAAGTGTTTTTCCCGTCCATCTTTTTTTTTTTCCTCTCTCTCTGTGGTAACTCAATGTATTCTGGGTTTGTTCAGAAATGATCTTTGCTCTTGTGTCGTACCCTTTTTTCTTATACGAGATTAGAAGATCTGTGTGATTGGTTGCTTACTCAAATGAGGCTGTGGAGAAACAGTATTGAGATCCAGATGACTGGTTGCACTGTCTATTGTTTGAAAGATTGTCATTGATTCGTTTGCTATATGTATCTGTATTGGATTATACGGTTTTTTCAATGGCACTTTTTGGTGGTTTTCATTTCATCCGAGTGAACTTCCCAATGACGATTATATGAGATTTTATTGAACAATGGTCGGGGGAGATTTTATTGATGTTTTTCTTGTACACGGCGTTTGAATGTTCTTTGGGAGCTGATTCGATAAAATGATGCATTCATGTTGTTTGAAATGAGTCCACTGTATTCCAGATGGCAGAGGATGATAATATGACAATTTGCATTTATGACTTTCAAAACTTATATCACTTCTGTATCGTCTTGGTGATTATGGTCATGTTCTCAATGTAATGCTACCAACTAGTCCCTGCAAAATGCGGTATATAGAGGCTGTGGGTTTAGTTTCCACCAAACATCAAACATAATAATAATAAGATAATAATTACCATTAATCAAAATATTGCACATCCTTTGAAAACAGAGTAGTCTGATCTTGGGTTATTGAGACCTTGAGAAATATATGTGATTGTTTGGTTTCTGTTTTGAAGCCATTGGCATTTTATTAGTGACGATTTTGATGATTTAATCTGTCTCTAAAACTTCCTCAATTTTATTCATTAGGTAATTTTTGCTAAGAAGATGAGAGGCGGGGGTTTGTGGCAACTTGGGCAATCATTAAACCGTCGGCTTGCTCAGGCTGATAAGAAGACTGTCGCTCGTCGATACTTTTCTGCAGAATCAGATCTGAAAAAGACAGTTCTTCATGACTTCCATGTTGCTAATGGCGGGAAGATGGTGCCCTTTGCTGGATGGAGCATGCCCATCCAATACAAGGACTCAATCATGGATTCTACTCTGAATTGTAGGCAGAATGGCAGCCTTTTTGATGTCTCTCATATGTGCGGGTTGAGCCTCAAGGGAAAGGACTGCATACCTTTCCTTGAAAAGCTTGTCATTGCTGATGTTGCTGGGCTAGCCCCAGGAACTGGGTCGCTAACTGTCTTTACAAATGAGAAGGGAGGAGCAATTGATGATTCAGTGATTACCAAGGTGCAGGACGACCACATTTACCTGGTTGTCAATGCAGGGTGTAGGGATAAGGATCTGGCTCACATTGAGGAGCATATGAAAGCATTCAAGGCCAAAGGTGGGGATGTCTCTTGGCACATCCATGACGAGAGGTCTCTTCTAGCTCTCCAGGTTAATCCTAGATTCCTTTTATCACGTTCTCCTATCTCTTAGCTTGGCTGAAAAACTTGGATTATATCTGCCTACAAGTCATTCAAACCATTAGCTATGATTTTTGGAAATGAAGTGTGCTAATGCTTGCATTTTGATTAAAAGATTGTGCTTCTTTAGCTATTTGAAAATTCCATTAAGTGACATGTATACTTTGTAAATAGTTTTATTTGATTTATCTGGTGCAGGGTCCTCTGGCTGGCCCGGTTCTTCAGCACCTGACAAAAGTGGACTTGAGCAAGGTATTCTTTGGGGAGTTCCGTATCTTGGATATCAATGGAGTGCAGTGCTTTCTAACTAGAACAGGGTATGCTTCTTTTTGGCTTATTTTTTCTCTGGTTTAGAAATAGCAATTCACCTTGCATGGTGTGAGCCTAGATACTAAGTTCCTTTCTGAATTTTTAGCTAGTGACAGTTTGTTTTATATCAACTTAGTGCTTCGGTAGATGATAGGGTATGCATGCATACTTCTTTGTTGAATGGGAGCATGAGTGAAGCATGATTAAGTGCCCCTTCGTAGCAATCCATGTGACATCACAATAAAGCATTGTTATATCCAAGCTAATGAGAGAACAGGGGACAAATGTCAAATGTTCCTATCACCCCGCTCTCCAACCAAAAATAAAAAATAAAACAAGAAAAGGAATATACCTTAAATTATTCTCATTTTTAGGAGAGAGCCACAAAGGAAAGTTTATTAGCCTTGCCTCTTTCGTGAGATTTTCAGGTACACCGGCGAAGATGGTTTTGAAATCTCAGTTCCTTCAGAGCATGCAGTGGATCTTGCCAAAGCAATCTTGCAGAAATCTGAAGGGAAGGTAAGATTGACAGGTCTGGGTGCTAGAGACAGTCTCCGACTTGAAGCTGGCCTCTGTTTATATGGTAACGACATGGAACAACATGTAACTCCTGTTGAGGCAGGACTCACATGGGCCATAGGGAAGAGAAGAAGAGCTGAAGGTGGTTTTCTTGGTGCTGCGGTGATACTTAAGCAACTTGAAGAGGGTCCACCAGTCAGGCGTGTCGGGTTTTTCTCTTCAGGACCACCTCCCAGAAGCCACAATGAGATTCAGGATGATAAAGGAAAAGGAATTGGGGAAGTCACCAGTGGAGGATTTAGCCCCTGCCTTAAGAAGAATATAGCCATGGGGTATGTGAAATCTGGGTCACACAAGGCAGGCACCAAAGTCAAGATTGTGATTCGAGGAAAGGCATACGATGGGGTTGTAACCAAAATGCCATTTGTACCAACAAAATACTACAAGCCATCCTAATCCTAATTCATGTTTGGTATATCAACTCACAGAATTTTCATTTGGACATATTTTTTTATAAACTTGACTGCTTGTCCATTTCAATTTCCGTTTTTCTTTTTGCAAGAAGTTGGAGGTGGAATGTACCATTATTTTTTTTTGTCATTTCTTTATGAAAGTTCCACAGTTACCACAATCATTTGCAGGGTACATAAGTGGTGGAATGGATTAATATGATGGATTAATGATGTTCGTTACTAAATGTATGGGTTCATGATTCATCCAATAAGAGTTCTCCGAGGAATGTTGAAAACAATCATAACCGGAGAGAGAAGAGCCAAACGGGTCTAGGTCAAAGGCAATTGATTCAAGTGATTTTCTTGCACCTGTTGTACATTCTTCCCTTGCACACAAGAAGCTTAAAGAGCCACACAACACCCCCCCCCCCCAACTTGATATGCTTCATTCATTTGCTGAAGTCAGTTTTCGTGCATTTGGATTGAAGATTTGGGGCTTGTTCCTCAATTTGTTTTTAGAATTAGGTACTAGGATTGAAAAAAAAATAGAAATATATGAATTGAGTGAATTTTAGTAGCTTTTCATCATTCTATCCTTGCCAGCATTCTTTGGAATGCACATCTCCCGTGATTATTCTACGTCGAGTATTGGCGTCTGAATTCCGGACCCGATTTAGCTCATTCACTGGCTCGCAGACCCTACTAGTAGAGAATCGAAGCCCTGAAGCAATCCTCATAATACTATCAACCATCCACTGCTTTTTTTTTTTTTTTTTTTTTTTATTGGTACCAGACTACCAGATAAGAAATAAAATCCCGACTAATCCGGAATACAGAAGCCCTTTTTCTGCAAGTACATCTCACGAAAATATTCTCCCAATCTGATGCCATCTCAAACTAATCCACTGCTTTCTACTACTTACCTTGGCACACTGATCAGTGCTATCGATTCCAACACTTTGTTAGATGAATCAAACTCACCTCAAAACCAAACAAATGTACAAGAAAAATGGCCTTTTTTGGCGTACAGACACTTTTGTTAACATATGCGAGAGCAGTGGAGATGAAATTTTTACGCAGTCAGAAACTGAAGCGGCAAAAAATTTGACATGGCTAAGTTGGTCTGAATGAAATTTATGCAGTCAGAAATCAAGGTAATACTGTGATAGCTAGCACTGCTGCAAAAAAACGTTTCGACTTTATTCTTCTATGAGATTTTCAAAGATAAATAGAGGTTATAACCGCTGTCTCTTTTTTTGTTTTGGGTGGGGGGGGAGAAAGGGAAGGGTTTGCCGGGCCATAATAAAAAAACTTAAACTCAACCGGAATTTAATGCAAGTTATATAACGAGTCTCGCATATGTAAACAGGCCGCTATTGAAGAACTTGCTGACCAGGTAAACTGAGGAGCCAACTACAGTGCCACACCAGAAGGGATGGTCTAGCATGTGGTCTACACTGTCCTCATATATCAAGAAGCAACCTCCGAGGGTCCTCCACAACATCTTTGATACGACGCAGGAAGAAGACTGCCTCTCTTCCATCAATTAGTCGATGATCATATGTTAGGGCAATGTACATCATCGGCCTTGAAACGATCTCCCCACCAACAAACATCGGCCGGTTCACAATTGAGTGCATGCCCAAGATGGCCGACTGCCAAAAGAAGCATATAAACAAATATACAAATACATTAGATAATAGTAAAAGGCAAAACCAGCTCCCAGAAAAAAAAAAATCCCTCCCTCAAATGGAAGGTGTTTTCGGGATTATGTGGAAATGCCCACACCAGTGGAAACATCTTATGAAGCATTTTCCAATCATATGTAGTAAGCATTTACGAGCATGAGTAGTTCAGTTGCTGAGGGCCTCGCAAAACTAAATTCCTATACCCCAAATATGACTGTAGTCTAAGATTTTTAGGACCCAAATCTGGTATTTTTGTTGTCCCTCGTATCCAACCAAGCCAACACTTGGAAATGACTGAGTAGAAAGTTCCCAAAAACAGTACGAGGAATTAGGTTGCCTACAAGAAGCTAGTGTGTTCATGCATACAGGTGCCAAAGGAGAATCCAGAGCAAATGTAAGCGGAATGGATATGTGCACCATCATACCTGTGGGGGATTAATGATCGGAGTACTTAACAGGCTTCCATAAACACCACCATTAGATATAGTGAATGAGCCTCCAGCCATCTCATCAATCGATATAGAGCCATCGTTTGCCTTCTTTGCAAGGGTGTTGATCTCCTTCTCAATCTCAGCAAAGTTCATTTTATTGGCATTGCGGATGACAGGAACAACAAGACCCTAGAGAACAACAGCAATCATAAAGCCAAATAATCAAAAACTATTTGGAGATGAAATCTACATCACTTGGATGAGCCTTTTTTCTTTTTTCTGGAAATTCGAATTTAAAGATTAGGCATACGAATGATCTCACTCCTATTTCACATCGTGCGCATCATGTTGAGTCCACATTACACCACCAATCAGTGTGGTAAGATACCATTCTTTTTTGTCAATTTATAACTATGCATCTGAATAATTGACAAATATCCTTTCTAGATACATAAGCCTTGTATTTATTAGTGTCATAATTTTATGACTTTATCAAGGCGTTATGTCTATATATAGCTGATTTGAAGTTCACCCTGCTCTCTGCATTCCCTGGTCCTAAAAAAAAAAAAAAAAAAAAAATAGGCACTGTATATGTCCAATGTCCATTGACTGATAAAATTATCAGAACACTTTCAAACACCCCATGCACAAATCAACTTGAAACAAGTTAACAGAGACTACCTTTGGAGTACCAACAGCAATACTGATGTCAATATAATCTCTATAAATGATGTCATCCCCATCAATGACAGCATTGATGATTGGCTGATTTTGCAGCCCACTTACAGCAGCCTGGAACAAGACAAGCAACATTGGAAATCAATGTTTGTGAACATGCATGAAGACTTGTATTTCTACATGAGAAGGTACTGAATAATCACACGAGTGTATTGAATGGAGATGATTTTCTTGATTTTCTGTAGTTTTTAGAGTGTACGCAGGTATTTCCTCTTGTATACTTCCTATGTACTTGAGCTATGCCTATTCCTGGTAATAAAATCTCTTATTAGTTATAAAAAAAAAAATCACACATGAGAAAACGCACCTTCACAAATCCCGACATAAGTCCTAACTTTACCCCGTGCTTCTCAACAAAGGCATCTTTATAATCAGAACGGAGCTTCATCAGACCAGTCCTGGAATATGTTGCACATCAATGTGGGGAATTATAAGGCAAGGTGTAGTAATTATTCCAAATATTATATCAGAAGTATTAAGTGCCAAAACTAAAGCCAGGAATTTATTTTAAATCTGCAAAGTATGTAGATAAAAATTTACCATCATATCCAGACTATACACAAATACAGCAGAAATCTTCGCTTCAAGGACTAATTCAGTTGAAATGCATGTACTTTCTTTTTTTATTAGTAGTTGAAATATGTGGACTTGTATCGATGAAGTCCCAGAATAAGTTACATTGGTTACAAGTAGGGACGAAAAGCTTACATATCAACTTCATTGAATGTAGTCAGCATTGCAAAAGTGTTCTGAGAGTCCTTCAAACGTGTTGCAACACGTTTCCTCAGTCTTGTCATTGGAACCTGCAGTTATATAAATTGCAAAATTCTGAACAACTAATTTGAGTAACGGAAAGACCTACCAAAGTAGAGTGGATCCCAAGACTTACTCTTCTTTCCCTTTCCTTGGGAGGAAGTTGAGGTTCTGTTGCTGAAGGTTTACTGGGTGGTGGAGAAGGAGCTTTAGGCCTAGGAGGAGAAGTTTCAGCTTTAGGCTTAGGAAGAGAGGTTTCTTCTTTAGGTTTTTCCTTGACTGCATTTTTCTTGTCAGCAGACGCCTTAGAATCAGCCTTGCTCGGTGGTTGCTCTGATGGAGCGACATGTGCAACGCCTTCGCCAGACTTTGAGATAATAGCAATCTTGGTTCCTGGCTCCACTGTATCACCTTCATTGGCAACAAACTAGAGAAAAAAAAAGTCAAATACAAATTCAAAATTCCTATTCATACTAAAAGGAGAGTCAAATATATAGTTTATTCTAGCTTCCAATCATTACATGTTGCATCACATCTGATTACCTTTTGGAGAATGCCAGCTTCAGGACTAGCCACATCAATTGTTACCTATTTCCATCACATGTAAAATAATAAGAACAGAATGGTTCAAAGTAGGAAAACTTATATTAGTGTTACTTCACAGGATGTACCTTATCAGTTTCTATTTGGGCAATAGGTTCATCAACTTCTACACGATCGCCAGGTTCTGCTCCCAATTTATCAACAATGAGTCAGACAAAAGATTTGAGGTATATGTGTACACAAAATCTATTACCATACAGGCACGAGACAAAGTTAAAAACAGATGCATTCAAGTATATAATATCAGAATGGCATACGCTTTAAAAAATTTGCTAGAGTCCCATCAGTGATTGATTCACCCATGAAGGGCACTACAGCATCAACCAGATCACCTTCATACACATATAGCACACAAGTGTTAATGATTATTTGATAACATACACAACATATGTCAAATTCGGGAGAATCCCCCAGAAGACCACAAAGATATCATACCATTATCAGAAGAAAATGACCTATACTGCATGTAGTTGGGAGAATCTGTTTGAAGAAATGGCAGAACTTCCCTATACAACAAGAAAATGTCAGGGAAATACGACATCAAAGATAATTGAAAAGGAGAAGCCAAACTTGCTCCTACCGTGGCACATTTTGTTTCCTTTCTCTTTCAATTTTAAGACATGCATGGGAAAAAGGAAAAAAAGGACATCTTATAGTTGCTAACAAAAAGTATAATAAGGGGCAGCAAGTAACGAATATGTTGCTGACCTGACTGTCTTTGAACTAATGGGACAACCTGAACACAGACACAATTCAAAAGAATCAATAAAACACTCACTCGGTTATCCAAAATATTTTTCATCCCCAACATGTGCCTAAAAAGTTCTGAAACGTTTGATTACCTAGACAACCATGAAGACCAGCACTGCCTACAATTTTTGAGCCTCTTCCAAGCAGCAATCTCTGCAAAGATGTTGGTAAAGTAAAACCAAGGTAAGTAGTTCTGATCCTGAACACCAGCTAGCATGCCATACTATTAAATTAAACCCAATCCCAAGAACAAAGTGTGCATAAGAGCTTTCGTGCTGAATAAAAACTTCATATGTTATCGGATATAATACAAACCAACAAACCTAGCTGGTGAGTATAAAGTCAAATATCAGTTAAAGCTCCTAACTAGTCCATGTTAAAAGTAGAAGCTCAGGTGGAAATTCAGTTCAAACATTCACAAAACCACAGAGCGGCAAAGCGCAAGCATTTGAATTTCGCAAATAAATGGTTGTTATTTCCAAGTAATCACCTAATCTTATATTTTCGCTAATGGAAAGAATGAACCAGCAGGTATGAGATTCTTGGAAACAAATCGACTTTCAGAGCTTACCTCTTTGACGTTGGTAGAGTAACTTCGCGTTGCTGGCGCCGTTACAGGCCGAGTCTCCCGCAATGGTCGCCCAAAAACCTAGAAAAAGAAAAAAAAATACCGTCACAATGTGGGAGGCAATACTGAAAGCTCTGAAAGAAAACCAGAACATGATAGAAGAAATTTTACCGAAGCCGAGGAGCTTCCGTTGACAACTTTTCGCCTTATGATCGCCCACATAGTTGCTCCAATCAAACTCCCTATCACATTTTCGTAACAAATCAAATAATAATACAAGAACTATCGGGGATTTCGCAAAGGCAAACTATACAGATCTGAGATGACTGATTTATAGACAGCGAGAGAGAAACTGGACCTACCGGTTGAAGACGACGACGAAGACGAAGGTGACGTTTATGAGTTCAGGCTTTGACGTTTGAACACTTTACTGTAGGAAGAAAAGAAAGGGAGACATATGGAAAGAAAGTTTCAGAGAATGGAGAGGGCCGACGCGAAGAGCCGCCTGTTTATGGTAACTTTTTTTGCTACTTCCATGTCAGATTTCCTTCCTGATTTTTCTTTTTTCTTTCAATTTTTTTTTTAAAACCATATAACTTTATGAAAAATTATATATATAAATTTCATATTTCTGCACATCTTTTAAAAATATGTAAATTTATTTTTTTTACCTTCATATTTTATAAAATATAAAAATAAAATAATAAAATTACATATTTATTAAATAGTGTGCAGTATGTGAAATTTATGTATAGCATAACTCTAACTTTACTTCCAGTTATCCATTTGAGTAAAAATAAAAAAAAACTTAAATTTGTTGAGATCTGAAAAATAATAACTAAAACGCGTTTGGTTAACGAGATAAGATAAAATAATTTTAGATAAAAATTAAAAATTGAATTATTTATTATATTTTATATAAAAAATTAAAAAAATTATAATAATGAAATGGAATGAAACTGTTTCTATATCCAAATGAGGCCTAAGTCTTTTATAAAAAATATATATATTATTATTACAGGCAGACTTGATTAGTCTTAATTAGCTCATCAAAAAATTGGCGCACAAAATCAACAAAAAAAATTGAGTGACGCAGAATAATATAAAATCAATTTTTATAAAATTTTTAAGTAGGCAAATTATTTTTTATAGAAAAAAGATTTATAAAAGAAGTTGAATATAGGACAAAAATATAATTAAAAAGGTTACATTTTATTGATAAATAATTTTTGAAAGAGTTGCTTTGCTCTCAGGCTGTTGCTCATAAAATTAAAAATAAGTTCTTTTTCAATATATAGAATAGCTATTTTAAATTGAAAGTTCTGGTAAATTAATCATATAAACATGGATCACGTGAAGAAATTATTTTTTGCAACTTCATACTATCACTTTTCCATAATTTTCACAAATAAATAATTTTTATAAAAAAATCAAATTCCGCTAAAAAATAATAGGTTTTTTTACTTACTTTTTAATAAAAGAACTATGCGATTTGTAGAAATCATTTCTCATCAACTTTACGGCCAGATTGCGATGGAAGCGCATATTTTCATAATAAGGAGAGAAAATGCAACCCCTAAAATGATGTTTTCAACGTAGGAAAGGCAAAGTTATTAATTAACGTACGTACAGAACATTAACAAATAGATGTAACAAACTTGCATGCTTCAATATTTTTTAAAGTAACACTACATATAATTATGAAATGTATAAATATCGTGCAGTTACTTTAAAAAAAATAGAATCTATTATTAAAAAATTAATTTCTTTATATGTAAATCTTATATTTATTCACTTTTTTCAAAATGATTACACGATACTTGCACACTTACTATTACAAATATCATTTCTCTATTTTTTAATCTCATGGATGTAAAAACGTAAACTTTTGAAGTTTCAAAGCTATAATAATCAATTGATTCCAAATTTGGACATAATAGTTAAAGACTTTCCCTAACGACATGCGTGCAATAGTTGTGAAAAAAAGTTCACTGTGACGACTACTTGGATTATAAAACGACAATTTATTGTCATAATACAGTCAAATTTGTAAAAGCCTTGCGGTAAAATATGAAATTTTTTAAAGATATATGCTTTTGCCACAAAGATATTTTATAAAAATAATTTTATAAATTAACGTAATTTAATGCGATTTATTAATTTGTAAAACTAATTTTATTGTAATGTAAATAAAATTGATAATATTAAAAACATGTTAGTTTGTGAATTTTCTTTTCGTAGAATCTTTTTATGGTTGTACAATCTTTTTATATAATCATAAAGAGATTCTATAAAAATAAATTCATAAACTAACGTAATTTGGTATGATATGTTAAATCATAAAATTACTTTTATTATAAAATAAATCTAATCTATCCCATAAAAATTATGTTAGTTTGTAAATTTTATTTTCGTAGAATATTTTTGTGGTTGTACAACTTATCTTTTCTTAAAATTCAACAGGTGAACTTATGCAGTTTAGTTAAAATTTTGAAATAATTAGTGATTTAACAAATTAAGTGATTATTATTATTAATTATTGTTTAATTGTTAAATCTTAAATAATTGGCATTTAAAAATGCCGTGGAGCGGTTATGGCTTAGGTGTACATGAGCGACTGTAATTGAGCTGCGAATGATTGACTTTTCAATAGAGCTGACCTTGCTTCAATCGGAGGGACAATTCCAACCATGTATTAAAGATAAAAAGAAATAAGGACAGATTTGAGAGGTGAGATGAGAATTTTATGTTTTGTTTTAAAGTTTAAAATATTATGTTTTAATATTATTATTATTTTGAGATTTAAAAAAGATATATTGAGATTTAAAAAAATTGAATTGTTTATTATATTTTGTATGGAGATTTGAAAAATGTGTAATGATGAGATGAGATGAGAATTTTATGTTTTGTTTTGGTTACCAAACCTGCCTTAACCCTAACATATCATATAATCTAAGCCGTCCAATCCCCGGCCACCACATCTCTTGAATATTCAGTGTTCAACTAATCAATATAAAATTTCGTGTTCTTTGAATGGGAATATATATATCATTGCATGCAGGAGTTCTCTCTATCGATCATCTCAGCCACGGTCGTAAGGTTATATATATGTATATATGATCAGTGCATGCTTGCAACTTGACTAATATTCAATTAATAATTCGTAAAAATAAATTCAAGTAATTATATGAAGAAACTAAGAAAATAGATGAATTGAGATTATAAATTAACATTGTTCCTGCGTTGGTGATTGTACAAAAGATCGAATTAGTTATATGAACAATCAAAGAATCAAAGAATAACTGTGCACGAAGTCTAGCTTGAACTAAAAAAGCTTGCTAGCGAATTCGTCTATGGCAGTTCCGTCTAGACGATAAGAAGCTGACTTTCTAGCAAGTTCTCTAAGCTGTGACAAGCTTCTCCCCAGTTGCGAAGCCACTTTCATTTCAAACAACTCCCCGTTCTCTCTTTTCTCCAAGTCTCCTTCCTCGAGTGTGGCTTCGATTGTTTCTTGCAATAGCTGGAAAAATCCACCGTTGTTTCGGTACATCTCAAACACCATTCCAACTTGCCCACCGTGCTGGAAGGCATTAGCAGTGGTAGCCAAAGCCCCCGCCGCCACAGCTACGATTGCAGCCCATGATCCATTACCAACACAAGCAGAGCCGACAGCTGCAATCCCTGTGAGTAATGGACCTGAGATGGCTAAAATCTTGTTAATCTTCAACACTAGGTTGCCCAACCTTTCGTAGTCCTTACTGTCCTTTCTCTTCACCACTTCAACGATGTCCCGCATTTCCACTTCAAGTTCCTCACTCCACCCATTATTCTCTCGTTGTTTTCTTTCATGTGATTTAGTTTTCTTTCGAAGTAATTGGTGTGAAGGCCACCAAGTAGCATGCTCAAACTTTGCAGGGAATTTGTCAAGCATTGCTCCTAGTAAGGGAAGGGGGTAGGCTCGGTCAAGGGCCAAAACCCTTTCCATCACGTCCTTCACATCTTCTTTCGTTGTTGCCCCAAGAGCGAGCATAGTTTCTATTTGGCTCTGGAGTTGCTTGAACAATCTGGTAGCATTGCGTTGTTCTTCTGCAAGTTGTGATGGCTGAATTTTGTTCATCACAAGCAGCATCCCTGTGGCTGCAAAATACAAGAGAGTGGACGACAACTTGAGAGCCAGATGGGGCATTCCAGTGCCACCAATCGCAGCAACACCAGCCATGGTTGCGGCAGTGAGAGTAATCATGTTGATGGAGTTCAGAAGAAGGGTATTCCAGTTGTCACGTTGCTTTCCAATGTTGGCGTGCATCTCGACTCTGTCAGCCACGGCCTCTAAGAGGGAATAGAGCTGGGTGCTGACAAAAGCAATTGAGTTTTGTGCTTTAATATCATCGACGAATGGTGTGGTAGTAAAATTGATGTTTTGTAGAACTGGGATCGTGTTTGTGAACCCATCGACCCTTCTATTATTCAATTCGTCAATCATCTTTCTAGTCGTTGGGATTTTGGGAATGGAGAAAGGGGCTTTTGGAAGCTTTGGGACATGAATAGCAGCATTAATTTTCCCGGTACGACAGCATGAATAAGAAGAAGAAGAAGAAGAAGTAGGTAATAGGCCGAGAGCTGAAACTTGTAAGCTGGAAGTCATAATTGACAGAGGTTGTATCGCAGGGTTTGTTTATGAAGCGAGCTGTGCCTTAGACTTGGAAGAGCAGGAGGGAAGGTTGAGAATGCAATTATGGAGGGTGGGGAGGCGGGTCGAGTCTTATTTATACCAAGGAACAAGAGATGAGAGGAAGGGGTCAGGTTATTAATATTGACTGGCTGACCAGTGGACTGGGCATATTGGCTGACCCGGCCATTCGCCTTCTCATAAATTTCAAGTTCAACGTTTCGTTCCCCGTGATGCTGGGTCTCTCATGCGACGTAGTAAAAACTAGTAACCTAATGCAAATAACATTTTCGTTACCACTAGCCTTGGTTTCATTCTTCTATTGCGTGTCATGCAAATTACACACACACACACTAGGACGGTAACAACGGTTTGAAAAAATTATTTAAGATTTTTTTACAGGTCCTTTTACATCAGGAAATCTTTTTTTGGTGTAACAAAACAGAGAAAGGTTAGAACATGATTTTTCTTATACCTAAAGAAAAGGAGAAAAATGAAAGAATTTTAAATAAAATTATGGATTCTGATTTATTTATATTTATTAAACTGAATTATAAAAACAGTATCCGGGCCGGAACCCGCATCACTCCTAACCGGCCCAACCCGGGCCGGTTACAGTATTACATCCGGGTACCGGTTTTAAACCCGATACCCGGTTATAATAAAAAAAAAAATAGCGCCTAACTAAAACCCCCCCCTCCCCCGAACCCGTCGGATCGATTCTCATTTCTCATTTCTCACTTCTCCCCTCTCTCCCCCTCGAACCATGAAAGTTTGAAACCCTAGCCTTCTCCTTCAAGTTTTGCCGCCCTCTCTCTCTCTCTCTCGCTGTTGCCGCTGGCCGGACTTCCGATCGGTAAGTCTCTCTTCTCTCTCTCACTTCGGTAAGTATCTTTGCTCTCTCTCTCACTTCGGTAACTCTCTCTCTCTTTGTGTCTCTCGATCTATGAGTAGTGCCTTTGGACAAATCTTATGTGGGTATTAGAGTATATGCCGTTATTTTTCCAGATCTGCTCTCTTTAGTTAAACATGGGTTTTTTTTTTCTTTTAGGGTTTACGTTTTTGTTCTCTTTTTGTTGATTTTGAGTTTGTTTTGATGAGAATGTTTGAATGTTTGAGGAGTATTTTTATGGGTTAGTTCCTCATGCCGTCGACTTCATCCGTGGGTATGTTTTCTTATCTCTGTATGTTTTGTTCTCTGTTTGTTGATTTTGGGTTTATTTTGATGAGAACGTTTGAATGTTTGAAGAGTATTTTTATGGGTTAAGATCTGTTTAGTTGAACAAAGGAAAAATAAATAAACATTTTTCTAAGCTCTTGAAGATTGGGTCTGTTTCCATGTACATAAAGGAAAAATAAATAACAAATCTGTTTAGATCTACTGCTCTTTAATAAAAATCAAAGACAATAATACAGTATTGCAAGAGGCAAGTTGTACTACATTCCAAGCTTAAACATATTAAAGACTAGAACAGAGAAATCCTCTTCCCCTTCTTTCTGTCTGGATCTCCTACCACTTCATTATATGTTCTCGTAATGTATTTGTAGAACAATATTAACTTTTTCTTATTTACTTCAAGTCTTTCAACATATCTTTGATAATGCCTGCGTACTCATATGGAGGGAGACTTGAAGAACTTACATATTTTTATAGTGATGAACATTTTGGGTTTCTTGATCTAATTGTATAGAAATGAGAAGAACAATTTTTTTTTTCAGTTTTCACATAGGTCTGTTATTGGACTGATTTTGTGTCGGTGTGTGCATAGCCAAGGTTTGTAATTTTTTGTTAGCTGTTTATGAGAGAATATATTCATCTTCAATGGAGGTAAGAGATTTGTGCATTCTTTCTTAATTTTGGCAATGGAGTTGTTTTTCTTGAACGATATCAAATAATTCTCATTTTTCAAGATCATATGCTATGGTTGTCATTTGTTTTCCTGATTGAATGTCTGTGTTGTTAGTATTACATTTGGGCATTAGTTCTTAATACATTCTGTAGCTGTTTATGATTTAATTAGTTTTCAATGGGCCAAGTTATCATTCAAATTATTTAGTTTTCAGTTTCCAAACTGCATGTAGAAAATTACTTAAATCACTAAACTCCTTTTACATTTCCTCTATTGCCTGTGTTCATTTTCATCTCAGGTGCTACATGTGGTTCATATCATACTTCATTGATTGATTTTCCATTTGATATCTTGTTTTAAATTATAGCTGAATATCATGTTTTGTTATGTCCCTTGATCATGCATGCAGCACCTACTCGAGGTTGTCCCTGTGGTAGGCGTTGCTAGGAAAGGAGATTTCAGTCCTTCACTCAACACAGATGAAGTTGATGCTATTTTCGATGTTCCTGTAATTTTCATATATTGTAATTTTATGTTTTGTAATGTAATTTACAAATACTGAATAATGTAATATGCAGTGAATTGCATTATGTGTTGCATGCATTTTACATGATAAATATTAAATTTCCCTTTTTAGATGCATTTAGTTAAAAATGTAATTAGTTTTATATATAAAAGAAATATGTTTTTCAACATTTTTCTTGAAAAAATTGTAATAGTATATAGGCTTTTAGATACAAAAAAAATTAAGCTTATCAGGATTATCTTTTTATGGGGAAAAAAAATCAGTAATATAGGCTTTCTAAATGTTTTAAAAAAATAATAATAAATAAATAAATCCGGGTACAGCCCGGAACCCGAATTTCCGGGTTGTAATAACCCGGATTCATCCGGATTTCGGCCCGGGTCATAACCCGGTATATCTGGGCCGGAATCCGGCCCTGATTTGGAATCCGGGTTCCGGGCCGGGTATACTCGGATACCCGGTCCGAAATCCGGATGAACACCCTTAGATTTGAATAATTTTTTATTTTTTTTATAATCCGTTCACTACAAGAAAATAGGTCTTTTCCAGCAATTTTATAATTGTCGCAAAAAAAATCGCTGCAATTAACTCCTGTTTGCGGCGATTTTTGCATGGACTTGGGTAAGGATCCTTGAGTACTTTCTTGTAATTTTCAATGTACCCTTTGAGTTATTAAGTAAAGGGAATTAAATCCTAGCTAATCTACTAACTCTGCTTCAAATACAGTATAAATTTAGTTTTCTATGGGTGTAGTTGTGCAAATCTCTATTGCTGGATAGCAATCATTCCTATTGCTATAAGTTCTCTTTTTTATTTTTTATTTGTAGCTTTCACAGTTACTTCTAGGCTGATTGAATATGTGTGTACATTCTAAGGTGGTATAATAGATGTATATTCCCAAAATGAAAAAAAGCATGAAAAGTCAACATCACATAGCTCTTAGTTCCCCTCATGTAAATGTCTTTGTCAACTGGTTCTACATGTTTGTGTGCAGCTTGTTCTTTTGATGGGCACAAAGCTGCAGCATGTTATTGCAACATTGGCATTAGAGAATGCAGGTATGACTGGATTCTTCACAGGAGCAAAGCTAAGGCCTCGAGATGATCTATTATGCTTTAACAACCCATGTATTTATTATTGTCCTTGATCCATTTTACTCTGTTCTAGGTTGGAAAAAGCATGACACATCTGCAGATAGTTGTAAATTTGTTTTCTTGTTCTTTCTTAAATTTCTATGGAATGACTTTCAATTGGGAAAGCAAAACTGATTTGCATGTTCTTTGTTTTAGCTCTTTGCATAATCTTGTTTGAATTGGCTTCGTTCTTTTGGTTCTGGGTACTCTCTTTTTTCCTTTACTAGGCTTATTGAATATTGATACTTATCTCTACTCTTTTAATCTTTTCTGCTTAATGCATTTATAATATATTGTAACAACTTTTTGTGTTCAATTAGCTATGAAAGCCATAAATCTTTGGGCAGGTGAGACATCAAACATGGTAGACTTGATAAATTATAAAGAGTTAATTAAATATATTAATAGATAGGGTCTTTCTATTGTAAATTCCACCCTAATTGTATTTGAAGGTGGTTGGTTAGAAACTATATATTGTAAAACATAGTCGATGCCAATTTTGGTCATATTAGTAGCTCGTACTTTGGATTTTTTTTTTTTGAGTATGTCAAAAGAATATTAGTGTAATCTATAGTGTAAGGGAAAATTGTGAAGCCTACAAACTTGGATGTGTATAATATTTTTTCTGTATTCTGTTTTGTGATTTTTTTTTTTTTTTTTCTGAAACCCCTTTTCCGACGATTTTTACTTGCCGGAAATAAATTTTTCATAGCTAAAAGATATTTGCGGGGACATTAACTCGCCGTTCTTTTGCGACAAAACTTACTCGTTGGAAATATTTATTGGTGACAATAGTTTAAAATCGCTGGAAAAATAATATGTTATTTGCGACGATTTATATGACTTTTTGTGACGATATATTTCTCCAGAAATAACTTTTCTCAACGATTTTAATGGTTAATGGGAAGACTTTTTCCGTTGATTTTTGCTTCATTTGCGACAGATTAAAATCGTCGTAAATAGTAATTTTTTGTGACGATTTTTTAAAATCGTCGAAATTGATCAAAAATGACTTTAGGATTTCGTCGAACCTGCGGCGATTTATAAATCACCGAAAATGATCAAATGTAGCGATTATTATATGTATTTGTGACAATTTTGAACGCTGAAAAATGTTTGATTTCTTGTTAAAGTAAATTTTTAAATGCTTCAAACAGAAGGAAAAAAAAAATGTTAAAGTTAAAGATTTTTTTCAATTGAATTCGTGTTATTAAAATCACTTATAGTAAATATAAAAAGTTAAAAACCAGCATTATACCGTTCGTCCATTACTTAATGAAAATTTTTCTCATTTGTCTGCTCTTTATTTGCTAGGACGAGCAAAACATCCTAAGCATTTTTTGTTTTGCTATTACAATATGTCCACATTTTTTTGTAAATAATAATGCAATAAGACCTTTAATTTTTTATAAGAAACAATTTACTTGAGCAATTAAGTAAAATCGGAAATAGCGACAAGTACTTGCACCATATTGTTACCATTCTCTTATTTTGCCTGACAACATTAAACATTTTTTTTTTTTTTTTTTTACCTTAAACATTTTTAAAACATAAATAAAAATTAGGTTGAGTGACGTTTTGTTAAGTCCACAGATTGAATAAAAAAACCTTATCGATTTTATAATTTCTTCTTCCTTTGTTTTTTTTTTTAATTTTTAATCATTTTTCATTATTCAAAATCATATCTTTATTTTTGGTAAAGTCCACTGATGTTTTTTTTTTTTTAAAAAATGCAGTTTTTATTATTCAAGATCATATCTTTATTTTTTTTTGGTAAAGTGCACCAATTTACAACAAAAAAGGCACCAATTTTATAATAATATCTTTTTACTTTGTTTTTTTTTTAAAATTAATCAGTTTGTTTAGTGACGTTTTGTTAAGTTCAACGATCGTATAGGTTTTTGTTTTCCTTTTGTCACCTGGTTTAATAAAAACCTTGAGTTTTTTTTTTTTTTTTTAAACAAAACCTGGAGTTGATCTTATAATATTCAATCAAAACTTACCTGGTTCTTTTTCTATGCCTAGAAACATAGACCAAAATTCTTCCTGGACTACACACAAATTTCTTTTACGAACATTTTTTTTAATTACCTTGAAAATTCACCAATCATACAATTCCTTTCATTTTTTTTTTGTTTGGTTTTTTTTACAAAAACTTCTCTCACTCCCTTGACGATTTTTAAAAGATAGATATAGATGAGAAACTAAAAAATAAATGAAACAAAAAATTCTTCAACCAAAAACTGATTCAGTCATGTTTGGTGAAGTCTAATTAGTTTTTACTTAATAAGAAGCATGTCTCTATTTTTAATAAAACCTTGAGTTTTAATTGAAAAAAAAAACACTTACAAAAGCCTAAAAAAATGAACCAAAAAAATATAAAACCCAATACCATACAAACGGAACCAAATATATAATACAAAGATACTAACTATTTAAAAAATAGAAGAACATCTACTAACCTATTAATAACAAAATATACAAATCCAACAATATATACAAAAAATAAAATATACTCACCATTCCAAACATATATAAATTTTGAACCCACTTGTTCAAAAAAAATACCAACCAAAATATACAAGCCGAAAAAATAAAACTGAAAGACATATACAAACTCTAAAGCAATTTGAACTCCAAATAAAAAACTGCAAACCAAAATATACAAACTGGGAAAAAAATTGAAAGACATACATTCTAAAAATATAAATTTTGAACCCAATTGCTCATAAAAACCACAAAAACTCTATTGCTCATAAAATTAAAAATAAGTTCTTTTTCAATATATATAATAGCTATTTTAAATTGAAAGTCTTGGTTAATTAATCATATAAACATGGATCACATGAAGAAATTACTTTTTGCAACTTCATACTATCACTTTTCCATAATTTTCCCACATAGATAATCTTTATGAAAAAATAAATTCCACTAAAAAATAATAGGTTTTTGTCCACTTTTTAAGATGGAGTTAATTTTTTTTACAAAATAACTATGCGGCTTGACAATTTAAAATTGAGAAAGCCTTAGCACCGATCCATCCAACCACTCCCAATTAACAGTTTGCCAATAGTTAAGTGACATGTATGCTTTCCACCACAACTATCATGTAGATGCACAATATCAGATTCCCATCACCATTTAACAAGGACATGAGAGAGAGAGAGAGAGAGAGAGAGAGAGAGAGAGAAATTCAGGCAGCTGCTCATCGAGGAGGGGTTGGGTGCGGTAGTGTGTCTAGGTGGAGATTGACGGAGACGTAGTTGGGGTCGACGACAATGAAACCCGTGAGAGCGACCTATGGTGGAGACGATGGCAGCGATTGAGTTAGAGGAAAGAGAAGTACAATGTGAGTTGGATTTGAGCTAAGCATTGTTTTGGCTTCATGGCAATGAAATCTGTGGTGTGGGGTGTGGTTTTCATAGGGTGCTCACTACTTTGTTTCTTTTCTTTTTTTTTTTTGTATGAAAAAAAGATGAGATTTATGTGTTACGGTGGTGCTGGGTGCTATCAGTGGTGGTGTTAGGAGGTGCAGTGGTTCAACTATGGTAGTTTAATCATGCGACAAGGTACTAAGGGGCCGTGGGGTTGCTAGTTTCCCGTGGGCTATAGGTAGCGGTGGCAGAGGAACCTTGTGGGATTGTCGTGCATAGAAAGAAATTGTGGCTGTACAACTTCTGAGATGGTGGGCAACACCAAGGTAGGAAACAAATGGTTGGCGTCGGACTGGTGGTGGTGGAATTGAACTTGCTATAGTGCGGCAGTGCAAAGAGACAAAAGCAGAGAGGGGCAGGTAGAAGTGCTATTGGCCTGGGCTATATTCCTTTTCTGTTATCAGAGTTGTACCGTGTGAATGAGGCTATTATGAGTTTGGTGAAATTTCTGACGTGGCAACAGATGAAAGAGAGGTTGTTATATGCACAATATTAGTCGAATCGCTTAGAAGCGGAACAGTTTGAAATTTGTACATATCATTTCTCATAAACTTTACGGTCAGATTGTGATGGAAGCGTATATTTTCATAATAAGGAAAGAAATTGCCACCCATAAAATTCTATATAAATATATAGTTAATGTTTTCAAAGTAGGAAAGGCAAAGTTATTAATTAATGTACAGATCAACAACAAATAGATGTTAATTAGGTGTACAAACTTGCATGCTTCAATACTTTTTAATCCCTTGGATATAAAAACGCAAAAGTTGGATATAATAATACTTTTTAATCGCTTGGATATAATAATCAATTGATTCCATTTTTTTTTTGAGAAAACCTCCCTTCATTGATAACAATAAATATTACATGATCTGATGAAACAATGGAGTTTCCTCCATGTTGACAATGTAATCTGATACATATAAAGCAGCCTTAGCTAGATTATGGGCAATATAATTGCCTTTCCTGTGTACATGACTGACTCTACATGCTTCCAACTTTACCATTGTAGCTTAAGCATCAACAATGATCATCCCAAAGTAGCGCCCATTATGATTCTTGAGATTGAGTTCAGTGACCACTTTTTTGGAATCTCCTTCTTGTATGACCTTCCTCATACCCAATTCTACTCCAAACTTTGCTTCTATCCCTGCTGCTATAGCCTCAACTAGATTTAGACCAGGCAATGATCTTTGTTTTTTCCTCAAGGTTGCCAAAAAGTTACCCATTTCTTCTCTGACTGCTACCCCAATTCCTATTTTGCATTGTTTTTTTATCAACAACCACATCCCAGTTAACCTTACAAAATCTTTGAGGTGGACAAACCCATGGATCTGTCCTCTTGATTTCTACACTGACTTGCTGCTCATTTCTTGGTTCAATTGTACATAAATCCAGCTTCATTTGATTGAATCTGTGTAATACAACCAGTGGATCTAACAAAATATTTTTAAAGACTAACTGATTTCTTCTCCGCCACATAGATTCCAGAAAGATAAAGACAACTCCACCATTTCTTGCTTATCAAGTTCGTTGAACATTTCTTCTTTTAACTCTTTGAAACTTATATAAGACTACTTACATTTCTGAATTGTTCTGGAAAGTTGGCTCAAAACATCATTTGTTGAGGCACACTCCCACAAAATATGCTCAATTGTTTCAGGCTCACTAAGACACATTAGACAAATTGGATTATCCAAAACTTTCCTCTTGTACAAGTTGTTCTTTGTGGGCAATATATTTCAACATGCTCTCCATTGAAAGTTCTTTGCTGCTGGAGGTAAGTGAATCTTCCATAATCTGGTCCACTTCCAGTCCCTCTGATTATTGATGAAAGAACTTTTCCCTTTTTCCTTATCTTGTAATTCCCCTTGTAAATGATATGCGCTTTTCACTGTAAAGCAGCCATTTGCACTGTTTCTCCATATCAATTTGTCTTGTTGATTACTCTGGCTGATTGGTAGCTACTTGATTAGCTCAGCTTCCTTGTTGCAATAAATTACATCAATTAAAGGTAGATTCCATTTCTTACCATTTGGCATCATTAGAGCTTCCACCTTAGCTTCTTCCCCCAATGATTTGTTACCACTTTGAGGTATGAAAGTTGTAGGTTGTGGCAATCATGGATCAAACCATATTCTCACTGACTTCCCATTTCCTATTCTCCAATGATGTCCTTGTTGTAGAAGCTCTCTTGCTGATAGAATACTTCTCCAAATGTAGGATGAGTTACTTCCCACTTTTGCAAAAATCAGATTTGAGAAAATATTTAAGCTTCAACACTCTAGAAGATAAAAAAATTAGGATATAATAGAATTCTCCAACCTTGCTTTGCTAACAAAGCAAGATTAAAGTTTTCAAAATCTCTAAATCCAAGACCTCCTACTTCTTTAGATTTCCCCATCTGAAACCAACTCATACAATTCATCATTTTTTCTTGATTTACCTGACCCCACCAATATTCTTTCATCAAACTGTTTAGCTACCTCAATAAAGATTTGGGAAGTTTAAAAACTCCCATTGAATAAGTGAGAATTGCTTGAATGATAGATTTGAGGATAATCTCTCTCCCTGCTTGTGATAAGAATTTGTGCTTCTAATTGCTCATTTTAGTACTAACTCTGTTTAGTATGGCCTTGAACTCTTTACATCTTGATCTACCAACCAAAGCTGGAAGGCCTAGATATTTTTCCTGTGAGTTTGTTCCTCTAATCCCTACCTTATTAGTTAATAAGTTCTTGGAAGAGAGGCTAGTATTTTTACTCAAAAAGAGAGAAGACTTGTCTTTGTTCATTCCCTGGCCAGATGCTTCCTCACATTGATTAACATTATCCAACATCTTCCTCCATTCCAACTCTACTGCCTGGCAAAAAAGTATGCAGTCATCTGCAAAAAATAGATGACTGATATGCAATTTTCCTCTAGCAATAGGAATCCCAGTAATTTTTCTAGCCAACTCTGCCTTATTGATCAACTGAGTGAGAGCTTCTGAGCATAATATAAATAGATAGGGTGATAGAGGATCACCCTGTCTAACTCCACGAGATTGCTGAAAATTAGGTTGTGGATTGCCATTGATTAATAATGAGTAAGAGACAGTGGAAACACATCTTGAAATAAGAGCAATCCATCTGCTATTGAAACCCATCTTCCTCATTACCGTTTCAATAAAGGACAACTCCAATCTATTGTAAGTTTTACTCATGTCCATCTTAAGAGCCATAAATCCTTTTGAACCCTTCATTTTGGACTGCATTGAGTGAACAACTTCATAAGCAACAATAACACTGTCTGCTATCATCCTCTCTGGTATAAATGCATTCTGAGTTGTTGATATGATGCTAGGCAGAATGTTCTTTAATCTGTTTGCTATTGCACAAACTTATAGGTCTGAATTCTGTTACAACTTTGGGGTTTTTGACCTTCGTGATTAACATTATGAAAGTCTCATTAATAGAGCTATCTCAATTGTTGGTGTTAAGGGCTGTAGTAACTGCCTCACAAAAGTCTGTACCTATAACACCCCAATGTTGTTGAAAGAAACAAGCTGAAAACCCATCTGGACCAGGGGAACTCATAGGTAAAGAATTTGGACATAATAGTTGAAGACTTTCCCCTAACGATATGCGTGCAATAGTTGTTGCGAAAAACGTTTGGTGAGACGACTACTTGAATTATAAAAACGACAGTTTATTATCTTAATACAGTCAAAAAGCCTTGTGTAAAAATATGAAATTCCTTAAAGATAAAAATTGCCATAATCATAAAGAGATTCTATAAAACTAAATTTATAAACTAACGCAATTTGGTGTGGTATGTTAAATCGTAAAATTACTTTTACTGTAAAATAAATCTAATCTATCACATAAAAACTAGGTTAGTTTGTGAATTTTCGTTTCGTATAATTTTTTTGTGGTTGTACAACTTCTATTTTCTTAAAATTCAACAGGTGAACTTATGCAGTTTAATTAAAATTTTGAAAATATTATTGATTTAACAAATTAAGTGATCATTATTATTAATTATTGTCTAATTGTTCAGTCTTAAATAATTGTTAGGTGTACAGTAACAATAATTGAGCTGCGAATGATTGACTTTTCAATAGAGCTGACCTAGCTTCAATCGCAGGGACAATTCCAACCATATATTAAAGATAAAAAGAAACACTTAACCCTAACATATCATATAATCTAAGCCGTCCAGTTGGACCAGTCCCCATCACATCTCTTGAATATTCAGTGTTCAAATAATCAATATAAGATTTCGTGTTCTTCAAATGGGAATATATATATATATATATATATATATATTTATATATATTATTGCATGCATCATGAGTTCTCTCTATCGATCATCTCAGCCACGGTCGTAAAGTTATATATATATGATCTGTGCATGCTTGCAACATGACTAATATTCAATTAATAATTCTTAAAAATAAATTCAAGTAATTATATGAAGAAACTAAGAAAATAGATGAATTGAGATTATAAATTAACATTGTTTCTGTGTTGGTGATTGTACAAATTAAAGATCGAATTAGTTATATGAACAATCAAAGAATCAAAGAATAACTGTGCATTCATGAAGTCTAGCTTGAACTAAAAAAGCTTGCTAGCGAATTCGTCTATGGCAGTTCCGTCTAGACGATAAGAAGCTGACTTTCTAGCAAGTTCTCTGAGCTGTGACAAGCTTCTCCCCAGTTGCGACGCCACTTTCATTTCTAACAACTCACCGTTCTCTCTTTTCTCCAAGTCTCCTTCGTCGAGTGTGGCTTCGATTGTTTCTTGCAATAGCTGGAAAAATCCACCGTTGTTTCGGTACATCTCGAACACCATTCCAACTTGCCCACCGTGCTGGAAGGCATTAGCAGTGGTAGCTAACGCCCCTGCAGCCACGGCTACGATTGCTGCCCAGGACCCATTACCAACACATGCAGAGCCAACAGCTGCAATCCCTGTGAGTAATGGACCCGAGATGGATAAGATCTTGTTAATCTTCAACACCAGGTTGCCTAGCCTTTCGTAGTCCTTACCGTCCTTTCTCTTCACCACTTCAACGATGTCCCGCATTTCCACTTCAAGTTCCTCACTCCACCCATTGTTCCCTCGTTGTTTTCTTTCATGCGATTTAGTTTTCTTTCGGAGTACTTGGTGTGAAGGCCACCAAGTAGCAGGCTCAAACTTTGCAGGGAATTTGTCAAGCATTGCTCCTAGCAAGGGAAGGGGGTAGGCTCGGTCAAGGGCCAAAACCCTTTCCATCACGTCCTTCACATCTTCTTTCGTTGTTGCTCCAAGAGCGAGCATAGTTTCTATTTGGCTCTGGAGTTGCTTGAATAATCTGGTAGCATTGCGTTGTTCTTCTGCAAGTTGTGAAGGCTGAATTTTGTTCATCACAAGCAGCATCCCTGTGGCTGCAGAATACAAGAGAGTGGATGACAACTTGAGAGCCAGAAGGGGCATTCCGGCGCCACCGATCGCAGAAACACCAGCCATGGTTGCGGCAGTGAGAGTAATCATGTTGATGGAGTTTAGAAAAAGGGTATTCCAGTTATCACGCTGCTTTCCAATGTTGGCATGCATCTCGACTCTGTCAGCCACGGCCTCTAAGAGGGAATAGAGCTGGGTGGTGGCAAAAGCAATTGAGTTTTGTGCTTTAATATCATCGACGAATGGTGTGGTAGTAAAATTGATGTTTTGTAAAACTGGGATCGTGCTTGTTAACCCGTCGACCCTTATATTGTTCAATTCGTCAATCAACTTTCTTGTCGTTGGGATTTTGGGAACGGAGAAAGGGGCTTTTGGAAGCTTTGGGACATGAATAGCAGCATTAATTTTCCTGGAAGAACAGCATGAAGAAGAAGAAGTGGAAGTAGGTAATAGGCCGAGAGCTGAAGCTTGTAAGGAAGCCATAATTGACAGAGGTTGTATCGCAGGGTTTGTTTATGTAGCTAGCTGTGCCTTGGAGTTGGAGGAGCAGAAGGAAAGGTTGAGAATGCAATTATGCAGGGCTGGTTGAGTCTTATTTATACCAAGGAAGTAGAGCTGAGAAGAAGGGATCAGGTTAATATTATTGACTGGCTGACCATTGGACTCGGTATATTGGCTGACCCGGCCATTCGCTTTCTCGTTATAAATTTCAAGTTCAACATTTTGTTCCTCGAGCGTGATGTTGGGTCTCTCATGCGACGTGGTAAAAATTAGTAGTCTAATTTAATTTTTTTAAATTTTAAAATAAAAATAATATTAAAAAATATATTTTAATAATATTTTTTTAATTTTAATTTAATATCATCTCATCACAACTATATTCGAAAACAAACGAGACGTTAATACAAATAACATGATTTCCGTCGTTTCTATGTACTTGCCTTCTGCTTCGTGACATGATGGCCGAAATTAACCGACATGTTTTTATTAATCATGGCAGTACAATGCATTGATTAAAAAACTTTATTACACTTCCTTCTTATTATTTTTTCGATACTCACTTGTACATGTAAATTAGACCCACGATATTTAATAAGCATTTAGAGTTGTTCGAAAATTTACTTGAACAATAATAAATTTTGTGATGACTACTTTAAATAATTATCTTTTTCACACTTTAAGTCCTAAAATTCAAATAAAAATTTTAAGAAAAATATATCATATCATCTAATTATTAATATAATTTTTTTAAATTCTCACATAAAATAAAATAAACAATTCAATATTTTTAAATCTTAAAATAAAAATAATATTAAAAAAATATATTCTAATAATATTTCATTCAAATTTTAACTTTTATCTCAACTCATCTCATCTCATCTCATCTACAAAAACAAACGAGGCCAAAAAAGTAATTCTACATATAACCGCGAAGTGCATAAACGTTACGTAATCGTTTTGAAAAAGAGTGGGGTCTACTATTAAAAAATTAATTTTTTTTATGTGGGTCCTATGTTTTATTCACTTTTTTCAAAACGATTACGCGGTAGTTGCACAATTAACAATTACAAATATATTTTCTCTTAATAAAAACCTTGAGTTCTTTTTTTTTTTTTTAAACAAAACCTGGAGCTCTTATAAGCAATCAAAACTTACCTGGTCTTTTTCTATACCTAGAAACATTGACCAAAATTCTTCCTAGACTACACACAAATTTCTTTTAAGAACATTTTTTTTAACTAACTTGAAAATTCACCAATCGTACAATTCCTTTCATTTTTTTTTTTGTTGGGATTTTTTTACAAAAACTTCTCTCGCTCCCTTGACAATTTTTAAAAGACAGATATAGATGAGAAACTAAAAAATAAATGAAACAAAAAATTCTTCAACCAAAAACCTATTCAGTCATGTTTGGTGAAGTCCAATTAGTTTTTACTTAATAAGAAGCATGTCTCTATTTTTAATAAAATGCTTGAGTTCTAATGAAAATATAAAAAACTAAAACCCTAAAAAAATGAACCAAAAAAAAATATATAAAACCCAATATCATACAAACCGAATGAGAATCATGTCTCTATTTTTAATAAAACCTTGAGTTTTAATTGAAAAAAAAAACTTATAAAAGCCTAAAAAAATGAACAAAAAAAATATAAAACCCAATACCATACAAACGGAACCAAATATAAAATACAAAGATATTGACTATTCTTACAGTAAAAAAACAGAAGAACATCCACTAACCTATTAATAATGAAATATACAAATCCAATAATATATACAAAAAACAAAATATACTCACCATTACAAAAATATAAATTTTGAACCCACTTGTTCAAAAAAATACCAACCAAAATATATATACAAGCCGAAAAAATAAAATTGAAAGACATATACAAACTCTAAAGCAGCTTGAACTCCAAATAAAAAAACTACAAACCAAAATATACAAACTGGAAAAAAAACTGAAAGACACATTCCAGAAATATAAATTTTGAACCCATTTGCTCATAAAAACCGCAAAAACTCTAATGCTCATAAAATTAAAAATAAGTTCTTTTTCAATATATATAATAGCTATTTTAAATTGAAAGTCTTGGTTAATTAATCATATAAACATGGATCACATGAAGAAATTACTTTTTGCAACTTCATACTATCACTTTTCCATAATTTTTACAAATAGATAATCTTTATGAAAAGGTAAATTCCACTAAAAAATCATAGGATTTTTTACACTTTTTAAGGTGAAGTTTATTTTTTTACAAAATAACTATGTGGCTTGACAATTTAAAATTGAGAAAACCTTAGCACTGGTCCATCCAACCACTCCCAATTAACAGTCTGCCAATAATTAAGAAACACGTAGGCTTCCCACCACAACTATCATGTGGATGCACAACATCAGATTCCCATCACCATTTAACAAGAACATGAGAGAGAGAGAGATTCGGGCAATTGCTCACCGAGGAGGGGTTGGGCGTGGCAGTGGGTCTAGGTGGAGATCACGGAGGCGTAGCTGGGGTCAACGACAACAGAGCCCGAGAGAGCGACTTGCGGGGTAGTCGACGGCGACAACTGTGTTAGATGAAAAGGAAGTACAATGTGCGTTGGAGTTGAGCCGACCATTGTTTTGGCTTCATGCATGGCAGTGAAATCTGTGGTGTGTAGGTATCCTTTGGTGTGGTTTTCATATGGTGCTCACCACTTTTTTTTTTGGGTATGAAAAATAGAACAGATTTGTGTGTTACGGTGGTGCTGGATGCTATCGGTGGTGGTGTTTGGAGGTGCAGTGGTTCAATTATGGTAGTTTAATCATGCGACAGGGTACTAAGGGGCCATGGGGTTGTTGATTTCTGGTGGGCTGTAGGTAGCGGTGGCGCTATGATGGAGGAAGCTTGCAGGATTGTCATGCACGGGAAGAAATTGTGGTTGTACAACTTCTGAGATGGTGGGCATCACCAAGGTAGGAAACAGATGGTCGGCGTCGGAATGGTGGCGGTGGAATTGAACTTGCTATCGTGTGATGGTGCAAAGAGATAGAAGCAGAGAGGGGCAGACGGAAGTGCTATTGGTCTGGGCTATATTCCTTTTCTGTTTTGAGAGTTATATCGTGTGAATGAGACTATTGTGGGTTTGCTAAAATTTCTTATGTAGCGGTAGATGAAAGAAAGGCTGTTATATGCACAATATCGATTGAACTGCTTAGAAGCGGAACTGTTTTAAATTTGTACAAATCAAATAGTGAGAGAAGCGTATATTTTCATAATAAGGAAAGAAAATGCCACCCGTAAAATGCTATATAAATATGTAGTTAATGTTTTCAAAGTAGGAAAGGCAAAGTTATTAACTAACGTACTGATCAACAACAAATAGATGTTAATTATAAGGTGTACAAACTTGCATGCTTCAATACTTTTTAATCGCTTGGATATAAAAACGTAAACTTTCGAAGTTTCAAAGCTATAATAATCAATTGATTTCAAATTTGGACATAATAGTTAAAGACTTTCCCCTAACAACATGCCTGCATTTTGTTGTTGTGAAAAAAGTTGGGTGAGACGACTACTTGGATTATAAAAACGTACGATAGTTTATTGTTTTAATACGGTCAAAAATTAAGTCTTGTGTAAAAATACGACATTTTTTAAAGATAACTATTTTAATCACAAAGAGATTTCATAAAAGTAGATTGATAAACTAACGTAATATGGTGTGGCATGTTAAATCATAAAATTACTTTTATTGTAAAGTAAATCTAATCTATCATATAAAAATAATGTTAATTTGTAAATTTTCTTTCGTAAAATTTTTTTTTTATGACTGTACAGCTTCTCTATTCTTAAAATTCAACAGGTAAACTTATGCAATTTAATTAAAATTTTGAAATAATTATTGATTTAACAAATTAAGTGATTATTATATTATTAATTATTGTCTAATTGTCAAGTTTTAAATAATTGTTAGGTGTACAGTGACTATAATTGAGCTGCGAATGATTGACTTTTCAATAGAGCTGACCTATCTTCAATCCCAGGGCCAATTCCAACCATGTATTAAAGATAAAAAGAAACACTTAACCCTGACATTTCATATAATCTAAGCCGTCCAGTTGGACCAGTCCCCACCACATCTCTTGAACATTCAATCTTCAACTAATCAACATAAAACTTCGTGTTCTTCAAATGGGAATATATATTATTGCATAGCACTGTTCATCTAGACTGGATTTTTTCTCGATCCGGATAAAAAAATTATTTGAAACCCAGATTACAAAATCCAGACCAACACGGTCCGAGTACGGGTTAGGGACCCGGTATCCGGATCTTTAAAAAAAAAATCCCTTGATCATAAATCCCTCCCGACTCACTTCTCTCTCTCTCTCTCTCTCTCTCTCTCTCTCTCTCTTGTCTCTCACTCTCTCTCTCTCTCGTTGCGCTGCAGGAGAAGCAGAAACCCTAGCCGCTGCCATCGTGACCCCGTCACTGCATCTCCTTCGCAGTCGCCGCATCTCCTTCATCGTCGACCTTTGCCTCTAGGTCGTAGTCTCAGTAAACCCCCCGACTCACGTCTCTCTCTCTCTCTCTCTCTCTCTCTCTCTCTCTCTCTCTCTCTCTCTCTCTCTCTCTCGTTGCGTTGCGAGAGAAGTAGAAACCCTAGCCGCGGCCATTGTGACCCCGTCGCCGCATCTCCTTCGCCGTCAACCTTTGCCTCTAGGTCATTGTTCCGGTTCTCTCTCTCTCTCTCCCCTTGTAAATATATTTCTGTGCGTGAGTACAAGGTCATTAGGTGTGTGAACTATTTACCGTTGAGATGTGTTGTGCGGTGGTGGATGGATGCTTTGACCATCTGTTTGCTGGTGGTCATGTGGTTTTTGAAATGTTTATGGATTCGTTGATTCTCTATTTTAATGAATCTGTTTGGTTGTTGGGAAAGTTTAAGGAAAAAAACCCAAATTTGTTTATTTTGTCCTTTTCACTCTCTGTATATACTCATCCATGCTCAAAGTTTAATGAAGAATCTATTTGGTTATTGGGAACGTTGAAGGAAAAAAGTCTAAAGTTGTTTACTTCGTCATTTTCTCTCTGTATGTACTCATCCATGCTCAAAGTGTAATGAATTTGTTTGGTTGTTGGAGTAATTAGATAATATACGTAGTAATTATATGAATCTGTTTAGTTTCTTCATATAATATACGCAGTAATACTGCATGTAGGAGCTCTTTCTATCGATCATCTCAGCCACGGTCGTAAAGTTATATATATATATATATATATATATATGATCTGTGCATGCTTGAACCTTGACTAATATTCAATTAATAAGTCTTAAAAATAAATTCAAGTAATTATATGAAGAAACTAAGAAAATAGATGAATTGAGATTATAAATTAACATTGTTTCTGTGTTGGTGATTGTACAAATTAAAGATCGAATTAGTTATATGAACAATCAAAGAATCAAAGAATAACTGTGCATTCATGAAGTCTAGCTTGAACTAAAAAAGCTTGCTAGCGAATTCGTCTATGGCAGTTCCGTCTAGACGATAAGAAGTTGACTTTCTAGCAAGTTCTCTGAGTTGTGACAAGCTTCTCCCCAGTTGCGAAGCCACTTTCATTTCAAACAACTCCCCGTTCTCTCTTTTCTCCAAGTCTCCTTCGTCGAGTGTGGCTTCGATTGTTTCTTGCAATAGCTGGAAAAATCCACCGTTGTTTCGGTACATCTCGAACACCATTCCAACTTGCCCACCGTGCTGGAAGGCATTAGCAGTGGTAGCTAACGCCCCTGCAGCCACGGCTACGATTGCTGCCCAGGACCCATTACCAACACATGCAGAGCCAACAGCTGCAATCCCTGTGAGTAATGGACCCGAGATGGATAAGATCTTGTTAATCTTCAACACCAGGTTGCCTAGCCTTTCGTAGTCCTTACCGTCCTTTCTCTTCACCACTTCAACGATGTCCCGCATTTCCACTTCAAGTTCCTCACTCCACCCATTGTTCCCTCGTTGTTTTCTTTCATGCGATCTAGTTTTCTTTCGGAGTACTTGGTGTGAAGGCCACCAAGTAGCAGGCTCAAACTTTGCAGGGAATTTGTCAAGCATTGCTCCTAGCAAGGGAAGGGGGTAGGCTCGGTCAAGGGCCAAAACCCTTTCCATCACGTCCTTCACATCTTCTTTCGTTGTTGCCCCAAGAGCGAGCATAGTTTCTATTTGGCTCTGGAGTTGCTTGAATAATCTGGTAGCATTGCGTTGTTCTTCTGCAAGTTGTGAAGGCTGAATTTTGTTCATCACAAGCAGCATCCCTGTGGCTGCAGAATACAAGAGAGTGGATGACAACTTGAGAGCCAGAAGGGGCATTCCGGCGCCACCGATCGCAGCAACACCAGCCATGGTTGCGGCAGTGAGAGTAATCATGTTGATGGAGTTTAGAAAAAGGGTATTCCAGTTATCACGCTGCTTTCCAATGTTGGCATGCATCTCGACTCTGTCAGCCACGGCCTCTAAGAGGGAATAGAGCTGGGTGGTGGCAAAAGCAATTGAGTTTTGTGCTTTAATATCATCGACGAATGGTGTGGTAGTAAAATTGATGTTTTGTAAAACTGGGATCGTGCTTGTTAACCCGTCGACCCTTATATTGTTCAATTCGTCAATCAACTTTCTTGTCGTTGGGATTTTGGGAACGGAGAAAGGGGCTTTTGGAAGCTTTGGGACATGAATAGCAGCATTAATTTTCCTGGAAGAACAGCATGAAGAAGAAGTGGAAGTAGGTAATAGGCCGAGAGCTGAAGCTTGTAAGGAAGCCATAATTGACAGAGGTTGTATCGCAGGGTTTGTTTATGTAGCTTGCTGTGCCTTGGAGTTGGAGGAGCAGAAGGAAAGGTTGAGAATGCAATTATGCAGGGCGGGTTGAGTCTTATTTATACCACGGAAGTAGAGCTTAGAAGAAGGGGTCAGGTTGTACGGAACTGAATATTATTGACTGGCTGACTCGGTATATTGGCTGACCCGGCCATTCGCTTTCTCGTTATAAATTTCAAGTTCAACATTTTGTTCCTTGCGCGTGATGTTGGGTCTCTCATGCGACGTGGTAAAAATTAGTAGTCTAATTTAATTTTTTTAAATTTTAAAATAAAAATAATATTAAAAAATATATTTTAATAATATTTTTTTAATTTTAATTTAATATCATCTCATCACAACTATATTCGAAAACAAACGAGACGTTAATACAAATAACATGATTTCCGTCGTTTCTATGTACTTGCCTTCTGCTTCGTGACATGATGGCCGAAATTAACCGACATGTTTTTATTAATCATGGCAGTACAATGCATTGATTAAAAAACTTTATTACACTTCCTTCTTATTATTTTTTCGATAATGATACTCACTTATTGATTTAGATCTTTTATTAAGTATTTAGAATTGTTTAAAAATAAAATAAAATAAAATAAACAATTCAACATTTTCAAATTTTAAAATTAAAATAATATTAAAAAAATTTATTCTAATAATATTTTATTTAACTTTTAATTTTTATCTCAACTCATCTCATCTTATCTACAAAAGCAAGTGAAGCCTAAATCAAATTCTGTAATTATGAACGAAGTGAAAACTTTTACTGCAAAGAAAGTAAGTTCATAAATTGATATAGTTTCATATGATACGTTGAATCTATTTTATAATAAAAGTAATTTTACGATCCAACGTACGTATCGCATCATTAAGCTATATTAATTTGTGAAATTATTTTTATGAGATATCATTGTGATTAAAATATTTCTCACGGATGAAAGGCTAATGAAAAATAAAAGAATAATATGAGGGAAACTGATTGTTAGTGAAATACACAATAATATAAAAAAAATTATAATGAAATTAATATTCAAACGTAATTAGTTTTGTAATATTGTGAGAAAATGGGTGAGTTATCAAGAACTCAGTAAGCAGAGAATATGTACTAGTATATAAATATGAGCATTTACAGAATTCAGAATGCCGAACAAAATATTTACTTTCAGAATGTTGAATCAAAACATGTAATCAAAATATCAGAGCGTAATTTTAAAAAATATTCTTATTCAAAACTCCTTTGACATATCATAAACTGAGACATCATCTTCATATCATATCAGAGCGTCACATCGGGACATGTACAACCCCTGTGGTAGGGTTATAAACCATCACTATATTCGTGGGGGAGTCGTTTACCATGTTTAACCTATATGGTAGGGTTATAAACCACAATTATACCCGTGACAGGGCCGTATACCATATTTAATCCCTGTGGTAGGATTATAAACTATCATTATACTCGGGGCAGGACCGTATACCACTATTATACCCGTAGCAGAGCCTTAACGGAAAGATAACAAAAATAACATCGGAACCAGATTATAATTAGATACAGAATCAAAACTTCGTGCCAAGATTTTCAGATGCTACATCATATCAAAACAGAGTACTGAATAGATTCAAATCATTTCACATATATAAAAAAATAGATTCAAAACATCTTCGCATTATATACATGATTTTTTAATGTCAAAAATTTGTTCATGTCTACACCAGTCATGACAAAAAAGAAAACTCTTCTCTTTCATATAGATTTCATGAGTAATGCTGAACAAATAGCGGAGGTTGTTTCAAATTTCTTTTCAAAACATATCATGCACATTTTCATAAAACCAACCTTTGTCCATTTTTTTTAATGCAAAATCTAGCACAAGAACCCCACTTACCTAGACTTTAACTTTTTTGAATTTTTCGACAATAATACCGAACGAATATCAATCGTCATCTATAAAATAGACACATAACTTACTTAAATCTCTATTTAAACACGTATTTGATATTTAAGCTTGAAATACTAAAATAATATATTTTTCCTAACAATATAAAATTATCGTAACCCTTAAAATACTATCACTTCCCAAATTCATCGATACCCAATTAATTTCTCTGTCAAATACTTTAAACTCTAGATGATTTTCTATAAAACCAATTGTATGGCTAACATATTTACTCAATAAACACTAAGCCCACGTGGAAAGACACCTCCAACATAATATTTACTTTACATAATTATAACAAAATCTATTACCTAACATCAAAATTTTATTTAATAAAATAGATCTATTTTGCCATATCTAAAGCGTTGGTAGTTTTCGGTGGCTGGGCGACAATGGTGTATGGCGGAGGCTTGAGTGCACGTTGAGGTGGCTTGTTGGTTGCTTCCTGGACGTGGAGGGCAGCGGTGCAATCTGTGGCTTGTTGTCGTTGTGCATAAGTGGTTGCGATTTATAGGGGAGAGTCAAGGTGGTTGTCGAATTCACATGGGCTGGGTAGTGGGGCTAGGGGCTTTCGTTGTGCAGGGGTGATCTCGACACGTGGGGGTGGTGTGCGAGAAGGGTATCGCGGTGGCTTTGGGCGGCGTTACCTTGAGGCTCACTTGTTTTGCAGTTGGTTGGTAGCTATGCCCTGCTGCCTCTTGGTCGAAGGTTTGTTTTCTAAAACCTATGAGGAAGGTGCGGCAACCCTAGTTTGTAAAACTAATGAACAATATGCTTATACGTGAATATATATATATATATATCTATTTATACGAAATTGTTACGGTGAATGTAGTGGAAAAGGAACGTGCATGGTGTGGAGACGTGCATAGAATCTTACCTAGTTCATGGACTGGAGTTTTGGGTAAAATTTTGAAATGTTTGGGCCACTCTTAGGTAGTGTAATGACTTAAAAAAAATGGTTTGGGCTTGGGCGTTACAAGTTTGGACCGAGGCATGAAAATCTCTCTCTTTTTTTTTTAAGAAGATTCAAGCCATTTGCGGTATACAAAATTTCAATTTAACCGGTATAACAAAATACTTCTTGACTTGACTCTTCTAAGATACAACAACCCAACTGATCATTGTCACTACAAGAAATAAGATTTTTTACAGCGATTTTATGTCTGTTGCAAATAAAATCGCCGCAAATAGCCACTATTTACAGCGATTTTTCACATTGTCGCGAGTCTTTTACATCAAGTTGGAAAATAGTTTTTTGCAGCAATTTTTATAATTTTTACGACGGACAAAATTGCTGCAAATACAAAATTGGTTATTTACAACGACTTTTCAATTTTGGTGACGAGAAATTCGTCAGAATATTAAAAGTTTTTTTACGACGATCGTTGCGGTTGTGAAAGTGGTAATTTGCGGCGATATGGAGACGCCGAAAAAAGCTAATCAAATTCAAATACCCACTCGTTCCCCTGTCATTTCCCTCCAGCCCTTCCCCCCTGCCCCCCTCTCCCTCCCCTTCTCTCTCCCCAACTCTTCCTTCTCGAGCACAACCCACGCCGGTAAGCGCAGTCCGTCGCCCGCAACCCCACCACGCCACCGCCACCTCACCTCGAGCACAACCCACGCCGGGAAAGGCCCTGTTTCTTGTAGTGCCCTCTTCGTCTCTCCTTCCATTCACCGCGACATATTCGAACTTCCCCAAGGTAAGATTTCCAAACCCTCATTTCCAAATCATCTTCTTCTTGCCATTTTATGGTCTTCTAAGTCTTCCTCTTCTATTTCATTTGCTGCTCTTCAAGCATCTAGACCCACGATGATGTGGCCAGATAGCTTCCACCCCCGAGTACCAATATAGTGCTTTTGTATTAATCTTGCCAAGGTTATTCTCTCTCCAAGCGTTAGTTAGATGCAGTTTTCTTTTTTATATGGGTTTTAATTTGTTGATGTTGTTCCAAATCTACTTAATCTTCATGGGTTTCCAAAGGGAACACCGTTTTCTCACTAAATACCTGTGTGAACATTTTATTTGGGGTTTCATTAATTTTGATTCTGAATTATATTCATTTTGGTGGTTCAAATGTCTACCGGGCTACACTTGGATCTATACCTCGGTGAGGATAGATGGAAGGTTCAAATGTGGGATTTACTCTTGGATAAAGAAGGCAATTATTGGGTCTTCCTCATTCTCATTTTATACTTTTGTAACAATAGAGGGATTATTTTTCCTTGTAATTTGCTAAAATCTCTTGTGCCCTACAATTAGAGCATTTGATGCTAACAAGTCATCCTTACTTTAATTAGAGAAAAGTACCTGAGGGTTTGAAACCTGAGAGTAAACAAACATCTTTAGACTAGAGCCGTAAAGTCTAGTAGGATTTGAAACTTCTTTTTCGTCCTTTGATGGATATTTGCTTGTCGATCTGGCAATATTATGTACAGGCTGAAGTTTTTCATCCATTTTGTGGTCCTTTATGTTTTGACTGGGCAGATAGGAAAATTTTCTGCAGTGGGTGGATGCAAATAGTTTAATGATGTTTATTTACAAGATATCTGGATGTGGAAAGTTTAGTTTATAAAATTAAGAACTTTTCTAAAGATTTCTTGTCCAGCATCTTTTGCTTACTAGAAGAGCCCCATTTATTTTACATGATCATAGTGTCACCCACTATTCCTTTTCAGTGATTTTAAAGATGCAAGTTCCAGTTTATCAAAATGACATTTGTTTCTATAGTCCATACTGATTAAGGCCTCTTGCATATAGTCACTAAGAACCAAATAACTTTTCGCTTGGTTCCTAGTGCTTCCATTAAACAATAATGCCTCACTCACTAGTATTCACATCTAGTAAACAGAGATTTCTTAAATTCCTATCCAAATAGTTATTGTTTCTTGCTTCTTTTTTTTTATAAGTAAAATACTATAAACGATGTTGCACCAGCTGGGAAACTTTTCTTGCTTCTTGGTCATGAAGTGTTGGGATATAGTTAGCATGGATATTTTTGTTGAAGTTCTATGGATTTTTTCCAGGGTCTGCCTCTTTCTCTCTATTTTCTTCATCTTTATTAGATAAAGTCTCTAAAATGCAAATTTTTCTAAGAATAATATCTTTTTTTGAGAAATATCCCAAGTTTTGATAATGATAAACCTTATTCTAATCTTTTCTTCTTTTTGGGTTAGGATTCATTGCTATAGCTGTAGAGATCTCTAGTTTTGTTTTCTTTTGAATTTAAGATTTGGCAGAGTATTATACTACCACATATTATGCACTACTTGTTTGTCTATTTTTTAATGTTGTCTGATTGAATATTGCTACTGAATGGATTTTGCAACTCACTTTAAGTTCAGTGGTGAACAGATATTGCCTCATTAGCAACTTGGTTCACTTCATTGGACACATACTTTAAATATTCTGAGATATTTGTTGCTGAATAGAAGTTTACCTTGGCCTGTTGCTTGTAAACAAAATGCGCAGCTTGAGGTATTTGTTGCCCTTTTTTAAGGGAGGGGGTGATATTGGTTCCTGTTTCAAGATTGAATAGATTATCAATTAGCTATCTTACTTGTAAATGATTTTAATCTAATGACTTGCATTGCATTTTTAAATGATTTTTTTCTATAAGCAAATTTTTTTTAAGATGATGACATTGCATTGTCGCAATATTAAAAGGACTATATATGGTTTTGTGAGCTTGTACGGTACTACTAATTATCTAGCAGAGAATTTAGTGCTTCTTTAGTGTTTGGGCCATGCATAAGTGCACTGGAGAGTGAGATTGCGTTGCTCCTACTAATATCCTTTCTACTTCAAATAATCTAGTCTTTAACTCATAAACCAAAGTGTCAATTGATTTTTGTCATGATTTTTCATGCTATTAACTCATAAGATCAAGATGAAAAAATAAGAAAACAATCATGGAATTAAATATTATATTTATAGAAAAAGAAGTGGTACACAAACTTTCAAATTTCGACTTTAATTTCAAGTGACACTTGAGGCTGATAGGTACTTTAAACCAGATAGGAGATGACATTCAAAATACCTCCCCTAATTAGCTAGCTTTGACTCAGTTTCATGATGCGAAAGTAATAATACATTAATGATTTCATGTTTAAAGTACTAGTACTGAAAAATATACTTTCTCCTCAGGCATCATAACATTCTGTTTTTTTGTCCTTTATGTATTTTACTTTTCAGGTCCATGGATAAATATGCAAGGCTCATGCAGAAATTAGAAATAGTGAATATTGAGTTTTTCAAGGTATGGTCCTCTCTTTGATATTTACCTCTTCTGCTCCAATGCCTCCAGCTGTTGAACTCTTTGATAAAAAGCTTGATAATGCTTGCAATTTCTCTCTAAGTAGTTTTTCCTGATTTAGTATATTGTATCAGTATCGTGATGGAAAATGGCCTCTATTTTTCAAGCATTGACATTGAAGCTTTGAAAGTAACATGAGCAATTTCAGAAATATGAGTGTGTGAACTGTTATTTATAATTGATCCAACGGATACTTATACTTAGTCATAGTGACAGTTTATCTCTTGTTGCTCAAGTATTGCATAGATCTAAATCTCATCTCCAATTGATGCTTCTGCAAAATAATGGAACTATAGTTGACGATTTTTATGTCCATCTGGTATGTTCCTCCCTTACAAATCTCTTGCAGCATTCAGTATTTGTTATGGAGGTTTGGCAACTGAGAAAAAATTGACATGGATTTCAGTTTTAGTTCGCTTAAATGTAAATAAAGACTTCATCAAAAGCTGGGGATGTAAGCCTATTTGAAGATATAATTGGTAGGAAACAAAAGTCATAAAACCATGTGTCTCTGTCTATAACCTATCATTTGGTGCCAGTTAGATGAATTTCTATCTGATTGGAGAGTCACCTACATCCGTATGTTCAAACATGGAGCACACAACACATACACTAAAGAATACTTAGAGCATTCTCATTGGATTAGCTAAAAGCTAAATCCAATGAGAATTTAGCTATTAAGTCATAAAATAGCTCACATTAAAACAGCTATATTCCAAATATTTGGAATATAGCTACAGTAATATCTAAAATTATTTTCAAATTTGAAAGGAACTATTCATTCATCAAATCTATTTTATATTCTTTTTTTCTCTCTCCCTTTAATATCAATTATTTCTCTCTCCATTTTAAATGACAATAGAAAAAATATAATTAGAATACAATAACTAATTAATATATAATATTATGAATAGTAAAATATGATAAAATAAAATAAATTCATAATTAAAAAAATGAATTTTTTTTTAAAATTATTAATTACTCATTACTATATAATGAATAAATGGATAATTCAATGTGAAGATTTGATATGAATAGTCAAAGTTAAATTCATCTTATATTATTTTATTGTCATATAATGAAAAAATGACTATTCCAATGTAGAAACTTATGTGAATGTAATAGCCAAATGTTAAATTCATCTTACATTCATAAAAAATATACTTTAACTTTAGCTAATCCAATGAGAGTACTCTTATCTTGTTTATGTTCGTCTTTCATGATGCGGTTCTTTTATATTTAGGTCATATGGGTTTACTTCAAAACAAAGCCTATTAGGTAATAGCTGTGCTTGAGTTTTGTGAATGATGACAATAGTTTTACCAATCCTTGTTTAGTCTGAGTTTTTCTTGTCATGTGCCTCTTTTTAAAAAATCTTTTTACCATTTTTGTTCATTTTTCATTTTTCGATTAACTCTTTTTCCTTTTGCTGATTCCGCTCCCACTTCCATAATAGCGACTAAAGTTCAGGACCAAGCACGAACTTATGGTAGTGTTTCATAGGAGTAGTTCTTGTTGTTTCCCACATCTCATTGAGTGAGAGATTTTCACATTTCATTACTTATTTTTTGAGTAAAAATATCCATATATTGGCTGAAATGATCTTAAATACATGTGATTTTTATCATGATAATGCAATATAGTGCATTATATTTTTTATTCATTCTGTTTTGTGCATTTTTTTTTAATTACCTGAAATCATTTGCAACGAGTATAGTTCGCCGGAAATAATTTTTTCGGCATATAAAACTATTTGCGGCGATATATAGTCGACGCAAATAATCTTTTGCAGCGACACTCGCTGAAAAAGAGAGAATCTTATTTGCGGCGATTTTAACCGCTGCAAAAAATAGTATTCAAGGCGATTTTTTAACACGCTGCAAATAATATCAAGATATTTACGGCGATATTTTGTGTATTCGCGACAATATAAAACGCTGCAAATACTTTTTGCAGCGAAATGAGACTGAAATCCCAACGTTATTTGCGGCAAAATTAATAATATTAGCAGCGAAAAAAATCGCTGTCAATAAAAATTTTTGACGACGAATTTTGTATTTCGCTGGCTAATCTTTTGAAAGGCTCTACAATTGCGGCGAAAGTCTGGCGCAACATAAATCGCCGGACTATGGCGGTGGTGGCACTATGGCAGAAGAAGCTTGCGGGATTGTCGTGCATGGGAAGAAATTTTGGCTACACAACTTCTGAGATGGTGGGCAACACCAAGGAAGGAAACAGATGGTCAGCATTGGACTAGTGGCAGTGGAATTGAACTTGCTATCGTGTGGCGATGCAAAGAGATAGTAGCAAAGAGGGGCAGACGGAAGTGCTATCGGTTTGGGCTATATTCCTTTTTGGTTTTGAGAGTTTTACTGTGTGAATGAGACTATTGTGGGTTTGGTGAAGTTTTTGACATTGCAGCAGATGAAAGAGATGTTGTTATATGCACAATATCGGTCGGACCGTTTAGAAGCAGAACTGTTTGAAATTTGTACAAATTATTTCTCGTAAACTTTATAGTCAGATTGTGATGGAAGTGTATATTTTCATAATAAGGAAAGAAAATGCCACCCATAAAATGCTATATAAATATGTAGCTAATGTTTGAACTGTTTAAAATTTGTACAAATTATTTCTTGTAAACTTTACAATCAAATTGTGATGGAAGCTATATTTTCATAATAAGGAAAGAAAATGCCACTCGTAAAATGCTATATAAATATGTAGTTAATGTTTTCAAAGTAAAAAGGCAAAGTTATTCATTAACGTACAGATCAACAACAAATAGATGTTAATAAGGTGTACAAACTTGCGTGCTTCAATACTTTTTAATCGCTTGGATATGAGAACGTAAACTTTTGAAGTTTCAAAGCTATAATAATCAATTGATTCCAAATTTGGACATAATAGTTGAAGACTTTCCCCTAACGACATGCTTGCAATAGTTGTTGTGAAAAAAGTTCGGTGAGACGACTACTTGGAATATAAAAATGACAGTTTATTGACTTAATACAGCTAAAATTTGAAATTTCTTAGAGCTGATAAATGCGTTAACCACAAAAAATTTCATAAAAATAAATTAATAAACTAACATAATTTAGTGTGGTATGTTAAATCATAAAATTATTTTTATTATAAAATAAATCTAATCAATTATATAAAACCATGTTAGTTTATGGATTTCCTTTTCATGAAATTTTTTTGTTACTGTACAACTTCTATTTTCTTAAAATTCAACAGGTGAACTTATTCAGTTTTATTAAAATTTTGAAATAATTATTGATTTAACAAATTAAGTGATTATTATTAAGTCTTAAATAATTTTTAGGTGTACAGTGACTATAATTGAGCTGCGAATGATTGACTTTTCAATAGAGCTGACCTAGTTTCAATATCAGGGACAATTCCAACCATGCATTAAAGATAAAAAGAAACACTTAGCCCTAACATATCATATAATCTAAGCCGTCCAGTTGGACCAGTCCCCACCACTTCTCTTGAATATTCAATCTTCAACTAATCAATATAAAATTTCGTGTTCTTCAAATGGGAACATATATATAAATATATATATATATATATATATATATATATATATTATTGCATGCATGAGTTCTCTCTATCGATCATCTCAGCCACGGTCGTAAAGTTATATATATATATGATCTGTGCATGCCTGCAACTTGACTAATATTCAATTAATAATTCGTAAAAATAAATTTAAGTATTTATATGAAGAAACTAAGAAAATAGATGAATTGAGATGAGAAATTAACATTGTTTCTGCGTTGGTGAATGTACAAAAGATCGAATTAGTTATATGAACAATCAAAGAATCAAAGAATAACTGTGCATGAAGTCTAGCTTGCACTAAAAAAGCTTGCTAGCGAATTCGTCTATGGTAGTTCCGTCTAGACGATAAGAAGCTGACTTTCTAGCAAGTTCTCTGAGTTGTGACAAGCTTCTCCCCATTTGCAAAGCCACTTTCATTTCAAACAACTCCCCGTTCTCTCTTTTCTCCAAGTCTCCTTCGTCGAGTGTGGCTTCGATTGTTTCTTGCAATAGCTGGAAAAATCCACCGTTGTTTCGGTACATCTCGAACACCATTCCAACTTGGCCACCGTGCTGGAAGGCATTAGCAGTGGTAGCTAATGCCCCTGCAGCCACTGCTACGATTGCTGCCCATGACCCATTACCAACACATGCAGAGCCAACAGCTGCAATCCCTGTAAGTAATGGACCCGAGATGGATAAGATCTTATTAATCTTCAACACCAGGTTGCCCAGCCTTTCGTAGTCCTTACTGTCATTTCTCTTCACCACTTCAACGATGTCCCGCATTTCCACTTCAAGTTCCTCACTCCACCCATTGTTCCCTCGTTGTTTTCTTTCATGTGATTTAGTTTTCTTTTGGAGTACTTGGTGTGAAGGCCACCAAGTAGCAGGCTCAAACTTTGCAGGCAATTTGTCAAGCATTGCTCCTAGCAAGGGAAGGGGGTAGGCTCGGTCAAGGGCCAAAACCCTTTCCATCACGTCCTTCACATCTTCTTCCGTTGTTGCCCCAAGAGCAAGCATAGTTTTTATTTGGCTCTGGAGTTGCTTGAATAATCTGGTAGCATTGCGTTGTTCTTCTGCAAGTTGTGAAGGCTGAATTTTGTTCATCCCAAGCAGCATCCCTGTGGCTGCAGAATACAAGAGAGTGGATGACAACTTGAGAGCCAGAAGGGGCATTCCGGCGCCACCGATCGCAGCAACACCAGCCATGGTTGCGGCAGTGAGAGTAATCATGTTGATGGAGTTTAGAAAAAGGGTATTCCAGTTATCACGCTGCTTTCCAATGTTGGCATGCATCTCGACTCTGTCAGCCACGGCCTCTAAGAGGGAATAGAGCTGGGTGGTGGCAAAAGCAATTGAGTTTTGTGCTTTAATATCATCGACGAATGGTGTGGTAGTAAAATTGATGTTTTGTAAAACTGGGATCGTGCTTGTTAACCCGTCGACCCTTATATTGTTCAATTCGTCAATCAACTTTCTTGTCGTTGGGATTTTGGGAACGGAGAAAGGGGCTTTTGGAAGCTTTGGGACATGAATAGCAGCATTAATTTTCCTGGAAGAACAGCATGAAGAAGAAGAAGTGGAAGTAGGTAATAGGCCGAGAGCTGAAGCTTGTAAGGAAGCCATAATTGACAGAGGTTGTATCGCAGGGTTTGTTTATGTAGCTTGCTGTGCCTTCGAGTTGGAGGAGCAGAAGGAAAGGTTGAGAATGCAATTATGCAGGGCGGGTTGAGTCTTATTTATACCAAGGAAGTAGAGCTGAGAAGAAGGGATCAGGTTAATATTATTGACTGGCTGACCAGTGGACTCGGTATATTGGCTGACCCGGCCATTCGCTTTCTCGTTATAAATTTCAAGTTCAACATTTCGTTCCTCGCGCGTGATGTTGGGTCTCTCATGCGACGTGGTAAAAACTAGTAGTCTAATTTAATTTTTTTAAATTTTAAAATAAAAATAATATTAAAAAATATATTGTAATGATATTTTTTTAATTTTTTAATTTTAATTTAATCTCTCCTCTTCTCAACTATATTCGAAAACAAACGAGACGTTAATACAAATAACATGATTTCCGTCGTTTCTACGTATACTTGCCTTTTGCTTCGTGACATGATGGCCGAAATTAACCGACATGTTTTTATTAAGGGTGATGCTACAGCCCCCGCTGGGGGCTCCCGCTGGGAGCTGTAGGATTATTTTATATATTTTTTATTTAAATTATTTTTTATATAGATTTTTTACTATTTTTTATTATTTAAAAAAATAATAAATTTAAAATATTATTAAGAAAATATTTTTTTAATCAGAAAGTAAAAAAAAAATATATTTTCTTAATTACGAAATAAAATAATTTTTTATTTTACTTCATGATTAAGAAAGTATTTTTAGTAATATTATGATTTTTTTAAATATTTAAAATGGACATGCTACAGCTTCGCTGGGGTTCCTGTTGAGCTTAATATGTACTCTTTTATGTGTATTTTTTTAATTTATTTTTTATATAGATTTTTTTTACACTTTTAAAAAATAAAATAAATTTAAAATATTATTAAAAAACACTTTCTTAATCAGAAAGTAAAAACAAATTATTAAAAAATATTTCCTTAATCACGAAGTAAAATAAATATTATTTTTTATTCTATTTCTTGATTAAAAAAATATTTTTTAATAATATTATAATTTTTATTTTATTTTTTAAAATATTTAAAATTATTAATAATATTTATATTAAAAAAACTAAAATAAATAAATAAAAAAATGTTACATGCCCAGCGGGAAGCCCCAGCGGGGCATGTAGCATTTTCCTTTTATTAATCATGGCAGTACAATGCATTGATTAAAAAACTTTATTACACTTCCTTCTTATTATTTTTTCGATAATGATACTCACTTTTTGATTTAGATCTTTTATTAAAGATTTGGAATTGTTCAAAACTTTACTGCAACAATAATAAATATTGTGATGCCTACTTTCAATAATTATCTCTTTCACACTCTAAGTCCTAAAATTCAAATAAAAATATTAAGAAAAATATATCATTTCATCCAATCATCAATACAATCTTTTTAAATTATTATATAAAATAAAATAAATAATTCAACATTTTCAAATTTCAAAACAAAAATAATATTAAAAAAATATATTCTAACAATATTTCATTTAATTTTTTACTTTTATCTCAACTCATCTCATTTCATCTATGAAAATAAACGAGGCCAAAGGAATAATTCTACATACAACCGTGAAGAGCGTAAACGTTACATAATCTTTTTGAAAAAATGTGGAGTCTACTATTAAAATTTATGTAGATCTCATATTTTATTCACTTTTTTTAAAATAATTACGCGACGGTTATATAATTCACAATTAAAAATATATTTTCTCTTAATAAAAACCTTGAGTTCTTTTTTTTTTTTTAAACAAAACCTGGAGTTCTTATAATCAATCAAAACTTACCTGGTTTTTTTCTATACCTAGAAACATAGACCAAAATTCTTCCTAGACTATACACAAAGTTCTTTTACGAACATTTTTTTTAACTAACTTGAAAATTCACCAATCATACAATTCCTTTCATTTTTTTTTTGTTTGGTTTTTTTTACTAAAACTTCTCTCACTCCCTTGACAATTTTTAAAAGACAGATATAGATGAAACAAAAAATTCTTCAACCAAAAACCGATTCAATCATGTTTGGTGAAGTCCAGTTAGTTTTTACTTAAAAAGAAGCATGTCTCTATTTTTAAAAAAATGCTTGAGTTCTAATGAAAACATAAAAAACTAGAACCCTAAAAAAATGAACCAAAAAAAAATATAAAACGTAACATCATACAAACCGAATGAGAATAATGTCTCTATTTTTAATAAAACCTTGAGTTTTAATTGAAAAAAGAAACTTATAAAAGCCTAAAAAAATGAACGAAAAAAATTTAAAACCCAATACCATACAAACGAAACCAAATATATAATTCAAAGATACTGACAATTGTTATTGTAGAAAACAGAAGAACATCTACTAACCTATTAATAACGAAATATACAAATCCAATAATATATACAAAAAACAAAATATACTCACCATTCCAAAAATATAAGTTTTGAACACACTTGTTCAAAAAAATACCAACAAAAATATACAAGCCAAAAAAATAAAATTGAAAGACATACAAACTCTAAAGTAGTTTGAACTCCAAATAAAAAAACTGCAAACCAAAATATACAAACTCGAAAAAAAAAAAAAAAGAAAAAACTGAAAGACAGACATTCTAGAAATATAAATTTTGAACCCAACTGCTCAAAAAAACCGCAAAAACTATGATGCTCATAAAATTAAAAATAAGTTCTTCTTCAATATATATAATAGCTATTTTAAATTGAAAGTCTTGGTTAATTAATCATATAAACATGGATCACATGAAGAAATTACTTTTGCAACTTCATACTATCACTTTTCCATAATTTGTACAAATAGATCATCTTTATGAAAAGGTAAATTCCACTAAAAAATAATAGGATTCTTTACACTTTTTTAAGATGAAGTTTATTTTTTTACAAAATAATTATGTGGCTTGGCAATTTAAAATTGAGAAAACCTTAGCACCGATCCATCCAACCACTCTCAATTAACAGTCTGTCAATAGTTAAGTGATACGTAGGCTTCCCACCACAACTATCATGTGGATGCACAACATCAGATTCCTATCATCATTTAAGAAGAACAAGAAAGAGAGACAGAGACAGAGAGAGAGAGAGATTCAGGCAGTTGTCGACTGAGGAGGGGTTAAGCGTGGCAGTGGGTCTTGGTGGAGATCACGGAGACATAGCTGGGGTCGAAGACAACAGAACCTGAGAGAGCGACTTGTGATGGAGTCGACGGCGATGACTGTGTTAGATGAAAGAGAAGTACAATGTGCGTTGGAGTTGAGCTGACCATTGTTTTGGCTTCATGGCAGTGAAATCTGTGGTGTGTAGGGATCCTTTGGTGTGGTTTTCATAAGGTGCTCACCACTTTTTTTATTTTTTGGGTATGAAAAACAGAAGAGATTTGTGTGTTACAGTGGTGCTGGGTGCGATCGGTGGTGGTGTTAGGAGGTGCAGTGGTTCAATTATGGTAGTTTAATCATGCGACAAGGTACTAAGGGGCCATGGTATGCTGGTTTCTTATGGGTTGTAGGTAGCGGTGGCGCTGTGGTAGAGGAAGCTTGCAGGATTGTCGTGCACGGGAAGAAATTGTGGTTGTACAACTTCTAAGATAAGGTAGGAAACATATGGTCGGCATCGAACAGGTGGCGGTGGAATTGAACTTGCTATCGTGCGACAGTGCAAAGAGATAGAAGCAGAGAGGGGCAGACGGAAGTGCTATCAGCCTAGGCTATATTCCTTTTCTGTTTTGAGAGTTATACCGTGTGAATGAGGCTATTGTGGGTTTGCAAAAATTTTTGATGTAGCGGCAGATGAAAGAGAGGCTGTTATATGCACAATATCGATTGGACCGCTTAGAAGCAGAACTGTTTTAAATTTGTACAAATCATTTCTTGTAAACTTTACTGTCAAATTCTGAGAGAAGCGTATATTTTCATAATAAGAAAAGAAAATGCCACCCGTTAAATGCTATATGAATATATAGTTAATGTTTTCAAAGTAGGAAAGGCAAACTTATTAACTAACTTACAGATTAACAACAAATAGATGTTAATTATAAGGTGTACAAACTTGCATGCTTCAATACTTTTTAATCGCTTGGATATAAAAACGTAAACTTTTGAAGTTTCAAAGCTATAATAATCAATGGATTCCAAATTTGGACATAATAGTTGAAGACTTTCCCCTAACGACATGCGTGCAATAGTTATGAAAAAAGTTCGGTGAGACGACTACTTGGATTATAAAAAAGACATTTATTGTTTTAATACGGTCAAAAAGCCTTGTGTAAAAATATGACATTTTTTAAAGATAAATACTTTAATTAAAAAAAATTTCATAAAAGTAAATTTATAAATTAACGTAATTGAGTGTGGCATGTTAATACGGAAAATTATTTTTATTGTAAAAAAATTTAATCTATTATATAAAAACCATGCTAATTTATAAATTTTCTTTTTGTGAAATTTTTTTATAGATGTACAACTTCTCTATTCTTAAAATTCAACAGGTGAACTTATGCAATTTAATTAAAATTTTGAAATAATTATTGATTTAACAAATTAAGTGATTATTATTATTAATTATTGTCTAATTGTCAAGTCTTAAATAATTGTTAGGTGTACAGTGACTATAATAATTGAGCTGCGAATGATTGACTTTTCAATACAACTGACCTAGCTTCAATCCCAGGCCCGATTCCAACCATGTATTAAAGATAAAAAGAAACACTTAACCCTGACATGATATAATCTAAGCCGTCCAGTTGGAGCAGTCCCCACCACATCTCTTGAATATTCAATCTTCAACTAATCAATATAAAATTTCGTGTTCTTCAAATGGGAATATATATTACTGTATAGTACTGTTTATCTGAGTTGGATTTTTTCAAGCCCAATCCAAAATTCAAAAAATTGAATTCTGATTCTGAGTTTCGATCCGGATAAAAAATTATATAAAATTCGGATTGCAAAACCCGAATCAACACGGTCCGGGTACGGGTTAGGAACCCGGATCCGAGTCTTTTTAAAAAAATAAAATCTCTTGGTTGTAAATCCCTCCCGACTCACTTCTCTCTCTCTCTCTTTCTCTTGTCTCTCTCTCATTGCACTGTAGGAGAAGCAGAACCCTAGCCGTCGCCATCGTGATCCCGTCGTCGCATCTCCTTCGACGTCAACCTTTGCCTCTACGTCATTGTTCCGGTTCTCTCTCTCTCTCTCTCTCTCCCCCCTTGTAACTACATTTCTGTGCATGAGTACAAGGTCATTGGGTGTGTGAACTATTTACCGTTGAGATGGGTTGTGCGGTGGTGGATGGATGCTTTGACCAACTGTTTGCTAGTGGCTGTGTGGTTTTTGGAATGTTTAGAAACTTGTTTTTTGTTTTTTTAATCTGTATTGGGTATTGACTTGTTTATAGATTTGTTGATTCTTTATTTTAATGAATCTGTTTGGTTGTTGGGATAGTTGAAGGAAAAAAGTCTAAATTTGTTTACTTCGTCATTTTCACTCTCTGGATGTACTCATCCATGCTCAAAATTTAATGAAGAATCTATTTAGTTGTTAGGAAAGTTGAAGGAAAAAAGTGCAAAGTTGTTTACTTCGTCCTTTTTACTCTCTATATGTACTCATCCATGCTCAAAGTATAATGAATCTGTTTGGTTGTTGGAGTAATTATATAATATACGTAGTAATTATATGAATCTGTTTAGTTTCTTCATATAATATACGTAGTAATGCTGCATGCAGGAGCTCTCTCTATCGATCTCAGCCACGGTCGTAAAGTTATATATATATGATCTGTGCATGCGTGCAACTTGACTAATATTCAATTAATAACTCGTAAAAATAAATTCAAGTAATTATATGAAGAAACTAAGAAAATGGATGAATTGAGATTATAAATTAACATTGTTTCTGCGTTGGTGATTGTACAAAAGATCGAATTAGTTATATGACCAATCAAAGAATCAAAGAATAATTGTGCATGAAGTCTAGCTTGAACTAAAAAAGCTTGCTAGCGAATTCGTCTATGGTAGTTCCGTCTAGACGATAAGAATTTGACTTTCTAGAAAGTTCTCTGAGTTGTGACAAGCTTCTCCCCAGTTGCAAAGCCACTTTCATTTCAAACAACTCCCCGTTCTCTCTTTTCTCCAAGTCTCCTTCGTCGAGTGTGGCTTCGATTGTTTCTTGCAATAGCTGGAAAAATCCACCGTTGTTTCGGTACATCTCGAACACCATTCCAACTTGCCCACCGTGCTGGAAGGCATTAGCAGTGGTAGCTAATGCCCCTGCAGCCACGGCTACGATTGCTGCCCATGACCCATTACCAACACATGCAGAGCCAACAGCTGCAATCCCTGTAAGTAATGGACCCGAGATGGATAAGATCTTATTAATCTTCAACACCAGGTTGCCCAGCCTTTCGTAGTCCTTACTGTCATTTCTCTTCACCACTTCAACGATGTCCCGCATTTCCACTTCAAGTTCCTCACTCCACCCATTGTTCCCTCGTTGTTTTCTTTCATGTGATTTAGTTTTCTTTTGGAGTACTTGGTGTGAAGGCCACCAAGTAGCAGGCTCAAACTTTGCAGGGAATTTGTCAAGCATTGCTCCTAGCAAGGGAAGGGGGTAGGCTCGGTCAAGGGCCAAAACCCTTTGCATCACGTCCTTCACATCTTCTTCCGTTGTTGCCCCAAGAGCAAGCATAGTTTTTATTTGGCTCTGGAGTTGCTTGAATAATCTGGTAGCATTGCGTTGTTCTTCTGCAAGTTGTGAAGGCTGAATTTTGTTCTTCCCAAGCAGCATCCCTGTGGCTGCAGAATACAAGAGAGTGGATGACAACTTGAGAGCCAGAAGGGGCATTCCGGCGCCACCGATCGCAGCAACACCAGCCATGGTTGCGGCAGTGAGAGTAATCATGTTGATGGAGTTTAGAAAAAGGGTATTCCAGTTATCACGCTGCTTTCCAATGTTGGCATGCATCTCGACTCTGTCAGCCACGGCCTCTAAGAGGGAATAGAGCTGGGTGGTGGCAAAAGCAATTGAGTTTTGTGCTTTAATATCATCGACGAATGGTGTGGTAGTAAAATTGATGTTTTGTAAAACTGGGATCGTGCTTGTTAACCCGTCGACCCTTATATTGTTCAATTCGTCAATCAACTTTCTTGTCGTTGGGATTTTGGGAACGGAGAAAGGGGCTTTTGGAAGCTTTGGGACATGAATAGCAGCATTAATTTTCCTGGAAGAACAGCATGAAGAAGAAGAAGTGGAAGTAGGTAATAGGCCGAGAGCTGAAGCTTGTAAGGAAGCCATAATTGACAGAGGTTGTATCGCAGGGTTTGTTTATGTAGCTTGCTGTGCCTTGGAGTTGGAGGAGCAGAAGGAAAGGTTGAGAATGCAATTATGCAGGGCGGGTTGAGTCTTATTTATACCACGGAAGTAGAGCTTAGAAGAAGGGGTCAGGTTGTACGGAACCGAATATTATTGACTGGCTGACTCGGTATATTGGCTGACCCGGCCATTCGCTTTCTCGTTATAAATTTCAAGTTCAACATTTCGTTCCTCGCGCGTGATGTTGGGTCTCCCATGCGACGTGGTAAAAACTAGTAGACTTGATACAAATAACATGATTTCTGTCGTTACTACGTACTGGCCTTCTGCTTCTTGACATGATGGCCGAAATTAACCGACATGTTTTTATTAATCATGGCAGTACAATGCATTAATTAAAAAACTTTATTACACTTCCTTCTTATTATTTTTTCGATAATGATACTCACTTATTGATTTAGATCTTTTATTAAGGATTTAGAATTGCTCAAAAATTTACTCCAACAATAATAAATATTGTGATGCCTACTTTAAATAATTATCTCTTTCAGACTTTTTAAGTCTTAAAATTCAAATAAAAAAACTAAGAGAAAAAGGCAATTGGAAGACGATGGCGTTAGGATTGGGAAGTCTCCAATGCTAAAGTTAGTATTTTCTTTTAGAAATTTATAAAATAATAAATGAGTCTAAGGATCAGAGAGTTTTTTTGTACCTGAAAATTATTATTTTACCGGAAGCCTGGAGGGGGAATGATCGTGTCTGCCCTCATGGAGTTCGTGTCTTTTTCATTGTTCATTTTGCTAGTCTTTTAATGCGGTGTGCCTTTGCAATAGTATCATTAATGTGACATGTAGTTCGGGTGGTGGTGTTATTAATGCGACATGTTTCCTCGATTTGCTTTATTCTACTAGTGTCTTCGGTAGTCTGTTGATGCTCTCATATTAGAAGATCAAATGTTCTCCGTCTTTCTCGTTCTGTCTTGTACAAGTCCCATCAGTGGAGTACGGTTGAGCGACGTCAGGACTGTCCGTCCCATCAAACATCATTGTTTACTTTCCCTTCTAAGCGACTTACTTCTTGGGCCCTGGTGGCCTGGTGTCGGGTTGAAGCCCAGTGGGCTTATGAAGTGGGGGAAATCTCCTTACCTACAGTATTAAGAAATTTCTATAATTATGATCGAAGATAAGTGTTACTGCAAAGAAACCTTACAAAAATAAATTCACAAATTGATATAATTTCATATAATACGTTAAATTTATTTTATAATAAAAGTAGTTTTATGATCCAAAGTACCACATCATCAAGTTATATTAATTTGTAAAATTATTTTTATGAGATCTCGTTGTGATTAAAATATTTCTCACGAATGAAATGCTAGTGAAAAATAAAAGAATAATATGACGGAAATTGAGAATATTATATATATATTGTTAATGTAATAAAAAATAATATAATAAAAAATATAATGAAATTAATATTCAAACGAAACCAGTTTAAACTGAGATATTAAATTTCACTCTCTTTAAAAAAATTCAAGCCGCTTACTATATACAAATTAATATTATTAACTTACTGATACACACAGAGGATATGCTATCGCACATACCATTCGTGAAATGTTGTCTTATTGGAGTTCGTTCAATTCACTCTCTCTCTCTCTCTCTCTCTCTCTCTCTATGTGATTTTATACTCTTGTATACAGTACTGTACATTATTATGTTTTAATCAATTTCCTCCAAAATTATTTGTTGAAATGATATTATTCTGGGTATAGTTGTTCAATTTCATTCAAATCAATTGGTCTAGTTAGTTGGCATTGGAATTGGACCGAATAATTTCAATTGATTTTGGTTCAATCCTAGATTGTAGAAGGAAGTTGATACTGAGTTTGTAAAACTGTTGTTTGCACTTTGCCCACTTCTATTGGTGTTTTTAGTGGCCTACGTTGGCCAAACAAACAAGAAATCTCAAGCAATATTTACATGCATTCAGGGCGTATGTAGAGAGAATAAAAGGGGGGGTGTTCAGCGAGAAGGCGGTGAGCAGATCATGGCAGCGCTGGCAATCAGAACCCCCGTGGAGAGAGAGAGAGAGAGAGAGAGAGAGAGAGAGAGAGAGAGAATTGGGAAAGTTCAAGAAAATAAGGCGCGGATTTTACTGTACACACCTTATTACGGCGACTTATAAGTTGCCGTAATAATTCAAATACCAAAAAATATATATATTTTGAAGCGAACTCAACTGCGATGATGAATAATCGCCGCAAATAAAATTGTAACAGTAAATATTTTATTAGGACAATACTAGAATTATGAAAAAAACTTATTTTAGACCATAACATTTCTAGCGTATAAAAGTCGCTGGAAATAGTCAATCATTTCGATGATTTCTCTGATTGACACAAAAATTAAATACAAACAGTAAAACAATTTTTTTTGTGACAATATTTATGTGGAAATAAAAGTAGCCGTAAATGTTACGTTTTCTTGTAATGATAAGGAAAGAAAATGCTACCCGTAAAATGCTATATATAAATATATAGTCAATGTTTTCAAAGTGGGAAAGGCAAAGTTATTAATTAACGTACAGATCAACAATAAATAAATGTTAATAATAGTTAAGGAAAACGATGGTCATCCCGCTGGGAGCGATTGGGATTTTTAATTGAGTCTTATTAGGTATAAATAGTTTAGCGTATTAAACTATATACTGACGGTAACATAATTTTTTTTATTGAAAAGAAAAATAAAATAAGAAAAATTTTGAAAGAAGAAGAAAGTCATTTATCTTATGAAAATTATTTTCATTTCAATTCACATTATTTCATTAAATATATGCGTTACATGTTAGTATCAGTGTGTTGTTTGATGCATGAATTCGCTTACAAGAATATTTTAAAATACAATAACGGGAGTCCCCAACAACAGCCACCCAATCGACATGCGTGCAATAGTTGTGAAAAAAGTTCGGTGAGACGACTACTTAGATTATAAAAACGACAGCTTATTGTCTTAACACAGTCAAAAAAGCCTTGCATTAAAATAGGAAATTTTTTAAAAATAAATGTTTTAATCATGAAAAATAAACTTACAAATTAACGTAATTTAGTGTGATATGTTAAATCATAAAATTATTTTTATTGTAAAGTAAATCTAATCTATCATATAAAAATCATGTTAGTTTGTGAGTTTTTTTTTTTGTAAAATCTCTTTATAGCTGTATAATTTCTCTTTTCTTAAAATTCAACAGGTGAATTTATGCAGTTTAATTAAAATTTTGAAATAATTAATGATTTAACAAATTAAGTGATTATTATTATTAATTATTGTTTAATTGTTAAGTCTTAAATAATTAATGGCATTTGAAACTGCCGTGGGTTACGGCATAGGTGTACAGTGACTATAATTGACCTGCGAATGATTTGAATTTTCAATAGAGCTGACCTTCAATCCGAGGGCCAATTCCAACCATGTATTAAAGATAAAATCTAAGCCATCCAGTCCAGTCCCCACCACATCTCTTGAATATTCAGTGTTGAACTAATCAATATAAAATTCCGTGTTCTTCAAATGGGAATATATTACTGCATGCAGGAGCTCTCTCTATCGATCTCAGCCACGGTCGTCAAGTTATATATCATCTGTGCATGCTTGCAACTTGACTAATATTCATTTAATAATTCGTAATAATTAATTCAAGTAATTATATGAAGAAACTAAGAAAATAGATGAATTGAGATTAAATTAACACTCTTTCTACGTTGGTGATTGTACAAAAGAATTAGTTGTATGAACAATCAAAGAATCAAAGAATATTATATGTGCAAGAAATCGATCTTGAATTAAAAAAGCTTGCTAGCGAATTCATTTATTGCAGTTCCGCCTAAAGGATAAGAAGCTGGCTTTCTAGCAAGTTCTATGAGATGTGACAAGCTTCTCCCTAGTTGCAATGCCACCTTCATTTCAAACAACTCTCCGTTCTCTCTTTTCTCCAAGTCTCTTTCATCGAGTGTGGCTTCAATTGTTTCTTGCAATAGACCACTGCTGTTTCGGTACATCTCGAACACCATTCCAACTTGCCCACCATGCTGGAAGGCATTCGCATTGGTAGCGAAAGCCCCCGCACGATTGCAACCCATGATCCATTACCAACACAAGCAGAGCCGACAGCTACAATCCCTTTGAGCAATGGACCTGAGATGACTAATATCTTGTTAAATCTTTAACAACAGGTTGCCTAGCCTTTCGTAGTCCTTACTGTCATTTCTCTTCACCACTTCAACGATGTCATGCATTTCCACTTCAAGTTCTCCAGTCCACCCATCGTTCTCTCATTGTTTTCTTTCATGTGATTTAGTTTTCTTTTGGAGTAATTGGTGTGAAGGCCACCAAGTAGCAGGCTCAAACTTTGCAGGGAATTTGACAAGCATTGCTCCTAGCAAGGGAAGGCGGTAGCCGGTAGGCTCGGTCAAGGGCCAAAACCTTTTCAATCACGTCCTTCACATCTTCTTCAGTTATTGCCCCAAGAGCGAGCATAGTTTCTATTTGGCTCAAGAGTTGCTTGAACAATTTGATAGCATTGCGATGTTCTTCTGCAAGTTGTGAAGGCTGAATTTTGTTCATCACAAGCAGCATCCCTGTTGTTACATTTTAATAAAAATTTATTTTGTAACAATTATCTTTTAAATTGCAATGTTTGGGTTAAAGCATTAATATAGATTTTTATTTGCATGTCGTTGCAGATTTTCTTATATTAATATATTTTGTATTTATCTTGAAAGCCGTTTGTAATAAATTTGATTGATTTTATGTTGTACATTTTCATTCAGTAGACATGCATTGCATTTATGGCTATTGAGGTGCTAGTTTTCCAGCTATGACTTTAACTCATGTATATACGTTATCCTTCTTTTGACTGACGGAAAAATAGCTCCAGCTTAAGAAATCCATCATTGCAGTATTTTTAACATTTGATTGATTATAATTTTTTACGGTTTTGTTTTAAGGCTTAGCCGTAGGGGTGTAACCAGTCCAGTTCGGTCCGGTTTTAGACAAAATCTAGAATTGAACCGGTATGTACCTGTTTTATATTTTTTAAAACCGATTACGCCCCGATTACCTTTCTAAACCGGTACCTCCAGTTTTTGATCCGATTTTTTGATTTTTTTAAAATATAAAAAATATATAATAAAGTATTACTTCTTATGATAAGATGTTATTTATAATTTAATATATATATATTATGTTTAAAGCATATGATCAATTAAATTTTCATCTTTAAGCTTAAACTTTTATTTTATAAATTATAATAACATTATATTATATATAATTATATTAATAACATATGATCAAACAAATTACAAATGTTCATATTTAAGATTAACATTTTATGTTATAATTTATAAATTATAATATGAAAATTTAATATATAATTATATATTATATATATAAATTATATATATAAATATTTTGTATAATATATAAAATTAATTTATATATATTTTTCAACCGGTCCGGTCTGGTCCCGAAAACTAGGGAACCGAAACCGGATCGGATCCTGCCAGTTTTCATAATATAGGAACCGGGCCGGACCGGTTCAAAACCAAACCAACAGGTCCGGTTCAGTCTTGTCCGGACCCATTTTCCGGTTTAAATTTACACCCCTACTTAGCCTTTTTCAAATCATTATTTCGTGCGTTAACTTTTGCAGAATTTAACACTTCGGTTACTTCTATAATTATTAGCAAGTTTTACTAGCTTATAAATAGGTGCTTTGGTTTAGTCAAACGTGATATATAAAAAATTCATATTATTTCATCTAATAGTTTTTGTGTGTTTGAGAGATTTCAAGTAAAAGAGAGGTGTTTCTTTTTGTGGATTTTTGAGTTCAATCACTTGTGCAAAGTCGAGCTGAAGCTTGTAAGGAAGCCATAATTGACAGAGGTTGTATCGCAGAGTTTGTTTATGTGGCTAGCTGTGACTTGGAGCTGGAGCAGGAGGGAAAGTTGAGAATGCAATTGTGCATGGTGGGGAAGCAAGTTGAGTTAGGGCTGTGCAAAAAGTCTGATGGGCCGATTAACCCATCCCACAAGATTGGATTCGACTTGATAAAGTCGGGTTGAAACCAATAATCGGTTTCGATACTGTTGAATCCAATGAATGTCGAGCCAATTTGCAACTCGTCTATTTAACTTTTCTTTCACTTCTACACGAACCCTAGCCCCTGCATCTTCTCCTTCCCTGTTCATGCTCTGTTCTCCTTCCGCATGACTTGGTTTTGGATCTACTGAGCAAGCCAGCGAGATGGCATCGCAACCTTTCTCGAATATTATTGTCTTCTTCTTCGTCATCCTTTGGTCTCCGTTTTAGACAAATCCATTTCTTTATTTTCGTCATCATTCCAGTGCATCGATCGCCCACCAGGAGTATTAAATGAAGTATTTGCTTCGGTTGGAATAAACAGAGCCACTGCAGAGTGAAGGAGCGACAAAACCTGGCATTGGGCACAGAGCAGAGAGACGCAGTGCTCGGCGGTGCGGTGTAGAAGTCATCGGTCTGAGACGTGACTTGCGGCTGTGTTTTGGTGGGATGAGGTGGTGGCCAGCATCGGCAATCACAGAGGAAGAGTGGGCAACAGAGAGAGAGAGAAAAAACAGAGTGAAGAGCGTGTGCAGAAAAAAAAATGGAAAGAGAGGCAATTGGGAGGAGAGAAATATAGAGAGAGTTGGGATGCTGTCTGGAGGAAAAACAAAAGATAAGAGAAAAATAACAGTGGTTACCTACATTTCTCTGCATCGAAGAATGTTCTAGAGTTAATACGGGTACATTTGTCTCTCGAGATTTTTTGTTTGAATGCCTCTTCAAATGAAGTTTCCTTTCATTTTCTTTCTCTTTCCATGACTTTGATGAAGTGACTGTGTAATGGGTTTTTGCAGCAATTGCGTGGGGAACTCGATAAGCTTGTGATTAAAAAGATTGAGAAATCAGGGTTTGACATTTCTATGGAGGGAAAAAGAGTGGTTGCTCCTGCGGTTGAAAGTTTGACATCGTTAAATCTGAGTCATGTTATTCTTCTGTTGAAGCTACAAAGTGAAGGTTAGAGATGAGTTTTGAGAAACTCCAAACGCAGCATGTTGATGATGGCGATGGCGATGTTTTCGTTTCCCTTTTTCTCTCTTTATTTTATTTTTTTCTTCGTTTTTCTTCTGCAAGTGGCTCTTCCATTTTGCTAGTATTTTTTGGGTTTTTCTTGAATTTGAGGATGATTATAGATCTGAGATTCAGATCATGGAGAGATTTTGTATGAAAGAGAGATTTAGTAGATCGATGTGCAGTAGCTGCTTTTTTTTTTCTTGGTCGTACGGGTTCGACCCGACTTTATTTTGTCAGGTCGGTTTGTGCCTTAGATGTTTATGGGTCGGGTCGGGCACAAACCCGATTATACCAAGTCAGGTTGCAACCCTAGGTTGAGTCTTATTTATACCAAGGAAGTAGAGCTAGAAGAAGGGATCAGGTTATACGGAAATTAATATTATTGACTGGCTGACCAGTGGACTCGGTATATTGGCTGACCCGGCCATTCCCTTTTTCGTTATAAATTTCAAGTTCAACATTTCGTTCCTCGCGCGTGATGTTGGGTCTCTCATGCGACGTGGTAAAAACTAGTAGCCTAATACAAGTTTGCCTCGTTGGGAGCTGTCGTTTTTATTTCTTACATGCTTTGGCACTAATACAGTTTTTGCTTTTATGCTTCTACTTCTTGACATGGGCCTAAATTAACCTGCATGTTTTTATTACGAGAAAATATAAATATCAGCCTACTGTTTATTGAAGTCGGCGCACACTTAGTGAATTGAGTAGAAAAAAAAAATCTATATGGTGTGCTGCGACTTCCGACTGATGCGCAGCACAGCCCTTTTATTATAGGCACCATGCATTGATTAAAAAACTTTATTCCCCTTCCTTTTTATTATTATTTTTTATAATCAAATATGATACTCCATTGTTAATTTAAATCACTTAGAGTTTGTCAAGTGCTTGGTGACTTGATGGCATATGATCCAGTTCTTCAAATGAAAAATTTAGGATTCGAAACCCTCCATCTCCTTGCATATATATAAAATAAAAAAAATAAAAAAAAGATCCCTTAGAGTTTATATTTAAACTTCAGATCATACTATGGGAGAAAAATATATATAAATTTGAACCCACAATATTATTTATGAAGCATTTAGTATTATTTGAAAAATTCACTCGGACAACCATAAATATTGTAGGGTTCACTTTATATAATTATCTCTCTTAAACCCTATAATTCAAATAGAAATTATAAGTAGATTGAATCTCTCTCTTATAATATAGGATTAAATTGGTGATCTCGATCACCATCACCATTGTTCATTTTAAAAGAGTCCGAAGGAGCCAATTACTTATATCTTTTATTATTTTTCATATCTAGCTTTCCTAATTATTGATGCATATATATTACCCAATAAATTTTTGAAAGAATCCGGCCAATTGTTGGTAGTGTACTAGTGTAATTTAAAGACAATATATAATTAATATTCCAACTTCTTTAATTTGCTTGTTTCTTCATAAACTGTTAATTTCTTGATCTCATTGGTTTATCTTCCCTAGCTCACATGCATATATATTGAAAGTAAGAGTAAAATCATGTATATTTTTAGTTATTTTCAATCGAATATCCTGGGGGCCATTAATTTCCAACCACATGTATTAAAAATAAAAACAAACAGTACCTAACCCAACATATCATATAACTAACGTGAGCTGTCCAGTCCGGACCACATGATGATCTCTTGAATATTCAGTATTCAACTAATCAATATGAAAAATTCTATTCATTCTCTTCACCCTACACATAATTTTTTTTTTCTCTTATCAAATATATATAAGTATATAGATGATGAGTAGAAAAAATCAATTAATTTAAAAAGAATAAAAAAATAAAAATAAATATGATGTGTGGAGATGATGAGTAGCAAAATTTAATCAATATAGGATGTCTCACTACAAGAAATCAAGCATTTTTCAGAGCTCAAAATTGTCACAAATACTCTCAAAAATCGCTGCATTTGATCAATTTCGACGATTTTTAATTCGCTACATTTTCGACGAAATTAAAGTGTCATTTCTAACCAACTTCAGTGAACTCAAAAATTGTCGCAAAAAGATACTATTTCTGGCAATTGTAGTCTGTCACAAATGTATTTCATTGTAGTCTATCACAAATGTATGAAAAATCGCCGAAAATGTCGTTTCTATTTAAAATTAAATCGTTGAGAAAAGTCAATTGCGGCAATATTTATTGTTGCAAAAACTTAATAAATCGCCGCAGATAAACTATATCTTTTTTCCAACAATTATAGATTGAAATAATTTAAGTGAAGATATTTTATTGAGTCTTGGGAAATGAGAAAAAAAAAGTTGAATAAAAATATTATAAAATAAAATAAAACTCTTTAAATATGATTTTTTTATATTATTTGATTTTGAAGTTAGTAAAAATTGTATTGATTTTAGTATTAGAATAATAATTAAGTGAAAAAGTTGAAAATTTAAAATTAAAAAGTGTTTTGTGGGTGAGTGATGTATAAAGTTATGAAGTTATAATTTGTGCATCCTTTGCAACTCGACCACAATTCAATAAATTCTGTAATAAGAAGTTCAAGTAATTATATGAATGAAAGGCCCAGCTGGGAAAAATAAATAAAGTAATTATATATAGAATCAACTTGGCTTAATTTTAGCACTGGTGCCACTGAGATGAAATTTGAAGATTAATTAACATTTTTTTACGTTAGAGATCAATGTGCAAAGAATTGGTTATATATATGAACAACCAAAGAATCAAATAACAATTGTGCATGAAGTCTAGCTTGAACTAAAAAAGCTTGCTAGCGAATTCGTCTATGGCATGCAGTTCCATCAGTACGACAAGAAGCAGACTTTCTAGCAAGTTCTCCGAGCTGCAACAAGCTTCTCCCCAGTTGCAAAGCCACCTTCATTTCATTTCAAACAACTCCCCGTTCTCTCTTTTCTCCAAGTCCCTTTCCTCGAGTGTGGCTTCAATTGTTTCATGCAATAGATGGAAAAATCCACCGTTGTTTCGGTACATCTCGATCACCATTCCAACTTGCCCACCGTGCTGGAAGGCATTCGCACTGGTAGCCAAAGGCCCTGCCGCCATAGCTACGATTGCAGCCCATGACCCATTACCAACACATGCAGAGCCAACAGCTGCAATCCCTGTGAGTAATGGACCCGAGTTGGATAAGATCTTGTTAATCTTCAACACCAGGTTGCCCAGCCTTTCGTAGTCCTTACTGTCCTTTCTCTTCACCACTTCAACGACGTCCCGCATTTCCACTTCAAGTTCCTCACTCCACCCATTATTCTCTCGTTGTTTTCTTTCATGTGATTTAGTTTTCTTTCGGAGTAATTGGTGTGAAGGCCACCAAGTAGCAAGCTCAAACTTTGCGGGGAAATTGTCAAGCATTGCTCCTAGCAAGGGAAGGGGGTAGGCTCGGTCAAGGGCCAAAATCCTTTCCATCATGTCCTTCACATCTTCTTCTGTTGTTGCCCCAAGAGCGAGCATAGTTTCTATTTGGCTCCAGAGTTGCTTGAACAATCTGGTAGCATTACGTTGTTCTTCTGCAAGTTGTGAAGGCTGAATTTTGTTCATCACAAGCTGCATCCCTATGGCTGCAGAATACATGAGAGTAGACGACAACTTGAGAGCCAGAAGGTGCATTCCGGCGCCACCAATCGCAGCAACACCAGCCATGATTGCGGCAGTGAGAGTAATCATATTGATGGAGTTTAGAAGAAGGGTATTCCAGTTGTCACGCTGCTTTCGAATGTTGGTGTGCATCTCGACTCTGTCAGCCTCGGCCTCTAAGAGGGAATAGAGCTGGGTGGTGGGAAAAGTAGTTGAGTTGTGTGCTTTAATATCATCAACAAATGGTGTGGTAGTAAAATTGATATTTTGTAGAATTGGGATTGTGTTTGTGAACTCGTCGACTCTTATATTGTTCAATTCGTCAATCAACTTTCTGGTCGTTGAGATTTTGGAAACGGAGAAATGGGCTTTTGGAAGCTTTGGGACATGAATAGCAGCATTATTTTTCTTGATAATTGCATATGATACTCTTGATTCCTTGTATCGGATTAAATTGGTGACATCGCTATCATCATTGTTTATTTATGGAAGAGAAGATACTAATTGTTAATTCGAAGACAATAATAATAGAAAAGAAACTTAGTCTTTGTATGAATTTTATAAAATAATTTTTATATAATAATAAAAATAAAAGGAAATAAAAGAAAAAATAAAGCGTGGATTTTACTAAATTGTCCAATCCCAAACCAAAATGGGCCGAACCGATTCAATTATAGTACCGAACCTGATTAACTAACTTACGGAATATATCCCATCAAAAAAAAAAAAAAACTTACGGAATATATAGTTATATACACACACACAGAGGATATGCTATCGCACATACCATTCGTGAAATGCTGTCTTATTGGAGTTCGTTCAATTCAATGAATGTGGAGGGATTTTTTTGTCTTTTCATGTTCTCTCTCTCTGTCACTGTCTCCGTGTGATTTTGTATACAGTACTGTACGTTATTATGTTTTAATCAATTTCCTCCAAAATTATTTGTTGAAATGATATAAAATTATGGTATAGTTGTTCAATTTCAATCAAATCAATTGGTCTAGTTGTCATTGGGATTGTTCAAAACACTCGCTAGATCAAACGGACCATCAAAACCGATTAAGTTCAATTGATTTTGGTTCAATCCTAGATTGTAGAGGTTGATTCGGATTTAGTGGGATTTGTGTTATTTTTGGTTCAAAGGCACCAATTATATGTAATTTCAATTAGAAAAAAAAAAAAAAACTGCCAATTAAAGCCGGACGTAAATTTCAATGCCGGAGGAATCAAACCCCGATATTTATGTACCACCACGACTTATTTTACTTTCTATATAGCGTAGCAAAGCAAAGAGGCGGAAAACAGTGAGTCAGATCCTTCTCAACATCCTAGGAAATTGGAAGCTAGCCAAGCATGGGCTCGATACCGAACAAGGGGTTGCTCCACCAGTACCTGTCGCAGCTTCAGCGTCACCCCCTGAGAACCAAGGTCTCAATATCACCACGTTATCATCTCTCTCTCTCTCTCTCTCTCTCTCTCATTTGCTTTCCTTTTCTCATTTTAGCTAATTTTGATTCTGCTCATTTTTTCTTTCACTACTTTTTTGGTTGCTTGGAAATCGGAAGAAAGTAGATGAATAACCGAGAGTCCGAATCTTTTTTTTTTTCCCCATCTTTCTTTTCTAGGTTTCGAATTTATGCAACGTGCATCCAAGTCTCTGATTGTTCACTGTGTTGTAACATGTTATGAAATCAGGCGCTTACAGCGGGGGTGTTGTCAGGGATCAGTGATTTGGTTTCTCAGAAGCTCACTGGAATACAGAAGATTCAACTGAGGCGGCTTCTTCTCAAAGTGGTAATATTCTTTGGTCTTTTCCTTAGATTGCCAATTCTGTTGAAGGTATATACAGTTTGTGGCTGCAAATGTGCGGGTGCGTTTTCCTGTGGTTTTTGTTACTAAATTATGAGGAACCCTTGCCTAAATTGATTGTAAAATCTCGAAGTAACTCTATTGGTGCTCCGTGTTTGGACACCAGGGCATCGAGTCTGTCTCTAATTTGAAGATAAGCAAACTAATGAAGTGAAGTCTGAGGGTGAAAAGGCATACTATTGGCTTTAGCAAGTCCAATTTCTGTTACACTTTATTGGTTTGCACTCTAATAAGATATTCTCGGTAACATGAGTTATGTATCGCATTTTAGAATCATTAGAACTTTGAAGACCCTCCTCGCAATGATTAAATTGCGTCAAACATTTGTTGGAGATGCTATGAGAACTAGCTCGACGATAATGCAAACAATAAAAGTGAAGGAATCTTTGTCGTCTATCTCGTAATTGTAATACACTATACCATATGTATATATCAGCATTTTGGTCTAGAATATAAGATTTATTATTGAAAAATTACTGTTAATTTATAGTGGAAGGTATAATAGACCCACACCTGGAGTTACTTTGGTCTAAAAAATCATTAAACACCTAGGAGAGGAAGTTCGTGAAGTGTTTTTTTTTTTTCTTTTGTAATTGGGCGATTCTTGGTACTACCTTTTGAATGTCTTGGTTGTTGGGTTTGTGGAGCCTAATTTGTTATTATATCGGCTTGATTTGATGATCCGACCCGACAATGATGCGTTATGGTTTTTTAGCGGATTTTCAAGGAGGCTTGGCCATGGAGCGCAGGCTTGGGCTGATATCTCGTGGGGTCCTGGGAAAATTTTTGGCACTATTTGCAACCAAAGGAAGCGCCAGGCAGAAAGTTCGCTATTTGTTCGTGCGACAGGTAGCTCGAGTGAAGCTCAGTCAGAGAATTCACTCGAGTCTCGCTCGACAGGTCGCTCGAGCAAGTGTCGGAAAAAGAGTTCGTTTGAGTCACGCTCGACACTCCGCTTGAGCGAATAAAGCAGAAAAGTGAAAATTTGGATTTCCGCGATGAGCTTTTGCCTCAAAGTGTATTTTGTGATTCATCAGTATAATAAAACCCTCTACAACTCTATCGACGTAAACACGTTACCGAATCACGTTAATTTTGTGTCGTGTGATTGATTTGCTTTTGTTTGCTTTTTTGTTTTTGTCTGTCATCATTTTCACAACTCTGGGCTCACTTTTTCAAAGCTGCTCTACCTTTTATCAGCTCTACCATATGGTTTGATACTGAAATTCAAGTACGAAGGTGAGTTTATTTTATTTGTGATGTTTTATTTCTGGTTCCACAACTTGGTATGAGTGTGCTGAAATGTAAAGCTCATGGCTTGATGCTGTGTAGCTTTCTCTGTCCCTTATTGGATGAATATGTAGTGAATTGCACTACGTTCTGTCTGAACAATATTAACATACTAAAGAGAGAAGATGCTAATGCTGCAGAGTTATATAATTGTCAACTAGTTATATATTTTTATGTGTATCTTCTGTTTCATATAAGTTTCAAGTAATCTATCCTAATATAGCTAACTGCAGCTTTTTGGAGTTGCTTATCTTGGACCTTTTGGGCATTTCCTGTATATAACACTGGACAAAATTTTCAAGGGCAAGAGGGATTCAAAAACAGTAGCCAAGAAGGTATGCTATGCACCCTCATACTCTTGTTAATTGCTAGTGGGCAACAGTAAAGAATAATTACCCAAAATTCTATGATAATCACTCCAAGCCCAAATACTGCAAAATTTCATTTCCCAGTTCTCTTCTATCTTGATAAACATACGCATACCACCGTGCCATGATTTTCGTTTAGAAAACAAGTTTGCTTTCATATATGTTTCATGAATATATGAGGATTAATCGAGTACAGGTAATCTTGAAATTAGTTTTACTGCAAACCTGAACAAGTAGCCTCTGGTCATTCCTAGCATAGCAGGAGAAAGAAGAGGCATTCTAAACTTCTGCATCAAATTATTTTCAGGTGTTGCTGGAACAGTTGACATCTTCTCCTTGGAACAACTTGCTATTCATGATCTACTATGGGTTTATTATTGAGGGTAAGTCTGTATCACATACTAGAATTGTATTTAGACACCAGATATGTGAGAAGTATGAGTAGAGGAAAGGGCTAATGTAACAGATACAGTGAATTTTTTTGGGGTAATCAAGTATAATCACTTTCCTGGCTCCTTGATAACCGAATCCTGATTGCTGTGTGTAAAATGTTGAGTAAAGGTGCGTGGGTGGGTTGGGTGGTTGGGAGAGTGTATGGAAACCCCCGCCAGTCACATTCAAGATTTTTAATTTTGCCAACTCTTAAATATGTTTTAGAGTTGAATAACTCCCAATGTCAAAAAGAGTCAGCCTGAAGGAAACATGTAAGCATATAGGCTAGGTTTGAACTTTGAACTACCTTGCTATAAAGTTGTGCAGTTGTGCTTATTATCTTTTAAAGAAGAAAGAATGTGAAATGCAGGAAGACCCTGGATGCATGTAAAAACTAAAATTAAGAAGGATTATCCATCAGTGCAGCTTACAGCGTGGACGGTACTGCTCTGTTCCCATTATGAATTACTGTGATACATTGTGAGAAAACAAAAGTAAAGTAATATCCCCATGTTTCCTCGATTATTTCAAACTGCAGTTCTGGCCTGTTGTTGGTTGGGTAAATCACCAGTACGTGCCATTGCAGTTCCGTGTCATTTTCCATAGCCTTGTTGCATTTTGCTGGTACGCACGCACGCACCTAATCTCTCTTCAGTTCCACTACCTAATGTCTCTCCACATCTTAATTACTTTTTTATTTTTCATTAATCTCGAATTCAAAAGTGGCGCTTCATTGTTTTCTTTCTTATTTTGGTTTTTTTTGGCCCGCAGGGGAATATTTCTAAATCTACGAGCAAGATCTTTGGTGTTGACAAAGACCTAGTGAATTTCAAAAGAAAAAATGCCATTGCCTGTTCAGACGATTGATGCTCACAGTTTGTGATATATCTATGCAATGTATGGTATCGTTTAAACAATCGTGTATCGAAATAATATTAAATTTCGACTCCTTGTCTTGTATCTGTTATTCATAGTGAATGATCTGGAGATTCCTTCGTTGGTAATTTCGAAGTATCTTCATTCATGCATTTGCGTTATTCCATTTACAGAAATGAATTGATGCAATCAAGGAGATCCCAAACATTGCAAACTCACCTGTTTTTTCTTGCTTGCCAGTCAGACTACGCATGCATGTGTGAATGACATCCCAAGAAATGAAAACGTGTGTGAATTAATCATTCTTTGCTCGTGTACTTAAAATTGAACTATCCCGACAACACTATATATATGCGTCCCAAAGGTAGTATAATAAAACACACGAGTTTTTTTTTTTTTTGAGTTTTTTACTAACTGACATTGTTCCGGATGTTCAAGATATTAGTTCAAAAAAAAAAAAAAAAAAAAATTGCTTGCACCAAAAGATAAATGTTGATCAATAAACTCTTGGGCTTTTCGTCTGATTCTGGTTTTGTTTTATGCCAGATTTGATGATCCAACCCGAAAATGATCTGCTGTGATTTTTTGGTGGATTAATTTTCAATGAGGCTTGAGCCGATAATTTTGACCCATTTTATTCAACCTGATCCGCTAACTAGAGTTTATTATATATATATATATATATATATATATGTACTATACCCGTATGGTCGTTGTATTGTCGCATTGTGTGTATTCGAATTTTAAATAAAATCCTTTACAACAACGTATCCTGAGCTTTATAGAGATCTGAAGCTGATCTTCCTCCTGATCAGAGCCTAAATAAAAAAAATCATAGCTTCCCATCTGATCTGGGGCCGGGGGATGCCCAAAGTTGACCCGATAAAAAAGTACATTAATGTTAAACAAATGTTACGCGATTACCATGCATTCTGCTTTTACGATATAAATATATTTATTTATAGCCCCCGCGGATTGATAATTAAATGCACGTGTGTCGTTCTCATTGACATTCCAATTATTATTATTATTATTTTCTGATCTAGAAAACCTAGGAAACAGTTTTTTGTCTCAAGTCGTTGTCTGATTCAATTGGCTACTTCTCGTTGTTACTGTTCAGAGTCAGCAAAGAAGATCCAAGTGGCCGAGCAGCTATAAACTATATATATATATATATATATATATATATACGTCCCTATGCAAAGTCATTACACTCGGCCTCTATAGCTAAGACTACCAATTTCAAATACACCACCACCAAATCCAAGAGGCGAGAACTCATCAGGGAGAGACCGGTATTATTGCCTAGAGATCATCTAGCATGGCCATCCTTCAAGCTCCAAGATTCACGTGGTACTCATTGGGTTCATCTTCGACTCGGAGTTGTACAAGAATTAATATTACAGCCACAATCAATTTGCCAAGAAACCAGGTAAGTCCTGATGATCTATCGATCCCAAAGATCATCGCGAGAAGAGGTTTGGTTGAGGAATTTGAAACGAGAACTGGTTACACGAGTCTACCCACCACTGGTTTGGATCAGAAGAATTACGATCATGACTCCATTATCAATCTAGACAATTCCAAAAGGCGCAGACCAAATAATCCTCCTGATGCCATGGTGATTGCCAAGCTCTATGCAATCATGGAGTCTGTTGCTGATAGAGTGGAGATGCATAAGAATATTGGGGCCCAGCGCGACAACTGGAACCTCCTCCTTCTAACATCCACTAATGCAATCACTCTAACTGCTGCAACCTTGGCTGGACTCGCAGCCACCATTAATGCAAGCGGTCCTCCTCTTGTGGCGCTGAAGATATCTTCCACCATACTGTATTTAGTAGCTACTGGCATGTTGGTGGTGATGAACAAGATCCAGCCATCCCAACTAGCTGAAGAACAGCGCAACTCTGCGAGGTTATTTAAGCAGCTTCATCAAGAGATTCAAACGACTTTAGCTGTCCGCGATCCTACCGCCACAGACGTGAGCGACGCAATGGAGAAAGTTTTGGCTTTGGATAGGGCATACCCACTTCCATTACTAGGGGCAATGCTTGAGAAGTTTCCAAAAGCTGTGGAACCTACAGTGTGGTGGCCGCCAAAAAGACAAAGACAAGTAGGGAAACAGCTTGGTGAAGAAACAGATGGAAATGGATGGGATGGAAAGTTGGAAGGGGAAATGAGAGAGATAGCAGGGATTTTGAAGAGGAAGGATGTTGCTGAGTACTTGAAATTGAGTAAAAAGGCCCTAAAAGTAAGCGGCATCTTAGCAATATCTGGGCCCTTACTGACAGCAGTTGGAGCTTTGGGGTCTGCATTTGTGGGCACTATTCATGGGACACCGGCGGTGATGTTTGCAGTGATTGGAGGAGCCTTGGCAAGCGTGGTAAACACAATGGAGCATGGTGGGCAAGTAGGGATGGTGTTTGAGATGTACAGGAGCACTGCTGGTTTGTTTAGGCTAATGCAAGAGACAATCGAGTCGAATATTAGCGAGAGAGATGTTGAGGGAAGAGAGAATGGGGAAATTCTCAAGCTGAAGGTGGCTTTACAGCTGGGCAGGAGTCTAACAGAACTCGAGAATCTGGCAGCTGCATCATCAAGAAATTATAAGCAAGCCGTTGATCAAGAGTTTGCGAGCAAGCTCTTCTGACAGATCATTAACAAGAGAAGGTCTTTGGTCTGTCAAGTCTGAGGGATGTTTAGATTTTGTAAATACGTCGTCATTAAGCTAATTAAGGATCCACTCATCAGACCCAAACCCATTAAGATCAATTCCTCTTCTGTAGGCCCATGAAAAACTTGGTCCTAACTTGTAACTGGGTTCAAATACATTGTCCATTTGCCCTACTACCATATACCCTTGCCCTTTAAAAGCTGTCTGCGGCCATAGACAACACAATAGCACAAGGTAGTTGGGTGGGTGGGTTGTTGTTTGTTCTATGATGGCCACCACATTTCCTCCCCACCTTCCCCATTTATTATGCCCAACAACAACAACAACAACAACTTAGGAGATAACTTTGCAGGTCTATCACCATGCTTTTCCTTTATTTATTTTCTGTATGCGATCCGCATGCACTGTTGATTCAAGTAACATGCCACCCAAAAAGCAGATATGCTTTTTGAGCTCGGCAACAGCAGTTGAGAAATGGGTCTTCTGAATCACCTACTTATATAAACCGAATTATTATGTATATGTTAATCCTTGAAAAGGCATACAAAAGCAGTGTCGACCAAAACAGAGTCGCCTAGATGGTTACACTGACTTGAACCAACCGGGAACTGACAATTAATAACTTATGTCCAGGTTCGACTATTTTATTAAAATGATTGCCTTAGCTGTGGATAGCTATCTACATTGATGTTGAGGTCCACATACATGATGGCTTTAAACCGTGTCCGTGGTGCCTATGGTGGACTATGGTCTGAGCACAAAGGATAGATTACAAATGACTTTTAATGCAGTGTATCAAATTGCTATAAATTGCCAATGACTTTCAAGGTTTTGTGGATATGAATTCAATGTTGAGAAACGATCTTTGCAGGCCTAATGTTAAAAAGAAGTGAATAAATCCATGATTTACATGGAAAGTTTTTTAATAATAGATTTCACTTTTTTCAATGAGATTGCACAGAACTTGTACACTCTAAAACTATATTTAGTATTATTTCCTCAACATTTAGATATCTGAAGTGACAATTCAAATCAAGATCTTTTATAGTTTTTTTAATACAACATTAAAAGTTGTCCATATACAATAAGAACCACAATCCGTTAGAGCATTATCACTCACTTATGGTCCTGTATAAACAATGGATTGAGAGAGGTACGACCTATATAAATGGTGAGGTTCTTGGAGGTATGATGCAGTCCAAGTTATGATCTGTTAACAAGGTTCATAGGGTCAACAATATTTGTGGTGTACAACCTCACCAAATGGGCTATAATTCTTAGATATAGCTGCACCCTTATCCTATCTCATTTCAATGATCTTTTTAGGAGGATCTTCCTCTTAACTTTTCTCATTTTTTGGTTACAATCTCATCCGATTCTCAGAAGTCCAGTACTGAACCCTCGTTTTGTAACCCATATATATTTGTTTACTTTTGCAATGGCTCTGATCTTTTGTTCTTTGCGTCACCATCAAATTAATAGATAGTAGTTTCCTTGGCAAAAAAGTAGAAAGTACTTTCAATCATAACCCTACACCACATGGTAATTGGTAAGGTTACAACGTCTTTCAGACACATACAATTATAAGAAAATGCAGCAGGATTTGTTTTTGAAAAATTCTATTATAACATTTATTATATCTAGTGTAAAAATTTGAAAAAGTTAAATTATTTATTATATTTTATGTGAAAATTTAAGAAAGTTATAATGATGAAATAAGATGAGTTGAGGTGAATTAATATGAGTTACGAATACAAACGAGGCCATCTAATTGATGTGACAAGACTTAAATTGCGTTTGAATAGTGAGTGATCTCAGATATTCTGTAAATAGTAATAAAAAAATAATAATAGAATATTAAATAGTAATGAGAAGTATATGAAAAATAATAATAAAATAATAAATAATACTCTACTACCCAAATCAACCCTTAATTTACTAGAAAAATTTATAATTAAAATCTCTTATAAATCAAGTCTTCTCATTTCAATAAAATAGAAGATGTACGCTTTGGACACCGGTTTTGGGTAGAAGAACTGTTTGTTTTTGCTTTCATAATCATAATATTAGAAACTAAATGCCCTTGCTTTTAAATAAGAATACTCTAGGGACTTCATAGGAAAATTTCAAAAATAAAGTAGCCCATTCCTTCTTCATTCATATCTTTCAATTCGGCTCTGAGAGTGAGAAATAGAGGGACTGAGAGAGAAGAAAGGAGCTATTGATTGATCCCATACGCCCCATCCTATGATAAAGACTTGCACTCTCCTTCTGGACCCTATAATTCTCTGCAGTCGCCACCCTTAAAGATCCCACCCTATCGACCTCCGTCAATCCCTCACCGTTCGGTTCTCTGAGATCGAATCCAAAGGAAAAGGAAAATGCAGCAGCTTTTGTTCGCGGTGATATTCTCGGAAATGAGTCTGATATTGGTGATGCTTTTCAAGACGCCGTTGAGGAAGCTGGTGATCGCGGGCTTGGACCGCCTCAAGCGCGGCCGTGGACCCATCATGGTCAAGACCGTGGCGGCCACGGTCTTTGTGGTGCTCATGTCCAGCGTCTACAGCATGACCAAGATCCAGAAACGTTGGATCGAAGAGGGTGCGCTCAATCCTACAGATCAGGTCCTCATGGCCAAGCACCTCCTGGAAGCCACCCTTATGGGTAACGAACCAACCCTTCCCTCGCTATTGCTATTCATTAAAAATAAAACAAATTTTTTGTGTTTTAATGGTATTTTGTCTAAATTTTTGTTCGATCGAGATAATCTATAGTCAGCAGGAACTCTAATTAAATCTTACCAGCATTTATCGTATTTTGTATATCTTGATTGGATTTTTTTTTCGTCTCAATGTTTATGACCTTTGGAGACTTTATTCTCATTTGTCAAATTCATGATATCTCATTAAGATATTTAACGTATGATTATTATAAAATGTGAAATTTTTAATCGCAAATAATTATTATATCTTTAGAGAATCCATTCTGGAATAACCTTAAAAAATTTAGAGAATCTCGATCGGGGTGTTGATAGATGTAATTTTGTGCCTTATTGGGTACATAATTTCTGTTCCATTGATAGAAACAACTTTTGACGAGCACATTCTTTTTTCCCGTTTGATGTCAATGCAGGGAATGAGACCTTCGATTGAAAATTAATCTCATTCTTCCTCTGACTCTGAAAGCATTTCTTTTTGGAATCCTAAAGAAAAAATGTGCTATTAGGTATCCTACATGTTCTTCACAAATCCATTTTGTTAATTGAAATTGCTCAAATTACCGTTCAATTCTGGGATCATTGCATCGTCTGTCCTGATTACTTAGGAATCACGTAATCAGCAACAAACAAAATGCTTCTCCTGTATTTTATCTTAATTTTTTTTTTTTATCTATATACCTTTATTTTTGGAACCACTTTTAGTCTTAATTAGATGGATCGAGATCCTCTATGTTTCCTTGGTTACGTACTGGACGGTTTAAAAAATTTCTAATCAAAGTGTTTAAGTTCATAGTTTAAACTTGTTATCTCGGAATACAACTTGGCAAGAGATGATGAGGCAAAGAATATTAGCCTCATTTGTTTTCGCATATGAGATGAGATGAGATGAGTTGAGATAAAATTTGAAAGTTGAATAAAATATTGTTAGAATATATTTTTTAATATTATTTCTGTTTTGAGATTTGAAAAAGTTGAATTGTTTATTTTATTTTGTGGGGGAATTTGAAAAAATTGTAATGATTAGATGAAATGAGATGGGAATAGTTGTGAAAACAAACGAGGCAATCTTGAACCAATGTACTGAACATTCTATCACACTTTTAGTATTGCACAATGTTCTTTTATGTTGTAAGGTTATAATGTTTTAGGGCCTTTTGTTTTAGGTTCGGGCTTGTTGTTTTAGTTTGAACTCCATGTTTTAGGGTCTTATGAAAATTTATCGATGGGTTAATTACTTGCAGGGTCCTCCCTATTCCTTGCGCTGATGATAGACAGACTACACCATTATATCAGAGAACTCCGGATACGAAGGAAGAGCATGGAGGCTGTTAAGAAACAGACCCGAGGACCTGAAGATGGGAAAGCTGGAGGGTCAGAGGAAATCAAAGCCTTGAAGGAAGAGACAGCCACATTGCAAGCAAAACTCAAGGAGCTGGAATCAGAGCTTGAAACAAGGACAAAAGAAGTACATGCTGCAGATGCCAATGCAGTTGCACTAAGAAAGCAATCTGAAGGGTTCCTTCTTGAGTATGATCGCTTACTTGAGGAAAACCAGAATCTCAGGAATCAGTTGCAATCACTGGACAGGAGATTGTCACATTCTGGTAGCAAGAAGAATACTTGAGCAAACACATTCTGGTAGCTATTCTTTTAAAGTTCTCTTTTCATTTTTCATGGTGATTGTTCGCGAGTTCCATGATGGATTGGTTAATTACAAAAGAAGAAAAACAAATAGGGTTTTCAGTTGTGTGTTTGACTTATGTAGAGCTGAAGTGCTGAAGTACTGAAGTAGAATGGATCGATTTTGTCTTGACAAATTGTGATAAGTTATTAGGGTAATAACAGTTGAATATTTACTACTGAATTTGTTTTTGTTTTTATATGAATACATATAGTTTTCCTTGTTAGATGTGAGAAGCTATGGACATCAATGCTAATAAATAGTGTTTGTTGATTGATAACTGTGGGTGAGATGCGTTCACTTTTTAGTCCTGGTTATTTTTCTTAGTTTTTGTGTTTAATATTTCAATGTAGTCAAAACATCCTGATGGTACTCTGGTTTTCTTTCTCGTTTCCTTACAAAGTATGTTACTTCTGCAACGATCGAACGATTCTCTTCTGCCAACAGGATTTTTAGGAAGAGCACGAGCTCTGTAATTTTTCTTTTTTACAATTGAGTCAAAGATCCATTGTAGGTAACAGCCATCACTGTCTGCAATCCTGGCTTATTTGTTTGAAGTCCTTGTGTTGCCTCCTTCAACGTGTGGCCTAGCTGCAGTCCCCCTCAGTTCGTTAGCAAAACTCATAATGGGGTCTTTTTTACTGAAAAGCATATGGCTCATGAGGGCAGTGAGCAGCATCAAGCTGGGGAAGACGAGGACGGAAAGAATTAACAACAAAAGCATCGGCCCGAGTGTGACCTTTAACCTCCTGTGCCTACTCAGTAGAGGCAAGAGCAAGAAGGGTTAGCGGGAATGAGTGTGCCCACCATGCAATATTGAATCTCCTCATGGCTTTCTTGAAAAGGGCTGGCCTGCAAGCCTGTACATAAAACCAATAAATGGCAATTTACAAAAGCAGCAAAAATATTACCAGAGACGTGAAGAGGAATAGAGAGAGGAAGAAGAGCAACTTTGAAAGGGTATCAAAAGCTCCTGAAATGGAGCTCCAAGCTAAACTTGCCATGCTTCGTGCAGCAACTGAGCAAAGAACAAGAAGAAACCCATAACCGGAAACTAATTTCCACCAGATAGGCGTTGCTAGAGCGTAATGCAGAGCACCAAATAGTGTACAATGCCTATGAAAACATGAAAACCGCACTCTCTTTCCATCCCATCTGTGCTGCTGCTCGGGCCCCACCAAATTCCCCAACACCGATATCTGGCTCGTTGGATTCGCCACCATCGACAGAAACCTCTTCTTAGTCGTAAACTATTGCCCATATATTTTAACGTCGAGCACCATGACTGGAACTGTGAAAACAAACCAAAGAACTTGATATGCAGCATCTTTTGGACTGATCAATGGCGTTGATTGAAGCATGGGAAGCCATGAAATTCAAGGAGCGTACAAGAAGTTCACTCCTATGTGGTGCAGGATCTCTGCCTCACCATGGGGAAGTGAAAGAAACATCTCAGAATGTAGAGGGGAGTGAGTGTCAGGAGCGCTAAAAGCGAGAGGCACCATAGTAAAAGAAAAGCTGTCCAAGGCAGCATGTGGAATACATGCTGGGTAGCTTTTGAATCAGTTGCAAGCTCACTTAAGATCTTCCATACGTAATTTTTATAATAATAAAATTATAAAATAAAGTGATTTTATATGCGACAGACTATAAAATAGATATATAGACAAAACATTTTCTTTGCTCTATGCCGAGTTGTTGAGAACATTATAGGATAGAATTTTGCCAAAACAAATCTGAGTAATTTTCAATCAGCAATGGCATACGGTGTTTGCATAAAATAAGTTCAAAAGCTGGGCAAAATAACCATTAGTACTTGAAAATGGAAATGATTTTAATCATAATATTTTTATAAAAAATATTTTATAAATATCTTTTTAATTATTTAATTATTTTGTAAATAAAAAATATTTTTATTTGATATTTTATAAAATAATTTAATTTTATAAAAATAGCCATTTTATAATATTATTATGAAATATATTATAAAAAATGAAATTTGGGTAGGTAATTTATAAATTACTATTACTTATTTATAAATATATAAATATATTTATAAATAAAACAAGTTCAAACAAACACTACAATAATTGGTAGAACTCACATCTATCAAATCTACAAAAAGTTAAAACCATCTCCTCTCTTTTAATTCCAAACACAAAATTTTCAAAAGCCTTATTATCCCATCTCAACTCAACAATCTCACTACTATTCACAAATCATCTCAACTCATCTCATCTCATTTTATCTCACTATCCAAACGGGACCATATTTGTACCATGAAGCTGATGAAGCTTTTTTTTTTTTTTAATGGTACTGGTGTCCGGGAATAATGATCCGACTAATTTCGAGAGAAGTGAATAGACTCTCGACAAGAAATTTTTTACAAGTGCACTTCGAATAATTCAAAAAGAATCTATCAAAAGTAAGCTAAGCTAAGAGAGAGAGAGAGAGATATTTTCATGGTAAGCTATGAGCATTAATATTTGTGTTGGAAGATGCTCTAGCTATAAAAAGATTATACAAAATAATTACAAAATTAATATAGTTTGATGTGACTTATTAGATTATAAAATTATTTTTATTGTAAAGTAAATTTAATGAATCAAATTATTTATATTATAAAATAAATTTAACAGATAAAATCAACCTATATTAATTTATAGAATTATTTTTATATAATTATTTATAACTTTATCACTCTTTCATTTGTATTTTGCACAATAATTATTTTTATCGTGCAACGTACGCACATTAAAGAAGTTTGGCTTTGAGGTCACAAAACACACTTTTAATTAGGTATTAGCTAGGCCAGGTACGTACGTATTAGGTTAGCCTTCAAATGTGGCCGCAAAAACATGCTATATTCTCATGCCTCTGCTCAGCAATTAATATAACAAAAATTTTATGCGCATGTGCTGGTTGATTATTAAAATGAATGCTGAGAGTTTTTGGTTACTTTGACCTGGCCTGTGTTCTCAACTACTAATTGGGTTTTCTTTTCAAGAGCCCTATAAACTAATTAATCACATAAACCAAGCCAATTTGATAAGGATGGATCTGGGTCTTACCGTTGTGAAATTAGAAAGAAATAACCAAGTATTCTTGCAGAAAAAATGTCCATATTATTCTTTCCCCATAATACTAACCATTTCACATTTAAAGGCATCATTCTCACATTCATAGGCCATATAAGAGACCTTCTTCTTCTTACTCCTCTCCACATTCCTATAACATTGCTGCTGTTGGTACTATAACTACTGTTAGTATTACTAATATTACATGACTCTTTCCCACCAGTCCTCGTGGGCTCGTTGAAATGTACCAGCTCCTTGTCCTGACTGACCCAAAACAGGCATATCCCACTAGTTGTTGTGCTGGGCTCATTGGCGTAAAACAAATCATATTCCTGGCTGCTGTAGAACATCTCTGGCTGTTTGCTACTATTGCTTCTTACTGTAATCCAATGTTCATCCCACACCCAATCAGGCATTCTTTGAGACGATGCCGTGCTGATTTCACTCAATTGCCGGATTCTTTCCCTGGGAGAACTTAAAGGACTTTTATGGGTCGGATTGGTTGCATCTAGCTCCCCAATTGAGTCCCAAAAGCCTTGATCCAGTACACTGTTTGGAGTATCCGAGTTAAAAACGCTAACTTCTTTTGAAAGAGAAATGGTCTCTTCAAGGAAAGCGTGACTTAGAAGTTCACTGGCTGACCACCTCTCAACTGGGTCTCTCTTTAAGCACTTGTCCAAGAAATCCTTTGCTTGCCTTGACATCAAGCTAGGAACCTCCGGGACATCACCCGAGTACCCAATTCGGTAAAGGGCAGATACCGGTTCTGAAATCTCCGGCCACGGTGACCGCCCGGTAGCCATCTCGATCATAGTGCATCCTAGAGCCCACACATCTGCAGGGAACCCCTGTTTCTCTCCACGAGCCACCTCAGGTGCCATGAAGACGGGTGTGCCGGCAATTGCCAAATCGTTGTCTGACACGTCATCAAGCCGCCTAGCACAGCCCAAATCAGCAATCTTCACCCCCTCATGCGTGACCAAAATATTGTGACACTTGATGTCACAATGCACTATACCATTCGAGTGAAGGCATTGAAGCCCCAACACAATGCTGCGAGTGCAAGCTTTGATCGAGGCCTCGTCTAGGCGACCACCTTGGTTGCGAATTGAATCGGCAAGGTTGCCCTGGGGTGCATATTCCATGAGAACATTGTACAGAAGCCTACCATTCTCGAGTGTAATGTCGCATCCCTTGTATTCTACAATTTGAGGGCAGTTTAATGAAGAAAGAGTTTTTTGTTCCCTTTGGAGGAATTCTGATTGAGTGAGCTCCGTCGACTTGACGGCAAGAACCTGGCCCGACCCATGAACGGTGGCAACCGAGACCGTGGCAAACGAGCCCCGGCCGATGATTTGGCCCCTGGTCCAGGCCATCTGGAGAGCTGAGCAGCCTGAGGTAGGAGAGTATAAGAGAATGCTGAAGGCCTTGGCGAACAGGCAGTTTGGTATCTATGTCTGTTTTGTTTGGTTGGGGGGATTCAAAATGTGTGTATATATATATATATATACACAAAGTCTTCCAACTTTGGTTTGGTATGGTTGGCTTAATGCAAGAAGCCACTTCGAGGGTTCCACGTGGCAAAAGGAGAAAGGATGAGAACTTTGGCCGGCGGTTAGATAGCTTAGCTATGAATCATGCGGTGCACATGTCATCACGTGCTCACGCGAAGAGTGCTGTGATATACAAAAGATAGGTCATATTGATGAGCATGAGAATGAGAATGAGCATGGGAAACAATGGATGGGATATTCCAATGTTTGGTTATTTTTTAAAGTGATTTGACTTCGTGAAAGTTGATGCTCAAAATACAACTAAAATAAAGCAAAGCCAACCCTTTAGCAATAATCAAGCATAAAGACAAAGTTGTACCTAAAGTAAATAATAAAATGTGGGGTTCTCTGTACCAAACTAGCTCGCCTCTGCCTTTTCCTTGGACGAGAAGGAGTTGTATATTTTTACTCCTTTACAAGGTGGTGTGGCCACGTATGATTCTTATGCATGCATGTAGATTCATTATCTGGAAAAAAAATTCTTAACAATCCAAACCCTTTCGTTATTTTTGGACATTTCGACTCAAAAATCAAAATCACTATGTTGCAAGAAACTTGCTAGATGGAATGTATTTGGTATTACTATATATGACAAGATTCAATGCTAGCTGTGTTAACAACTCCAGCTGAATCCTCTACAAAAAAAGCTGAAACTTAGATGACAAGTTATTAAGGTCTAATTTGAGTACTGAGAATACATCATTTTTATTTATTATTTATTATTATTTTTTACTACTATTTAATATTTTATCATTATTATTTTTTATTATTCATAGAATACCTAAAAATAACTTATTATCCAAACACAATCTTAACTGCCTCAATCATTTCTTTGACATGTACTGGGGAAATAATTATATGATTTTGTGTAATTCTTTGGATTTAGACGAACAAAACAATAGTTTTACTTATGTTAGGCAGTTAATCTTGATGAGACATTTCAGAAGCATATTTGAAAGGTAGGTGTAGGTGAGAAAATTGTTTAAGATTAATGGATAAGACGTAATACTTGGCTACTAAGATTACATTGGATTGTGGGTGAAGTTTCCAAAAAGAAACAAAGGAAAGGCCAAATTACAAAAGCACAAAAGAGCAGCCTTTGTGTAAACGACCCTAAAAAGTAAAAGGATAATATTTCCAATGGAATTTAGTTGAAAAGGGAAAAGCCAAAACCGCCCAACCAAAACACTCACATTCTCTCACACCAACCCGTCCGTCCATCCATCCATCCATCCAAACATACACAAACTATCTGTTTTTTTAGCTGTAGAAGTAGTACTTTTCTCAGCACAGCTCAGTCTTGGATGGGTTTGAAGCTTTTGTCAAAAAAAAAGATGGGTCTGAAGCTTTGGTTGGAGCAATAGCATCTGTGCTATCTACGACACTATTCCCCTCTCAAGCAATCTAATCGCTCTTTTCTTCAGATAACATATCTGATGTATAAGCTTTCGGCAAAAGCTTTTTGGGACCCACGTTAGCACTGAATTTCGGCTCTGATCACTCGCTGCTGCAGTAGGCGTAAATCACCAGGCGTGCTGTATATTACCATGGGATGTGAGCTTGAGATCACGATTTTCTTAGTACTAGTGTCTAAAAAAATTAATTTTTTTTTATAAAAAAATTTTAATAATATTAAAGTATTTTCCTTTTTTTTTTAATATCAAACAGAGTTTTCAAAGGCTTTTTTTTTCTTAAATACAAAGGGAAGGGTACCTGGGTAAGGCATTCTCACCTAATCATTTAGTTGGTGTCGTAAGCGTGGGTTCCAAAAAGACTTCAAAACATGCCTTCTGTGTCTTATAATAATAATAAAGAAGCATGAGCGCTCGCTGACAAGAAAAATGGCAAGATTGATGCAGTGTCTCAAAACTCAAAAGGTTGACGTGGTCTAAACTATCTTACTGACCCACGTTACAGAAGATCTTAGAATCCTTTTTTTTTTGTTTTTTTGTTTTTTTTTTTTTTTTTGCTTTTGGTAACCAACTTAGGCATATATTGGAGGATTATTACTGTACTTATAAAGAAATTATATAAAAATAATTTTATAAATTAATGTGATTTCATATAATTCGTTAGATCTATTTTACAATAAAAATAACTTTATAATTTAAAGAAACACATCATGCCACATTAATTTATGAAATTATTTGTTAGAATACACAGCAGAAAAGTACATCAAGCTCAGCTTATAAAATTGTTCCACAAGTTTTTCCAGATTGATAAATTTCAAGCGTTTCCTCTTAGTGGCAAAAGTGTACTACGTAGTATGAAACTAGAGTAACACTTAATAGATCCACAGCCTAAATATTTTATCAAGAGAGAACAAAAAAAGAGATAGCCTTTTTCGTATTTCAGATAGTGCCAAAACACAATTAGTAGCACGGTTGGCCTTAAAGGCCAGCCTTCAATTTTGATATTAAAAACCAGTAACACATGGATGCGTTACATGCGTTACAAGTAACGCATGGCTTAAAAGTAGCTGCTGGAGGGGGTCAGCCCCACGTGGGCGCCCCTCCATCTAACATCTCTCACTCACACACAGTGAGCATGACCCCAGGTCAACTTCTCTCTAATGTTCTCAATCTTGTTCATACAAATAAATAGGTCGTGCAACCACCAAGCACATCTATAGAAAGAAGGGAGTACATACACCAAATCTCTCCCAGAGAAGACCAGTATAGTAACATCCATAAAGTGTCTGGTCATGTTCTAGACTCATTCGATCGCATTAAAATCAAGCATTTTTGAACCCTCTTGAGTTTAAAAAAACTCATAACAATGCTTGACTACCTCCAAATATTTCAATGTGTTCACAATCTTTAGCCGCTACCAAGATGTAGCGTCATTTGTATGACGTCAGCAAACACTATCGAAGATACGATATCGAATAGTCTTCCCTTTACACTCATATCACTCAATTTTGGTCGAACTGTTTTCCCAACAATGCCTCTTTAGACCGTATCAATCATGACCATAGACAACATGCCAAATGAGCAAATATCACAACCTCCATCTCATGACATAGTCAAAAGTAAAGGACATTTTAAAAAATGAGACTCACACAGTGAGAAAGAGGGAAACATTTTACTCACTTACTCATATGGTCGTACAAGCACATATAGTATGGAACACATGCTACGGTGGATTGCTATATCTTAAAGAACATATGTTTATATCAACACCGTACAGATCTTAGTCTAGCCGCTCCTTAAGCGTCTAACCCGAATTCCTCTATTTGCACGTCTCTAATACGTCAAAGAGGAACTCGCATCTGGCTTACTACAGGCTACATGAATGGTGGGATAACTCATGCATAGTCCTATCAATGGACCTCATCTTAGCTCCCACTAAGGCGACATAACTTTGTGTCAACCAACTTATCCCTTTGGACAAGTACTTAGGGACACAATGTCTCATCTCTACTTGCTACTTAAGCACTAGAAGCGATCGCTCGTGTGAGTGAACCGATCTAAGCCTGTTAACATATCTTGTGTGTATATATTAAAAACAATACGATAAAAACAAGAACTGAATCATATTGTATTAATATCCCAAAGGAAATGTTACATCGTTATGTCATTTGAAACATAAATTACATTTATAGTATACACAATCCTAGATTCCTAACATGAGCCTCGAAGACATCTCTTGCTATAGGCTTCGTTAAGGGATCAGCAGCCATGCGACTCGTAGAAAGATGTTTCAGAACCACTTCCTTTTGCGCTATCATGTCTCTGATATAGTGATATCTTATATATATGTGTTTGGTTCTTCCATGATACTTTGAGTTCTTAGCATATGCGAGAGCTGCCATGCTATCGCAGAATATCGTCACTGAATCTGATGTATCCGTGCCAATGTCTAAATGCTTGAGGAACCTCCATAACCAAACAGCTTTTTGAACTGCTGCAAAACAAGCTATGTATTCTGCCTCCATAGTGGATAAAGCTATAAAGGGTTGTTTCTTGCTGCTCCATGTAATGGCGCCTTGGTTGAGCAGAAAGACATTCTCAGTGGTTGATTTGCGCTCATCTAGGTCGCTGCCCCAATCGGTATCTCTGTAACCTCTTAGCTGCAAAACTGAACCTTTATAGCACAGCACATAGTCCACAATTCCCTTGAGATATCACATAATCCTTTTGACCGCTTTCCAGTGAACTAGTTCGGGATTATATTGGAATCTACTCACTAAGTCAACTGCATAGCATATGTCAGGCCGAATACACATCATTGTGTACGTCAGACTACCCACAGCATTAACATAAGGACACGGGCCATCTTTTCTTTTTCTTTTTAAGTCTTAGGACATATCACTTTAGACAAGTTCTCGCTTCTTGCAACAGGAGTGTCAATGGGTTTACATCCATTCAATAGGAAGCGCTTGAGGACTTTCTTTATGTAAGTCTGTTGAGACAAACATAAAAGTCTCTTTGAGCGATCTCTGTAGATTTTAACCCAGAATGTATTCTGCCTCACCCATATCTTTCATCTCAAAATTGAAAGATAACCACTCTTTTGTGGCGACTATCAACCCTTTATTATTTACAGCTAGTAGTATGTCGTCAACATATAATGACAACATAATGAAACTCTTCTTAGACCTTTTGACATAAACACAATGATCCTCTGTGATCATCGTAAACCCATTCGAGAGAATGGCTCGATGGAATCTGAGGTACCATTGTCTAGATGATTGCTTTAGGCCATATATAGATCGTTTGAGCTTGCACACTTTGCGCTTTTGACCTTTGACCACAAAACCCGTTAGTTGATCCATATAGATCTCCTCATCTAGTTCTCCATTAAGAAATGTTGTCTTAACGTCCATCTGGTAGAGTTCCAAATCCATGTTTGCTACTATAACTAAATCAGGCGAATTGAGGCAAACCTCACCACTAGTGAAAAAGTCTCCTCATAGTCTATATCTTCCTGTTGGGTATATCTTTTCGCCACTAAGCGAGATTTGTACTTATCTATTGATCCATCCGACTTGCGTTTGACCTTGAGAACCCATTTGTTCCCAATAGTCTTACGCCCTATTGGTAGATCAACCAGGTCCCAGACCTGGTTAGTCTTCATAGACTCAATCTCATCATTAAGAGCTTTCATCCACTCATCTTTAGTAGAAGATGAGAGAGCCTCATAAATTGTCCTAGGCTCGTCATCATCATGCGGAGCTACCATAAAAGCTTCCCCTTCAATCTCAAAGCGACGACAGGGAATACTTTCACGTGTGCTTCTATGCGGCTGAGGTTGTTGTGATTAGGGCTGAGCAAAAATCCGACAATCCGACTCCGAATCCGGCTCTGCTCCGGCTCCGCTCCGATCCGCTCCGGCTCCGACTTGTCGGAGTCGGAGTCGGAGTTTTTTTCTTCTTGGAAGTCGGAGTCGGAGTCGGAGTCGGATCCATTGAAGATCCGACTCCGACTCCGCTCCGATCCGACTCCGATCCTCCGACTCCGATCCTCCGACTCCGCCTCCGCCTCCGAGTTTATACATATTTTATAAAATATGTGTTTTTCTATATATTAATTATTTAAATTTTATACAACTATATCTTATATAATTAGTTAAACTCAATAATATACTAGTTAAATAATATATTTATACTACAATATATAGACTAAATTGACTAATAATAGTTTAGTATATGACTATATGTAAATATCATACTATTACAAATTTACAATATTACTACCATGTAACACTAAATTACTAATGTATAAATATAATAGCATATAATACTAATAATTAATGTATATATAATATACTATAAACACTAAGATGAATAATGACATCGACATGTAATATTGTAATACTAATGTATAAACACTAATTTATAAATTTATAATAACATATAATACTAATGTATAATAATTATTAGTATAACTAATATCGCTACTAGTATAACTAATATTAATACTAATACTAATATACTAATACTATTATATAGTTATATTAAATTAAAATCATTATAGCAAGTACTATATATAATTATTCTAATCACTAGATTCACTACAACTAATTCTAATACTAATATAGACTATAGTTATAACTTGTAGTATCATAATTATACTAAATCACTATAACTTATACTAATATAGTTATACTAAATGACTATAAGTTATAACTATAACTATATATATTATATAGTATTAATATCACTATTAGTATAATATATAGTATTAATAATAACTAATAGTCTAATACTAATATAACTATTAGTATAACTATTAGTATAACTAATATCACTACTAGTATAACTAATATTAATACTAATACTATTATATAGTTATACTAAATTAAAATCATTATAGCAAATACTAATATATAATTATTCTAATCACTACAACTAATTCTAATACTAATATAGACTATAGTTATAACTTGTAGTATCATAATTATACTAAATCACTATAACTTATACTAATATAGTTATACTAAATGACTATAAGTTATAACTATAACTATATATATTATATAGTATTAATATCACTATTAGTATAATATATAGTATTAATAATAACTAATAGTCTAATACTAATATCACTACTAGTATAACTAATACTAATACTATATATACTAATACTATTATATAGTTATACTAAATTAAAATCATTATAGCAAATACTAATATATAATTATTCTAATCACTACAACTAATTCTAATACTAATATAGACTATAGTTATAACTTGTAGTATCATAATTATACTAAATCACTATAACTTATACTAATATAGTTATACTAAATGACTATAAGTTATAACTATAACTATATATATTATATAGTATTAATATCACTATTAGTATAATATATAGTATTAATAATAACTAATAGTCTAATACTAATATAACTATTAGTATAACTAATATCACTACTAGTATAACTAATATTAATACTAATACTATTATATAGTTATATTAAATTAAAATCATTATAGCAAGTACTAATATATAATTATTCTAATCACTAGATTCACTACAACTAATTCTAATACTAATATAGACTATAGTTATAACTTGTAGTATCATAATTATACTAAATCACTATAACTTATACTAATATAGTTATAGTAAATGACTATAAGTTATAACTATAACTATATATATTATATAGTATTAATATCACTATTAGTATAATATATAGTATTAATAATAACTAATAGTCTAATACTAATATAACTATTAGTATAACTAAATCCCTATATAATAATATATATCATATATTTTTTTTATGAATCTTCATATATATATAATATAAAATAGATTCATATTAATTAGTATATAATGTATATTAGTATATTACTATAGTAACTATTCATTATAAAAAAAAAAAAAAAATCATTTATCATCACAGCAAAAACGGCGCCGTTGATTCATTTATTTTAGAATTAGGTCTAACGCTGCACGCAGTCCCTCTCTCTCGCGCAAGACTCAGTCACTCAAGTCACCCGGTCCCTCTCTCTCGCGCAGGCTCGCAGCGCCGCAGCCCTCTCGGCTCTCTCGCGGCCTCGCCAGTCGTACTCTCTCTCGCGCAGCGCCGCAGCCGGCGCATCTCTGTCGCGCAACCCCTCTCTCGCAGAACCCCTCTATCGCGCAACCCCTCTCTCGCGCAGCGACTCCCTCGCACGGCCCGAATCGCAGAGCCCCTCTCTCGCCGTCTCGCGCAACCCTCCTCTCACGGAGTCACGCAGGCCGCAGCTCCTCTTGGTAACCGATTACCCAACTCCATCTCTGTTCTTTAATCAAATTTTTGAGGTTGATAATGTTGATTTTTTCGAATTTTTGAGGTTGATAATGTTGATTTTTTCAAATCTTTGAGGTTGATAATGTTGATTTTTGTTGGTTCTATAATTAATTCCTAGCTGTACGAATAGTCTGAATCGAGAATCTGCGAAGCCTTCAAATATTTGTTTGTTTCATTCCGTGCTTATTATATGACCCGAATGGAGTATGTGCAAATTTGGATTCAAATTCCTTCAGAAGCTGTTTGATTCTTTACATATGATTTCTGTGTTATTGGTTTTTCTATGTGTAGGTGCTTTATGTCTCTGTTAGGGCTTTTACTGATCCAGAAATAGATTCCTCTCTTAGTGTTTGTTAAGTCAGCAGAATTATTCCACTCAAAAGAATCTTCTGCAATATCTCCTTGTAACAGAAAAGATAAATAGTCTAGCTAGGTGTCATGAGTTGATTGGTTTGTTTTAGAATTCTGTTATGAAATGCTTCTATATATTCTCTACTGTACTGAGGTTTTGTTGTATGAAAATTACAGAAGATGAATGCAGAGCATCTTTACGGTTTTATCTCAAACAGTGCATATGCATTTTATTTAAACCGTCTGCCCTGTATTTTCTACATACATGAGTAGTACCATATATTAAAACAATGTGCCTGATCTTTTCCAAGGACAGAGATCTGGGACAAGTAGTTTTCGACGACTATAATGTTTTAACCTTTCAACCGTATTATTTTAACCGTATTATTTTATTTGTTTGTTGTGTGTTAGTTCTTAAATCATGAATATAGAAGGCAGACACACGTCTACATCCACAGCTGCATCTTCTCCTGGCATCCCTGAACAGCCTATTGATGCTCCTTGTCCCATGGTTGAAGAGTCCACCGGACCAATAGAATCTTCGGTAGGCACTCGGACTCCTAGTGCCTTCTGTTCTAACCCTCGCCCTCCACCTGGTAGTAGAGTTCCTAAGAATAGGTCTTTAGTATGGGTCCACTTCACAAGAGTGCCCGATTGTGATCCTGAAGAGCCTATAGCTACTTGTAACCATTGTGGGAGGCAATGGAAATGCCATCCCAAAAGGCAAGGCACTTCGGCCATGAAAACACACATCCAACTTTGTCCCAAAAACCGTAAGAGTAAGTTGGACAACACTCAAACATTCTTGGTCCCGGAAGCAAGAATTGAAGGCCAAGGGGAGAAGACCTTAGGGATGACCAAGTACAATGAGAAAAAAATCCGGGCAGCCCTTGCTAGGATGGTGATAGTGGATGAGTTACCCTTTAGGGTTGTTGAGGGCCAAGGGTTTCGGGAATACACTAAATCCCTTGATCCTAGGTTTTCAATTCCTTCTCGATTTACCGTAATGCGTGACTGTATGAGGCTATTTTTGAAAGAGAAAGATAGCTTGAAGAAAATGTTTTTGACCACCAAACAAAGAGTGTGCCTGACCACTGACACTTGGACTTCTATCCAAAATATTAATTACATGTGTGTGACCGCTCACTTTATTGATGGTGATTGGAAGTTGCAGAAGCGGATCATTTCATTCGTTCGGATTAGTGACCACAAGGGGGCAACGATTGGGAGGGAATTGGAGGAGTGTATGCTTGATTGGGGCATTGACAAAATCCTCACAATTACGGTGGACAATGCTACCTCTAACGACTCTGCTATTGATTGGTTGAGAACAAGGGAAATAGGAAGTGAAGATTGTGTTGCAGCTCACGAGTTTATTCACATGAGGTGTACGGCACACATCTTAAACCTTGTTGTGAGTGAAGGTTTGAAAGATGTTGATGACTCGATCATAAGAATCAGAAATTTGATTAAGTATGTGAAGTCTTCTCCCCAAAGACTTGCCACTTTCAAGTCTTGTGTTGATAGGTCAAAAGTGCCATGTTCTAGTTTCTTGTGCCTCGACGTGCCTACTAGATGGAACTCGACTTTTCTTATGTTGGACGTGGCTGAGAAGTATCAAAAAGCCTTCCAACTTTTGCTTGATGAGGATCCCTACTCAAGAGTTTATTTATCTGAGGATGGGCATGGGAAAAAGGGTCTTGGAGCTCCTGAGTCTGATGATTGGGAGACCATAAGAAACTTTTCGAAGTTTCTTCATGTATTTTATAATGTCACCATGCGTATTTCTGGTACACTATATGTTACATCAAATTTGTATGTCCAAGAGCTCATTAATATTCATAAAAATTTGAATGTTTTTTGTACCAATAGTAATCGACGCTTGAGTTCAATGGCTTTGAGAATGAAGACAAAATATAATAAATATTGGGGTGATCTTGAAAAAATAAATCGATTGTTGTTTGTGGCTGCCATTCTTGATCCACGGTACAAATTAGTTGCTCAAGCATATTGGTTCAACAAAACATTGGGGGATGAGAGGGGTGAGGAGTTTGCTGTACTCCTCAAGAGAGATATGGAATATTTATATGAACAATATGTAGGGTTTTGTGGTGGCCGTGTAACTGGGTCTAAGTCAAATCGGAGTCGGAGTGGTGAGGCTAGTGCATCAATGGGGAGTAATAGTGGTACCGGTAATGATGATGATCCCATGGACTTTTTGTTCGAATTCCATAAAGATCAAAAATCAGCATCCTTGATGGATTGTAAGTCTGAACTAGAGCGGTATTTGTTGGAGGATGTTGAGATTCCTACGGGGAATTTTGAAATTTTGGTATGGTGGAAAGTCAACTCAAGCAAATATCCGGTTCTTGCCCTAATGGCAAGAGATATCTTGGCCATTCTGATCACCACCGTTGCATCTGAGTCGGCATTTAGCACAGGAGGCCGTGTCCTGGATCCATTTAGGAGTTCTTTGGCTCCTAGAACTGTCGAAGCTCTTGTGTGCACGCAAAACTGGTTGAAATCAACTCCTATATGCTTGAGTCAAAATTATACGGATGCCATTGATGATGCGGAGAGTTATAAGTTAGACTCAGGTAATGTATTTAGAGATTTTTTTAAGTTGTTATATATGTTGATTTTGACATTTTCTGATACTAACCTCTTATACTTTAACATCTTAATGTAGAATTAATCACTGGTATGGCCAACTTACTTCGTGAAGATGATTGACAATTTGACATATTGAGCCTTTGAGGTTTGAGCTACTATCCAAAATACTAAATGCTTCATGCTAAATTCTGTTTACTTTTCAAAGACAACTATGCTATCTACTTCTACTTTATTTATACCATTGGTCCATATATATTTAAGTTTCTGAGACCTTACTTCTACTTTGTTTATTTTTCATATGATATTAAAGTTGGGTTGTTTTTCTTACTAATATTTTCATTTTTTTTTTCAGGCACAACTTGAAAGTTGGAAGTTGGAACATTTGGAAATTTGTAACATTTAATATATTTTGGTTCATTTGTTGGGCATTTAGAATATTGTAATTTGGAAGCTTGTAATTTATTTTATTTTGGTGCATTTGAAAGTTTGTAATTAAATATTTAAATGTTGTTGGAACATTTATTTTGGTTGGCTCTTAGAACATTTTGGATTTCTTTTTTGTTAGCTATGTGATGGATGATGGATGGTAGGTGTGATATGTGGATGTTTATTGAAGTGATTAGTATTTAGTTGGATGTGGATATGAGGATATGGATGATGGATGATGTGGATATTAGTAAGTTTGGCCCTTTGAAATAGGTGTGATATGCATGTTTTTGTTTGCATGTTCTTTTAGTATAATGATAACATTAGATTGATATTGCATGCATGTCCAGGTTTTCTATTTAGTTTAGATTGTAATATTGAGAAAGTTGAAATTTGAAAGCCCACAAATTTTTTTTTTTTAAAAGTGGATCAAATATGAAGTTAAAAAAGACAAAAAAATAAAATAAAAAAATCCTACTCCGCTCCGACTCCGCTCCGACAAGTCGGAGTCGGAGTCGGAGCGGATTATGTGCATTGCGGAGTCGGAGTCGGAGGTCGGATTCGACCTCCGACAAAGTCGGAGTCGGAGTCGGAGGTTGGGCCCTCCGACTCCGAATCAATCGGTGCTCAGCCCTAGTTGTGATTGATTGACAAGTGATGTGCTCCCAGTCGGATTCAAATAATTTGTAGGAGCTTGAAGAATTTCTTCCTCATTCTCAACTAAATTCCTTGGAGCACTTTCCTCTTGTTCCGCAATCTCATGAAGTTCTAAACTCCTATCAACCTCACCTCTACTTGGAAACTCATATTCAATGAAACCCACATCTCATGACTCAATCTCAGTCACACTTCCATCAGATTGTTCACCTATTAATACATATCTTTTAGAGTGTTCTGAGTACCTTATAAAGATACACTTCTTCTCTCTAGGGCCTAACTTCCCATACTTATGAGAAAGATCGTGAACAAAACCCATTGAACCCCATGGCTGCAAGTTACTCGAATTGGGTTTCTCGCCGGTCCATAGTTCATATAGGGTGGAAGTTACTGATTTGGAGGGCACTCGGTTAAGAATGTAGGTAGCAGTCAAAAGTGCATCCTCCCAAAAAGAAATTGGTAGGTTTGCTTGCGCCATCATTGACCTAACCATCTCAAGCAGTATTCGATTTCTCATTTCCGCCACGCCATTTTGCTACAGCGTACTCGGCATCGTCAACTGTCTTTTGATTCCTTTTTCATCACAGAGCCTTTTAAATTGCTCTGAGAGATATTCTCGTCCTCGGTCAGTTCTTAGACCTTTTAAACTCTTGTCTAACTGATTCTCAACCATTCTTAGATATCGCCTAAAGCATTCCAATGCTTCAGACTTATGGGAGATTAAGTAGATATGACCGTAACGTGAAAAATCATCTATAAATGTGATGAAGTAGACACCTCCGTGTCTTGCCTTCACACTCATTGGACCACAGATGTCTGAGTGGACTAATTGCAGTGGAAAAGATGCCCTTGTGGCTTTTCTAAACGGTTTTCTCTTAACTTTTCCCATTAGACAATGTTCACATGTGGGCAAGATGACCTTAGCGAGATTGCCTATTAGGCCTTCTCTAGCTAACCTAGTCATTTTATCTTGCCCTATATGGCCAAGCCTAACATGCCATTTATATGAATCCAAATTATCAGATGTAGAAAGAAAAGTAGTAGACTCATTTATATTTGAATATTCCAAATTCAAAATCATAAAACCGTCTTGAAGAAAAATATTGTCATAAAACACATGGCCTAAATAAAAAGAAACATAATTGTTTTCAAATACAATTCGAAAACCAAGTCTTAATAGAGTGACTACAGAAAGTAAGTTTCGTCGGATCTCGGGAACATATAGCACATTGTGGAGGAAAAGAGTGCGGCCACCCCGCAAGTCCAGCTTATAAGTACCAAGTCCCAGTACCTCCACGCTAGCTCCATTCCCCACCTTAATATCACGGCTCCCAGCTGGAATCCGGCGATACTCCACAAATCAGACTCTATCTCGCGCTATGTGTTTGGTCACTCCTGAATCAACAGTCCATACAGGATAGGAGTGAGCAACCATCACATGGCTAGTTACAAAAACAATGCAAGAAAAGTCAGAGTGTACCTTCTTCATATCAGTGCAGTCACGAGCGAAGTGGCCATTCTTTCCACAGTTGAAGCACTCTAATTTTGACTTGTTCTTCCCGTGCTTGCCCCTCTTGCTGCGCGGAAAAGTTCCTGACACCTTCTTAATTTGTCCAGCAGCTACCTCATTCTTGGACTTCTTGCGCTTAGGCCTTGATGCCTTACGCAAACCAGAATCAGACACATAGGCCGTGTGATTGGGTTTGGGAGCATATAGGCGCTCAACTTCCAATTCCAAGTGACGCGAGACATCATCAAAGTCTTTGATATTATCGTTATGCATCAGGTTCTGACTCATATTCTCCCAAGAATTCAGTAGTGATCTTATCATTGCCTGGACTTGCTGTTCATCAGTCAAGTTGTTTCCTGCCGACTTAAGTTCACGGATTATGGTTGACATAGCCCTAAGATGCTGCTTCATCGTGTGGTCAGAGCGCATCTTATAGGAGTCAAACCTCATGGTTAACCCACGCAACCTAGTGGCTGAAGTTCCACCAAACTTCAACTTCAAAGCGTCCCACATGCTTTAGGTAGTGTCATAGATCTCGAATTCACATATTAGATCATTGTGCATGTTGCTTAACATTATTATGCACGCGCACTGACTTTTCGTAGCCCATTGATTATAGACTAGTTGATTTATCTTGTGTTGTTCAGAGGTCCCTTCCCCGAGCTTAGTAAGGGAGTGAGATAAGGCCTCCAAGACTTCTTGCTCATCTAAGACATATTGGATCTTGCGATGCCAAATGTCGTAGTTCTCCCCATCCAATTTCTCCCCTTTGTTTAAATCTATAACTATACTCTTGGATGACATTTAACTACAATACACAAAGAAGGGATATTACACACACACACCTAAGAAATCTGCCGCGTCCATCCAAGTTAGAAAAAAAATAATTTAGACATTTCGCAATATCGAAAAATCACTATGCTTCAGAATCATCCATTGCGCCTCAATATCCAATTATTAAATTTCTAACCTAATTTCCACACAAATTCAAAAAAAATATGAGAGAATTAATCATAAATCTCAACCATACTCCCACTATCTTAAGTAGTAATCTAGTCCTAGTCACATGTAAAGACATAACTTACTAAAATCGCAATAACCTTTTGGGACAGTCTACAAGGACAGCTACTCCAACCACAGTAACATGTTGGGCCAGTCTACAAAGATGGTTCATATAAGACCATTACAATCTATTTTTCTTGTTCCATCAGTGCATTTACAGTTCTTACTGGGGTCACTGTGGTCTTTTGGCTAGACAGTGCATTTACAGTTCTTACTGGGGTCACTATAATTTTTTTTTCAGTCTATCATTTACATTGACAATTCTAACTAAGACTACTTAGTGAGAACTTTTCTATTTTATCAATAAAGACTAATGTATAAACATTCAAGTCTAACATTTATAGATGATAAAATAATCACATATCCACATGTTCAATTCACATATACATGTAATCACATTTAATACAACAAATTAAATAAAAGATCACATGTAATATAACATAAAAAAAAAAGCATGAATATAACTATATATTCACATGTGATCACATTTAATCTAAAACATTAAATAAAAGATCACATGTAATATAACAATATATCTAAGCATATATTAAATCATGCAAAAAAAAAATTAATAGAAACAAAATAAATGCATAATAAATACATTTAAAAAAAAACCCCACCTAAACCGATAAGTCGCAACCCAGTGGTGCGCGCAGCATTTGACCGGTGGTCCTGGGTTCGAGTCTCAGGGATGCCAATTTCATCTCCTTCTTTTTATTTTCTGTTAAAAAATGAGCTTAAACAAGGTTGGGTTTTGAAAAAAATGGCCCAGACATTTTTTTTTTACTGTAGAAAGCCCAGCCCATTTTTTTTATTAGTTTTTTTTTTAAAAACGGGCTGTGAGGCCCAGGCCCATGGGAGTAAACAGATGACCTAATGGTCATCTTCTTCCTCCATTCGGCTACTGTTTACGTGAACAGTAGCCGTTCCTCAGCAACAGCGGAGACGCCGCTAGAGCCTCCCACGTAGCACCGTAGGCGCCGGAAAAGATCGGTCCAAGCAGTTGGGTGCTGCCGCAGCACCTCGCTGGTGCGCGCAGCACCTCGCTGGTGCGCGTTGCACCACGGTGGTGCGCTCTGCACCAGGTGCGCACAACACCACTGTGTTGGTGCTCGCAGCACCACCTGGTGCGCGGCCATTTTCTTTTCTTTTCTTTTAAAAAAAAAAACAGATAAAAAAAAATGGTTAAAAAGACACCATACAAATCTCAAGCATATGCGAGAAAAAATTATAAACTGGAAGCAATTCAAAAAATAGCTCTGATACCAATGTTAAAATGCACAGCGGAAAAGTACCTCAAGTTCAGCTTATAAAATTACTCCACAAGTTTCTCCAGATTGATAAATTTCAAGCGTTTCCTCTTAGTGGCGAAAGTGTACTACGTAGTATAAAACTAGAGTAACACTTAACAGATCCACAGCCTAAATATTTTATCAAGAGAGAATAAAAAAAAAAAAAAAGCCTTTTTCGTATTTCAGATAGTGCCAAAACACAATTGAGGATAGTCCTCCTATGCACGGCTGGCCTTAAAGGCCAGCCTTCAATTCTGATATTAAAAATCAGTAACGCATGACTTAACATGGCTTTAAGCCACTTGTAACGCATGTAACGCAAAACCATGCGTTACAAGTAGCTGCTGGAGGGGGTCAGCCCCGCGTGGGCGCCCCTCCATCTAACATTATTTTTATATAATCCATTTGTGATTAAGATATTTTTATATTGGATTCATATATGTATATAATGGCACCTAGGCTTTTGAGTATTAATTAGGCTTTTAATTAAATACAAAAGGTAATTACGAAAACATATGGGTTATATGTCGATACATAGATAAACCATCCAATTTTATCGCGCAACATTTAATTTATTGGGATATAAAAAAATTAGAAACGAAAAAAAAGAAATGGTTACTTTCAGGAGGCTCGAGAAGCATGCAGCTCATCATGGTACTAAATTTATAAGACAAATGATGATGTCTGATTCAGGGTCAAAATTTGTAGATATTGAGGTCATTATACCCAGCCAAAGTTTCGTGACAGAGGGGCTGCTGCATGCTATCTATGCCCCTCCCTAAAGGGACAACGAGGCACTCTCTAGAAAGGCGATGGAGGCGTGCACATTATCAGAGGGTTTCACAAGTGAAGAAAAACAAATATATATATATATATATATATATATATATATATATACATACCAGTTTCCACCATTGAAATTTTACACATTCAAATCGGAGATCGCCAAGCTGGGATAGTGATTCACATAAAATACTTTTATGGTATAAGCCAATAAAATATAAACCTCAACACCAGGAAACACAAACACAAAATCAGCCAACGTCTATATATATAAAAAGAGATGATTGGGCGAGATGTTCGGTTTTGTAAGAGAAGTATAGGGAGGGAGAGCTCCCATGAGTGAGGAAGAGGAGTTTCTGTTGTTCATCTTGTCTAGGAATGGAGCTATTTGTAAGCATTTAGAAAGTCCGGATCAACAAAACACTATTAAGAAATTCCATGGCAAACATATTAAACCATTCAAATACACGTGCGAATATATACACAAGCACCTTAACATTCCATCAATTCAGTTTGTCAAGCTTATGTAAGGTAGACATTAAATAGGGTATTAAAAGATGATAGCTAGGAAAAGGTTCTTCATGCTGCCTCTGCAAATCCAACTCTCAGTTTGCCATAATCAAAGACGGTATGGTAGCGACCCATGAAGATATCCCCCAGGATCCTGCATTGCAAAGGTGCCCTTTTCAGTGAGAATCGTCAAACCAGAAGCATCCCCATGGCCATGGGCAAATCCTTTATTATGGTAACTTAAACAAAGATAAAAAGGAAAAGAAAGAGAAATTGAAAAAACTGGAAATACCAGAGAGGTCCACGAGGAGGAGGAACATCCAAAGCCGTAAAGCCGCTGATGCACTGAGAAGCAGAACCCTCGCCCACCTGAAGTATGTACTGATGACACCATCCACAAAAGTCGAAATCAGTACAATGACATTCTAGTTATATATACGCATGCTTCTTGTTTTTTGCCTCTTAATCATTCTATTTATGTTTGTCAAAAAAAAGTAGAATGAGGTTAAAAAGATACCGATCAAAAAAAAAAAAAATCATTCTATTTATGTGTAAACCAAATAAAGGCAACAGAACCAGAAACAGGACAAGTTACAAGGCAAAAAAAACCAGATAAGAAGCAAAGCAATTAGTGATTATTAACTCTTAGAATTTGTAGTGTTTGACATACTCTGAATTTCTACGTCTGTTAGCTTAGCAAAACCACTCAAAAGAGAAGACTCAGATACAACCAAAATGATCTTACATTTGGGAATGCCTTCGGGGCAATCCCTTCGCTGTGTGGCTGAAAGCTAGTTACCCAAATCCAGCAGTCTTTAGGCCAAACAAATTATTTTGGCTATGAAGTGACAAGCCAATAGAAATCAAAGGTTCATAAATCAAAGAAGGTCTATTCGTGCTAGAAACATAATATCCAGGTCACAGGTGCAAACAAAACAAGAGCAACAGTAGCAACCATGCTATCAAGTCAAATGCACCATATTATTATTAATATTGAAATTCATCTTTCAAACTAATGAATAATATCAAACATATGAAGGTAAAACACTACCAGATCTACACTACTTGATTTGATGACCAATTCAAAATCCAACAAAATTGCAACTTTATAAAAAGCAAAAGAAGTTCGGGATAGTTTGGGATCGCATCTTACCTCTTGAGGGGAAAGCTCAAAAATCTTTCCACCAATTGTGAAGGAAACACTCGGCATGGAAGAAACACGCCCACAGTCCACAGCAGACTCTCCCATAGGGCTTGGCATCCGATTACAAAGCTGTGAAAGTATCAGAGGGTGTCAAGCAAGCATAAGCAGCAATATTTTTAAGATATAGCAAATGTGGTACCATAGGTGTTTCACCTCATTGACATAGTCCAAGATGTGATCTTGCGTCTGATTCTGCTTTAGCTGGTTTTGCATCCATACAACAGCCATCTCACAAGCAGGACACATGGCATCACGAATTCCATGAGACACTTTTCCACTGCTCTGATCCACGACACTCTCGATGCCCATACTGTATCAATACATTCATAGACCAACAAGTTAATCTAACCACTACGTTCAGGTAAATATTCATGTAGACATCATCAAGGGGTATGGGTTGGCCCCCAAAAAAAGGGTGACAACACTAGGAATAATTAATTATAAGCATGACAAGAGAATGACAAAACACAATAAAAATGCCAACAGAAAATCTTGTGACTTGACCTAGCAACATGGGTATCATCTAAGGTGCACAATGCAGCATGACAGCAGATAATAGAATGAAGAAATCAAGTACTATATGGAATTGCAGAGAATGATAAGAGGCCACAGGATTATAAGAATATTTGAATTTGACCTGACACCATGGGAACCATCGAAGGTGCACAATCCAATCTGAGAGCAGATCTTCATTGGGTTTGCCTGTTATGTACAAATAAAAAAGCTAGAAATCAGTTCAATAAAGACATTGACATGAACATTCTCCAAAGGGGTAAGTACACTGACATGCTGAGAACTATAAATCTTTCCCACCCAGTATGAAGAAGGATAAAAAGATCATAAGCCATATAATCTGACAGGAAAAACATGAATTAAAATTTAATAAAAAACAAGTATTTACCTCAGCTACAAGCAAATCAATAATTGATTGTCCATACTGTTCAACAACTGCCTTGCATTGCTGACTAACAACTCCAGAAGCTCCAATTGCTTGATTTATCATAGTAATCACAGTCTGCAAGAAAAACCACCATATTTCTAGAATAAGCATGCGTTGCAATACATGTGTTTAGCACATCCAAATGAATGTTTTAAAGGATAAGCATGTACAGCCAAAGCCAAAGATTAATAAAGGTAAGGTGCACCTGCAAACCTTCAAGACAGACAAATGAATGGCAGAAATAAATGTAGAATCCAGCCATCAAATAAAAGAAATGGGAATGAGATACATAAGAGTGTGACAGACAAGCCACCAAAGCATTGCAAGTGTAATCATGCCTTCAATGGTCAAAGCTTAGCACAAAAGAATGCATGGACGGCAATAGATCTATAAAATGTCTCTTCTCATTTTGCTTCCATTTTTTTTCATCTTGAATTTAATAAATATTATCATCCTACACAAAAACTGAGTTAACAAAATCCATTTCAACTCCAAGCAAACAATGACTTTGGAGGACAGCGTACAACATATAAAAAAGAAATTGATAAAATTCATACCGTTGGACCTGCCAGCAGGGAAGTGCCAGAATCTGCAATAGCTGAACAACCACCAGCACAATATCCTGCATAGCAATATGTAAAAGTTAGACCCACGAAATTAAAAGACCCGAAGGATGTGATATTTACATCTTCCCTAGATTTCCAAATTTTATCGTCTCTCCCTCTTAAGAACGTGTACATCGGATTGTGAAAGAACATACCGGTTGGTTTATCATCGATAAGAACATCACCCATGCCAAACTATCAAAATAAAATATCAGTGATCAAATAGAGAAGATAATTAGAAAAAGAAAATATTGAACATTCGTTAACCACTAAAAGATTAAGTCTTTTGATAACCTACCTGCCAATAACCTTTGCGTGTCACAGGAACATATGTGTGCTTGCCCTTGTAATGATTTGGATCTACACCACCAAAGACAATCTCACCCCCTTCTTCCTCCTCTGCTTTACGGTTGAGCCAGAATGAAAACACTTGTTCTTGAACAAGACCTTGTTCAACCATGTTGTACCTGTACGACCAGCAAGTGCCTCGTCATACATGCAACTTAAGAACTTTTTTCAGTAAAAGACCAATCAAAACTAAATATGACCACACATACCACAAAGGAACAGAATTTCCAACTGAAATCTCTTGAAATCCAAGTCCTAATATACCATCAAACTTTGCCACTAAAAAAGTAATACTAGGCTCTCTAGTTGCCTCAATAAATTCCTGAAGAGGCCAAACAGTATTTAGTATAGTCTAATCAAACTACTATCAGACGAAGTCATGTCAAGCGTAAACTGCTCAAGGTACCTGATCCTTCACAACTTGGTCACCAACTTTGACTTCGTCATAGCTAAAGAAACCAGAAATTGCTCCACTGCCGTATTGGATTGCAGCAGATGTCCCTGCACGATGGATATTACCAGATGTTTCAAGACATATATAATTGCAATTATCGCATGCCAATGTCCCAAATACACTTGCCTTGGAAATGTGCACCATGAAGTGGGCATTGTAACTAAAAATCACAGAATTACTGATATGCATGTTTTATGACGAACTTAATGCTCATTGGTGTCTGGGTTCTCCATCCCAGCAATGACAAAAAACACCACTTGTTTCGCTAAAATATCTAAGAGAAAATCATCTTGGAACAAAATGAAGTAGAGACCATTCCTGCAATCTTCCTACCTCACACAGCCACTCAGGATTTGGTGAAGCATTGGTTGGGTGGGTAGAAAATTAGTCACAATTCAACACCCCATGTCCCCCAAAACAAAACAACGGGAAAAATAAAACAAATCCCACTAGATTCCAAAAGACCTTAATGTGTATGAACCTTCATATCACTCTCCCATATAAGTCAACATAAACATAGAAATAAAATTAACAAATTTATACCACTCAAAATTAGTTTTTGAATCAATAACTTGAAATAAACTTAGCCTAAGGTGACGCGACAACTAACCATTTTTCTTGTAGGTGCTCGAATCGCTTGATTTGTACTTCGCATGGAAAAAACATGGCACCTGCAACCAACCATATATGCAAAAACATCAACATTTTCCTTGAATAAAAATTTCTATACAGCCAATATATTTCATTTGACAATCATTCAACACAGACTGAAGCATAGAAGCTCACCGAGAGATAGCACTTAGATGATGGCACCCACAGATTAGAGCTGCCAGTGTCAAAAATTACAGTGAAATTCTGAGGGGGAGTACCGATACCAATCTCACCATAGTACTGAGCGTCCAAGTAGTTCTTTAAAACAACAATGTCTGTGTCCTTAGAGTCACCGAGATTATTAGGGATATGATACTTCCTTGTAGAAGCTCTTAAAGACTCCGCATCCTTGGATTCAAGCCGTGAGGCCAACAGGTTGTTTTTGTCCAGTTTCATCTTTTTCAAGCCAATCCTAACAAAGCCATTGTTGGAAGCAGAGGTGACCAGAGAAAACAACAGGGTCGAAATGAACAGAGACAACACGACTGCTTTCAAGTTGGTTCCCATGTTTACCTATTGGTCCACAACGAAAAAATAATGAAGATTAGGAAAAGCCTTAATGGGCCAAAGCAAACAGACATATATATATATATATATATAATATCTGTGTGTGTGGGTTAACAAAAACCCTTTTGAGAATGCGTGAGTTGTTCCGAAGAAACAAAACATCTGACAAGGTATTTTGTTGCTGAGATACGGAACGGTAGTACCGTAGTAGACAAAGGGATAAGTAAATGGCCTCGTTTGTATTCGTAATCCATCTCAATTCATCTCATCTCATCATTACAACTTTCTCAAATTCTCACACAAAATATAATAAACAATTCAACTTTTTCAAATTTCAAAACAACTTTTCCAAATTTCCACACAAAATATAATAAATAATTTAATTTTTATTCTACTATTCACAAATCATCTCAACCCATCTCAACTCATCTCTGAATCTAAACCAATCCTAAATCTGAATTATTGTCCTATTTAAAGGTCAGTTAATTATTTTAGCTTCAGATACTAACATTTGAGCTTAGTTAACCACAGTATAAAAGAGAATACAGAGTAATTCTAAACCGCATTTCTATCGTTCCAGCAATATTCTGAGCAACCAACAAACCATAAGGAAATGTAGGCAAATCAAGCATGATTACTAAAAAGAAGAAGACAGAAACACAACCTAATCCAATATTAGTTTAAATGAGTTGAAGACACCTTCTATAAACCACGGCGTTTGCAGATGAAAGCCCTTGAGCAACAATATAAAATAAAACTCAGATTTTCGTTCATCTTGATTTCAACCAGAGCTTTAAAAAGGACAGGCATTACAAGTAGTCCGTACTTTCGAACAAAAAAACACAATCACCAAAACAAATTGCAAAATTTGCATGCAAATACTCCAAACACTAACATGAACGCGTCAATGAACAATAATCACAAACTGAAACCGTCGATTGTCATAAAGAACAGTAATCCACAAAACAAGCAAATAATCGCCCAACCCAACATTTGTAACAAAACCAAGAAAAAAAACATAAAAAACAATTTTCCATCGCTTCCTTCTTCGCATACAGCATAACTTTTGAGTAATCAAAACTAAAACAGCAATGGAATGATAATCCGAGACATTATTAAAAGCAAAAGAGAGAGAAGAATTTACTCACGGAAAAGCAAAGGCAGAGGAGAGGAAAGTTGAAGAAGAGGAAGGGAAACGAAGGTGGGATTTAAAACTTGACGAGAGAAAGAGACGGAAAAACTGCCTGTCACTGGGTTAGACCCACCAGGTCCAGCATGCTTTTACTCTCTTTATATAGAGGGAGGTGCAATTCCAGGCTTTTTCTGCAACGCAAAGAACGAGTGCCTCTCCGTAAAGTTTCTGACAGAGATGGGATTATAACCGTCGGATTTCGGTCCACGATGGACTCGTTTCTCCGACTGGCCCTCAAAACGCACGACGATTTTTAATCAGATACTTTCGCGTATAGAGTACTGAATATGAGATTTGGAGTTAGAGCCGTTGATTGTGGACAAAGAAGGAATGAGATCGAGGTGTACGAGATGACGATTGGCGGGAAATTCTGATGCGGTAGAATAGAGAATAGAATAGAGTTGTTGGGGGGTTTGTAACGGAAGGCTTACGTGGCAACGAAGCATGCAGTTTGGCAAACACTCCGAACGCAACACCTCCCACATTTGCTTCGTTGGCGAGGATTAGTGTGACTTGGGAATTACGTGCAAGGTGCTCTCTTAAATAGCTCATACATCAAAGTTATATAATTATATTTTATCCTAAATCACAATCTATATATGGAAGATGCTACCTATATTTATAATTTTACTAATATAAAATTATAATTATAGGATGGTGCTACTGTGCTGCCTAAATTTGCCTCCAAATTTGATCCTTTTACAATTTTTTTTTTAAATGTTAAAAAAAACATACAAATTCATTAGCGAAAAAACAAAAAAAAAAAAACATTAAGGGTCAAATCCAATAAACAAACTAGCAAAAAATATTAAATATATTTAAGAAAAACTTACTTCTCCACGTGTCAATTATTAATATGCTAAAAATTATAAAATTTGAAATTCAAAAGAAAGTTAACAAAATGAGTCTTTTAAGTAAAATTGTAAGTACATGTAGCACTACTATTTTCCATGATTATATGTGCTGACGTGTCAACTATTTGAATAGTGAATATTTTTTAAATTTGTAATTCGAATTAAAAAATAAAAATGATAAAATAAAACAAACACTCAATTTATATAATATTGTACATAAAATTGTACGTATATGTAGCACTACTCTTTATAAAATTATAAAGTATATATAATATGCTACATGTGAAATTATATAAATAAAATAAAACAAGAATATCAAATATACGTAATATAAAATTACTTAATAATTACTTAGTCTTAATATCAAGTCTACCATGTATGTATAAACTTTTTTCCTTTTTCTTAATCCGCAATTGGAAAAATAGTTCACCGACAGACAGGACTAATAGCCGAAACATGCATTTGGACTCTGTGATTTATTGTGATCATCAATCTTCATTTACAGTTTTCAGTCATCATGTATTAATACACAAGAACCCTTCCGATGGTATCTCATTGAGTTGTGCTACAAATAAGCCTCACACCCTGCACACCCACTTAAAAACATATGATTTTACTTTTTTATCCTCATATTTCATATTGAATTTTATGTTTAGAATATTTCTATCTCATTTGCTTGATTAAAGGATTAATTAATGCATGCCCTCGATATTTTACAAAGGAATATTGAATATTGTGGATCACCCATTAATTTACAAGGCATGAATTCCATCTATAGACCGTACCTTAAAGGCAAAGAAACCAACCATTCATGGTAGGTTTGGTTTGGTTTGGTTTGGTTTGGTCATGGGCTTAAAAAATGAGAAAATATATTTGTAATCGTAAATTGTGCAACCGTTACGTAATCATTTTGAAAAAAATAAATAAAATATGGGACTCACATGAAAAAAAAAATTAATTTTTTAAAGCGATTATGTGACGTTTACGCACTTTACAATTGTATATAGAATTATTTTTAAAAAATGAATGGCATGTACATTTGGCCGAAATGAGAGGAAGAAGTTGCAAAAAGAAGCAAGCATAACTAGCTAAATAACTTGAGAATGATCTCAACCGATGATGCTGCGCAAGGTACTCTCTCACTAGTGAAAGGTACCGATCCTTGAGTGCAAGAAAGAGATCAACATGGCTCTTGGACTGCAAATGTTGAGCAAAAAGCTAGCATGCATCTTCATACATGATCATGACCACATGATGATGGATGTGGCAATCGTCTCGAGCTCAAAAGCTTTTACCTCCTTTTTCTTGTTTTGACATTAAAAATCAGTCTTGATCAGTTGCCAGATGAAAATGATAGTATGTCATTTGCGTTTATTCCTTCAATTTGATATGATCATTCATATATTTTTTAAAATTTTTTTATTTAATTGTTAACAAAATTTAAAAATAAAATAAAATTTACACTAAAAAGCACGCTCAGCGATCAAAACCTAGCGGCAAAGTAGCAAAACCGATTGTTCTCCACAAAACAATATGGAGCGCAAACAGAAGAATGCTAAGACAGCTGGCTCTTTGGTTGATGACAAATCTGTGACGGTACATGGTGGTGGTGGTGTACATTACGTGTGCAGAATTATGGCTGTACTTTTACTCCACGCAACTAGTGTATATATAAGGATAACAAATAATAATTATAGTCGTAAATGTATAAATATCGTGTAATTATTTATAAAAAATAAATAAATATAAAATTTACATAAAAATTAATTAATTTTTTATTAATAAATTTTATTTATTTTTTAAATAATTGTACAGTATTCATGCATTTCAGTATTACTCATATGATTGGGGCTTGGTTTTTTTGTGGCAAGCCCTTAGTATCATTTTCAAGTCCAATGAACAGTAATTTCTATACCAAATTTGGGCCTTGAGATGCAGACTACATGTGTGAAACAAATATAAGATGGGCCTATGATGTGAGTGTTGGAACATGAGTTGCCATGTCGCGTGTATTTTAGAATAATTTTAGAAAATAATTGATCCAGAAGTATCATCATTTTATCAAAATACTTGTATTAAAAATAGTAATAACTCTATGATTACTCGGGTTGATGTATTTTTCAAGAAGAATAGAGTTGCGTGTGACCTATCTTCAACCCAATAATGATAATTAATGAAGAGTTAATTAATAAGTACACATGATCTCGAGGTAGTCTCTATTCAATCATTAATGCTCTCACCCACTTCGATCTGATCTCGTTCTTTAAATTAAAAAAATAATAATAAACGCACATCATTTTTTATAATATTTTATATAATAATATTTTTAAAAAAATGATGTTTTTTATAGACTATCTTATAAAACTAACATATGTTATAAAAATATGTTTATTTTAAAATATTTATTATGAAATGTATTGTGTAAATAATTCCTCAAAAAAAAAAAAACTAATTAGCCAACGAAGGGGCCGGCCGGAGAAAAACAATAGGAAAACAATAAACTCTCACAGAATCCGAGGGACCTATAATCTGTTCAATCAGCAATGGGCATCTCTGATCTCCTTTTCGTTCTTCAAATTATATAGCATGGATGGATAATATGAGGCCCAATGATCATCATTTGAATGGGTGGGTTCGACCTTTCTATATATATCTTTATCTTTACTATTATATAAGTGGCTATCAAACGGCCACCAAACGGAAATTCTTGTTTTCCGTCTACTTTCGTTAAATCCGCGTTAACTTACTAACGCGCTTTGGGACCCCAAAGCAGGCAAACGCAACAAACTCAAACCCTATCTCGAAAATTCCCTCTAGAAACCAGGACTCTCTCTAGAAACTCACTCGTCCGAATCCAACTAGGGTAAAGGGGAGCTTCGGCTTCTTATTCCTCTTCCTCTCCTCCCTCTGCTCGCTGACCTTCGTCTCCAGTGATTTCGTTTGTTTGTGTTTTTTTTTCAAGGTTTTGGCGGAATAAAGGGGTAGCAGTTTCGAGATTCTTCGGTTACCATTGTCCGACACGCGCACCACCGGGAGAAACCTAACCCACCGGATTCTCTGCTCTGATTGTTCCTCTGTCTCCCAACTCTGGCCACGCGCCGCCTCCCTCATACAAGAACGTTCCACCGCCCGTCGACGGTTTAACCCTTGCAAAGCCGCGCGCTCAAGAGGTCGCCGCCAGACTCTTTAACAACTCTGGTGTTGCAGCTTTCACTGGTGCCATCGATGCCAAGCGCCCTAAGATTCAGCTCCGTACTCCCAGGTTCTCTCTAATCCTTTTAGAAATTTATTTTTTGCTTCTCGGGTTATGATGTTAATGTTCTCCACTTGCACATATTTTTTCGTAAATACTTTTGGGAAAACCAACTGTAAATCAGCTGGTGCAAAGTCGTATTCGGCGTGACCTAACCCTCCCACAGCTCCTACATCGTGGTGGGGCAAGTGCAGTGGACCAAAGAGAACCATCTGAGAATGTTGGATCTCTCCTAGGTCTGGCCCGTGCAAAGGGTCACAGGGTCTTGCATCGGCTCCAAAGAGATCGGGCAGATAAACACCGAGGGCACATCTATGGGTTCACATTCATTGCCAGGGGAAAATGTTTACCTTAATGACTTTTAACGTTTGAAAATTGTCGACTCTGAAGATTTAGAATTACAGTTGATAAATGTGCTTTGTTTGTGTTGAAATCATACCAAGTTGTCGGTTTTCTTGGAAGATTTGAATTGTTTGTAAGTCACGGAAAAATATAAATTCTTGGAGTGAAATATACGTTGAAAATGTTTGTATGTCACTGCAAATGCATGTTTCTCCCACCATGAGCCAATTGTTTCATTTTTTATCTTTGGTAAAAAATGAAAAGGCTATTATTTGTGAATAAAATTAAAAAAGTCAAGGGACGTTTAAGGATTTAATTAAAGAACGGAATAAGATTGTTTGTGGCAACCATGAACATCTTCAAGAACAAAATCTCAACACAAGTTTTAACCGTAAATCATGCTGCTCTAATTTTTTATGTTCTTTTCCTTTCTATTTTCTTAATTTTCTCTGGGGTGTTTGGTTCTAAGAAACTGAAATGTAATTGGGTTTTGTTCTTGAACATGATTTGTAGCTTCGTTTTCTTGTATTGAAAACCATAATTGATAACGCAAATGTCATCATAGAATGGCTATTTGTTTTGGCAGGTTGCTCAGGCTGTTGCCACCAAGAGGTATATTATGTATACTTTTCTTGCCATTGAGTGCTTTTCTTCCTGATCTCCGGACAAAAATTGTATTCTTTTATTGATATTATTTTTCTTGAATTTTGAATGCGGGATACATTTGAATTGTTATTTCTTCATTCTATCATATTGAGAAGTCAAGTGAATTTGTGTTTATCTAAATTTTGGTCCTTGGCAGGGGAAAAGCAAACCATTGAATGTTATTCAATATTTGTTATCATCGATATGGCTGTCTTATATCTGCATCCATTTGTTGAATGGTGATCCTCGGGTCTCATGTTTTGGCTTCATGAAAAATAGTAGGGATGGGAAAAGTTATAGCACAAACCTTGCCTACACACCTCCCAAATATAAATGGTAATAAATTCTCCACTCTGTATAAGTTGGATGATTGGTATTCTACTTCTTTATGTGCTAAAGGATTTGCCTGTATTAAGTATCTGTGGAACTTTCAGTAAACTGATTCCCCCCCTCCAAACAAACCAAAAAAAAAAAGTCACATTTTTTTTTAAGTTGGTGGATAAAAGAATAAATTATCATCTTTAAATTATTGGGCTTCTTCCAAGTGGGTGCTAAGATATCTTGATGCAGTTGTATGATTGAAGTGGAGTTTTTGCTCTAACAGCATATGGCAACAACTCTTTTACCAGGAAATATTCCTCAAACATCATATTTGTGGTGGTGGAACTCTAGGAATTATACCAACTTTTCTGTCCTTTCAAAGTGAATGAAAATATTTTTCTATTAGGCTATCTTGTTCAAAGTGCAAAGGGATGCGACCCAAGATTTTTTTTTTTTTGTATAAGGCTATGCTGTATGAATTACGGGATTCATTTTATTATATTTAACTTCATGAAGATTTTTTTTCTCGATAAACTTGACTAATCATTTTTGCTATAATTTGTAATTTTGGAAAGAATCACTGCTGAAAGTGGAATATACAGCTTTGGCACTGTCCTTCTGGATCTTCTAAGTGGAAAACACATCCCCCCTAGCCATGTAAGTTACCTATGTTGTAATAGGTGGTATGAAAATTTAGTAATGTTTATGCCTTCTTTCTTTGTCAGGATACATGTTTAATATACAATCTACAAAGTTATGATCGTTATCAAGTGTGTTATCAGAACTTGACTCAAAAGTTGCCTAAAATGGACTGTCTATGTGTTTAGGAGTTTGACTGTATTTTATGTGCTTTTATGTTATCTACACTAATATGTGCAGGCTCTTGACATTATATGGGAAAAAAATATCATCAGCTTAATGTATTCACATTTGGAGGGAAAATTTTATACAGAAGAAGCAATAGTTGTGGTTAATCTTGCCTCTTAGTGGTTGCAATATGAACCTAGAGAGTAGCCTAATATAAAGAATCTTGTTTCAACTCTAACTCAACTACAAACCAAACCAGATGTTAGGAACGTTGCTTTAACTAATTTATTTAATCATCGTTCTAATTGTTACTGTTAGTCAAGCAATTTGTGAACTTAAGCATATATGCCTTTTTTTCAAATTAATTTTTAGACATGTGACATTATATACACCCATTGTTTAAAATTGGACAACCTTGTGCGATTTCTACAATTTCTTTGAATGTTCAATGTGGCCGGATGCAAATAAGAGTTTTTTTATATTATATGCATCTATGATGGAGATGTTTGCAAACATAAAGACCAATTTGAGCATAAATCTTGAGATATTAGAACTTCAAACGTATAACATCAATATTAGTCACCATGCCTGATGATAGGTTTATTTTTTCCTTTAAAAAGACCTATAGAAATTTTCCTTTGAAGTTAACCAAGTAAAATTGCAAAATAATGTACAAACAGTCTTTAGTTTGCATTTAAACATTTCCTTTTGGCCTTATTTTCCTTTGCCTTGGCTGCTGCCTTCAATTTGCTTAAGGAGATTGCCTGAAGTGCATCTAGAGAATTTTCTGAGGTTTCAGTTTGTCATAACATAGCTAAAAACTACCACAACGAGTACCATTTAGTGGTTGTGGTCTCAAGAAGATCGAATGAGCAATGATTTTTGTGAAGAACCTGACTATCTCTACCTCTGTTCTGGATTACAGGTTCCATCTCATGTCATGCTTCCGAAGCATGAGGAAGCTCTTTCAACACTGCAACGCCCTCTTTCAGCAATGAGTGAGGCCTGTTCGAGAATGGACCTCACAACCATCTATCAGATCTTAGTTATGACACATTACATGGATGATGAAGGAACTATCAAGGTAATTGGCTTGTAAAAGCAGGACTTACATGTCATCATATTCTTATATTTGAAGCTGATTTGTTTATTTAAATTTGTGTTTGAGGGGTACCAGATGCAAAAGGAGGTGCATAGAATTCATAAAGTCCATTTCTTTGGTGTCTTGAAAATAAGGACTCAATTCTTGGAGATTTCAAATAATTTGAGTTTCTTTTTTCGGCTTGGACCTTTCATCCTTTTTTTTTTCGTGAATTTTTTGTTTCTGAGTGGAGAAAGATTATAACTTGTATATGCAAGATAGTCATTAATGCATATCTTTCTGGTATTGATTTGTAGCAATTTACATTTTTAATTGAAAATTTCATAGGAGCTAAGAACTTTAGAAGGTGAACACAACCTTGTATTGATTCAAAAGTCATTGACTACTAGAAAATAGGCAGACTATTGTGTTAATTAGAAGCTTCTTGACAAATGAGAAGTTTATATGTAAATGGAACATGAGGGGTTGATTATGACAATCCACACTGATTCTCAAATTTGTAGAGTTGTGGGCCTTGGCTCTTCAAAATATATGTTTATATTATTTGTAATTTCTTCATGAATTAGATACTAATTATGCTGGTTTGTCTTCTATATTCCTCACATATATATACATATAGACGTGTACGTGTATATTCCGGACATGCTAAATATAATACAAAAAGAGTTCCAAATTGCATGTTAATCCAAACTTGTTTGAACTTTGACTATAGAGAAACCTGATGTGGAAAAAAACATTTCAAAATTGCTATGTTATTTCAGGATTAATTTAGGAAAGCGCTGAACTAGAAAATATGGTTTGTCGAAGATGGAAGTATGAATTGCACTTATGATAACATGGAATTTTGCACAAAAAAATTTCATTTTAACCAGGTGCATGTCAAAGATTCAAAACTTCAGATTTCCTGAGGCCAAGCAATTGTAAATTTATGTACACTTTATTTATTTTTTTAGAATTTTAAGTGGATGATGGAGCTGCTAAAAATTTTATTCTCTACGTAAAAATTTTATATTCTGGCAGAACTTTTATATTAATTATTCCAATTGGGCGTACGTGCCTTGCACGTAACATTTTTACTAGTATATATATATGAGCCTATGTATCGATATTTTTACGTTTAAATAAAAGAAACATGTTATTTATATTTATAATTTTTACTTGCATAATAATATATGTTGATTTTGTCAATTATTGATATATATATATATGTTAAACATTATGATATTTGAATTTTGAATTTAAAAAGAAAACTAATAAAATTGTAAGTAAAATTATAAATACATGTATATATAAATAAGTTATTTATTATTACTATTATTATTAATGTTTTCAGAAATAATTGCCATTAAATTAATTTTCTAATTATAAGATTTTCCTTGTCAGTCCGAATAATTAAGGTGTTGCCATTGTGTCCTAATTACTTTCCTTTTTTTTTTTTTTTTCTAAAGGGTCATTTTTTCAAAATTCAAAATAGCCCTTAAATTTTATTCATAATTCCATGTATATATATAGAAATTGGCCCTCCCAAAAAAATTCATAATTTCCTTATTCCTATATACTTTATAAAATTTTGTAAAATTTTAATATATATAGAAATGTTTCTCTCTAATTTTTTCCTATAACCCCTAGATTTTGTATAATTTATATATATATATATTATCTATTTTTAAGGATGTGGCCCCACTAAAATTAAATTAAAATTAAGATTAGAAAAAATAATAAACTATTAACATTGAACCCAAAGTTTTTTATTATACAATATTAAATTTCTTAATATAGAATACAAAGTGAAAATACAAGAACAACAATTTAATATTGATGATTTATATGAAAAATAGTGGAGATGATTTATCCTCTAAACACCAATTGAGCAAGGAAAATTTTATTTAAGGTCTTGATTAATTGACACCATTCTATGCTTAATAAATAGCTAGATTTTACATAAAATTTGATAAACTAAATTAGATATTAGAATGAAAGATGACATTATAAAATATCACTTGATAGTTGATTAGTTTCTATGAAGAAATTAAATAATTTTTAAATATTTCATATTTATAAAAATAATAATAGATAAATATTATTGTATGAAATATTGTCGCCAAGAATCTAAAATAGACATTAAGTTATGTTTTTAAAATAGTTGATTAGTTTCTATGAAAAAAATAATTTCTAAATATTTCATATTTATAAAAATAATAATGAATGAATATTATTCTATAAAATATTGTCGTCAAAAATCTAAAATAGACATTAAGTTATGTTTTTAAAATTTTATTTTTATGTTATTTGGCAAGTTTTCGAGATTTAATTTTATATATAATTATGTTTTATGATTTTATAATTTTTTTTTTCATTTTATATAAATATCTATTGCGGTAGAAAAGTTGTCCCTCTAAAAAAGAATTGTTGAGTTCCGGCACTGGTCATGTTATGAATTACTTTCAGTATCTTCCAAAACGTACAATGTGAACATGGAAATTAATCAATCAAGCACACGGCCTGTGAAATTTCAAATGATTCAATGAACCTGAAAATTTCTATGATATATACATGCACGTTAAGTATACGATGGACTGGCCAGAAATTATGCAGGCAGGTGGTATTGTCATAGAATTTTCTAATTTCTGAAATATCTTCCAAATTAAGCACAAGATAATTTCAACGTGGAAAGTATATATCCATCAGTAGTATATATCACTGCACATCACACGCAATGACTCCGAAATTACTTTGATATATACACATCATGAGCATGGACCCGAACTTTCTACACGGAAGAGAAACGAAAGGAAAGATGAAGAAGAAAGTTATGATGAGATTAGCATTATTCCTATTCCACAAGCAAACACGTGGCATCGCACAGAAAAGACTTGTTGATCTTTTTATGCGTTTTCTTCTTTGTTCGTACGTCCATTTTCTCGCCCCTTGGATGGGGTGCTCGGAAAGAGTGAAAGACCTTTGTACGGTGGATGAGGTACGTACGGTGGGCGACTCTCAAAGTTCCACGCCCTGATTTTTTAATATTTTTTGTTCACATGATTGGATTGGATTGGATTGGATTAATGTATAATAGCTAGCTAGGCAGAACGTGATGTCAATCAAGGTACACGGAAAGTCAAAAAACGTATCCCAGTTGTCCAATTGAAAAATAGCAGCTCACATTCACAATGATCCACGAAACTCCCATCCACCAAATTGAATTAAAAAGCTTTTCTTTATCCCATTTCTTTAATTAGTTGCATGAAGTTTGACGTCAACACGTACCATTCATTTTCATCGATCGCACACAGACATGAGACGTAGTTGCCTGGAAGTCTCTCTTTGGTCTACGATTTCAGGTCGATTTATAATTTATTGCACATTATCGTTTACGTGTCAAACAGTGATCACGGCCGTATTTCTTGACTAGAAAATTAACGAATATACCACGAAAGCTAGCTAGCTAGCTAGCGTGAATACTATTCTTTCTTCCTTTCTTTCTTGATCGATGAGTTTAATTTGTCGTTCTCGATCGATCGACATCGTTTCTGAGATTGTTTGGGACGAAAGAAAACAAAGATAAAAAGTAATTAGATCTAGCTAGAAAGTCATGTAATGTGATAATTAAAGGAACAAACTTTTTTTTCTTCTTCCGTGTATTTACCGATCGAGAAAGTTGAATAAAATTATTCAGAATGAAACAATTAATTAGCTAGAAACAATGAGAACTCGTGTTCTCACCCTTCCCCCAACAAGGATAAAAAAAATATGAACATGTAATCACATTCTCATCCCGCCCAAAAAAAAAAAACGATCGAAGAAAAACTTGACAAGGAGAAACTAATTAACAATTAAGGACGAAGAAAATTATCAGATCGATCAACAACTTCTAATTCCCACGAAAGCTGCTGATTTTGTTGCTGTTGTTTGTTGTCATGTTGGCACTGTTGCTGTTGTTGTTGGTGGCGGCGTTATTGTTCGGATGAGCTCCGCCTATGATGGATGAGATGGCCGCAGCAAGAGCTGCGGTGAAGTTTGGGTCGGCGGTGATGGCGGCGGTGGCAGCACTCACCGTGTCAGCCAACGAAGGCGGCTGAGTTGGGTGCAACGTCTGTTGTTGGGGTGCTGCTTGGTTTTGGGTGTGGGATAATTGGGAAGCTCCCATTTCTTGGGAAAGCTGAAGGCCGGCGAATTTCGATTGGTTGTAGAGTGCTTGACCAAGAACCTGAGTCAGTGGTGGGGTTGGCACCGACCCAAAGGTCTGGTGTTGGCCTTGGAAATGGACCGGAAACTGGGAAGGGGATCTTTGAAACTGTAACGGGTTGGGGGAGTGAGTAAGGTCCAGCGTCACGGTAGGAAATGGCGCTGAAGCTGAGATCGTTGCCATGCTCGATGAGCAAGGGAGAATAGCCCTTGCCAACAAATTTGGATTCATCAGCCCATCTGCGCTCGACATGGATCCCGATAGCAACATGGTGGCAGCGGCCGTTGTGGTTGATGCCATGGTCATTGCTGCTGGAGGAAGCGGATGATTATGGTTTCCTTCATAAGTAGTTATTAAAATCGTTCGGTCCTCAGCACAGCGTTGAACCTGAAAAATTAATTCCCAGTAGAATTCGTATTAGTCTTAACTGGAATTTCAATTAAAGCATGTCAATGATCAATAGCTAATTAATTAAGTTCTGCAATGGAACTCAATCCACAAAAAAGAATAAAACGTACTTGTTTGCGGACAGGACAGCCAACCGCCATAGTACAGCGATAATACGCCCGGGGACATGGGTTGCCTTTCGCCATCTTTTGTCCGTATTTTCGCCATTGGCAGCCATCGGTGATCTGTGTTTGTTCAAATCATATATGTTAATGACTGAATATTCATGACAGAAATGGAGACCCTTTATAATGACGTTGTTCAAACTTTGAAACAAGATTTATAAATTAACGTACCATAGGAGCTTCTGATCGTGCACGAACTGAGACACGGGCTTTCCTCATCGTAGCTTCTGTGGATTGGTGGTCAATAGCCTTGGAGGCATTCAATTTGGGAAGCTTATTTGGAACCCAACCTTGTGTTTCGGACTGCGGGCTCTCTTCCCTACCAACCCTTTTGCCATCCCGATCTTTATCAAATGAAACAATCTCACTCTTACCGGTGTTAATGTTCCTAGGCGATCCAGAAATGGTTCGGTCTTCCGATGATGACTGAGATACCTCGTTTATCTCAGCTATGGCACCAGGGCCTAGATCCATAAACTGTCTAGGCACAACTGCACCTCCAACATCCTGCTTTGTCACTTCAGATTTACCTTCAACAACGACCTGATGATCACCAAATACCAATAAAGTTAATTAACTAATTAGTCATTTGAAAATATCTTACAGTATAAATGTTAGAAAATTAAAGAAAGCTATTCAGGCAATTAGTTAAAAATTATTGATTAATTACCTCATGCTCTTGTGTGCTATCGGCTCGATGATTCTGTTGCTGTTGCATTAATGCCACAAGATGCATCTGTAGGGTACTGTAATTGTTGCTTACTTGACCAAGCATATCTCTCAGCCTTTGGTTTTCCGAATTCATATGTTGGAGCTCTATTTGCAACTGTGCCAGCTGCTGCGCGCAACACGAGAAATCGGCCTTTATCATCATCTCAAAGTCATAAAGCATAAAAAAATATATATAGAAACGGGTTTTTCTTAATGATCATCTCGAATAATTATTGCTTAAGATTGAACATTTTCTTACCTCAGTCTTTGCTCTCTTGTCTTCATGAGTGTCCGATGAAATCCCATCATCCACCGTTGATTGATCACTTCCAGTATTAGCGGTAAGAAGGTGCAACCCAGTCTATATTTAGCCAAAAAGGCAAAATCAAAACAAGAAAAGGAAACACTATTTAGCATCACTAGCAAATATCTAACATGAGTTGAATATATAGAAAGTGAAAATCAACAGAATTCGATCGGAGCACGTACGTTGACATCCAAATCAGGCCTGGGAGTAGCTTCACCATGGAAATTCTCCTTCTTGATAATGGCTTTGGAATCATCAACATCGTCTTTATGAAAACCTGACCTTCTCTTATCCGCAAAGAAGTCAACCTCGTCGACAAAATACCGGTTCTCATCGGACGGCGGTGGAGTTTTCTGCTCCTCCCTACGGTCAAGAGGCACCGGAAACTGAATACCGGGGAACATCCTATCGTGGGATAGCTTGTTCTTGTTGAGGAGGAAGCTGCCGAGGGAATCGGAGTCAAGGGTGAGACCCCATCCTTTGTCCATAAAAGCAGGAAAAGTTGCAGACGCAGGTAGCGGGCGGGAAAGAAATTGGGCAGGGAGAGATACAGAAGGAGCGAGTCTGAAAGAGAGAGAGAGAGAGAGAGATGAGAAAAGCTGGGTGAGGGAGGATGTGGGGTGAAGTCTTTTACCGGTGCAATTGGCTCGGCTATAAAAAGGATTTGGACGTAGCCAAATGGATTTGGATTTTGTGCTCTCTGCGTGTCTGTGTGAGAGAGAGAGAGACAATTTGATGGGAACTTGACAATATACGTCAGGCGGTGCGTCAGGTTGCCAGATGGCAGTGGGGCCCTCTCCAGACACCCGACTTTCGGGCATTTTAATTTGAAAATTTTTTCACAATTTCTTATTATTCATATAACTTCATATATCTTTTAATTTTTATTTTTTTTATTAAATATTTAATATATAAATAAAAAATAAAAATTTAATTTAATTTTAAAAAAATAAATTTTAAAAAATTAAAAAAAAAAGAGGTATGAAAATTAAAAAGATAGTGTATCATTACTCTTTCAATTCATTGGTCTTGCCCCGTTTCTCCTATTGTAATAACCAATAACAACTTGCCCCGAGTTTGAACTTCTTACATCGAAAAAAGTCAAAATACACTCTCAATCAGTCGGCTTTCATTCAAACATATATCCCACATATAGATTATTAAACTCTTTATTCTAATTTTGTAAAGAAAACTCGATGGGATCCGGATAGGGGTCAGGTCAGCAAAAACTATTGGCAGTTGATAACCCGACCCGGATAGGAAGAAAGCAAGGGAGCCAAGAGGAGGTGGGGACTGGGAGCGGGAGGGGAGTTTCGCGTACATTTCGTGTGAGGAAAGAGTTTTGACTAGTTCATTTAATCAAAAGAAAAAGAAATTGAAATGAATCCACCGCCCCCGAATGAAGCGGCGCGTTCCACGTGAGAAAAAGAAAGATAGGCCAGCCAAGTCAACGAATTTGACGGCCCGTCTCTCTCTCTCTCTCTCTCTCTCTCTCTGTATGAGAGACCGAGGACCTGCTGGAGCAGTGGCTCAGTCTTTGGGCGGCCCCCACGTAGCATGACATGAGACACCACGTTTCAGATCTGCCCCCAGAGGAAACCACCCTTTCTTGACTCTTTACACCGGTGGGACCGAGTCCATTGCAGCTTAGACTTGACTTTTTTGCCACCCCCCATCCTTTCCTCCTTTTGTTCTGGCTGGCTTAACTAGCACCTGCATGCAGGATAGACGTTAACTTGTTTAACATTATCGGGTAATGTTAATAAACAAACAGCTTGTAATATTTACGAGTAATTTAATCAGAACATAAAGACCATTAAGCCTAAGCTAGCTTTTATTGTGCTATATATGCAGAATTGACAGTAGTACTACCAATTTCCTAGCTAAATGCTTAGGCAATTCAGCCCGTGACTGATCTCTTTAATTATATAAATTGGTTTTGAAAATAAACCAGATCATAAAGGACGTTGGAAATCAACAAAAGCTCGATCTCGATCGTGGGTTGGCATGATCGTGATTACACCACTAGTCACTATCATTATCCAAGAAAAAACATGAAAGAAGGTCCTCTTACTTTAAATATCTGTTTTAATGCTAAACGCAGCCTCATGTATTTTTCTTGGGTAATGTCATAATCGAACAATCAAGTTTCTCATACAGATTACTCTGTCATTTTGACATTTCATTCATGGACGACGTTACTTGCATTTGACTTTTAGGCTCGATCTCATTAATTATCATCATATCTTGCATCAAAATTAAATTGGGATCCCAAAAAAAAGGAGAAAAAATATATTAATATAAAGTAATATGGGTTTCAAATCTCAAATATCATGCATATATGTTATATATATACAGATTAATTAATTAAATATTTAAACTTGGCATGGAATACCCTTATTTTATAAGGTTATTGGACACCTTAGTCGACGTTCCTTATTAATTTCTGAAGGAAAAAGTCAGTACGTAGTCAGATGATTCAAACCTTGATGATGATGATCAACATGCAATTTGTCATGTGTGTGTACTGTACGTATAAATGTCACGACAATTACCAAAAGTCTCGGGCGGGGATAATAATATTATTGTTAGATATCTTGTCTATATATATACCTTAATTTCTTCGTTGCAATGCACCAGGGCAAGTTTCCAACTTTTTGCGACGTTCTACTTTTGCTTTACTGTCTTTAATCCTATTTAATGTTGCTTTTGAAAATTTGACGACGAAAGAGAAAAAGTAATGGGTTTTGCAGTATATATATATTCTATCGCGCGGGCTTAGAAAAAACGAATTGCCCTGGCCAGCTTCCTTTCTTTTACCAGCTTGACTGACCAACCGATGTTTTTATTATAAATCTGATCAAAATTAGAAACTTCAACATCCAGACAGCTTTGAAAAATCTGATCTTAGTTGGTCTGGCAAATACAAAAATGTCGGCCAAAATTTGACCGACAGATATAAGATTTATTCGGAAGACATGACGAGGATGCGCGCAGTAGTGCTACTACTTTTCAACACCATGCATGATTAATATATAAGTTATCGATCCTAGTCATTAGCCAACTCATATATACATACGTACGTCGACGTTAATGGGCTCAGAATCTAGCAATCAACTAGTGGAGAATTTCTCCATGCATGCACAGATGGCGTTGGCTTATTAGGAAAATCTGGCCAGACTGGATTTCAAAGGTTTCTGCTCAAACATATGGCGCCCAAAGTAAGAGGAAAAATTATGGAACGTGCATGCAAGTAGTCGTGCATTGAGACAGAAATATATTATAGATCCTCCATTAATTCAAAAGGGTATGGGAAAGTTGTGTTTTGTTCATTTGCTTCAAACAGCAGGTTTAGAACATGGTGAATAAACTATATATATATATATATATATATATGGCCCATGGGTTCAAATTTAGCGACTTTTTTTGGTGGTTTATTCTAGTACGTACGTGCCCCAGTTTATTTCCTCTCTGGATATATATTAGAATATTGTCAAAACTAGCGAGCGAGCGAGCGGGCGAGCTAGCTAACCCTTAATTTGGTCTATGCACTTTTCTCCCCAACACTTTATGGTAGATGGGTCTGAATCAAAGAAATGGCATCTAAATTATGTATGCTCGAAGAAATTAAAGTAGTCCACACGGACCACACATTCACCTACCCAACGTGCTTGATGAAAAAAGCTAAATCATCAAAAGAGTCAATCTACTCTCTCTCTGATCTCTCTCTCATTAGAAAGAAAAAAGAAATCATCAATTAATACTCATGGCGACCGAGTTAGGTATATAAACATGATTTTAACCCGGCCCTAAGCTGGCACTACAATATCATCATGATAATTACCCTCAAGCTGGAACATGCATGCATGCTGCTTTGTTCAATGATTCGTGTCAGGTCTTTCCAACCCGGATTAATGACTTACTGATTTCCTGACCCAAAGCCATCTTTCCCAGGTTCGATTTGTTTCAAACCTATTCGTTACACGGTAATTTTGTGCTCATAGATTCCGACCCAGTATTCAAATTAACTCGGTTGATCTGCCCTAGCTATATATATCTGCGTTCCAGATTCATGATCAATTATCCAACTCATTTGGGACGTTTCTAACCGGGTACTGACCATATAATATGCATCCTGAGCAATTTGTCTCAGTTATACGAGGTAGCAGATTTCCGTCCGATGATCGTTGGTTGCCAAATTTCTTCTTGCAAAAAGCCCATGAATCTCTTCATGTAGTGATCTTATAATCCAATCCATCATTCTTCCAAACTCACACCTTATTTAGTTTGAGAAAGGCCGATCATGTACGTACGAAATTACCGCGTACATATTAATTATCCCATCACAGTTTATGCATATTAACTATTAAGACTTGCTCTAGAACTAGTCTCACTATTTGGGTTAGAAATCTCGCTTGTATTAAACTAGCTTTCTAGCTCTACAAATTATACTCCAATGTGAAATAGTTGATGATCGAATTGAATACTACACTAATAATTAAAAATATTTGACCCTGATCAGGGCTTATTAATTAGTACTACTGCAGACGGACGCCATTAAGGTTGAACCATACCCATGCACGGCTTTAAAATTCTTTAATTAATCTATCTATCTTTTGATCTCCTCTTTTCTTGATCTCTTCTCCCCCATTGATTTTTCTCCTACTATATATAATAACTTTCATTATCTTATTTAACACACTAACCTAACGTGCATCTCTTTAAAAAAGGAAAATTAAAGTGATCTAATGAAAATAATAGTACTGGCATGCAAGACTACTAGCTATGTAGCTATAAGTATATATGCGAGAACAAGTAGTACTAGTACTACTCTTTCATTTTTTGCAAAAGAAAAGGACCACACACACATATATATATATATATTATATATATATATATATATATATACACACACACCACGTTCATTTGCATGGAAATTCTTGAAAGATAGTACTACTACTAGTGTAGATCAAAGAAAATATTTGATGAATGCATGTCTCTTTTGATATGTTCCTTAATTTTTCTTTGGTGGGGTATAATTAATACAGGCCTGGGGGCCGGAGTCTGGGGGAGCATGTGGGGATATAATTAAGAGCTCTCGATTATATATTGCATGCCCCATTAATTTCATATTTTAATTATGCTTATATATTTAGATATATGGTATCCGAAAGCAACTCCAAATGTCAATACCCTATAAAGCTAGCTATAGTAAATAATATTAATACTGCTTAGAGCGTAGTTTTCAAACCAAACCGAAAACAAAATCGGCATTGAAGAAAAGGACAGATCGATCAATATCGAGTTGACTGAGATGATCAGCAATATTGAGTAGTAGTACACGGCCACCCATGACCCATGCATGCACGTGGCTTACTTTTGCATGTAGAAATTTGATGTGTGGTTAGGTTGGACAGCTAGGGTACTTATTTATAAAGAAAAAATATATATATTTATATATATATATATATATGAATTATCGAACTCGGCCCATGCATCAAGAACCATTTATGCATATTATATATATAGAAAACGAGTATTTATGATAAATTATTTAAGATGATAGTGATTATTTACGATAAAAATAGATTATTTTAAAAAATAAATAATATTTATTTCTGTAAAAAATAACTAAATACAAATAAATAATTTTCTTATCATGTGTATGCGGTGAACGGCAATGAGATTGCGTACGCCTAGAAGTAATTAATTTAGAGATGCTTTTCACACTAGAGTTATTAATCATGTAATTATCAAGACGTACGTCGACGTGCATGTTAATTAATCAATTATTAATTACTTCATTATAATATTTATACTAGTCTGCACTACTAGCTATATAATTCAAGTTGTTTGGGTAACAGCCTTGATTTATTCTTTATTTGGACAAGTCATCTTAATTTGATTCTTTTTTTCAACCACTTTTGGATTGATCTGACGACTGGTTATACATAAAATTAGTCCCTTTTCCTTTATTTACGCTACCTGTTCAAAGACATTTCTCTGAAGATTCAACACCCCAGCTAATTTGAGACCGACAAATCAAAGACTATTATTATATAATATATATATATATATAAATTAGCAAAATAAACCCAAATCATTATTAATGATCATTGTCATAAACATATATGAGGAGCGGACGGCCAACAGGAAGCTGCTGGATTGGGTAAATTTTTGAAAAGTCCAAAATCTTATTTTTTTAAAGTATTTTAATTAGTTTAAATATCTAATAGTATATTTTATATATTATATATGAAAAATAGCTCTGAGTGGAGGATTGCTTATATAATTTCATGAATGAAATTAAAAAAAAAAACTATTTTAATAATAATATTATTATAATTTTAAATTTTTTTTTAAACATAATCATATAAACTTGCATGAACCATCTCTGTTTGAAAACTAACTCTATATATTTTGAAACTCTTCAAACCAAATTCAATTACAGCGAAGACGACGTTATACGTTGGAATATTCGTGTGGTTTGTGCATGAGTACCGAGCGAAAAGAAACATGATGTTGAAACTTTCGAAATAAACAATTAATATAGCTAGCAAGCTAGGACAGGCTTAATTATAAATATTTTCGATCTGACACCATTGAGGCTATATATATATAAGGTGATCAGCTATTATATATTAATGCATACTTAAAATTAAGTGTACTTAAATTCAATTTTAATTTGTAGCTAGAGCGAGCGGAGGATCAGCTTACTATATATATATATAGATATAATTTTCAACGTACATCGGCTAATTAGCCGAAAAGTTGAAACTTGGACCATTGAAATTAGGCGTATCATTTACTAATGTGGCTTGTTTTGTACCGTCAAAATTAAAGAAGAGCCTCCATAGACCTTTCATGGACAAGAATTAGGCCAATGTCGATGGTGGACTTTAATGAGAAAACGTTCCCCCGGCCCCTTAACACGTACCAACAGAAAATTAATTAATAGCCTTAGCTAATTCCAGAGATAGATAGATACCTTTCACACCATTCCACGGAATTGGTCTTAAATTCCACCACTTTTTTTTGTTTGACGATATATATAAATATATATATATATATATGTCGATATTTAATGGTAATTTGTTTTGTTCTAAATTATAATAATAAAAAAATTATAATAATTAATTACCTAACTGCAGGCTTGTTCGACGTTTCCTGGCTATGCATCTATATATATTCGTCAAAAATGTACTAATTATTTAAATTAAGAGCATATAACATGATGACTTGATTGGGTCTAAATTAAAAAGATTATATATAACGGCGCGTGTACGTCAGATAAATTATATATATATATATATATATATATATTCGGCAAAAACCTAGCTAGCGATCGAGGGAGAAGATTGTTATTAGATTAATGTTGAGTCAATTATTCAGGCTAGCTAGCTCTCACAAAATGTAACTTTTTTTCTTGGGTTCACACAAAAACAAAATTAATATTTATATATATATAGTATTATTATAATAATGGATGTTTATATTATAATATTATAGTTTGTATTCATGATGTTTAATTTTCATACTAGATCAATATCAGTACTGTCGTAATACTCTTGAATATAGGTAGGTTGGTTCTCCAGTTGTTCTGATCACTCATTCAGTAGCCGATCATTGGTTAATGCGTCCCAATTGTTGGGGGGTCAGAGATTAAGGCAGGCGTGCTTCACATGGAAGTTGGGGAGAAGAAAAATTATTAGTAGTAGTCATACACGTACGTGATTTAAATGGAAAAAAATAAATAAATTAATTATTTTGTTCGATCCTATTGGGTGTCTGTGTACTGCCAAAAGATTAATTAATAATATTCTTACAAGGAGATTAGTCTTAAAAAAGACCAAAACAGTGCACATAATCATCATCATGTGAAACTATATTATTGGCCGGAAAGCTGATTATCACAAGAGCCCTTTTGTACATAACACTGTATTTAAACTTTACATGTCATGCTTCCAATATATATATTTTTAATACTACTTCGACAATGTTTAATTTAGGTTTGGCTAATTACAATATCCAATCTTCGATGAGGAGGTCTCAAGCCCACGAAGGCGGTTCTAAGTGGTGGTATGGTGCTCGTATGTACTTCCATAGTAGTAAATAAAAAATGTAAATAGAGATAGAGATACAGATTTACGTGGTTTGTTACTGGGTCTACGTCCACGGATCATTTAGAGGATAAATCTATTATAATATGAGTATTTTACAGTCTCTTATTGTCTCTCTTTTATCTCTATACAATGAAGGTTGTAGGCCTCTTTTGTTGGAGAAGATAATATCTTTGGAACCCTCGTCGCGAGATCGAAGATGATGCTTTCTGTTCTCGTCCTCCTGTTCTGAAGTCCCCATTTTTCCTCAAATCTCATATCCCTTTTATTGTAGCCCTATCAGTGACATATGAGGAAATCAGCTTCATGTCACTCCTACCTTGCGTGTCTAATTTACTTTTCTCATTTTTCTCTATTTCCCATCACCTCCCTATTTTCCATTTGACACTTGATTTTTCTTGTTCCTTCATTGTCTTTTCTTTACTCTTTAATGATGGTCTTTTGTGTGGGCCTGAAATGCCATATGGGCTAGGAACAAGAAGGTTTTTATATTAGTTGAGAACCGAAAAACATAGCAGGTTCTGTAACACAATTAATTAGCAATCACAAGAAGTAAATTTTTTTGATCGAAGAATTCCATTGAAAGGGGGAGATATGAAATTTTAGCGAGATGGGTGCGTTGCCATTTGCCAAACTCGGCATTGAGCTAGCCTACTTTAGTGGGCTTCAGCTTTTAATGGGCCTTGTCGTGGATCCATTTTAGAATGTGGTGCTAATTAATATTACAGTCCGGTGCAAGTTCTCTTTAATTTGGGCCTTGCCTGCTATTATGGGCTATAGTTATTTCATGTGTTTCTAACTTTGTAATATTGATCTTTAAAATCTTAAATTCAGTACTGACGACGAACCTAATTATGTTTTTGGATTGACCTGCATACTATATCTGAAACAAGGATTAATTAAATACAGATAATGACAGTGATATTTGTGTTAACTCAACCTGTTGGATTGACATTGATATATATATAAGAATATCATTTTCAACGTGGAACTGTTGATCTATTGTATTGGAGTTGTGTCCATAATATCGCTTCCTGCAACTGTTCTAAAAAGATGTTTGCAGGATGCGATGTTGAATGCCATAAAAGATTTAAACGTGTCTTTCTTAAAATCAATTAGTTTTAAGTGGATTGACAGCTCTACCTTCAGATAAATAATATCAAAATTAGAGATCACTGGTTGGAGTGGCGGGAGTGCAGTCAATATCATTAGAGGGAAATTGTTGGGGTGTGTCCATTAACACTGCTGATCAACGGTCCGACACATGATTACTTTCATCCATGGGCTTGGCTCTGAGGCTAAACTAATATATTTCATCTTCCCTGAGCTTTGTTACATGTTTTTGCTTTCAAAAAGGAAAAACATAAGATCTAAGTAAAAGGGATGAAGAATTAGATCCCTCTGCTCTTAAAGATTCACATGATAGCTCATGATCATCACTATCGTATCGAGTCTCCCCTTCAAAAACCAGAGAGAAAAAGGCCCAAATGAAGATGATTATTTAAGAAGGAAAAAAAAACAGCAACATATGCATAAAAAGAAAACAAAAGAAAAAGGAAAGAAAGCGAAAGATTAAAGAGCAGCCTAGAGATTCTCTCTCCGTCACTTTACTCATCCGACTTCTGTCTTTAAACCGCATAAATCTTAGAAGGGAAACCCTCTAGACCTCTAGCTATCATCTCTCATGGGTTCTCTGTTCACCCTCAGATCCCTACCAGAAATTAGGCCTGCAACTTGTTCATTCTTTTTCTTAATCATTCAGCTTATCCTCCCCTTTCTCAGCCTCGCAACAGCTCAAGCCAGCCTCTGCAGAACCTCTTGTGGCAACATTCCTATCAACTACCCTTTCGGGATTGATGATGGTTGTGGAAGCCCTTATTACCGACACATGCTTGTCTGCTCCAACGCCGGAATACTTGAGCTCCGAACACCTTCTGGGAGATACCCAGTTCGTAATGTGAGCTATTCCCATACTCACATTTTAGTCACTGATCCTTTCATGTGGAATTGCCTGGATGGAGATAACTTCCGTCCAACCAGGCCTTTTAGCCTTGACACAAGCACACATTTCTCACTCTCCCCACAGAATGAATACCTCTTTTTCAACTGCAGCGAAGAGGATGTGATCATTCAGCCAAAGCCTAGGTTTTGTGATCACTTTCCCGATCGGTGTGACTCCTCTTGTGACAGTGCTAGTCATCTCTGCAGACTCCTACCAGATTGCCCCTCTGCATTGAGTGGCAGTTCTTGCTGTTCTTACTATCCCAAAGCCACTGAATCCCTGAGGCTGATGCTTACGTATTGTGCTAGTTATACTAGCGTGTACTGGAAAAATATTGGTGAACCTCAACCTTATGATCAAGTCGCTGAATATGGGGTTAGGGTTGATTTTGATATTCCGGTGACCACTCGTTGCCTTCAGTGCCAGGATACTCTGAAGGGAGGCGGGACGTGTGGATTTGATACTCAGAAGCAGAATTTCTTGTGCCTATGCGAGCAAGGAAATGTCACTACTTATTGTAAAGGTACGTTCAAGGCTTTTGACAACGAACTGATTATTTGATCAGAATTAATGCAATTGTATATATGAAATTATACGTACTTCTTTGGTTCTTAATTTCCGTGAGTGGCACGATTTATGTGAACTAAGATTGGGTGCCATTGTGCAGATCAAGAAGGCATTTCTGGGCATAATAGGAGGGTTAGAGTTATTGCAGGTGCTAATCAATTTGAGATTGGATATGAAATTCTTAAAGTTAAGATTTTGAGAAGTGAGTTGCTTCAGCTGTATTATGTTTTATTATTTTGCAGGGACAGTGACTGCAGTTTCAGCTGCTGGGGCCCTAGGAATTGGAGCTGGTATATTTTACTGGAGGAAAGTGAGAGCCAAGGCACCAGTAACATGTGGGGTTCAAAGCAATGAGAATAGGCTTTTCTGAAGATATTCGACAACCATACACCTTTTCTTTTCTTTTCTTTGCTTTTTTTTCTTTTTTAATTTCTTTTACACTTTAATGTTATTGTCTCTTTGATAGCTTCAGTTTTGTTTGTCCATACTGCAATGTTAAGAGAGCCCATGAAATTGCTAGCTTTACAGATATTCATTCATAATAAACTTCTTTGACTAAAAAATGAAAGATAATTAGGATGCAGACCCATCTCCTGGATGATGTTCTAACACATGAATCGATTGGTTGAGATTATTACTTATCAATCATCTTTTAAGATTGATTACAAGCCTTCAGGAAAAAATTAAAGTCCCTTCAGATACTCTCGAGTGGTAATAGAGATACATAAAAATATTTATGCTTCCAAGAAGCAAGTTGTACGTACATCACTTCAGGGAGGAAAAGAAGGAAATTAAAGGTTACAAGAAAATGGTTTAACTAAAATTTGCAAGCTTTAGCAGCAACACATTGCAGAGGACCAGCACTGGAAGTCAGAGCAGGGACCATCAATCCATGAGCAACTGAAAACGATTGAGTTCGAGAGTAATATGGAGAGCAACTTCCCCACCCGGATTGAACAAAATAAGCACCATTGACAAATACATCCTTAGAAGACCTCCATTTCCAATCCTTCCAGGCACCTCTTGCCTCTCTTTTGGTGACCTAGTGTCATCGATCAAGATCAGACATGCACATGATAATTATACCATATGAAAATCTAGTAATGATCATATACTATATATACCTGTTTGGCAAAGGGAATATTGGAAGCTTTGAAGTAGTTTCCTTCGCTGAAGATGGTTGGATTAGCACTGCCGCCAACAGCATACATAAGCCATTCTTCATATTTATTATTGGCGACATGGGCATATCCAAACCTGACCCTGCATTTATTGTACTGATTGGCATGAGAAGAAAGTACTACTGGAACTTCAGAAAATATAGAAATTGAGAGCAGTGCTTCATCATCACCTGGGCATCCTTTCAACACACCCGGCACCAAAACGGTTGAAAACTATTGTGACTTTCATGACTTTATCTGCAGTAAATTTATCATTGTGTCCCAGCAGCATCACCTGTAATCACAACATGGTCATATCAACAATAATGACAAATACAGTACGGGCAAAATGCCCTTAATTTGACTTTAACTTTTATGATTTCAATTTAATAAATACCGGTACATTAATATTCAGTTTTTGGTACTTTTTCAAGTTAATGACCAGCTTTTGTCTTTGTCCATAGTTGACGTAAAGAATTATATTCAGATAAAAAAATGAAAAAAAAAAAAGTAGACAAACCTGGCATGCCAGTACGTACGTAAAAGCTGAACCACATATGAATTTATAACTAATCAAGATGATAACGAGAGCTCTTTAATGATTATAAAATATGTGCGCATTTGTTTTTGCAATCATTTCCTCCCATCTATTCTATAGTTGATTAAGACTAGTTTATTTTCTTAATTTTTTATATTATTTTATTTTATCTAATTATTATAATTTTTTTTAATTCTAACATAAAATAAAATAAATATTTTAATTTTTTAAAATTTTAAAATAAAAAAATATTTTAATAATATTTAATTCAACTTTTAAATTTTATTTCAATTCATCTCATCTCATATATAAAAACAAACAAAACAAACTTAGTTTCATATAATAATTAGGGGAATCTAATATGGGATTTCACAGTTACTGCATCTTTATCATACTCATTTAGCTTTATCTACTAATTCTCATACAATATTACATTGTGGGCTTTAGTGGGGCATTACATTAATGATCCCTACCACTCGTGTGATCTTGTCATACTCGTTAATTACGTACCTAATTTGTATATTCAATCCAGAATATTACAAATATCAAAACTATATATATATATATATATATAGTACGTAAGATGTGTTCGATTTAGAAACCAAGGTTTTGAGAGTCAAATAAAGCATATGGGTGTTTGTACTTATATTTAAAAAAATTGACTGTGGTGCATATATAGCATGGCGGACGGGTGAATGTTTATAAAAAGCAACATTGAAAAGTTTCTTACCAAATGGTGAGTGCTGCATGCATTAGGGCACAAGTTAAAGAAAAAACAGATGACGACGTACTTTATCATGCTGGGAGAAGTAGTTGTTAGAGATGGTGATTGCAGTCGATGCATGGACTACATCAATGAGGCCGTCGGTGCAACGTGCGAGAAAGCAATGATCGATCCAAACATTCGAAGACGCAAAGATGGCAATGGCATCTCCGTCGGAGCCTCGACGACGTCCAACATGTGTCGGACTGTCCCTAACAAGGCCATCTTTCCCGGGTTTACAGTCATGAATACTAATCCCATGTATAATGACGTGGCTAACACCTTGCACTGTGATGCATGGGCCGTATGCAATCTCCACTTTAGCACCTCTGCCGTCGATGGTCTTGAAACTATTCATAATAAGCTCGTTCTTGAGCTTAATCACCATGTCCTTGGCAAAAATGATCCAAAGTGGCTTTTCTTGGATGACACCATATCGAAGTGTGCCTGGTTTAGGGTTCACGGGGTCATCATCAGAGGTGGTGACCACGTATATTGCCCCAAACTTTCCTCCTATTGCATCTTTGCCGAAACCTACCACGCAATCAGCCAGAGAACGCCGGTTGGCCGCCCAATTCGATTTGGTGCGCCAGCATGCGTCTATTACGTTCAAAATGTTTGTAGTCAGCTTAGGACTGTTGGAGATTGAGCTCAAGGGTTGTGGGGTGTAATCGGCCACTTCAGAAGTTGAAGCCAAGTGTGCTAGAAAACATGAAAGCAATATGATTATTACTAGGAGATCAGAGGCCATGGCTAGCTTAGCTTTTGTGGGTGTGAGACAATTATGAACAGCATGAGTGAAAGATCAAAGAGTTTAAATAGGGGTTGAGAATGTGGTGCACACGATTCAATAGGGGTTGATTTTGCTTTTCGAGCTGTTATAACTTTGGGCAAGACTTATTGGAGCTAAACAAAGACGTGGGTGCACGATCGAGCTTAATTTAACTAATTAAGTAGCTAGTTTCAGGTTGACATTACTTGCCCTATACATGATCAGTGACATCACATGATATTGAACATTTACATAAGGCCTAGTTCAAGTACTCTCAAAGAGTACTACTGCTGCCTATTCAATTCCCTGAATATATAATAATAAATGGTGACTGGAATTGTTATTTGTATATATCCACCATTAATCCATGGGGCCGGACTGGACTACTTTATCGTCGATATTGATAATTACGATTAATTAATTAATTAATTAATTAATTAATTATATATGAATGTCAACGGCCTCATGGCTCATAGGCATGTTTGGGATGCATGGTTGGGATCGAGCTGATCATCCGATCAGTTATGATCTCAACATGATCATTATATATGTCCACGTGGTGGTCGTCAACCTTATTTCCCAGTTTTTTTTTTTTTCCTCTAATCTTTTGTTCTTTTTTCTTCACTCAGGCGGCACCGGCATGCAGCTTGTTTCTTGTAATTCTTTGAAAAATCAAATGATCGGACACTCAGTCGGCCAGCAATGATCGATATGAGCACTAATAAATTATATATGCGGCCAATTTGTGTCGAGATTAATTACAAATAAATAACAAATTCGGTCAAGTACGTACCAACAGTAGTCGAAGTACTATTTTAGACATGCAAGGCAACGATCGATATTATGATCATCTAGCTAGTTCAGGCCGGTGAGGTCAAATATTATATAATTATTAATTTGTTCATCTTCAGACAAATCAACGCTGAAGTCCTAGCTTAATATATATTACATGGTATTAATTTAATTGTTATAATCCCATAATTAGTATTAGTAGATCATCAGTTGTACGTAATTAATATTTTCACTTAGACGTTATACAAGTTAATTAATTAATTAGCAGTCAGTTAGCTATTTTCAAGGCATATACTTCTTCATTTCTCTCTCTAGCGAAAACGCTCTCTACCCAAAGCTCAAAAATCTTTTCTTCTCCGTCAAGAGGCCAGTGGCTGGAGTTTCAGCTCCACCCACCCACCCTGATCTTCCCATCTGTATAGTCCCGACACTATCCTACAATACTGCTTTTTCTAAATTTTTCCTTCTTTTTCCTACTCATGTAGCATGGAGAAGCGTCGATCTACTACTTTTTAGCCACCCATGACCGCCATGCACTATACCGCAGGACTCTGCAGCTGCCGATCCTTCGAATGACAAACGCAAATTGTCAAAAAGAGTAGCGCGCACGTGCATTTCACGTGTGGTTTCACATGTGGCCTAAACCGAGCATGAGATCCACATGCCACCACACCAAAGAGAGCTTGCTGCCACTATGTGTGGCATCTTTGGGATCAACGACCTTAGATCTCTTAGATTTGACTAACCTTCACTCTTCTAGTGTGGCGCGTGGTCTTCACGTGCCTCCACAATTCTTGGTAGTCACACAGCGGCGACTCGATGCTTCTTCTACTTGCTATCTTTCTATATTATCGCTCTTCCTAACTAAGAATTGTAGGAAAAATGTAGTGAAAGTCTCATTCAGTCAGTCCATATCAGCGATATGTAGCATAAATCTATTTACTGCGGCTTCCAGTCGTAATATTACAGTCCGTTTATCGGACTATATCAAAACTGGTTCAGGCGGCTTCCCCTCGTGAGAAATAGGTGGGGGTCAAGTCATTGGTCCCAGATCCGTCTTTTCTTTCTTTTTCTTGCAATATTGTACTAGTTAGTTTGGAATAAATGTCGGGACCTCCCACCCTGTTATCTCTTGTATCATGTAACTGTTTTATATATTTAAAATATGTTTGCACAAAAAAAAAAAATTAGCATGAGTTATATATAGTAGTACTAGTTGGTTTGTTAAAATTAGAGCACAACTTATTAAGAGCAAACTCTGTTTGTGTACGTGTGTGTGTTTAGACTCATGTACAGATCCATGATCTGATTTAATTATGTAGATCTCCATTTTTTACACTTCAATTAATCTAAATCATTTTTTTCTTCAAAATATTAATATTTTCTTATATATACAGATTTACTACTTTCGCATTTACACGCATATATGCAATTAATCAAGAATCAAAGAAAATCTGAAATATATAAAATGAAAAATGTTGAGATCTAGATATTTATAACTAGCTAGCTACCCAAAACTTACGAAATTCTATAAGGGAGAGTTCCTTAATTGATAACTTAATTTAGAGGATTTTGGTTCCTAGCTAATTGATGAAGTGATCAATCAATTAATTGTTAAGATCTAAATTAAATAATAAAATATACTTATTCTTATCAGTTTAAATTTTTAAGATAAATGGTGATTTCATATGATATTAAAGCAAAAATTCTGGATTTGATTCATGACTCTACACTTTAGTATCATATATATTTAATTAAATATTTCACATGTCGTGATGAATAGTGATATCACACAAATTATATATGTATGTATGTATGTATCTATGTATACGTACAGATACAGAGTGATTTATAAATATAAATATATCAAATCAGTACGAGTGACTCTCCTAATTCATGTGACGTCTAGAGGTTGTCATGCACGGTGCTCTACCCACTTGTTTTTTTTTTTGGAGAAATCTACCCACTTGTTGTTACCATGCTATATATAATATTATTTATATTATATGGTTCTTTCACTATTGGCAACAGAGCGAGAAGGTCCGTTAATTGCGTACCGAAGCATTACATTAACCATGCATAGAAATTAATGGTACTTTAGACTTTTCAAGTCTTTATGCCAAAAAGTTTATTCGTCAGGGAGAAAAACGTAAATGCACCGCGCACGTAATATTTTAAATTATTAATACGTACGTTTACATGCATACGTACATACGTAAATGCACCGGCGTACGTTTACATCGAGAAAAATCTTAAGTAGCATACTACAATGATTATTTAATAATAATACTAATAATTCAAATTACATATTGAGACCTTATTTT